>NC_134952.1:2742500-3342500 GCF_965638725.1 Aptenodytes patagonicus | reverse complement strand
ACCTCATCAGGCAGTGTATAGGGCATGCACTGGAGATGTAAGATGACAAATTCATGCCACAAGCAGGAGTTCAGTCAGAGCTTTGCTTAATGCTGTCCCTTCAGTCATGCTTCAAAAGACTCCAGAGATTAATGTGATTTTTTCCACCTGCACAAAATGTTGAAGGCCTACAAGTAGTCAGCGGAGAAAGGTCTTTCTGTTGGTATAGGCACAGAAGACCTGGCTGAAGAGATCATTTTCCTTTGTTTGGGGAATGCTGGAAAGAAATTTGGCCATGATGTCTCTGGTTAATATAAAAACTGATCATTTTTGAAAAAAGCAAGGGTGCATATTAAGATATCCAGTTCTGGACACAGAGAAATCTATAAATATGGAGGTAATTTTGGATACACAGCATGAAATAGCTTTCTTCTCAAAGTGAACCCTACTGAAATTCATCCTTTCACTAGCCTTGCATCCATGACTTGTTTGGTTAGCAGCAAGGAAACTTGATATGGGCTTAGAAAATGTCATGAAGAGGACTAGCTGTTTAGTTGCTAGCATTCTGCCCTGAAGGCACTGAAATGATGTCAGAAATAACTGATTTCTCTGACAAAAATAAAGTAAGAGCCAAAACATACCAGTAGAGTAGGCAAAGGCAAATGTTGGGGACAGAACTGAAAAGAAACCTAAACGTTATTCACTCTAGGCTATTTAAGTTAAAAATAATAATCTTTTAAGTGTTTTAGTCAGCACAAAGAATAAGTTGTTTAGTGGATCATTATACTTTTTGGTTTTAATGGTAAGAACAGAGACACAAATACGGCAGATTTACTCTTAAAACTCTGTGTTTAGTTGTTTCCTCACTGACCCTGAAGTTAAGGTTTCTAAAACTAGAAAATATCTTTTTTTCAGCAAGCTCTGTTATTAAATGGGGAAACTTGGATGACAGTATGAGGTTTGTACAAACAAATTATCTGTTTGTTTCGTTGGTGGAAAAAAACAATCCAGACTTAGAAGCAGAGCGGCCCCTTGTAAAAGGAGGAACCTGGGCTCCAGGGTGTCCTTCAAACCTCTTAGCTCTGTTCCAGCAAGTTGGCAAGACCTGAAGCATTTGAGAAAGACACATCGCTGGTGCATCTTTACAAGCCCTCTCTTGGAGGCCTTACAAAATTCCCATCTCACCTCTCAATGGTTTTAATATTGCCTTAGGAGCATATCTGATCCTGCAGTGACTCAAGTATAGCGTGGACTGAGGGAGCTAGGACACCACCATCCTTTGAGCCGTGGAGATTGCTGCTTTCTTTCACTGAGCTCTCAAGGCATTTGTGCAGATTTATGTTGAACTTTTATAGCTTGGAGCAAGCTGCTTGTTGCTCTACCTACTGTGGCACTAGAACTCCAATAACTAATGTGAAAGCTAGCATAGGTAGAGATGTCCATTACTACATTAATATAGATGAAGTTGCACCTTCACTGTCAGATAAGGGTTTGAATTCACAGATGTGAGGCTGACCTCTCTAATCCTTTGCAGTGTTTGTGTGTTGATTTACTGTTGGGCTTAAGTCTGGAATGAGCCAGCTGGATGTTCAAGCGGACAAAACCACACCAGGGCAGGCATGACAAAGCTAGTACAGGTACAGACTAGCACTCTCTTCAGACCCAGCTTCATAAAATCCTCTTCCTTCACCCCACCAGACCTCAGCATAGGAATCCAATCCTTCCTGCTTCCTTCCTTCAGCTGCCCAACAACTGGAGCATCCCCACAGAGTTGCTGAGCCCCATCTTTACCCTTCTGCACATGAGTCCCAGTGGTGAGTCCCTCTGCCCTCATCTCAGTGCCCACTCCTGCCTCTCCTCAATGCAACCCACATTGCACATTAAGTCTGCCAGCATTTCTGCTCAGTAAGGTACGATTCAGGAGCAGATAGCAAGATAATGCAGCAGATATTAAAGACAACCCCACTTTACACTGGAAGACAATGGGAAACCAATTGTTCTTCACAGACCAACCTGCATAAGAGCAGATAATTAACAGGTCAGTCTGTTAGCAAAAAGCAGATAAACAACCTGTGCTACCCACACATTTCTTTTTTTAGGTCTTCCTTGTGATTAAGGTGGAGGCATATGTTTTACGGAAGAGAGCACAGATAGAAATCTATATTGGTAACAAAGAATACTGATTAATACCAAAGAGGTGCTATTTCCTTTGAGGAACACATTGCCATGGTTGGACTGCTGCATCCAGTCAGGCAGTCATATTTTAACATTCAGGCAAGTCATGCAAATGATTCAAGGTGAGGAAAGCATGCCCTACACTCAGAAGATAAAGGTGTTTAGTCCACTATTTCAATTGGTGGAGAGGTTAAAAGGAGAAATAATTTCCTTTAAGGAGGGACAAGGTGTCTGACACTAGCAGGCTTCTGAGTAGGCACAGAGCAACATCACAAAGCTGATGGAGTCAGAGCCAGGAAAGCTGAATATGGCATCAACATGCAAATCTTTTAGGAAATTAGCTAACCACTTAAATCATTCACCCCATTCATTTGGGATCTTCAAGTTGTGATTGAATTAGGAGAAAAGGTCACTGGAAGTAATTGTTTTACATTGTGCTTGTGACCCTTCCAGCACACAGTTTAAGCCTAACACTGCTCAATCAATATCACTGAATCAAAGGCTGAATAATTACTTTAATCCATATTTTTAAATTAATCTCAGCTATAAGATAAGTTCTTTGGACTAAAGATGGAACAAAATATGCTTGCATTGCCCTCAAAATGCTCAGAGTACTTTCTGTTGAGCATTAAGATAATGATTATAATGAATATTCATGTTTCAGAATTTTGTGTCTCCTGGGTGAGCTTAGCAAGATTTAAATTTCCCTTGGTACAAAATTGGGCAGACATATTTGTGTATCTGTGGTCTGTTTTGGCTTGGTTTCATTGTCTGCAGCTGGAGGTGGGGCAGGGAGCAACGCAGGTCAGTGTGCGCTGAAGCAGACAGAGAACATACCTTCTTAGAGACTTTACTCCTGTCTGTGTTCACAGCATGCATCAGGCTGGGATTCAGGAAGGAATCACAGGAATTGGTGCCGTCTACCTTTTGCACCCTTTTTCTTTGCTCAGATCCTGCAGGCATCCCCACCTACTCCTTTCCAGCAGCCCTGGCTTTTCCCATGCTCACAGCACACTATAGGTAAGCCTTTTGAGAAATGAAAAGCGTCTCATTCCAAAGCGACTGGACTGATAGGAAGCTCAAAATCATGGCGCATGGTAGGCAGATGCAAACTTGCTTTCTTTCAGACTAGCTGGACATGAGCAGGCCTTAATCCCAAATGTACATGGCTTCTGTACCTGAATTAGCAAAGCCTAAGTACATTGCTACACAGTCTGGTGTGGAGCTGGCTTGTATCTTGTTAACTCAAAAGTGATTCTGCATCTGCCAGAAATCTATTCTCTATAGGTAGAAGTATCTAGATAGGACTTAATAACCAGCCTTTTCATAAAGTTCAAGGCCAGGGGAGAACATGACATTTATTCTGACCTCCTTTATATTACAAGTCCTAAACTGAGGATGCCAAGTTAGTAGATACATTTGACCTTCATCTTTCTGTGTTTCAGTTTCTCATCTGCAAAACAAGCCCAGTAATAAGGGAGCCTGTGTTCTCCCCAGTTAGGCGTTGTGAAAATTAAATACATTCATATTAGAATCATAGAATCATAGAATAGTTTGGGTTGGAAGGGACCTCTAAAGGTCATCTAGTCCAACCCCCCTGCCGTGGGCAGGGACATCTGCAACTAGATCAGGTTGCTCCCAGCCCCATCCAACCTGACCTGGAATGTTTCCAGGGATGGGGCATCCGCCACCTCTCTGGGCAACCTGGGCCAGTCCTTCACCACCCTCAGCGTAAAAAATTCCTTCCTTATAGCTAGTCTAAATCTACCCCCCTCTAGTTTAAAGCCATTCCCCCTTGTCCTGTCACAACAGGCCCTGTAAAAAGTTTGCCGCCATCTTTTTTATAAGCCCCCTTCAAGTACTGACAGGCTGCAAGAAGGTCTCCCCGAAGCCTTCTCTTCTCCAGGCTGAACAACCCCAACTCTCTCAGCCTTTCTCCATAGCAGAGCTGTTCCAGCCCCCTGATCATTTTTGTGGCCCTCCTCTGGACCCGCTCCAACAGGTCTGTGTCTTATGCTGAGGGCTCCAGAGCTGGACGCAGTGCTGCAGGTGGGGTCTCAGCAGAGCAGAGCAGAGGGGCAGAATCCCCTCCCTCGACCTGCTGGCCACGCTGCTTTGGATGCAGCCCAGGATACGATTGGCCTTCTGGGCTGCCAGCGCACATTGCTGGCTCATGTCCAGCTTTTCACCCACCAGTACCCCCAAGTCCTTCTCGGCAGGGCTGCTCTCAATCCCTTCAGAAGGCAGAGCACTATATCAATGAAACTCCCAGAAAAATCCAGGAGAAAGTTGGTGGTTTTGAACCATGTGTTGTACATAAGGCAGGAGCATCACTCATGGTGGTGGTGGTGAGATAAATAATGAATAGTTTTTCTTTTAGGGAGTGCTGTCCATACAAGGCCACGAATGGCATAGAGCTCCTGCAAAAAGAAAAGCAAAATGTGATTCTCTAATTTCAAAACACAGACACACAATGGACGCCAGAATTAGATGACCAGGGAATCCTCCCTTTGTCTTTTTCCAGTTGCAAATTTGCACCTACAGTGGTGTTCCCTGAAAAGTAAGAGAAGGAGGGTGCTGTGTGCATGTGCTATTATACAAAGACTATTGTTGTTTGGCTGGGTTTCTTCCCTTTCCCACAACTCTTGTGGCTGTGAGCATTACTGGCTTTTCTAGAATTGTTTTCAATCTTCTTGTGATTTTCAGGTCTGCTTCTGCATCTCTTTCCTGCATGGATTCTTAGTCATGAAGACCAAAATCAGGGAACACAAGTTTGATTTGTATGAAATGATTGTTACAGATTACATTAAAGATCATCAGATCAACATCAGCTTTTAGTTAGATCAACATTAGTAATGTTGTTATTAGGTTTTGCAGCTATGTAAATTATTTACCCAGTAGAGCTTATACTATTCTAAACAGCTATTCCTGTTGAATTTCAGTTAGTTTTGGCAATTCTCTAATATTGCAAGAAAAACAAAATCCATCCCTGTGGGCACTTCTATGGTGCCTAAACATTTCAACCTAGTACTGAATTAGTGTTTGCACACGATAGCAGTATCCTTGTCATCTTGCCTAATCTCTGAGACACCACAGAAGGTCTCAGGCCATGGTTCTGGTGCTCTTTCTGTTCTTTCTGTTGGGATTTTGGCACAAAACAGGTAGTAGAACCAGTATCTCCAAGGACTTTGGTTTCTCTCCAAGACTCTTCCCTTGCCCAACTGGAACATACATTACTACACTGTGAGTGGGTTGCTAAAAGCATGTGTCGTTGTTCCTTTAATTTATGCATATCCACAATGCAGATAATTTTTACATAAAATACCTCCTTCTAGGCTATAGATTTGGTATTTAATGCCTAGGTGGGTTAACTCATGAGCAAAAACCATTGGATGTGTTTGCTTATTTAAAACATTTATGTCAGACGAGCTGCAATAGTTATAAAGCTAACATATTTAGTGTATTTGTAATTAATTTTCAAATAATATTCTTCTCTGTGAAGAAAAATATCTGAGTAAGTGACAATTAACTCCAAAGGAAATTGTGGCTTTAATTCTATCCTTAGTCACTAGAGAACTTGGTATAGCTTTAAATCCACTTAAACATTCAGTATTTGAGGGTACAGCCTTGCACCACATCAGATCAATCAATTACCAGCACCATCTTGCTTTTTTGACATTTTTTAAAAATTAAAACCTATAGACTAATGAGAATTTCACTGTTATTTAACTGAAAAAAGGTGATGCATAGCTACCGTGGAAGTGAAACACACATGTCACAACAGAAGATACAGACAGGATGTGAAGATGAATATGTATATGCTACTTAAATATATGCTGGGTGTATAAGTTTGTAAATGAAATGCACAGAAACCCAAATTTGAATTTCCAGATTGCAGGAAAGAGTACTACTGTAAAAACCAACCAAAATATGCCATCAGTACTTTAATGAACAGAAGAAGAAAGATACTTTAATTTCCTGTCATTTCTGAATAATAGCGCTGTGTCCCAAAATGGTAGTCTTTAAGTCTTAATCATCTTTAGCAAGTAGACGCGCTGGAGGGCAGAGACATCTCCTCTCTGACACACGGAGGAAAATGTTCTTGCCATTAGGGTGTTAACCCAGGACGTAGGAATCCTGCATTTAATTCACTTCTAAATCACTATCTTCCTGTAAAGCATCTGACAAGTTACTAAGCACCAGTCTTATTATTCTCTTGAAACCAATAGAGAAAAACAACGCTCTTCGGTCTTCAAAAGCTATTGCCATGATAAATGTTGTTAAAGTTGCACGATACTTTTGTAATAGATGTCCCCTACAGTGACTTCAGACAAATCTGCTAACTATGAGGGTAGCTGAACAACTGCAGGAGAACAATTCATAATAAATATACTTGCTCAGCCAGAGTTCACCTTAAAAATTCTGCCGTAATACCAAAAGTCATCATAAAACTCATCCCCGAAATTTATCTTTATAAAGAAGATAGAAGACATTCTCATAGTTCTTCATACAGCCAAAAAATGTTTAGTCCAAAAAGTGTTTCTTCCTTTCTATAGACAGAAATAAACGGTCAAAGGTAGTATTAATTTATTCTCATCGCCTTTATTTTCAACGAGGAGTCTGATGCAACAGATGCAGAACATTAAAAAAAAGATATAGGTCTTTTTTCTCAAGTGTACTTCAATACCAGATTCTCATGTTTCTCATAAAATGGACATTTTGTCTCAAGTGTTCTTCAAATTCTTTTATTATCCAGAAAGTTTTTCTGACTATGTTGATTTCCAACGCAAAGTCAATTGGGATTTCTTCAATAACCCCAAAAGTGAGCTTCTATGTGATGAGTGACTTTTTTGCAAAATATAGCAATTCAGAGGTGGAAAAGATTAGAGACTGCTTAGTCTAGAAAGAGAAGATTCAGGGAAGTCAGAATAAGTCTTCAAAATGAGTTAACTGCTTATACAAAAAGAAAATAATAGGTTTTTTTCTTTTTATCTACTGTAGCTAAAATGAGCATAAATGTTGGCTTACTTGGCACAATATAAGTCAGATTAAGGAGGAGAGCACATTTCAGACAAACACCACTGAATTATTCAGACCTCCTGACTGTGATTTTGTGGAGCACAGTTATGCAAAGAATTCAGCCCTTCATTTACGCCTTCTATGCAATGCATCTATCCAATGGTAGGCTTTGGTCAGCCTGTTGGAGAAGCTGGACCTGCTGCTTGTGAAATCAGCTGCTATCCCAAGAAACAGCCTCCTAAAAAGCAACATAGAATCATAGAATCATAGAATCATTAAGGTTGGAAGAGACCTCTAAGATCATCGAGTCCAACCGTCAACCCAACACCACCATGACCACTAAACCATGTCCCTAAGCGCCTCATCTACACGTCTTTTAAATACCTCCAGGGAGGGTGACTCCACCACTTCCCTGGGCAGCCTGTTCCAATGTTTCACCACTCTTTCAGTAAAGACATTTTTCGTCATGTCCAATCTAAACTTCCCCTGGCGCAACTTGAGGCCGTTTCCTCTCATCCTATCGTTAGTTACTTGGGAGAAGAGACCGACCCCCACCTCGCTACAACCTCCTTTCAGGTGGTTGTAGAGAGCGATGAGGTCTCCCCTCAGCCTCCTTTTCTGCAGGCTAAACAACCCCAGTTCCCTCAGCCGCTCCTCATCAGACTTGTTCTCCAGACCCCTCACCAGCCTCGTTGCCCTTCTCTGGACACGCTCCAGCACCTCAACGTCCTTCTTGTAGTGAGGGGCCCAAAACTGAACACAGTATTCGAGGTGCGGCCTCACCAGGGCCGAGTACAGGGGCACGATCACTTCCCTGCTCCTGCTGGCCACACTATTTCTGATACAGGCCAGGATGCCCTTGGCCTTCTTGGCCGCCTGGGCACACTGCCGGCTCATGTTCAGCCGGCTGTCGACCAGCACCCCCAGGTCCTTTTCCGACAGGCAGCTTTCCATGAACTACTGAGTTAGGCCATCCTGTGCATCTTAGCTCTGCGAGGACATGCACCCCTCTTCAACCTTCTCCTGCAGGACTTCAGCATTTTCCCATGTTTCTTTAACCATTTGCTAATGTGACCTATAATGGTCTAGTTCTGGCTAGGTGCTGTTGCCCCAACTCATGGGTGCTGTGACAGTAGCAAAACTTGAGGCATAGAACGAGTAAGCAGCAGAGGGTTCCAGTGGTTTTACTTTGGCATCTTCTGTTTGGCACTAGGAACCCTAAAACTAATTTTAATACGTCTTCAAACACCCTTAAGGAGACAGTTTCTCTTATGTCTCATGTTTTCAGTGGCAAGTTACTGTCCTCCGACAAAACTCACCCAGAGGGTTGAACCCTCTGTGAGGAGACAAATTGCTGATCAGAGAGGAGGAGATGCTAGAAAGTAGAGTGATGCCTCTGGAGACTGCCAGTTTTTCCCTTAAAGTGACTGGAGAGCAATGGTGAAGGTTTACACAACATGTTAACCACTGAATTGACTGAGTCCTAACCTGGAATCAAGGACTTGCTCTGCAAGGAAAGAGTGGCAAGAGGAGATTTGCATTTAAATCCTTGTGTCATAATCTGGTTTACTTTTTTTTTTTATATTTTAATTTCAGGAGACCCTTAAGTGTCTAATTCATATTCTAATAAAAGTGATTGGTTTTGGTTTTTTTTTTTGCTTTACGACCTTGTTGATATTTGTGGAGGTTGTTTACAGTGAAGGAAAATGTCCAAGCATGTCCCATTGCCAGGAGTTAAATGGTGAGAGTAAATGTTGCATAAGGAGGTTTTAACATCACCATGACAGTGGTCAAACACTGCCACAGGTACCTGGAGAACCTCCATCCTTGAAGATACTCAAAATGCAACTGGATAAGGCCCTGAACAGCCAACTGTAAGTTTGACGTTCACCCTGCTTTGAGCAGGTTGGACTAGAGAGCCCCAGAGGTCCCTCCCATCCAAAATCATGCAATAATTCAGTATGAAGTTGAGCACGCCTGGCCTCCAAGACAAGCCTTGTGCCAACTGCCCTTTGAGAAGGACCTCAAATTGCCTGAGGTGCTGGTGAGCAGCTGTTTGTAGTGTCCACGTGGCCGCAGAGCAGAAAGCAGAGAGTGATGGACGTGCACAGCCCAGATGTCAGAAACGCTTTCCTGAAATGTTGTGGGGCAGGACAGTTGTCATCACCTACTCACTTTTGCGGCTCCCCTCCAGGCGCGGGAGTGTGATAGGAAGAGTTTCTGCCGTGGGAGGGCACACAGAGCCAAAACACATTAATCAAACCTCTAGAAAGCACATTTTATCCAAGCACCTTGTCATCTTTGTGCTTCGTTGCCCCGAGCCTGTTGTTAATGTCACCTCTAAAATCCCATTAAAAATAGACCTCATCAGGGCCTGGGCTAGGTCTCCTTAGAGCTATATGTAGCATCAAGCACCCTTTTGAATGTTATATAAATACCCCTATCAGAGCGTGAATGAAAAGTTAATAAATTGAATGTATTGTCCTCTGTGTTACAGAAGGGGACTAAACGCAGCATCCATTTAAAGCAAATCATGATGAGTGCCCTGAAAATATACAACATTAAGCATAGCCGTATTTTAAATAGCCAGAATCACTTTCACAGGACTAGAGAGGTTATAAACAATTTATGTTTGTATTCCAGGAGCCCTTACAAAGCTTTGTTTTGAAAGCTTTATATTAACTTACAAAACCAGCTCAGGAAAAGACATTGTTTTGTCATTGTCACTATAATGGTGGCACCCATTTGTCTGCCTCTGTGCTTTGTTTTGTTTATAGTGAGGAACAAAGGTCCCACGTGCTTTCTACTTACTCTTCTTGCAGGCAGTGATTGGGGTGCAGACCTGCCAAATGGGACTGACAATAGCTCTAAAAAAGGTAAAAAGCTCTGGAAAAAAACCCAGGAATTTCCTTCTGACAAAGCAGGCCCTTACCCTGCCCCCAATTCCCCCTCATCTATGATGCCTTGCCTTGAAACCCACAAGTGAAAGCTTCTCAAGGGCCGTTCGATGTCAGCAAATTCTGGATACCTGCAGAAAGATTATTCAGTGACTCTGAGCTTGCACATCTTTGTTTTTTTTTTTTTTTTAAATCAAGGTGTACTGAAAAAAGCAGCCAACACCCAGCTGTGAAGCTGGCTAGTTGTGATTACTGGCAATGTGTTCTGGTGTGGATTCTCAAAACTTTAACCAACTGCAGGCTTTGCATCTTATCCATGTATGATTTTTAATTGATTCATGTGCTTCTGTCACCTTAGCAAATTTTAAAGCCAAGGTCAAAACTATTTTATTATCATTATGCTCAGTCTCCAATATCTCCCAAGTGCTCAGAGTTGTCATGGGAGAGAAGAGCTAAAACATTATTTTAAAAAGTTCATAAAATTGCTTTAAAAAAACAAACACCAAGATTTATTCTTCGTATCACAAAATATTTCTTTTTATCCACTGGTGTCCTGGAAGACAGGAAGATGTTCCTGAAGGAGACGTTGTCCTCACTGGGCACAGCTCGTGGGAACCTTTTTGACCTTGCTATGTTGAAAATAGCCTTCTAGCCAAGGTCAAAGCACACAAATCCACCTACTTTTTACTTTCTCCTCTGTAGCATACAGCTTTAAAAATTGCATTAGTTCTACCTCCTTTGTAGCTTTGCCTTCTGGAAATAATATTTTAAAACCCCAACCCCCTTTCAACTCTGCATTTTATCAATTGTGTTAGTCTATTTGTTCATAACCAAAAGCGTCGCTCTAGTTGGCATTAGGGCTTGATGCCCACATCTCCAGGAAGGCTGACATCAAGCCCAAGGGAGGGTTTAATGATGACCCAGCCTGGGGCAGATGAGGGGACATGTGGATGTTTTCTGCACCTGAATGAAGTCCCCAAGCTGGCAGCCCTGGGACAAGGGTGCTGCCAGTGTCAGGATTTTCAAAGTGCCAGCCCAAAGGGCTGGCAGATCAAGTTAATCAGACAGATTTGCAGAGTCCCATATCAACAGGGAAAACCTCTGCAATATCCCTGGCAAAAATATCTCCCACTCAGCACTGAGCTTGGCACTGACCAAGAGGAACCGTTCTGAAGGGCCAGAGGAAATCTGGCAAATTTTCTGATAACAAAAAATATACATGCAAGCAACTCAGGCTTGTTGATTCTGGAATATCAGACCTGAAACCTCCTAGTTGCAAATGAACTTCATTACAGTCTCCTTTTTTCCTTTTTTTTTTTTATTTTTTATTTGAGGAACCTTATATTTGAATGAATTTGGATTTAGTAGATGACTTTAGGCCTGGGAATTGGATGTTTGCAGCATTTAAATCTCCGGGTCCAGCATGCCAGATGGACTGTCACAGAAATGGGGACCTTCCCCTTCCCAAACCCGTTCAGCTGGCAAGATGTGGCACTGGGGAAAGACAAGCCTGAAGCAAAGGAAACTTTCTCCTAGTGAGGGTAAAAGTCATCGCTCAGCACTGGAGAACAGAGTAGCATTTTAATAGGATCTTACACTGGTATCGGAGTTTCAAATGAAGCTGGGCTGAGGCTGGAAGGAAGGAGACTGGACAACAGATTGAAGGCAAACCACCTGGGTTATTTTGGGTACAGCCTCAGAGCAGGGGCTCCATTATTTCCAAGAAAATTCCCTGGAGGATTACAAGTACTCCTGGGCTTTATCCTATGCAAATTTTTAAAAGCAAAAATTATCCATGAACTAGAAACTCTGCCTTCAGCTCCCGATCCAGACATGCAGCCCGTGAAAGGCTGCACTGTTTTACTAAAAGAAGAACATAGGCATTCTGTTCACATACATGGGGACACCACCTCTGTGCCCCCGAGCCATTCTCCTTGACAACGAACATCTTTTGCAATATAATACAGCTACAGGTTGTAGGTCAGAGTTTGCTGCTCTGGTAGCAGAAACCGGTCTATAGAGAAGCAGACCCTGAAATGCAATGTGTAATCATTCATGCTATCTGGTTGGCCTGCTCCACATCAGGCACTTGTGTCTGATGTGAGGGAAGGGAACTATTTCACAGCCCCAGAGACTCCTCTCTTTGCCCTGTAATTGCTGCAGCACTGTAAGAGCTGAAGATCACAAAGCCTTCTGGGTTATGGATGAGCAGATATGCAGCCAGGACACATCTGTTTAAGCTACTGAATGCTCTCGGGGCTTTGCTGAAGGCTGCACGGGAAAGATCAGAAAGGAGGCAATAGTAGTACTACATTAAAGGAAAACCTCTGGTTACTGAAACGTTAGCAGTGCATTAAAGTTCCCCAAAGCTACACAGAGATACCTATCACTGATGGACACATGCTGCTGATGGACTCTGGGGAGGACTACAGTGCCATTTCTTAAGTTGTGTCTATACCCACGATGATGGAAAATGTATTCAATGCACAGAAAGAAGCTTTTTTTTTTTTGCTTTTTTTTTTAAAGCTGAAAGATTGCTGCATGTCTTTGAGCCAGATCCACCTGATCCATGCAGACAGTCTCCATGGTAGGACAGTGTACTAGGAAAAGTGCAAAGTTTCTTACTGACCTTTTCCAGCCTTCCTCTTCCCCACCTTTTAATCTCAGGCTCCAAACGTCTTCCCATCCTCCCCTTTCCCCCTTAGATACACCCCTTCTTCTGTGTTTGACTACTACAGATATTCTTTTTCAAACTTCTCTTGCTGAGAAGAAAATGCTTCAGTGCTTTCAGTCTTTCCTCATTAGACATGTTTCTTTAGAAACTACTCTGTATGTTACAAAAGTAATTTTCTCAAAGATAAGGGTTTCTGAATGTGCATTTTCTCTGTAGGCACCTAAATAGCAACACAGAGCATAACCTGTTAATACCTCCCTCTATTCAGAACCTGTTCTGTATAATTAGTGGTTCACCAGAGACCTTCCTAAGCCAGACATCCACCTGAGGAAAAATTGCTTATGATTGCTACAGCATGAAATCCCAGAAAGCCACAAGAACAAAGAAAATTTCCTGGCTAATAATATTTTCTCACAAGACCAAGCTTAGCTCTATTCTCTGAAACCACTGAAAAGGCACTAAATTAAGCCTGAAAACTGAAGGGAATGTGTCTGGAAGTGACTGCAGGAGGAAAGGAAGAGGTAGTGCCAATGGGTTGGTCAACGGATGTTTTTATGAAGGGCTACCACCTCTTAAATCCCCATATATGCTCTTCTCATTTAAGCTTCACAGTTCTAGAAGTGTACTGATATTTGTCATGTTTACACACAGATGGATACTGAACGTTATTTTGGTGATCCTGACATGGCTCTACCGGACTTGATTTCCAAAGGAGTTTCATGACTCCACAAGGCACTTGGCCTGAAATGCAGAAAAGACCGCAGAAGGGCAACAGCACTGCTTACTACTCTCTAGTTTTGCTTTACCAATTTTCCACTGTGTTCTTTTTCCAACTGAAAAGAGACTAATAATTCTGTCTTTTTTATATGTATTCTTTGCACTCACTTAAGGAAGCAAATATTGTCAGCCACAACTTATCAGCTCTTTCTCCGCTGCCTACTTCTCAGACTTGTTCTTATTTCTTACCTCATTAACCTTTAATATTGAGATAAAAGGGCTTATTGATTTATTTTTTTACTTGTTTACAGGAGATGAAAGATTTTTGAACCTGGTTTTGCAATCTCTGTGGTGAAAAAAGAGAGATTGGCATTAGCATCCTTATAAAAATCAGGTGATCTTCATAATGAAAAAGACTCAGATTAGCAGCATTTCTCTACAGTGGAAAAGTGTCAGACTGCTGACCCATCCAGAGACCTGACAATAAGTCACGCTGTCTCAATGGGCAGAAGTCACCGAAAGTGGTATTGATTGAGTTTAGTCATGATGCATAATGCATTACTACGAGCATCATTAACATGCATTGCTCCTGGACAGCACATCAGTTATTGCAGCGAGTGCTCATGTAACCTTAGATTTTGTTGTTTCAGAGCCCGAGGGTAGTTTAAGCTAATACGTGTTCCTTCCCATTTGCAACAGGGCTAGGGACATGGCCACAAGCATTTGCTGTGGCCCAGATGAGGACAAGTGATCCATTAAACTGAAGTAACTTGAATGCTTATGGCCATAAATCCATGAAGTTTGGTTGGAAGAAAAGCAACAATTCTGAATTTTTGCATGTAGCAACTTACTCTGGCTTGACAAAGTGGAGATGATTGCTGGGATGTCCATATAGATATATAACTTTTTTGCACTAATTTCAGGCAAAGAGCTGGAGTAACTCCCATGTTACTCCATTTTGTCAAGCCAGAGTTACTTTACTGAAGAAGTCTGTAACAAAAGGAGACAGAGCCTACTACTGCAGCCCAGGTTTATGGACTGAACTGAGAGGTACATGAGTTTATTTACATTAGGCTTCCCTATACAATCACTGGAGGAAGCCAGGCACCTCCAGGGACTTAGATCTTAGAAGGGCTAAATCAATCACCTGCCAGAGGGCTATTCAGAAGAGAGAAAAAAAGGAGACCAGCTTCCAAATTTAAGCATCTGGGTTTGGATTTGGAAATATGAAGGTGGAAAATGCATCTCTCTCCTTGTTGGTTTGCCAGAGTAACTCATCACTCTGTAATGAGTTTCATAAATCCCCGCAGAGAATTGAGGTAGTTAAAGCTGAGGGCAGCAGCAAGAATAAAAAGGTCTGGATGCTGGGAATAAAAGAGAAGAGTACTCAAAGCAGGGTGTGAATTAAGATATTCAGGTCTTAAATGCCTTTAAACTGAGAAATGCAACTCATGAAAGTAATAAGAATTTCCTCACTTCACAACAACCTTCTAGTTGGCCTGATTTTCCCTGATTTTCCCCAAAACATGAGCAGAAGCAATCAAACAGACTTCTTCAAGGCAAAGCGTAGATGCAGTACACGACCTCCTATTTCACCAGCAGTTTTCCAGCACACAGTGTCAGAGTTGCAACGCCACTGGTTAGGTAAGTCTGACAGTCCTGCGATGAAACCTCTTGGTAACTGGGTAAGTAATAAAACAGGGACAGTGGCTTACATAAAAGTAAGTCACTAAGTATAATTGGCTTGAACAGTATTTATTAAAAGACCTCTTTTTTCATCTTTGAGCTATTCCTCTCTGGTTCCAGTGGTAAACTCAAAGTCTCACAGATTTGTATGTAAAGCATATTTATTTTAACATTACTAGAGAGACTTCAAGGAGACAGAGAAAGAATATTGCCTACACAGGCAAACTCAGACCCATGCCTCAGAGACTTTGTATTTGTCATCACAAATACTTCATTTTCTTCTTTCAAATCCATACTCAACATTACTACAATAAAGGTGTTAGTTTCACATTCCTGCTCAGGAAACTAGATTAAAAGCCTACAACTTTCAGACCAACAAGCCTTTTCAACCTGTATGTAGTGCATAATACATGAAAAATAGGAAATACAGTCTTGTGCCACTTTTTAACAGTTCAGAGTTTATGTGCTGGAAGAATTCCTTGAATTTTCAAGCAATTTCAGTAGCTTGCAGTCTGCTCCAAATGCCCATTGGTAAAGGCTGTGCTTTAAATAGGAAACAAAAGTAATGAAGTAACAATACTAAATTTACACTGTGCCATGCTAAGGTAAAACCTAACTTCACACAGTCTGGCTGACTTAGCCCACAGTAACAGCAAAAGTAAGTTAAGACAAGTTTGAACATGTTTTTAAACTTGGACTTTCTTTTGGAATAGGAAAGCAGCCTGTGGCAATTTTATGATCTGGTTCACTCATTTTTCTTAACCAATTTCTTTCAAATTTGTAAATCACTTTATCTTACAAGTTGTAACTTGTGAATTTTTTTGAACCGTATGAGACACTTGTGTGGAAAAGGCTGCAAAGGACATAAAAGCGAAGGACAGATCTTTGCATAAAAGTGAAACTCTTTATTCCCAAGAAAAAGTAAGCATTAAATCACATTTGCAAGAAGCATATGAAATAGATGAGGGTAGAGGTTTTAATTACTTGTGCACAATCAATATGTCTAATCTTGTGTCTCCACGGTCTTATATAAACCCTTTCAACAAGATACATTCAAATGAGGATAGCAACAGAGTGACTGATCTCAATCATAAAACGCAGAAAAGGAGCAGAGTTTAATTCTGCTCTCTCCCACTTAATGAACAGCTACTGTGTGCCCTCATAATCATCCAAAAAGCTCCCCTCAATGAAGAGACAATTAAGACAACTGATGAGTGCTGTAGTACGTAGTGATGCTCTTAGAATAACTGGGGTGGAGACCTGGAGAGGGTCCATGCACATCTTCCATGCAGTGGAAGATGAAATCAAGAGCTACATTTTTTGGATACACCTGTGACCCATTTGTAGCAATTCGATGCTGCAGCTGCCAGTGGGAAGTTTCCTTCTGCCCTGCTGATTTTCCTAAAAAGCAGCAAATGGATGTTCCGGTAATACCCACTGACCCAGCTGTGGGACAGTGCATTGGCAGGCACAGAAAGGGCCACCAAGACACTGTCATTGGATCCCTACAGAGAAGGGATAGGGCCTGTTAAACACACATATATCTGCAGTGTGACACCAAACCAGCAGCCATCATGAATCTGGTCACCAGGCGTGAATAGGTCAGTCTCCTCTGTGAAGAGATACCTCAGAGAAGACCACCAGTACGGATGATAGAGCCAGTGAGGAGATTACTGCAGTATACTTTCAGTAGTCCTGCGTTGCTCCATGCACAGGACATCTGCTCCTCTTTTTTCGTAAAAGAGGACAGTCATACAGAACTTATTCATGTCTTCCTCGCTGCAAACAGGAACTCTGTACTGGAGCCAGGAACTCAATACCAGAGCAATAAACTAATAGATTTGCTACAAGTTTTTAAAACTGTTAAAAATATTTTAAATTCCAGTCAATCCTCAATCCCGTTTGGTCTCGAACCTAAACCAGAAGCAAGATCTTATCCAAGTGGATCAGCAATTTGTCTTTGTGATTCTGCCTAAATCTATGCTCTTAACAGCTTCCTTACCCACAAAAGACTGTGGACCTGGCCATGATCTATGCTGTCACGAAGCAATGTGTTGGGGGGTCATTTTCAGGCATGTGTTGCTCGTATGGACATTACAATGAGCTTATGTGACAGACAGAATAGATGTTGACAGATCACAGCATGAGATCTTTAAAGCCTGTCAGCAAATTATGCATTTTACCAGTCATTTTCTACTCTGAAGGATGTTCTGTGTGTCTGTCTTTAATTATAGCAAAACTGTACAGATTGTGTCAAAACTGCCCACTATTATCCAAGCTGTACCAGCTACGGCTGACAAAACATGCACATCTCCTAATTAAGAACATTTTAAAATTGACTTATTTAAATTAAGAAAACCTCCCAACCTTCACTTTTTGACAACTTACTCTGAGATTTTTGTAGCAGGAGGAGAAGGAAAGCAAGAATATTTTAGATTTCTTCCCTCGTTTCTTAACTGTATAGAGCACTAAAATAAGTTGCAATGTGCAAATAACATGTCAGAAAGAAAGCCTTTGGCTTGACAGATTGCAGGGCACAGCATAAAATAAAATTGTGTGGTTCTGAAGATCTGAAGTACAGAATGTAACGTGCTTTAAATACTTTGTTATTTTAAAGATCTCCAAATGTTTGGACATCTCAGGTGGTAACTTCATTCATTCATCCGTTTAAGTTAATGGCAAGTTTCTCTCGCTGAGTTCTTGTGTAAGTGAGGAGAATGCACCTTTGCTAACAGGACAGGAGGACTTCTAGCTTGGCTTTCCAAAATTGCAGGGAATTGTGTGCTGGGAATAACGTGACTATAGGGAGCAATTCCATCTGGCTTCCTTTTCTAAATAGTGCAGTTCACTTTCATTTTGTGGTTACAAATGTACTTTGCGAGGTAGGCACTTTTTCAAGAACTTGCAATTTTGTTTTCCAACCCCAGTTTGGAAGTCCTCATTTCCAATCAGCTCCAATTTGATGATGGAGAAGGACCAAATTCTGCACCTAAGAAGACTTCAACTCAATCCCAGGTTACTTGTGTGTGTTTTAATTCTTCAGGGCAATGCCAAACTTGTTGGCCAAAATCATAAAATGAGTGAAAAACGGAACTCTGCAGAGAACCTAAATGCACGTTTCATGTCTAAGAAATGATGAGAGGGTGAGGAAGGGAAAAGGCTGCTACTCACCTCAAAAAACAAAATGGATTTAAAGATTCTATTGAACACCAGAAATGTTTTTACGAACAGATTAAAATTATTTCACAGTGTCACTTCCAAGCCAGTTATAAGAGAGACACAAAAATAACAAAACTCATGACCTGAGTATAGCTTGCCTTTTCACAAGGCGGCAGCAAAGATACCGAACCAACATATTTTGAACAGCAACTTATGAAAGAGCTGGAGTCGGATGGTAGAGCTCAACTCCTGCCTCACCCATGGACAAGAAACCCCCAGAGTGCACAGTCAAGCAGCTCCTTGCCTTGTTGCAAGGCTCTGGGACAGGTTGTGCCTGACCTGATGACAACAACCATACCCAGAATTTGCTGCACCCTTGTGTTCTCGGATCAGTCCTTTCTGTCATTTGTGAACTCTTTGCAGTCAATGAAGTTTTGTTTAATTGTTGAGTTGAGTTGAAAATAGTCAGCAGTGACAGCATGACTGACTGACTAAAGCCACCTTCCCAGCAGTAGTATACACAAAGTAGTATGCCAATGAATGCTGGTACTGGATCATCCTCCATTTCCACACTGTTATTCCTTTTTTTTTTTTTTTATTTTTGACTTTTGAGCATTGTGATGGAAGCAGAAGGGATTGACTGAGATAAGCAACTGATGAGTCCAAATGTTTTGGATCCAACACTGGATGTATGAAAGGAGAAAGGAAATTCCTCTTGCTCCAAAGTAGGTATTCACACGTGAGACAGTCCTTCCAGGCTCCCTTTGTTGAGAGTAAAGGGAAAGAAGTGCTTTTTGGCCTCAATTTCCGCAATATAATTACCAGCAAAAACCCCTTTCCAAACTGTAAGTTTTTCTCATAAACTCTTAGGAATTGAACACTTCCCACCTGAAGAAACAGAACTGATTTGTGAAAACAGCCATGAACACAGGGTTTCAATCTCAGCACACAACACTGCCATAGTGTGACGATAGGAACTTGAAACACCACACACCTTTTTCCAGGGTGCTTTATAACCTCTAGAAAAAAGCTTTAAAGCCTCTAATCTAATAACTCGGCATTGGAGATTCAGTTGAAGGTGGGGTAGCTTATGATTGGATTTGTCTGGTACTGACGGGAGTTGCCACACAATGCTTTTGTTTGTCATAAACCTGAAAACATCTTTATAGGAGAAACTGTGATGGTCAGGTCAGCTGCTACTCACAAACATCCTGTACGTTAAAGATTCACAGAAAAAAAGTGACGTCTACTTCCAATGATGCAATTAGCTGATTCCACAATTTAGTTTAACCTGAAATCTCTCTTTCAGGGACTTTCTGAACATATCTTTCTCCTTCTTGGGCAATCAGCTCTGATTAAGGCTCCTTACAATAGAATGGCGTGACGTTTGTCAACAGTTCAGCCTACCTGCCTGGGAGGAAAGCCAACATTGCAACAGAGTTCCTGGACTTACAGAGTTCACAGGATGAGCCCTCATTGGTGTTAATTATGCCAGACTGAACCAAGTAGAACCGGACTTCACGACACTTAAAGACCAAATCTAGGCCCTGCTCAGTGTAAAAGCTACATTAGTATCTTTGATCATCAAGTGTTTTTTTCTACCTACCTTTCACAGAGGTCACCACACTTCTGAGTATAAAGCACCAACCACATGAGTATCAATACATGGATTAGAGCAGCTCTATAAAGCTGAAACAATCATTTTTAAAACATTCACTGAAACTAGCTTGTGTCAGAATTTACACTGCAGTTTATAATACCATTGTTTTTCATATCAGTATAAAAACATTAAAATCACACAAGGTTAAAACAATCTGATCAAAGAGGCCAAAGGAAGGAGTTTTCTGGGACAACCCCTGCATCACAGATGCTTTGAAACTTAGTGACTTGCAAAGAATAAGGTAATTGTCTATTTTAAGTGGGTAAGCAACGTGGAATTTTTCATGGGTGAACAGCACAAAGACCTCTACGAACTGACAGACTGCCCTTTTTTGGTAGAAAGACACATCTATATTTCGGTCATCCAAATTTTTCCTATCTTGTGCAAAGTGGTTTTTGGTCTTATATACCCCTGGCTGTTGCGGAGGCCATCTGATAAAGGGAGAAGCGATGCACTTTCCTCCAACACTAATTCAAACAGCGATGCAGCAGCAAACCAATGGAACATAACATGATGGACTCGTCCAAAGATTTTTCTTCAAGAAAATGGTATTAATTTCAAAATCCCCAGTCAAAAAGACCTCAAATTAGATTTCTGGTTAAAGTTTCCAGTACTGAAGGAGATTAATACGGGCTTCAAACAGGAACTTAGCAGAAACAGACTTAGAATGAAAATCTCCAGGCCTCAATCCATTATCTTACAGAACTCATTTCAGCAAGAGAGAAAATGTCAGTTTGAAATGTTTCGCCAAAAGGCAGTTGTCCAACTTCAGGCCTGTTAATATCTCACTGGCTTCCATGGGTTCGTTTTTCAGCCCTTAAATACATGGAAATCCAAGTACAGAGCACATGAAACAGATAGGTGCTATAGTAAACTCTTATTGTGAACAAAAGTAAAGCTCCAAGAACTATTTAAATTTTAAAAACTGTAAAAGTCCAAGTGTCCTGTGATACACAAGCAGAATTTGGATGAGTACTGCTCAGCGATGAGGGACTGTTTTTTAAAGAAAAAATTCACATCTATGTATATTTTTGTGATAACCCTATAACACTAATTAAAGTAAATCTGTTAAATCCTAAACTGAGTACTCTCTGAAAATTTGTGATCAATAATGCTTTTTCATTGTGTTTTCCACAATCTGTGGATCTTTCTTGATCTGTAAAAACTGGATGCATCTAACAAGGAAATAAACTAAGAACAAAGTTAAAGGAATTTGATTTTCAAGAAGGTAAAAGCGTGGAGAAAAAAATCTCTAAAAAATCAATACCCTTTTAATCACATTTTGACCTGGAAATTAGTATTAAAGCAATTCAGAAGCCTTGATGAAAACTACTTTGAAATCTAAGTGAAGAAATTTTCCATTTCTGAGATGGGTCAGAGTCCATCTCAATTAAAACGAGTGAAAGCATGACTTCATGAAAAAATCCCTGCCTCGTTCAAAGAGTGGCACATTGTTTTCACCATTTTCTCTCATTGTTTTGAAAATCGTATTGAGTGAACCTGATGTTTGGAAAGAGTGAGAATAGGTGTGAGACACTGAGAATCTTTTTGTAAAATGTGGTGATTTCTAGTCACAGAACAAGCGCTAGTAGAACACCAAATATTGCTATTTCACCATATCTGCAATAAAATTTATCTGATTCCCTGAAGATGGCAAGTGTTACTGTCTAACCTGGCAAATTATAAAACCACTTTCTTCATTATCATTCTTTCTTCATATCTTAAATAATCAAGAAACCGCAAAATTAATTTTATGTAGTCTCAAATACTTTGAGAGGAACAAAAGGTACTTCATTTCACATATTTAAGATGTTCCTTACTCTAAGAGTCGTATCTCCAGTCCTCCTTGCCCTGTTGTTTTCAGATGAAGATGCAATGTCAAGTTTTTATCTAGTTTTTTTGTGGTGTTTTTTTTTTATTATTCTAAGACTTAACTAGGCAATCTGTTTTGGAGCTCATAGTATGTTGCTCGCTAATTGCATGAGTGTACTGATTTTGAGCAGTTCTCAGTCTTGCATAGGCTTTAGATTTTAACACTCATATTACAACCACTGAAAGACAATAAAGTCTTTTAGCTGTTATTCTAGACAGTTGATTTGCTTTTGTCTGAAGAAAAAGATCATGACTTTAAGTGCAGAAATTAATTGTTTAATGGATTTTATCCTACCCGTGTAATACTAAGCCGTAAGTAGTTATGAAAATATCTTCTTGAAGTATGGAATCCTGACACCTGGAGCTGGAGGTATTTCAAATGTTCAAAATGTCAAACATGGTTTTTCTTCCCATTTGCACCTTGAAGCACAGCTGCCAGGCTCACGGAGACAAATATTTCCCTTTGGTTTTGCATACCTTTTTTTCAGGCGCTGATCCATACTACTACTGCTAATTAAGCTGTGAAGGTTTTCACAACTGCTACTAACAAGCATGTGAAGGAGGAGATGTTTGCCTGACAATTTGCCTTATGAACTGCAAAAAAGAATTACAGCTTCTTTATTTCAGTTGTTCCTGAATTAGCTGAGCAACTGGTCTTGTCAACTGAGCTTCTCACTTTTGAGGTACGTAGAAGCAGGAACAGCTGTTCTTTGGGTAATGAATATAGGCAGTCTGAATTTTTCCTCCATTGTAACCTCCCTGCTAGGAGCTACATGCAGGATTTTTAGGAAGGTGAATGCTGCCTGACCTTATGTTGTCCTGTTTCTACTAGTTATCATGGATAGAGTTGGCAGACCCAGCCATTATTAACATATGTACTGCACACAGCGGGCCAACATCGGTTGTCACCTCAAAGTGACATAACTTGGGAACTAGTGATCAAAATCCTGCTGCTGCTTCTTAACCAGAAAATGCTTTATTTTCTTAATGCATTCCAAATACATTATTCAGAGGTCCTGAGAAAAGATTGAGTACCCTCCTACAGTGAATAAGATTGATTAATTCCCCCCCCCAGTTTTATAGTTCCTTCCATGGGCATATGGGGGAAAACACCTCAGCAGGGGTTGGGTTATGGGTTCCCTGAGGGTCAGAGGCATACTAACCATGTTCAGTACGGTAGTTCCTAAGGACCAAATAGATGCAAAGTCTCACTGTGGTAGGCACAATCCTTATTGCAAAGAGATGACATCTAAGCAAAGATTACACAGAGAAAAAAGAAAGGATAGAAGCTGCAAATAGAATAAAAAATGCAATGACAGTAGATGTCACATTAATTAGATGAGTCTATTTAGGAAGTGAGAGGACACTGAAGGCAAGGATGTGCTCAGACAGAGCTGAAGCCACAAACCAACTCTGTAAGCATGCCATTGCCTGTACTGATTTTCCAATCAAGGGGTTAGTTTTCAATGCTGAAAGACATCTTACATTGAGAAGCTGGCACAATGATGGGTTTGACAGAAGCCAGGGGTGTATCTGACTTGAGATGGCAAGCAGCTGTCCAAAGCTATGTTCATATTGATCTGAGCTGTAAGATCTGAATTGCTTTGTCAGCCGTCATACCAATTTACATTTACAAGGTAAAGTTTTAGCTTAGGGACTTCATATTCAATTCATTTAATGTCAGTTTGGATCATTCTTTCTCATTATGTTCTCTTTCACAGTGCCAATACTAACTGGTGGTGTCAGCCAAGGATAACTGATCTCTCCTGTCTAAACTTCAGTTAGGTTGCTCCGGATTACAGTGGTGGAATCTTGCAAAGTATGTGTTATCTTAGAGAGCTGGGAAGAAGGATTTAGAGGAGTCAGTACCACATCATGAAAATGGCAAGACATCAGCTGCTGTAAAAATGTCTGGAGGTTTCTGCAGCAGATTGCGTATTTCTCTGGATCCTGTGAGACTGAATTCAGAGTCTAAATTTAGAAACTGAGTCCCTTGTCGAGAGTGCTGTTGGAATCACTGACTCACAAATACAGGTAGACACAAGCTCAGATTACAAGCTTAGGGCTTTAAATCTTTCTGAAAAACTTCAACATGAAAAAGACTCTGTTCCTAGTATTTCTGACATAACCCCGTCGTTCAGCATGCTAAACATGCAGTCTCTGTGGAGAACTGGGTTGCAACCCTGTTATCAAAATTTGCAATGTACCACAGTAAATGCTCTATAATAGAGTAGCTTAAAGCAAGAAAGGCGAGCATGGCAAATATTTCAGAACAGCATTCACAGCCTCCTCTGTGCTCACAGGCAACTGCCAGTTTATATTCCCTTGCTACCAGAGATCCCTGTGATCATAATTGCTGGTTTTCAAGATCTGAGAATCCCAAACGCATCCCTAATTTGCCCAGTGCCTGCATCCTATAAATTTATTAATACGAAAGCTTTTTTTTTCAATGTCATAATGAGGACCTGCAGACTACAGTGACAGGTTTCTTCTGAAATGTAAGATGCATGGGATAGTTTCACGTAAAAAAATGATTTTGTAGAAGTCTAGAATATATGTATTGGAGACAGCTGACCCCTCTTCCTGCCCAGCAACATAGATGAAGCATTCTTTTGTGTGACTAGTGATTATAATCTACTAAAAGTGTCAGAAATTACCATGTTTTTCATTTATAAACCTATTTTTGTTTTTCCTTTTCAAAATTTATTTTTGCCTCAGTTAACTGAATGGTGCTTTAAACATGCAAGCAAACAACGCATTTGTGTCTAACCTGTTATCATCATACAATGATCATTGAGAAGTTGCTGAAGGCAGAGAAACAGCTCAGCATCACAAATCTCTGCTTAAATAATGAGGGGGGGGGGGGGGGGGGGAGAAAAAAAGGAAGGTCTCCAGACAGAATTAATCTGGTCTAACCTTTTATTTTTGTCTTTCCAGACAGTCATACATGAGCTAGTCACCCAAGGCTCTCTTAAGAATTAAAGGAGAGAACTAGGCAATTTTAAATCATGAATCATCAGCCCTACTTTACACACCTGCATCATGAGCTGACTCATTCGCCAGACTCATTTGAGTATATTCATTTGATTCCCACCAGCTACTAAAGGATCCTACAGTGATTAGCTCTGATCTAGATGTTGGTATTGCACGTGTCCACATATAGTTTGACCACTGTGTATTTCCTTTAGCAGGAGATGGATTGCAAAGCTGAGATTCCCACCACCCCAGTTTTGGTGTTTTGTGGAAAGGGCTGAAAGGAAAGGGTGAGGTAGTCATGACACTGCTGAGGAGAGGAAGCATGTTTTTGATATTTGACTCCTCTGGTTACTGGTAAAGAAAAGCTCTTTCTCCCAGAAATAGAGCAGAAGTTCCTCTATAGAAACATTCCTCTCCCTCCTGTGGAGCTGTCCTGGTTTTGGCTGGGATACCATGACAGGAGCAAATCCAGTTTATAGAAAATACTTTCAATGGTAAATCGTTGAAGTACTGTCTTTGTAAAGAGATGGAAGGCACAGCCTTATTGCCCCTTGGGATAGAAGAATTTCCTTGTCTGATGACTAAGTTTCCAGTGAAAGTATGGATAGGACATGCCTTTCTCCAGTTTCAACACCTTGGTGGTCAACATGGGTAGAATAAAGCTCCCCAGCTCAGAAAGGAGGAAGTAGGTTGTTATCAGAAGCTTCAGTCTGTGCTGTATTAGCTTTAAACAACAGTAGAAGAGACCTCGCTAGCCATTAACAATTACTCTCCACCAATTTAGCTTTACTCTAAGATTATCATCTAGCTCTGCTGTCTATCTGTGCCAAGCTTGTCCCATGTTAACTATCAAATCTGATTCTGATTATAAGAAATTAATAGCAAAGTGAACAACGTCTGCTTTGCAGACTAAGTAACATGTAGAGAAAGGATCAATAATATTTTGTTATTTCTTGACTCAAGCTTGAAGCAGAAGGTCCAGGAGACTGTGCAGAGTCTGTCTACTTTCCACAGCATGCAGTTTCTGAAAAATAAACCAGGGTTTCTATAGCATTATCAGCAGAGTAGATCAAATTAGATCCAAACATTTCCAAAAAAGCAATGGACAGTTGGTCCTAGAGATTCAGGTGCTAGCTTTAGAAGGCTTGGAACTGAAGTTGCAGGTGCTTCAATGCACTTACACATTTTCTCAGCTTCATTGGTGGGTGTGAGCTCCACCTTCACAGAGAAGACACTAGAACACACTAGGAAAACAGGGAGATGGTTCTCATGTTGGATGGACAGTTCAGATCATAAGGGAGGAAAAAATATTGGCAAGACTGCCTCCAAAGAACAAATCTATTTATAACTCAGTTAATGAAATGGTATCATGAAAACAACTTTAACAAAACCTTTTAATCAATAGTTCTCTCTTCAATCTGTTCTGACATTGAAGAGTTTTTCTCCACTGCAACCATGTAAGATGGTGGCATTTCTCATTTTAAATAAGTTTCTTTAACAAATGACTGCAAGATTGGCAGTTCTATCAAAACACTGATTAGGCACTTTGATGTCCCAGATGCGAGAACAAATCTGAGGGTTTCAAGTCCTTGGCATCTGTGACCAGAAATTTAGTGTGATAGCAGCACATTCACACATTTACTGCCGATCTTCTCAATCCCAACTTCTCTAGACTAAAAAAACATCATATCATCTTTTTTCCTCAGTCCTATAAACACCTATCTTTTCCAAAGACATATGATATCCCACCATCTGATTAAAACCCAAGCAGATGTTTAAATTCCAAGGAAATTAGTTTACCAGTATCATTTTGCATTTCTCCTTCAGTTTTTATTGAAAGAATAAAAGAATAAAGGAAGTGTAAAATGAATTAGGACTATATTGAGGACAGCAATTCCCTCCCCTAGTCAAAAGATGTGTTAGCTGACTGTCTTTTAAATAGAGTCAGACTGCAGTAATATTGCAGCAAAGCATAGAGATTCCCAAGAAAATTTGATTGGCTCATGAAGAAGCTATAAGACAACTTGTTTTTTCTTTGAATCTAGGCAGCAGCTTGGAGCATTGTGTCCATTAGTGAAAAAATCCACATTCTTGAAACTCCTAAATTGGTAGGTTTCTCAGGCTATATTTGCTTGGTATTTCAAGTAAGTTTGGAATGCGATGGAACTATCCATTTTATTCATTAAGCATACACAACTGAATGCTTTTCATAAGACACTGCAGGTTTACAAAATTATGAGCTTTCTTCCCCAAAAATTCCTCATCAGTAATGGACTTTGTCCTACAGCCAAGGATACATTACATTTCTTCTTCTTTATGAAGGTGGAGCCCACATTGTGTCTTTTTGAAAGCCCCATCATAGTCAGGCCTTATTCTTCATCTAGCACTAATTACCATTCAAAAGCAAACAAGGAATAAAGGAGAAGCTTGACTTAATCAGCTTTCAGGAGTGCAAGTGTAACGAATAACTCTGGGAATCCTAGGGAAATATCTTGATGCAAGATTTTTTTCACATCCTACATGAAGAAGTCTCACATATTGGAAAGGGAAATGTTGGTGAGATTGATAGTTCCCCATTAGTAGCAATATATCCAAAACTACCAGGTACTTCAACTTGTCATTCCCTTCCTCCACTGCTAGGTTTGGCTTCTTAAGCCCATCATTGAAAGAGTTAACATCTGGCTCTACAGATGAAAAGTCAAGAAGGTTCAGCTGTTAGGAAAAGCATTTCTCCAAGAGCTTGACCAGTTCTTCCTAAAAGCAGAGTTTTAGAAGACATGTCCGGCATGTGCGGACACTAGGCAAGAGGATATCTGTTGAGTCCTGTATGGGTTGTCTCTGGTAAGGATATGGAGATCCAGCCACCAGTAGGTGTGCTAAGCACCTTCTCATATCCAAAGACCAGTAACAACTTCAAGCCAGCAGTAACAGGGCTTCCTTCCTCCTGTGCTACGTGGCTTTTTTTCAACATTTCGGTTATGATCACAACTTCAAAGGACATGCAAAACCCCCTCAATTGCTGCCTGGAGAGTACTGGGAGTGCTTCAGGGATGAGACTCAGCTTTCAAAAACCAAATAGCCAAATGAGGTGAGGAACATGGGCTGACCTTTCCTTAACTGCATGGTCTGCAGAGCCTGCAGTGTTAGCTCAAAATGCTGGAGCTGGACTTTTGTGAGGGAAAATAGAGAGCTTCAACTAGGAAAAGGTGCTGGAGATGTGTGCTGGTTTTGGCTGGGATAGAGTTAATTTTCTTCCTAGTAGCTGGTATGGGGCTGTGGTTTGGATTTGTGCTGGAAACAGCGTTGATAACACAGGGATGTTTTTGTTATTGCTGAGCAGTGCTGACACAGAGTCAAGGCCTTTTCTGCTCCTCACACCATCCCACCAGCGAGCAGGCTGGGGGGGCACAAGAAGCTGGGAGGGGACACAGCCGGGACAGCTGACCCCAACTGACCAAGGGATATTCCACACCAGATGACGTCATGCTCAGCATATAAAGCTGGGGGAAGAAGAAGGAAAGGGGGGGATGTTTGGAGTGATGGCGTTTGTCTTCCCCAGTAACCGTTATGCATGATGGAGCCCTGTTTTCCTGGAGATGGCTGAACACCTGCCTGCCCATGGGAAATAGCGAGTGAATTCCTTATTTTGCTTTGCTTGTGCGCGGCTTTTGCTTTACCTATTGAACTGTCTTTATCTCATCCCACGAGTTTTCTCACTTTTACCCTTCCGATTCTCTCCCCCATCCCACCACAGGGAGTGAGCGAGCGGCTGCGTGGTGCTGAGTTGCCATCTGGGGTTAAACCACAGCAAGATGGCAAGTTGTAGGAAGCTGTAAAAGTTGGCAAGTGTCACACATCTTCTAAAAAGCACAGGTTATTTGTCAGTGTGCTTCTTGTACTTTGAACATGTTTACGTTTCCACCACTGGACTGAAGTGTAAAGGAATTGCTGGATTTATCTGAGGAGAGTTGTGTGTGTACAGGGACGAAGGAGAAGCTGTTATTTTCTGATGAAGTAGGACTTAGTCTATATGCTGAAGAAACAGAAGTCCGGAATTACAACATGAGATAGTCTAAAGCTTTGGAACACAGACAAACTATAAAAATTATTAGGTGGACTTTCAAAAGTGATTTTGTAGACAGAAGACAGAAAAAAAGCAGTCATTGGTCAGACTTGTTGGGTAAGAACAGACACTCTGTAGTCACAAGCCTGTGCACTTCTGTCAGTCCTCACTTTCAGATCTGGTGAATGGTTTATGAATAGCGATGCCAACAACAAGCATTGTGCAGCCTAAGAGTCACCAGGAAAGAGTCTCCACTGGGGAGAAAGGAAGTTTGGTTTCAGGATACCAGGGCTTTTTTGAGATGACATGATGCCATTATACCTGGGGCTCTGCAGCTCTTGAAGTTATTCATCTTCCTTTGCTATTTCTGTATACAAGCACTTAGGAGAATTAGTGGTGTTATTTCTTGTAACAATCTGTAAGCCTGTGGATTGCTCTGACTTAATCGTACTTGTGTATTACCTATATGTTTCCTAGGATGTAGAGACTTTGAAAAGCCTTAATAAAAGAAACCGAAGCCTCTGATGAGTCACAGCTGCTTAGTCATAGGTGGGATTGGCTTCTAAGGGTTTGCTGCCCTCTCGCAGACGTGCTCTTCAAAATTCCCAGCAGTTGTCATGCTTTCTCCCACGCTGCCCTCAAGAGTGGGAGAACTCAGTAAATATCCACACAGTCACCTTGCTGTCCTCTAAATCCAGCTCTCAAAATGCCTAGAGAAGAAGGAAACAAACTCAACGGGGTGAGTCCATTGCTGCATTACAATTATTATATTTTATTACAGCAAAAGTGTAAGTTTTCTTATACTGTTTGTGTTGATTATTTCACAACATATTTTGCTCTGTCTTGTGTGAGCTTTCTGGGACAAGGACAGTCATATACATGCAAATTTGTATATTGCCCAACAAAATAGCGCCAGGCAAAGCACCACATTAACATGCCACTGTTAGCTTGTGAGCATATGTGAAGAATATATACTTTAATTAAATCTGGATTATGTACGGGAGCTGTATCAAATCTTGCAGTAGATGAAGAATAACCCTACTTCCCCTGATAATGGCCTTAGCAGGTGTTTGGAATTTAGCAAAGAATTCTGAATTCAAATAATGGTTCAAAAGATCATTGTTGGTTCAAAAACCATCTGCACATACTCCAAGAAAGAAGCCTTTAGCAGTGTAGTCATCAGTGGCCAGTCAGACTGGAACAGAGACAGCTGGGCCACTGAGACAAATAAGCATTTTTCACAGTGTCTTCAAATAAGACTGTTTCTCCTTAAATTTCCTTCTTATTTCAAAATTGAGAATGTTTGCCAATACCTTCTTAAATAAGCACCTAAACCTTTGATAGGGATGGAGATCCTTTCAGCTGAAGGATCGGGTAAATTACTTGGACATAAGCCCACATCTAGTTTGATTAAACATATCAACATTCTTTTTAAGAAGTGAGACTGCTCGCACAGGAATGGTAGCCTCAGTCACTATAGAAAATAGCTTATTCATACCAGAAATACATGGCCGTATATCCTTCTCCAATTACACTTGTCCTCATTTCGGCTGGGGTAGAGTTAATTTTCTTCCTAGTAGCTGGTACAGTGCTGCGGTTTGGATTTAGGATGAGAACAATGTTGATAACACACCGATGTTTTAGTTGTTGCTGAGCAGTGCTTACACTAGTCAAGGACTTTTCAGCTTCCCATGCTCTACCGACTGAGAAGGCTGGAGGTGCACAAGAAGCTGGGAGGGGGCACAGCCAGGACAGCTGACCCCAACTGGCCAGAGGGACATTCCATACCATGGGATGTCATGCTCAGTATATAAGCTGGGGGGAGTTGGCCTGGGGGCAGCAATCGCTGCTCAGGGACTGACTGGGCATTGGTTGGTGGGTGGTGAGCAGCTGCATCATTTGTTTTGGTTCCCACCCCCCCGCCGGGTTTTTCTTTCTCTCTCTTTCTTGCTGTTAAACTTTCCATTAAAAATTATTGTTGTTGTTGTTGTTGTTGTTGTTGTTGTTGTTGTTGTTGTTATTATTATTATTATTATTTCAAATATTAAACTTTTCTTATCTCAACCCACAAGTTTTCTTACTTTTGCTCTTCTGATTCTCTCCCCCATCCCACCGGGGGGGAGTGAGCGAGCGGCTGGGTGGTGCTTAGTTGCCGGCTGGGGTTAAACCACGACAATACTAATGCTGCATCCCCACCAAGGAGACCAAAGATTCCCTTGGTGATATTCTCCAATAATAACCCATCTCATCTAATATGCCGAGACTTGGTGAACTCTGCCTTGGCCACACACTCAGAAGAAAAGCCACGGTATCAGGGAGGTATTGTTCTGATGTCTGTTATGTGGGATAACTGATAAAAACCATCACAGCTTTCTCTTCCATACCCCTAAACATAAGGGAATGCCTTCAAAAGGAGTCAGCTGGTAGCTATGTGTATGTGACAGAAGGTTTGACACAAAAATTGGAAAAAAAGCCCAACCACCTATCTATAACTATTCAAGCCAAATTAATCATGTTCGTGCAAAATGTTGCAGAGCTCTCCCAAAGGAGGGCATATGTAATGACCCAGAACCTAAGGTGAATATGGATTCCCCAATACCACAAATCAAAGAGGGTCTTCAAGATATAAATGTTTTTGAAAGACTCAACTCTAATTTTATAACAAAACCATACAAAAAGGCACTGAAGTGTTGTTGCCATACAAGTGCTCTGATGTCCAGCAACTAAGCCTTTAATCATAAACACATCTAATGACATCTGATCTGATTTCCTTTAAGAAGTTATTCTGAAAAAAGTTGGAAAAAACCTCAAAATTTTACTTTTACCTGTTGTGATTAAAACAAAAACCAACTGAGAAGGTATACAGTAAATGTCATTGCCTCTGAAAAGGCTTTCTTCAGTATCAGATGAAGAAATTTATGAAATAGAATTAAAATTCAAAGAAAGCAATAACATTTCAAGGCCTAAAATTGTTTTCAAGTGGCAATGTAGTTGACAATTCAAGAATCAAATCTATAATTACAGCAAATTATGGGACAAATGGGTAAGAATTCAGGACAGAGCCATCTTAAAAAAAATCTGTGTTAGGAGGACCCTAAAGGCAGTGTTAGCACATTTATTCAATATATGCTGATCACAGTCATGATTCCTAACAGCATTAAAGGGTGCTAATCCTCAAGACAAAAGATGCTGAAAAAATAAAATATATTAACGACTAGAGGCCAATCACCACTAAATAGATAGTGCTGCAAATAGTTGCATGGATACTTTCTATTAGGTTGGCAAAGACATGCCCCATTTACTTTTGACAAAGAGCGATTATATTGCTCTCCAGCTGCTCAGAAAATAAAGATCTTGCAGCTCACTATGCGACATGATAAGAAAAAACCAAAAACTATTGGTTGTGTTGTTTTTGACTTACTAATGTGTGAATGTCTCTCCTGGTTGCTAGAAGGGAAAGGTTTTGACCAACGCATAATCAATGTCATTGAAAATTCTTATCAAAATATTATAACTGATCTACAATGCTGAAAGAAGTGTACAGAAATAGTACATCTCAAAGCTGGGGTCAACTAAGGAGATCCAATATCACTATTTTGCCATCTGGCAATTGATCTGCAACCTTTAGCACAAAAATGGTTGCAGTGGCTATCAGTAAGGAAGACCGCTGCTATGGAAGTCTCAGATTATTTGTTTTTATTGAGCTAATCATTTGAAAGTTTGAATTATACCATGACAACTGTTGTGTCTTCTTGCTACTTGACTGGCCTTAAGACCCGTGTTAAAAGAGCTACAGTCTTTACATTAAGCCCACTCACAACTCATTTACAACCGATGACTCTGAGGTCTAGAAGGTAGGCACTGTGAAGGCTTGAATATGAGAGCTCCAGGCAAGTCTGGAAAATACCTGAGAGACTGGTTGATCCTGAGTTGAAACAAGCAAACTTGGAAAAACTTGAGACCTGCTTAATGAAAATTGGAAAGGTACTCTTGAAATTGCTGGGGAAGCTCTTGCTTTTTCATGTGTTCACAAGCCCAAGACCCACTCATCTAGCTGATCATTCAGATCCAGAGGACACTTCTCTCCACTCTCCTTACCAGTAATTAAAAAGCAGTAAAGGCACCATCTCCTTGCTTGAACACAAAACAATTTCCATATGCCAGTAGTAGAGATGGAGAGCTCCTAAATTTACTCAATGTGAAAGCTGCTGCTCACATGCACCACCATGCTCTAGTGACACTATGATCCACCAGACTTCTTAGGGGAGAGATGAGAGTCCAGAAAAATATGAAGAAGCTATTTCTGACTGCTGGAGACATAGGGAAGGAGACATGTGTTATTTCTGACCCCAAAGCACTACTAGAAACCTCCAAACCATCAGTATGTGCTAGTAGTTCTTTTGATTCAAATCAGTTTTCCCAAGGCCTGCAAATAAAGAAATAGTTCATTCAAACAATAAACTAAACTATGAAGATAAGGCTGCAAAATGGGACATTTTGAAAATTGTCCAATTAGCATTGACTGCATTATGAATCACATCAGGATACTTGAGTGGCAACTGCTGATAGCCCTTTAACGTTAGGTAACATATATCCCACCAGGGATTTTTGGAGTTGGAGCAAGGACAATGCTAGAGTGATTCATAGACAGCAACTTTCACGCCTGGCATATTTTAGGCATTTGCCAAGCTGTGAAAGATGTCTGTATTAAAACAACAACAAATTGTGCACCAAGAAACTAAGAAATATATGTGGGCAGACTATCAAAACCTTCGTCTCAAGGATGAGCACGAAGAACTCAAAGCTTGACTCGATATTTGCAAAGGAAAAACTGATCCAGTGGTGGACTTTGCTGTCTGCTTTGAGAGCAAACCTACTGCAGTCAGGGATGCAGCTGCAGAGAGTTTGGAAGTACAGTATTTTGAAAGAACGAGTGCACTTAGGCAAGGGCCATCAAGATCACCGCCAAGGTCAAGTACTATTGGCTTTCCTATCAGAGCTAGAGGGAAACAGTATGTAACTAACCACAAGTCATTAACAACACAAAGTGTTTCAGAAAAAAGGCAAAGCTGGATCACCAAGATTTTAAACAAACTGTGTGGGGGGAGTTAGTTGTTTGGTTTGTAAATATGGGAACATTTCAGATATTGGATGGACAGCTGGTCAGGACTATGCGTGGGCTGAGGACTAACTGAGGGAATCTTATTTTAAATGACGGTAACGTTAAGGACTTATGCTGGCTTGAATGGCATATCTCAGCCTGAAGCGGATTCCTCATAAGCCTGTTGTTCACAGAGCACGAGGAGCATTGGCATCCAGCCAGTCCTGCAGACAGTGCCATCTTGCACTAACCTATTTAATGCCCATTCCATTTTGATGCCATAGGTGCTAAGAACATTGTTAAAATGGACCCTCCCATTGGTAAGGGAGTGGTTCAACGACACAGAGCTCCTCTATGGCATGGGCCTCAGCATTTCCAAGTCAGAACCAAAAGGATCTCCAACACGTGAATGTGTCACAGTGGATATCTACAGACTGTCCAGTTCAAAAGGAGGAGGAAGACGAAGCTTTCTTCAAGAAGAAGTTTCCTGCTTCTAGTCTCTGGTTCTCATAGTTCTCAACCAACCTGACATCTCCTGTGCCCTCCCTGTCAGTAGGGCACAACCAATCCAGGAGATTTCTGTAGTGCCTTGGGGAAAAGAAACGATGCTGGTGGAGGATGGCTGACTTAGTGGAGTGCTCTGCTCGATGTGCTTGTCACAAACAGGGAAACAGTAGTCGAGGATGTGATGGATGATGGCAGCCTTGGCTGCAACAGCCTGGGTAGGGTACACTTCAGAAACTGGGGGAATTGATGAAGGCAAGTAGCTGCCTGAAGACCTTGATTTTCAGGAGACTAGATTTCATCTTAGTCAGGGAATTTCTGGGCAGGACCCTGTGAGTCCTGAGGGGCAAAGGTGCTCAGAGGAACTGATCAGTCTTCAGGGGTCACATCTTCAAAGCAGGAGAGAAATCCATCCTGATGTGCAAGGAAGCGAGCACACATTTTGGAGGACCATTTTGGCTTAACAGGGGACTCTTGGTCAAACTCAAACACAAACCTGATATTTATGGGACGTGGAAGCAGGGACAGACACAAAAAGGGATAGAGAATCACCACACAGCTATGCAGGTGTGCAATTTGCGTGGTCAAACTTTGGAGTTTTGGATTTAAATAGTGAGGGATGGGGTCAACAAGAAGGACCTCTATAGGTACATAAGCAGCAGAATGAAGATCAGGAATCACTGCTGAATTGTGCAGGAAAACTAATGATGAAGGAAATGGAAACTTCTGAGATATTTGGTGCCTTCTTTACGTCTTTTATAACTGGCAAAATATTCTCTCAGACCCTTTGGATCTCCATGACGAGTAGCAAAAGTTTCAGGAGACAGGTACCACTAACAGTAGGGGGTAATCACTGTCTCAGAAAGGGACTGCTTAAAAAATCTTAACATATACAAGTCTACTGGACCCAAACTGATGCATCTGTGAGTGCTGAAGTAGCTGTCTGAAATAATTGCAAGCGCTACCATCTTTGAATTTTTCCTGTGGTCAAGGGAGGTGTCCCTACGGACTGGGAAGAAAAGCAAATGATCAAACAAGGCAGGAAGGACTATTTGGATAACTACTGGCCAGTCAACCTCACCTCAAACTGTGGAACAAATTCACATGGAAAACATTTCCCAGCACAGGAAGGACATGAAGACAATTGAGAATAATTAATAAGGATTTTTCAAGAGTGACTCATGCTTGACACCAACCTGATGGTCTTCTGTGGAGAAAGAATTAGCTACAAGAATCAGGCTACAAGTATAGTGCTCAACAGTTTTAGGTTTAAGCAGCGACATTCAAGCATCAATATTGTGGTAATGCTGTTAAAATGTCTTCATCAACAATCACAGCAAGGGGGCAAAATGCATCTTCAGCAAGTCTGTGGACAGCACCACCCTGGAGCGGGGAGAGGTTTCTGCAGTGGAGGGCAGGGCTGTTATTCACATGGTCCTCAGTAAGCTGGAGGATCAGACCGATCTGAACCTCATGAAATTCAACCCAGACAAATGCGAACTCAGCACCTGGGACAGAGCAGCACCATGGATCGATGCAGGTGAGCATCGAACTGACCAGTTGTGGATGCACCATTGTTGGAATTGTTCAAGGTCAGGTTGGACGGGGCTCTGAGCAACCGGATCTAGTGAAAGATGTCCCTGCCCACGGCAGGGGGGTTGGACTAGATGATCTTTAAAGGTGCCTTCCAACCAAAACTATTCTATGATTCTATGAGTCTATGATTCTGTGAACTGGCTGAGGAACAGCTCTGCAGGGAAAGAAGCAGCAGCCATTGGGACAGCAAACTTCACAGGAGCCAGCAGAACACTTGGCTACCGCAAAAGCAACAGCATCCTCAGCTGTAGTAGGATGTAGTAGAAGACATCCACCAGGTCATGGCAAGTGATCATTTCCTTCTGTTTGGCACTTGTGGGGCCACATGTGAAGTACTCTTTGCAGTTTTGGGCCCCCTAAATACATGAGAGATGTTGGAGAGAACCCAGACTAGGGACCCCCAAAATGTTTGTGGAGCTGGAGTCTTCCACTATCTAAAAATCTGGTCTGTCCTTATAGGTAAGATGGAGCCAGACTTCTCAAACAGGCACAGTGCAAGGATAAAAAGCAAAGCAGCAAAGAAAATTCCTTTCAGACATAAGGGAAAATTTCTGATTTTGAGACAGTGGTTGGGCATGGGAACAGGTTCCCTAAAGAGATGTTGAATCTCCACTCCTGGGGATATTCAAAATTCAGCTGGGCAAGGCTCAAAGCAACTGGATTTCACTCTATAGCTAGCTTTGATTTGAGCAAGAAAGGAGGTTTGACTAGGGACATTCAGAGGTTCTTTCCAACCTGATTTTTAAATTATATCTATGAAATGTGATGTCATGGAGAGGGAATATATACATTAAAAGAAGCTAAAATTAATTTCTCTTTGAAAAACTAGTTTCAGTTCCTTTAGTTACATAGTTATTACTTGATGCCACTGTAAGTCACACAAGATTTTTTTTTAACTCTGCTTTTTTCATCTTATTATCTTGTATTTCTAAGTGCAGTCTTAGCTCCATTTTCCTGTTTTTATTTTGCTTAATTTTGGAATTTAACACATCCTTATTATCTTTTTACTGTTTTTCTAATTGCTGTTTATGCTTTCAGCCTTAGTGACATCTTAATTTTGTTTTCTTTGAGAATTAATGAAATTTAGTGAGTTAATCTTGGTTTTTAGGTTTCAAGGTAGTAAAAAATATTAGATCATTAGACAACATTATTGATGCCCAACACAGCTACAACACAACTATGAAGAAGCAGTCCCAGGAATCTTGTCACAGATGAAGGGAAGGTCGAGCCGGGTCTGGATATTGATGACTCATTTTTGGTAGAAATAAGCTTCTTCTGTTTTTAAAAACAGCAAAACATTGACTTTTGCAGCTGATGGTTCCCTCTTACTCAAGAGGGATTTGTGTCAATCTATTTTGCCTTTCCAATGTTTATACAGATCTCCTGTCTATGAAGTGGCTCTTCTCTTTCCCAACACTTTTCCCAGAAAGGCAGGGCCCAGACCTGTTAGGACTTTTTCATAAATTCCCTTAGCATCAATTTAATACAGGTGCATTCTGAGACTGGATTTTACAGCTTTACTTCCTCTGAACAGCTTTGTTTCCTCTGAACAAGAGCTACAGCAAGAAAGAAAAGAGAACTCAGAATGTGTGTTCAAGAATAGCAGAGGAGAGGTGAAGGGGATCCTTCAAATTCCTTTTAATACTGCCTATGCCACAAGAGAAGTAACCAGAGATGGAAATACAATCCATATATCTCCACATATGAAATTCATCATCCAGCTTCATTCTGTTTCTGCCTCTCGTTTAAAATGCAAGCCCCGAAGATGGTTTACCTGAACAAAGGGAGAGATCAATAAATGATAGCCCTGAGACTGGACGGCTGCTCAAAGAAGCCTTGAAATCATTAGCATTTCTTCTCTGTTACTTTGATTCCAGACAACCCAGAGGGAACTTGCTTAGATCAATATCCATGAAAGCAATAGTAGTTTTGAGCTGTTGGAGTCTTGTTCTGGGATTGCCTCTTATTTCTTTCACTTACTGAAGTTTGTAAGTCCACACACAGGAAGATCGAACATTGTTAGAGGTCTGAGTGGAGAAAAACAATCCAATTTACTAAAAACAGCTGCTGGGGGTTATGGTTGGACCATGGGAAGTGGATGGAAGAGATTCATCAGTGCTGAAGAAATTGCGGTGTATCTGAAATGAGAGGAAGGACTTCTGACGTTGAGGTGCTGGAGCGTGTCCAGAGAAGGGCAACGAGGCTGGTGAGGGGTCTGGAGCACAAGTCTTATGAGGAGCGGCTGAGGGAACTGGGACTGTTCAGCCTGGAGAAAAGGAGGCTGAGGGGAGACCTCATCGCTCTCTACAACTACCTGAAAGGAGGTTGTAGCGAGGTGGGTGTTGGTCTTTTCTCCGAAGTAACAAGCGATAGGACGAGAGGAAATGGCCTCAAGTTGCGGCAGGGGAGGTTTAGATTGGATGTAAGGAAAAATTTCTTTACTGAAAGAGTGGTGAAACATTGGAACAGGCTGCCCAGGGAAGTGGTGGAGTCCCCATCCCTGGAGGTATTTAAAAGACGTGTAGATGAGGCGCTTAGGGACATGGTTTAGTGGGCCTGGTGGTGTTGGGTTGACGGTTGGACTCGATGATCTTAGAGGTCTTTTCCAACCTCAATGATTCTATGATTCTATGATTCTATGAGTCCTAAAGGCTTCACACATCAGGGGAGGACCAGAAAGCCCTTCTCTCATGTCGTCTTTGAGTGCTCCCTGCTCAGCCCTACTCCTCGTGATGTGAGAAATTAAGAAAACTCCTACAGATGCTGCTCATGCTTTTCCCTAAGAACAGAACAGAGACTTATATCTTCAGGCGAGTCTTCCTGCCAAAAAACTCCACACTATGGATCTCTAAAAGCCTATTAGGAGGAATATATTAAGTGTTTGCCAAAGTTAGCAGAACAGGTCTTAAAGATCTACAAGTTTTCATTCTGGTCTGTGCTTTTATGTAAAAAGCTACCTTTCCTGACCCAAAAGAACTCTATGTGGATTTCAAGTTATTACACGCAGTGATCTACTCAATTTGCAAAGTGAACTTAGAGAAAATCCATGTGCCATAATCAACTCCATGAGATACAGAACAATTGGTTTTGATTTTTCTAAAATAGACATAGATATTCTAAAGTGGATGTGTAGGTGCATAATAAGTTACATTTAAGTGTTAACTGCAAGTGAAAATACAGGAACAAACTGCTGGATTTCAGCAGTTGTTCTCTCAAGATCAAGAAAAATCAAGTCAAACAGGAAGAGGATTTCAGAAGGCCTGGGAGGAGGGAGACAGAATGGAAACCCCACCATGGGAAGAAACAAAAAAAATTCTGTTTATTGAGTCTATGAAAGTGACAAGCTGAACGGAAGATCTGATTGCCATCCATAAATGCATTGGGCTAGAATTGAAATCACTAGTGAAATTAAGACAGGGTAGGTACAAGAACAAACATGACCAGTAATATATTTGGGTTGGAAATTAGAAAGTTTTTTGCCATTTCAGAACAATGAAGTTCTGGAACAGCATCCCATTAGGACTTGCAAAAGCAATTAGTTTGCAAAAGATAATAAACTAGCAGGTCTCACATATCCCATGAGAGCTATGGAAGATAGGCATAACATTCAAAATGATCTGAACAAATTAAAGATAAGCTCTGAAATAAATAGGATGCAGTTCAATGCAAGAAATTACAAGTTACTACTTTTAACTGCAAATAATCAACTGCATGGAAACAAGATGAAAAATTCCTTGCTACAAAACTCTGTAGAAAATGTACATGGAAAGAAGAGTGGGTAAAAGAAACCATGAGTCAGCCTTACCAGGAGAACACACACTTCTTACTGAGATGCCTACAACATTGCTGTCAGTGTAAGGTATGTGAAGAAAAGCATCCTGCTTTTCTCAAGCACTGGAAATGTCCCAGTCACTAGAACTGCAGAAATGCACAGATAATTCAAAGTCTAAAAAAAGGCAATAAGAATGATGAGAGTTTTGGAAAACAGAGCTTCTAAATAAAAAGCCAGAGGAAATCAGTATAGTTTAGTTTTAGGGAAAACAGCACTGCTTTAAATAAATGTTGTCAGTGAAGGTTTGAAAAACATGGCTCTTTTTTTTTTTTTTCCTCTTATTATTAAGTTAGGCATCCTGTTGTTATTAATTTATTTGGGACTTGTGCCAAGCAAATATTTTAGAAAATATCAAAACAAAGCAGCAATGTTTCTTAACCAAATTGTACACATGGGGGGCATGTATTTTAGACTGTGCTCATGATGCAAGTAAGACACACTGAAAGAGTCACGTCTGGAGTAATGTATCAAACTTTATACATATCAAAACTAGCATTAAAATAATAGCTAATAAATTCCCAGAAACTGAACAGTCATCTTTAATGAAAACACGGGTTGGTATTGATTATGCAACAAACCAAAAAGTAAATATTTCCCTGTTTCTCAGGCTGGTCTACAAATAGAAGCAGCCCTGGAGCTCTTGTGGACATTTCTACACAGTAACAAGTAGTTATCTAGCTTCCTCTGTCATTTCTAATTAATAATATCATGTAATGTACTTAAGAAGTTCTGTGGCATGGTGATTCATTACCACAAAACAAAAACTCCATGTGTAATTGATCTCTAAGTTCCTATGCTAATTGCAAATCTGCCACTTGAGGGTGTTATAAATGTTGATTTCTAGTGTAATGTCTCATTCAGCTTTTCCATTTGGACATTTCAGTGTTGCTCATTATCATGGTATTCAAGTGTACAAGGTCATAAACTTATTTGAAGAGAAAAGTTATGATACTGCTAGGAGGGGAATTAGGCACTGAAATAACCCTGAAATGGCCACACAGAAAAAAATGACGTCGTTAACATATCATTTTCTGACAAGGGAAAAGCCTGGAAGTTAATCACTGATAATAGGAGCAAATCTGAAGTCAGAAATATAATAGCAAGAAGTGCTATTTTTCAGTATGCAACAGTAAATTTGTGGATCTTTTCACTTTTACTCTTTCTGCTTTAATTTGTCAAGCAAGCAGGTCACTGGGAAAAAAACCCAAGTATTAGAGTAAAACAGAACAAGGACGAGATCACCTCATGTGCAGGTGATGTCATCTCTTGCCCCTGCCCCAGTCACCACTTTGTACGCAAAATGTAAGCATAACCTCAGCTGTGCTGGGAGGAGACGTGGTGGCCTCCGGGGTAATTCTGCCCCTACCGAAAGCACCGCGATTTATGTCGTGGTTGGCACTAGGGAGGGCAGAGCACCGCGACTTTACTACATTGCTCTGCCCAGTGTGAAAGGAACAGAGGTGATGTGAGTAGAAAAAAAAAATTCTGTCCAACCTCTGAGAGCTAAGTATGTATACAGAATACCAAGAGGATTCACAGGTAACAGGATTAGAATGACTCAGAATGGTAGAGCTTATTAAAACTTTATATTCCACCCACGTAAAGGGGCAAAACAGCTCTTTAGCTGGGAGTCCAGAACACTTGTACCATTAGAGACGAAACATTTTTTTTGTGCGTCTTCTGCAAAACTTTCGAGATTTAGGTCAAGATGCTCAAAAGAAAAAAAAAAAGGTGAAGTTTTCTGTCTGCTTTCCCTTTTTTTTTTTCCTATTTGTTTTTCCACTTCTTTAAAAGAGTCTTTGCTAGCCTGTACAAATATGCTCAAAGCTTTAAGAAAGTGAATGAGAAGAGTCCATCCCAGTCTGCATTTGAGTCTGGCAAAGGTGCAGTTCAATTCAGAGCAAAGGTTTGGCAGCTGCTCTCAGGAGCGCAGCTGTAAGGAATAGATACCAATGAAGAGGGCCATGCTAAGGCCAGAAATTACCTTTACGTGGCTTTACAAGATTGTCCTGGTTTCGGCAGGGATAGAGTTAATTTCCTTCCTAGTAGCTGGTACAGTGCTGTGTTTTGGATTTAGGGTGAGAACAATGTTGATAACACACCGATGTTTTAGTTGTTGCTAGGTAGTGTTTACACTAGTCAAGGACTTTTCAGCTTCCCATGCTCTACTGACTGAGGAGGCTGGAGGTGCACAAGAAGCTGGGAGGGGGCACAGCCAAACTGGCCAGAGGGACATTCCATACCATGGGACGTCATGCTCAGTACATAAACTGGGAAAAGCTGGCCGGGGGGGCCGCTGCTCGGGGACTGGCTGGGCATCGGTCAGCGGGTGGTGAGCAATTGTGCTGTGCATCACTTGTTTTGTGTATTATTATTATTATTATCATATTATTATTATCATTTTATTTCAATTATTAAACTGTTTTTATCTCAACCCACGAGTCTTTCTAACTTGTGCTCTTCCAATTCTCTCCCCCATCCCACCGGGTGGGGGGGAGTGAGCGAGCGGCTGCGTGGTGCTTAATTGCTGACTGAGATTAAACCACGACAAAGATCTACAAAATACAACTGGAAAAGTTCACCTTTGCACACTAAGCCCAGTTCTTTGTATTTGACTATTTCCAGCTAGAGAGTTTAGTCTTGAAATCCTCATTACAGGTGCAATCTGTTATAACCCATCACTGTTTTTTCCAATCGTTGTTCAACACTTGGTGTTCAAATGTCTGGAGTTGGGTTCGGAGCAGACAGAAAACTGGAATCTTCCTCACTGCAGGAATTAATGCATTTTAAACCACTTGGTATTGCCAAAATTAGAATTAAAATTGCGAAAGGGTAGGCATTACAGATTCTACAGTCTTAAAAATTACAGAATAAGCTGAGTTTTTCTAACAGTAACGAGTCCATTGCTCCAATTTGTAGGTTCTTTTTCAGGTCCTCGACCTTTTGCAATAGATTTCACCACGCAAGATACAACTGTAGAACACAGCTTACCAGTGGAGAAGTGCATCATCTGATATGTAGTTAAGGAAGGGGAACAGAAGAGGACTAGGAAGGAAAAGAGTATAGTGCTCCTGGAAAACAGCTCCTGAGAGGCAATGATCCCCAAGAGATTACTGGAGATGAGTCTTCAGCTGCCTTGCAACAAATATCAGCTGATCATTTCAAACTGAAACATTTCAGTCATATTGACCTGAAATATGCAGTTTTAGCATTCGGTTTAGAACTGGGAAATTTTGGTTAGAAAAGTGAAAATTTTCAGCAAAAGTAGATTTTTCATGATCCGCCATCGAGGGGGAAAAAACCCCCAAGGAAAATCCCTAATCAAGTCTTCACGTTCTAACTTTAGAATTGACTAGATTGGCCCTTCCAGTTTTGGTTCTTGTCAAACTTTCCTCCTCTCATAACAGGACAAAACACAGCTGCATGCATTCACACTAAGGCTTCTCAGGAATTTCTGTCCTGTTTTCTGTTATTATGTGGAAAAGGCAGAGAAATGACAACTCACTTCATGAGACATTTTTTATGCATTTCATCTCTCACTTGCGAAAAAAGAGTGGTTAGGATCTGAGAAGCTGCTTATGCTTTGCCTGTTAGCTTGCTTATTTGGCATTGCAAGCTTTTTTTTATTCCCTTTTCTTTCTGGGTTTGGTTGTTTTCTTGGTTTTGTTTTTTTTTTTTAATAGGAGGGAATAGTTCATGGAGTGCAAAAAAGATTCAAAGTGTATTATTCTCAGAATATTCAGTTCTTGGGTCTATAATCTTTTCCTTGCTGAGGGCTATAAAGGCCTTTCAAACATATTTGGTGGGTCACATAAACACACACTTTAGTGTTATTTATAATAAAGAGAAAAAATTCACATAGCTGCAGGCTATAAGAAATGAAGTCTTAGATTTATCCAGACTCCTCTTACATGTTGATTCATAGCTGAAGTCTCCTAAGAAGGGTATTATGTTAACCGCATTTCCGTACTAAAGGTTTATTTTTAATGGAGATTTTATTGCACTACTAAATTGTATAAGACACTTCTATACAAAATAAATACATAAGTTGAAAAGAAAAATAATCCCTTTAGTTTTAGAACAGACTTTGGTTTCAGCTCAAGTGCTTAAGATTTTGGGATGGAGACTGTAGTGATACTGAAGAGTGTTACTGACAGAATTAACCACCTTTCAAATCTAGCAAGCGTTTTCAGATCAAATAACGCAGGAGTTAAATAGAAAATGTTCCAAAATAAGATTGCTACATATTATTATTTGACCTTGTCATTTATGGTAAGGACATTTATAATCTAACTATGCTGAAAATCTTTGATAGTCTGCCCCTGCATCCTTCCAACACCAGCTAGTCAGTTCTGGATGTAGCAGACATGAGAGGCATGTGGAATAAACTTCATTTATCCTGTCTTTATTCCTCGGTGTTTGTTTAATGGTGTATTGTAGAGCTTGCCCAAGGAAAAGAAATATTAACGGCAGTGAAATATGACTCCAAAACAGAGCAACAGCTATTGCCCACAGATTAGCACTGAACAGGCAAATAGATGAAGAAATAAGGTGCAGGTGAAGGTATGCTTCATAGCTTCATTTAATTGAGGCCTTATTTATAATCCAACCTAAAGGATGGATCATAAAAAGGAGGAGCAACTCTAGTGTGTAACGTGCTCCACAGGGATGGTTTTTATGGGGAGTGCATAGTACTTGTCAATTTATAAAACTGTAAGTTAAACCAGCTGCAATATTAATAAAGTCAAAGAAAACCATCTGATATTCAGTGCAGAAAAATGGAAGTCTGGTTTCCCAGTTTGCAAAACCTACTTTCAGAAGGTCATGTGAGGTGATTAATCATTTTTAGGACTTTTTTCCTCTTTGAAAGGAATAACATTTCTCACCAGCTGCCTCTAAATCATTGCCAGAAGTGTTCTGAGATAACCGAGATACAATTACAGAGCTTTATTATTATTTATACCTTTCTTATGGTCTTTAATTTCAGCCTAAACGTCTCACACATTTTATCTTCAGAAGCCTTGAGTCATTTCTGCAGCTGCCTCCAAGATTTATACCTTTCCTGACACTAACAGCCTAATTTTGCCTCTATGAGAAATAAGACTTACATAGAAATCAATCTCCAAAAGCATACCTCATCTCAGGTTTTAGACACATTGGGCTTTCAGAATCTTTCCTCACCCTGCCTTCAAGACACCATTTTTTGCAGATACTTAAGAAATCTGAGTCAGTAAAAACTATCCTTAAAAACTCATGGTTCATGGGAGAGGGGAGCGGATTCAAGAGAATGGAAAACATAGCAGTATGCATTAAAAAGGGAATCAGAAGTACCTCAAATTCCATAAGCTTCAGTTTCTGGAAATGGTGGAATTAAATTTTTAAACATTTCATAAACACTTACATCATAGTACGGTAATAAATATATGGCCGCTGTGGAACTGTCAAGAACAAATTATGTTAAAGCAACCTAATTTCCCTCTCTGACTGAAAATTTAGCCTACATAAATGGAGAGAAAGAAGAAGGGGCAACAGGTCTTAAAAGTTTTTCATACTGCTCTGGTATGAAGTTCTCAAACAAATTAGGGAATATGGCCTATATTTTACACATAAATCAGAAAATCACTGCCTAAAAACTTGGAGGAGAAGAAAAGGACATTCTTTTGGTTTTCTGTAAATTGGAGGATGTTTCAGGTGGAGGTCCTACAGAATCTGTTCTGAACCTGGTTTTATTTAATATTTTCATTGGTGACTTGATTATGGAGATGCGAAGTAATCTGATACCATTTGCAGCTAACGAGTTAGAAAAAAAACTGAAAATACTCTGGAAAACAGAACCAGAATTTTAAGTCACCTTGGTAAATTTGACAGAAGTTCAAAAATCCTCATGGTGACATGCAATTAAAAATAACACAAAGTGGCATAAGAATGAAGCAAGGGGAATCATGCAAAAAAAGGGGCCTTTAGAGGTGTCCCATCCCCAGCAGATTGGGGCTGAGCACAGACAAAATAGAATCAGCGTGGATCCCGCTGGATAAAGTCAAATTCCAGCCTGGACTATGTTAGTATAAGGCAATTATTATTCTCTGTACAGTGATGGCCTCAGCTGGAATACTGCCTTCAGGTTTGGACACTGCAGTTGCAAATTTAGTCATACTTGAGGGAGTTCAGACAACCGTCCTAAAAATGAGAAGGGGTATAAGAGCATGACTTAGGGAGCAAGGTTTAGAGGAACTGAGTTTGCTTAGTCTAGAAAGGAGAGGATCAAGAGGAAAGTTGCAGGTTTTTGATATATGAGGTATTGTTATACGGATGAGAATCCTCAACATTCCTAAGGAGAAAGGGGGTGAGAACAAATAAGTTTAATCAGCAAAGGCTGAGGTGGTAAGAACAGCAAAAAACCAAAAGTACAAAGATAGCAAAGTAACTCCAACAGTCTGAGGAGGGTCAAAGTACCTCCTTTACTGGAGAGTTTAAAACAGACTTGGCAAACACATCAGAAGTAGATCCAGCTCTTCTTGCTTCTGCCTCAGAGGTGACAGCAGGCCTAGATGATCACCCAGTGTTCCTTCAAACCTTATGTGTGTTTGGAAAAAAAGAGACATGGGAGCACGAAATAACAAATACTGGATGTCCTAATCCAGTATGTCATGTACTCGTTGGGATGATGGTATCAGAGAGCTGAGCTGGGATCTCGGAGCACAGTACAAACAATAATCCGTTGAGCTGAAAACATTCAGAGGTTTCTGTTATTCTACAGTCAACTTTTCCAGGAAGGCAGTTTTGAATTTTTAGCACTCATCCAAGCTCTCTATTTATCATTTCCTTTGAAAACAGCAGGCACTCTTCTGTGTTGTGGGAACGGGATACTGCAGACCTGGACACAAAATTCAGCTGTAGGGCCCTACACACCACAAACCTTCATTGCTTTGAGGAGTGTGGGTCCAGGTGACTTTTCCCTCTCTGATGGTCCAGTTGTGGAGATGTGGGAGGGAATAGTGAGTCCCCCTCCCGAGTCAGCGAGGTCTGCTCTGGGCCTCTGCACATAGGAGGGAGTGAAAAATCCACAAATGCCTGATCATCTACAACGCAAGCAGATAAAAATTTACCTTCCTAGGCAAAATGTCACCCAGGACCACTATGATCAATGCAGACCTTGTAGGCTTTTGAAAACCCATATGCGCACAAGTGGATATTTTCCTTTTAGTACTTGTAGTAAGAGCTCAAATGTCTAAGATGAAAAGGGGCCATATCTATTTCTGTTTATCCTGGTTTCGGCAGGGATAGAGTTAATTTCCTTCCCAGTAGCTGGTACAGTGCTGTGGTTTGGATTTAGCATGAGAACAATGTTGATAACACACCGATGTTTTAGTTGTTGCTGAGCAGTGCTTACACTAGTCAAGGACTTTTTAGTTTTCCATGCTCTACCGACTGAGCAGGCTGGAGGTGCACAAGGAGCTGGGAGGGGGCACAGCCAGGACAGCTGACCCCAACTGGCCAGAGGGACATTCCACACCATGGGACGTCATGCTCAGTACCTAAACTGGGGGAAAGCTGGCCGGGGGGGCCGCTGCTCGGGGACTGGCTGGGCATCGGTCGGCGGGTGGTGAGCAATTGTGTTGGGCATCACTTGCTTTGTGTATTCTTTTATTATTATTATTATTATTATTATTATTATTATTATTATTATTATTATTATTACTACTACTACTAGTACTACTACTACTGCTACTACTACTACTATTTTACTTTATTTCAATTATTAAACTGTTTTTATCTCAACCCATGAGTTTTCTCACTTTTACTCTTCTGATTCTCTCCCCCATCTCACCGGGGAGAGGGGGAGTGAGTGAGCAGCTGTGTGGTGCTCCGTTGCTGGCTGAAGTTAAACCATGACACTGTTATTATAATGTCACTATTTCTGTTATCATAATGTCAGGCACATTAACACCTCCAGAAATTATGTTCTTTTCTTTTCCCTGAGATTGACCTGCTTGAAGTGGAATGAAATATTCAATGTGAGTCAAACTATTCACTCAGCAGTTTCAGCTCTTGACACATCATCTTTTCTTGCTGCATGTTCAACATGAGCCCATGCTTTTTCTTTCCCTAAGAAGATTTTTTGGGAAACCCAATATATGATCATTTTAAGTATGTAGTCAACACACAGTTCATCAGTGCTTCAATAACCCTAAAAGATATTTGTAAAAGCTTGATCTTATTCTGTTTAGTATAGTGATTATTTATGTAAGAAATCCTAAGTTTAAGAAAGGGGAAGTAAGAGGAAAGCAAACCAAGCATTCAATGGAGGTTTTATTGGGAAGATTCTTCTGTAACAAAACCTTTGCTCAGATATCCATACTCTGTACAGACAAAGTTCACTGCTTGACTGAAACAGCAAGAACTAAGGCGTGTCAAAATCCTGAAATCACTGCCCATGTTCTCAGGGCATAGCCAACATGCTTTTACTTGATATCTCCGCAAAATCCCACTTGCACACTCTCTGTTGAAGAAGATGCCTAGTAGAGAAACAGAACAAGAAAATGATCCAGACATGAGCTAACTCATCTTTGGGATGATGCAGGAAAAAACCCACAACAATCTGGTTTCTCCTCATGATTCAGAACTACATAAAAATATTGATAAGTTCCCACATTGAATTCGCCTCCTGAACCTGCTGCTGTAGAGCTCTACTGGGACTGTTCCCAACCTCTTCACTTTTCTGGCCATGAGAGCAATTGCAGCATTTTAGCGTTCAGTCCCATGAAAGAAGCTGCTGCCCCTGGATGCTCTGGAGAGTGTTCTCACATTTACGTTTGCCAGCTCAGCCCCCACACTAAGCAGAAATTCGCCATCATTTTAGCAGCGCCTTTGCAAGTTCTTGTTTTTAGTTTGCGTTGTGACTTTTCTCTGAAAGAGAAGCGTGTTGCTGGCTAGCAAATCAAGGGCTTCTGGATTTGCAAATGGCTCATGTAGACTTTTACCAATCTGTTATCTAATGTAGGGGTCAGAAAAGTACAACAGACATCGATGGAGGTGGATGTTGCAGGATGGGAGTTGAGACCTCTGTTTAAGATTCAGCTGGAGCAAAGAGGACATGCTGCACCAAAACACAATGATGTCAAAGATAAGCTGATGAGAAGTGAGAAGCATCTAAACTCTGAAATGCAGTATCTCCTGACCCTATTGGATTTCTACCAGCAAATTTCTAATTTAGAAAGAAAACTGTCATCTGATACACGTGTTTGAAAAGCTGTCAAATCCTTTAGTGTCAGTGACTCTCCAGCATCCTGTCAATCATAATGACCTTGAGTTTTGAATTGCTTGGAGTTTCTTTTTCAATAACAGGAACATTTTCTCCGATTTTGCCATTTCAACATACGCAGAGGAGGCTGTTATGAAGAAATATGAGTTCCTCTTGCCAAAGAATAGTTATGTCACATTTTGCCAGGGGCTCAGGAGAAGGGGGTGGAAAGCAACAGCATATTTGTTTGTACAAATCAAACTGCATAAATGCAATTATTAGGATGCATTTTGCCATTATTTTTCTGTCCCACAGAAATAGTTAATGGCATAGCCAGATTTCTTTAAAAGTTCTTGAGAGCTCTGGAGATTCATCCCATTTTTTTCCAGTTTGGGCTCTGCAGTTGCGCATACTCTCTTTACTGGTTGTTCTTGAAAAGAAAAAAATCCACTGTTTTATACCAGGAGTAGTTTGGCAAAAAAGGACCTGAGGGTCCAGGTGGGCAAAAAGTTGAACGTTGAGTCCTGTAAATGTGACCTTGTGGCCATAAATGCCCAACTGCATTCTTGGCTGTATTAGCAAGAGGGCAGCCAGCAAGTCCAGGGGAGCAATCCTTTTCCTCCTTTGATATTGTGTCCAGTCTGGGGCCTCCAGGTAGAAGAGAGATGTTGACAAACTGGACTGTTTCTGCATAACTTGTCTTCTACATATAGGTAAGATTGTGTTTTGCATAAATTAAGGGACTTTCAGCTCAAGTTTCCCCCGGCACAGAAAGAGAATTTAAGCCAACATGAAAACTCCAGGTTTTTTGAGCTGGTCTCTTGAATAATTGACTGCTTTGATACCATGAAACGCATCAGTACAAATCCTCCACTCTTACAGACCCATTGTTCAGGGGCAGGTGCACTTGCTCATTTAGAGCAGCACACAGCTAGATCAAGCCTTCCTGACATGTCTGACAGTGGGACATCACTAAGTCAGAGACAGTCCTTTCCCTTAAATGTCTGTTGTTCCTCCAAAGGGCAAATGTTTCCTCACTTTGCAGTAGCACAATCTCCTTTGTGTTTTAGCTGAAAGGCATCTGCTGACACTTCTTCATGCAGCCTGCAAAAGGGTAATGCTTCATGGCTCTCAAACACAGCCATCTCTTGAATCTGTGTAGGCATTTCAGGAGACAGAAAGCTGTTGATATTCCCATCACCTCTTCAGCTATGCATGCACAGTGGAAAAAACTCCAGAAAAGCATGCAAGAGCTATGCAGGCTACTAAGAAAATCCAAATTCAACCAACCTTTCAGATCCCCAGGCAGTGGGGATAAGCAACTCTACACACTGAGCAAGGATGTTCTGCTGGTTAATCCAAAACCCCAGAGATGGTAGTTGCAATGTTTTGCATAATAACACCACCTCAAAGAAAGTCTTGAGCTGTTAAAATATGTCAGAAGAGGACTAAGAAGGAATTTCATGAACAAAGTGCAGCAAAACATGTTTTCTCCAAAAACCGGAGCCACATTTGAGATATAACCTAGACTGTGCTTTGAGCAGATAATCCTCATGTTAAGAAACTATGCAATTCCTAAACAAAGGTTTCTAAGGGTTTATCTAAGTGGTGTTTTGAGGGATCAGTCTGGCAGTGCTTTACCAACCAGTAGTGATGCAAACAGTCGTTAGCCTAGGCAAAGATCCTTCACCTCTTGGTAAGAGTTATTAGTGGAGGCTCTGCAATGTATCTGTAGCTATATGGCTTCCAGCTATAAGACTAATTCTGAATTCTCACTCCATATCTGCTTGTGGAATATCATTTGCTCCAAGACCCAAACTATTCCATTTTTTTAAAGACTTCAATATCTTCAATTAGTCTCATAAAACTTCATTGCAATCCAATATTTTGCAAGAAAGAGAAAAAAATTTACAACAGTTAATGAAAAATAAACAGTGTTTTCAGGTTTTTTAATAGAATCAACAGATTTTTTAATTATAAAGTCTTATAATTCTCTTTCCACCTATTTTTAGACCACAGATGTAGAGGCTTTGCCAACATTCATTTGAACTCTAGTTCAAAATAAGAATCACAGAATGGCTGAGGTGGGAAGGGACCTCTGGAGGTCATCTTGTCCAACCGCCCTGCTGAAGCAGGGCCACCTGGAGCCAGTTGCCCAGGGCCATGTGTAGACACATTTTGAATATCTCCAAGGATGGAAACACCACAACCTCCCCAGGAAACTTGTTCTGGTGCTTGGTCACCCTCACAGTCAAAAAGTGTTTCCTGATGTTCAGAGGGACCCTCCTGTGTCTCAGTTTGTGCCCATTGCCCCTTGTCCTGTCACTGGGTACCGCTGGAAAGAGCCTGGCTCCATCCTAAAGTTATCTTGCAAACTTTAATGTAACCAGAGTTCAGTCCCAAAGAGAGAGGAGTTAAAACTAGTACAATCTGCAGTAATTTCTTTTTTCCACTTTTGTTTGTGTATTTGATCAATGTTGTTCCAAACAACACTGATATTTCTATTACTCTGGTGTCACCATCTTCCTTACTGTACGCACCATAATACCATTTTTTTGGCTTCTCAGGAAATGACACATTTCCTGTAATTTTATTAAGTTTGTAAGTTCTTCAAGTTTTACAAGCCACCCAAATTGTTTCTCAAGAATTCTCTGTTTATGTTTAAATGAAACCTGAATTTTTACATTTTATTTTAAAATCCCTCCCATCACACCATATCTTCCATTTTTCACTAAGTTTCACTGGTTCTTGATTTTTTAATATGTATATTACTGAGATTTCCAGAGATGTTCACTTTTCCTTTAAATAATTTCTACTGTGACAGGTTATAAATTATGTCCTAGGATCACTGCCTTCCCAACACCTCAACAACTTATCTGCATTTCTAATGCACTCAGCACAATATCCAAATGCCAGCAAGGCATTTAACCTTGACATTTTACCTGACATTAGGTATTCAAATATTTTCTCTTTGTTTTTTATTGTTTTGATTTATTAGTGAAACCTTCTGGTTGCAAGTTGCCATTTCCAGGATTGGGTCTGAAGGTGTTTTAAAAGCACCGGAGATGGAAAGGGAAATTTTCTGCCCCAGAAAGAGTTTGCTGGAGGTTATTCATGTGCCAAATGAATTAGTATTTGGGCCAGATCAGATTTAAAAGGTTCACTTCATTATTTTAGAGATGCATTTAAAAAGTCCCTCGTTCATTTAATTTATTTTATTGCTTTAAAAGAAATTTACATTACAGGTTATCTAACCCTTTGGCTAGATCCATAAGAAGATGTAATGATCTGTTACCACCTACAAAATCCTGACAGGCACAGGATTGACAAGCATGCAGAGAACCTGTGGTGAGTGCCTGTCAATCAAAGTGATCACAAGTTCTTGAATGACATGAGGAACTGGGAGGGGTCTTTTTCCTTTTTTTTTTCCTTCTTTTTTGGGATTTTGTGATCTCATATGCAAAGAAGTCTATTACAAACAAGGATATATTTCTCCTTGACAAACAAGAGATCTGTAGATACATTCTGCCACGGCCTCGGTAGGATGTTTTTAATAAGCAACTGCCCATCTATTTGAAGTTGTCATGTCAGCTCCTCTTCCTCATTGGCTACCAGTTTTCTCTACATTCATTTATTTGCTGGTATGCTGCAAATTTTTGTACAATGCTTCTCTTACAGAAGAGCTTTTGTAAGTCTGTTACAAGAGCAAGTCTTTCCATATAGAGAGGACATTTCATCTTTGTCATTGAAGAACTGTCTCAGGAGACAATTCTGTCCTATGGTGCTCTTTTATATAGCTCTTTAGATCCTAACAAGATGATTGGCATCATTACCCTTATACTGACTTGTTTTAGATTCCTTCTAACTCGAAAAAGATGTTGAGTCTTTCTGTCTAAACCTTGAGCATCATTTTATGAAGTTCTGTTATTTACAAAGAGTAGCAAGTTTTGCCCGTTTTCATAGAGTTCAGGTATCTCTGGTGAAGACCTTGGAGTCTGAAGGAATGTAGTCTACATTACAAAAAAGAATGACTGAAGGCACACACATTAAGATGGTCAACTGCAACATGCAAGTACTCTTTTCCCCAACCTTGAAAGCTTTGCTAGACCATTTCTCTCAACTCAAGAGGATCAAAGCATAATCTGGCCAAAACCATATGAAGCCTGACATGATCAAAGACCAAGGTTTCTCACTCGTACTTGGGAGAACGGACAAGTTAAGTATTCTCTTTTTATACTTTCTTTCATATCCTTAAGCTGCATGCTATGTCCATCAAGGTGCTCTCAGGAGAGACATAACTTGCAGAGATTTGAATGGGATTTCCAGAAATATTCACAAGAGGCCTGAGTCTGCCCTCCTGTGAAGGCACTAAGGTACACCAAAAAGTACAGTCACAATCTGAATATATGCAGCTTCCCTGCCAAAAATTACCCAGTAAGTTCTTTTAGCAAAGGGGCATCATTTTCTTAAGTGGTTGGTACAGCACAATGAAACCCTTCTTTGTTGCTAGTACTCAGACTTTGCCACATGAGTACGGAAGCAAAAGCACAGGAGAAGTCCACACATGTTTTATTTTACCTAGTGCACCCCTGGTTTCCTAGGGTAGCAAAAGTCACTGTCTAAAATCTCCCAGTTTCACTTGACGGTAACATCCACTGTGTATTTTATAAAAACCTGCCAGCTTCAGTAATTTTAATATCTACAAGTGAGCCAAAGCCAAAAGTCTGTAGCACAGTTTGAGGCTATATAGGCCACATGGGACGTGCAGGCATTTAAACTCAAGCAGGCAAACTATGGATCCTTACTTTATTGCTTTTCCTGAAATCTAAGTGCACATCTTCTTATTTACTTTCAGGACTGCTACCGTCTTCCTTTCAACACGATGCTTTGGACTTAAGCTTTGTACATCTCCTGTCTATGTTTTTAATAGGCCTTCACAGAGCCTAAGAAGGAAACTTTGGTCTCCTCCTTCACCACTGTACAAAGATTTCTTTCTATCGGCACCCACTCCTACAGTTGATATATCCCAACCAGAGTTTTTGCTAGGCTGGGTAGAACAGGCTGATCTGTGTTTTTCTATCCATCTGCACTTGTGCCAAAGCAAATTACGACTTTGGTTGGGTCCTTGATAGTCCTCATAATAGTCTCTTCCTGCTAATTTCCTGTGTGTGCAAACAAGTCTGTAGCACAGAGAAGCCTGACACTGAAATCTCTAGTTAATGTGCCTGTCCCCAGCGTGTTGTGTCTCCTGTCAGGGTGAGAATGAAAAGCTTCGTGAGCCTTCATCATTTGTTTTTGTGCTGCAGCAGGCACCAGAATTTCATCCAAAGAATTGCTTGCTGAATAAATCCGACAACTATCAAGAGCAAGCCTTTGGGGGAGGACCGGAGCTAAGCTATGTTAGCTTCAGGGCTCTGAGCAGCTTTACGCTACAGGAGCTGTTACACATTTTCACCCTCCTAATTCTCCCTTGCTCTTAGCCCTTCCCCACATACCATTGCTGTTCTAAGTCTCTGTAATCAAAATACTGAGTAAACACTCTGCATCAGCCAGGCATTTTTTGTGCTAAGTGAGGCCACTGGGCTTCATTCCTGTTTTTCTCTTGTTCTTCCCAGTTCCGATGTGCTTGGTTTTATTCAGAGTTGTTTTTTCTGGAACAGGGAATAGAAAGGGATGACCTGTTTTTGATATGGGCATTTCTGCATCTATCTAATGTTTTCAGTAATCTCTAGACAGGCTCCTCCTCAAAAGCATATGCATACATGTTGTACATATTTACCCAGAGTATTTCCTTCTGCCATCATTTACAAAAGTCAAAGATCCTCAGCTGAAAAACATCTGTAGGCAAAGGCTCTGCCACAGAGAGACAAGAACATCAGAGAGATTAGATTAAAGGAGGACAAAGTTAGTGAGGCTAAAAAACATTTGAAAGCCACGACAGAATATGTGTGTGAACATAAGAGCAATACATATAGCTAACAGCGTGCTCAGGATGTTAGTTCTTAGTCACTTATGTCTACAGCAGCATTTCTAAAAAAAAAAAAACCAACATATTTCTCGAAACATTTTCCCCCTCTTTAAATCCCAGTCACATGCACTTTTGCTGTGCACCAAGATTCATTATTCACTGCATTGTCATTGCTGCTTGTTCACTGAATTCTGACCTTTTCTTTTAATTCAAGGAAATTCCCACTGCAGACTAGAAAAAAAGTCCCTGTTCTAGCAGATGACTCATTTCTTTGCTGCCACATCAGCTTCCATAGCATATTTAACTTTGAGATATTACTGGAACAGAAGAAGAGAAAAAAGAGGTGGATCGAAAGGTCATTAGCAACTAGTGTTCTAGGAAGGAACAGGTGAATGTCGTGAGACTACAGATAAAAAAGGGACATAAAAAGGTTCACTGGTGAAAACTGAAAAGGTTAGCAGTAAGAAATTACTGATCATCTTTAGGGGAGATCACAAAGTAGGAAAACCTTGAATGTGTTTAATGGAGAGAACTAGTGAGGTGACCTATAGTAACAATGTTCTCCCAAGTCCAAAGACATCAGTGCCTACCTCAAACCCTTTGGACAGCACAGATCTAAGTGATAGTTAGGAAGAAGATTATGAAACTCAGCCACAAGCCAAACATGAAATGTACCAAGGTCAATGAAAAGATGGATATCAACAGTCAAACTCTTATTATACAAAGCCTTTCCAATATGTGAGGAACTAATCTCTCCTCCTCCCCTTTTCAGCTGTTGACTATCTGACCACTATCCGGAAATTAATGAAAGATGATGAGCTTCTGGAAGCAAGGAAATGATACTGAGTATTGGTCAGAACTATACCTCACCGGCACTGGAAAGAGAAAGAAGACATTTTGATTCCTGGGACTAGAATTATATTTCTTTCTTATTTCCAATAATCTGTATGTGGAGAAAGGAAGAAGTTTGTTTGTTGGATGTAGGCTCTATCCTACCAAACTCACAAAAACATAAAATCATAGAATCGTTGAGGTTGGAAAAGATCTTTAAGATCATCGAGTCCAACCGTTAACCTAACACTGCCAAGTCCACCACCAAACCATGTCCCTAAGCACCGCATCTACACATCTTTTAAATACCTCCTGGGATGGTGACTCCACCACTTCCCTGGGCAGCCTGTTCCAATGCTTGACAACCCTTTCGGTGGAGAAATATTTCCTAATATCCGATCTAAACCTCCCCTGGCGCAACTTGAGGCTGTTTCCTCTCATCCTATCGCTTGTTACTTGGGAAAAGAGACTGACACCCACTTCATTAAAACCTTACAATGTAAGACTGAAGTGTGATTAGATCCCAGTGAGAAGTTTAGGACTATGGTCATATTGGGAAGTGTGAAGATGAATTAGCCATGCCACTATCTGGAGCATTCAGATGAAAAAAATGATATTTAATAGTCATTTCTCCCACTTGATGACAAAGGGACAGTATATATGAGGGGGAAAGAGGGAATACAGAGGAGACTTCAAACATGTCCACTGTAAAAGCCACAAGGGAAAAAAGGGTGTGAAAACATCACTGAGAAAAGACGATAGAGTTTTAGAAGAACTAAAATATGATCTATAAATTGGATTGAATTAGAGATGAAAGTCATTCACCTTCTAAATATATAGGCAATTCTCTTAAAATGACTTACTCTTGTAACAAGATGAGGTCTGTCTTCAGACATCACATGCTACAGACTGATCTCATATAAACTCTTCTTCCTCTCCCCCCCAGTATCTTTTAGGCCTTTAATGGTGCAGAAGAAAGTTTAATAAAACTTTGATATTCCCTCAAAATTCCCATTCAAGCCTATTACCAGACTGCAGTCCATGTGATGTCATCTTCCTCTGTTTTCTGTTAGCACAATTTCAGTTTTTCCACTGAGCATATTCACAGATTCAAGATGTTTCTTTTGACACCAAAAAGTTCCTTCTGCTAGTGGTTGTTCAGTGACCATATTTTATTCATTAAAACAGCAAAAATAGCTTACATCAGGTGTCCTGAAGCTGGCATTGGAGGTCCATTATAGCTCAGTTTCCAAACAGAACCAGCCTTAGATTAAAAAAAAAAAAGTTTTCATGTCAAAAATCCACTTTACAGTGTTTTAAAGTGTTTGTCTACTGAGATTTATAGACGTCACTTGAGGTACTTTACAAGAATAGGCATAATGTATGCATGACTATCTAGATTTACTGCTTAATATTCCAAAATAGTATGTTAAAGCTCATTAACTCAACTACACAGGCAAATAAGATGGATCCCAACAGCTCTGATTCAACAAAAGTCTGCTATCTGTCAACATAGACCCTACTTCATCAGAAAACGGTTTGTCTAATACAAAAATAAAGTCAAGATAACAACGTTACTCTTGAAAAGGTCAGTCTGGATAATCAATATCATACACACACACAATATCACAAGCAGCAAAGTAATCTCTACGCATCCTTTTAAAATACTTCAAACTTAGGACACAAGGCAGAGGGTGAGCACGACCGTGACTGCTTAGACCTACCAAAGCCTGTGCAAAAAAGCAAAGGGAACAAAGTGTTTTCCCAGCTGAACAAAATACAAGCAGCTGAAGCAGAAAGCATCATCAGGGACAATATCGACTATGACAGAGATTAGTGCAGGTCTTTTTGTGAACTTTGGTGTCTTTGGGAACAGGTCAACACAGCTTTGAGATTTGGACAGGTCAAAAACACAATACCAGGTAATCTTTCAGAGTTTAGCTCTCATGTGTTGCCTTCACTTGTTTCTTCTGTTTCTGTTCATCTCTTCTCCCTCCATCTTTGCATTGTAGACTTTCCAGTTTCTGTTGTTTTGAAAGAGTTCTGCTTAATTAACTAATGTTTGCAAAGGAGAGTGTGTGGTAAGTGCTATTATAACTCTTCAGCAAAAATGCCTGATTAAGATTCAAAGCAGAGCCAGAACAGCTGTCAGAAAAACCTCTTGTACTGTCAATGTCCTAACATTGCAGATGATGCCACTGGATACAAATTCATCAGCAATTAGTTCTTTCTTGAGCTCACAAAATAAATTCTAAAAATTGTCTCAATAAAATTATTTTCTGCATCTATTTTCTGTCACCAGATCCATTCACTAAAGGCTAGTATACTGCTTCTTTGTATAGTTTTCATCTATTCAGGGCAATCAATTAGCCAAAGTAAGTGTAATCATATAGATAATTAATTTATTTTAACAGCTACTTGCTGCTGTAAACACTTTCTTGTTAGAACAATCATTCTAGGGCAGGCTTTTTCATTGGTATACAAAGAATCAGCTGGACCAAAACCCCAAGTTGATATAAAATCATTGTCTGCCATTGAGTTCAGACTCATACCGACTGACACCAGCAGAAGAACTGGTCCATTTTATTTTCCAGTACTAATTAAGAAACGGGAAACCTTGCATCATTTGTTGGATCATAAAAATTACAATTTTGTTCCATTTTTTTTCCTCTATTACTTAAAAATTAATTGATTCAGTACATTATTAACACCATTCCAAATTAGCTTTTTTACTGCAACTGACCCATGCTGAAATCCCAAAGCCAGTCTGCTCGGAAGTTTTGACTGACATACTTTTATCTTGGTTTCTTTTCTAAATTGCTGTGAACAGAAGAACAGGAGAATACAGCTTGAAGAATCTGAACTGATACACGACCAATGAAATAATAACCATTACTCCAACCACTAAAGATCTTTTCAGAAGAAAAGTTAATCTTTACAGGATGGACCATTCTCTATGACCTTGAATTAAATTAGCCCTGTTTCCATGGGAAGCTTATTCTTTAGGCTCAGTCATTCCTGGCTGCTTTTACATTTATTTGCAATAGCACCTGGTCTTCAGTCAAGTTCCCATTATATTTTCAAGTGCTGTAGCACCTTATAGTAAAGAACAGAAATACTTGAGAGGCTGAAGAATAATTTCCAGATAATGTGTTTAAGAATAATCGGTGAATGTCTATATTAAAGACAAATGGCTTTTATGAAGGCTGTGCATAGACACATATCTAAATACCCAACCAACATTAGCGACGGGGTTCCCCTTCCTCTTTAAAATTATTTTCTGATATTGTAATTGCAGTGTTTTTCTTACCCCCTGCCTTGCACACATTAACCAACTTATTTCTCTCTTCATTTGATTCCACTGAGCAAAAGTGAATTTAACCCTTCTGCTGATTCAGGAGCAATCTTCTCCAAGATAGATACAGAGTTGGAGTATTTTTTCATACAGGAATTTCTGAGAGCCATGGATCTGAAAGAAGTTTGGGTCCTGGGATTTTTACAGTTGCTTTCCATATTACCATATTTCTGTTCCTGCTGTTACCTGAATGACTAGATTTCCAGTTAACTCCCTCTGGGACATCATTATCTTCAGTCACATTTTAAATACTGTAGAGACTCCTCTCTGGTCGTGTCCCAAGTATGTCAAAGGGAGCTAGCATGTGTATACGCAAGCATGAAAAATCCATCTGTAAGGTAAAGAAAACTAAATAATTGATTTACAGAAAGAAGTATAACAAATATTTGCACAGAGCCAACTTTTTTTTTTTTTAAGACCTCAAATCTAAACTTTTTCCATTGAACCCTGGTGAAGACAAGGACATCTTTCATATTAGATGAAGGAAGGCTCTGGGGATGCCTCAACCTGGTACAAGAGTAACAAGCTATTTTTCCCCTAGAGAAGGTAGAAATATCTTCTCAGTGGAATCTCCTCAAATGCTGAGTGAAGAGACCATTGGGGTTTTCAAAAGTGGCATTGGAAATAGCTGCATTCTCCCCAAACTTGGTTCTAACCTTCCCCAGCTTGAGGACTGACCAGAGAAATACAGAGATAATGTTTAAATCTTGTGGTGCATTCTGCTATATATTTTATTAACATCATTTTACATACGATGTAATTTTCATGAAACCATTAGTACAAGTATTGAGACCGACAAAAGGCTGGAGTTTTGAGACAGTTCTATTTGAGTGAGTTTTCACTCACACCATAGTTGGGAGCACATCATAATGGAGCAAGTCAGCCCCTTGGACAGCCAAGAGATCTGATGTTTGCCAAGCTCATTCGATTCAAGCCACGTGGGATTTGCAAAAGCATAGGAATTGTCAGGTCCCTACCTGCCAAAGAAAAAATGAGTCATCATTTCACTCATTCAGTCCCAAAAGAAAAGGGACAAAAATTAAGAGTAGAAAGATGGATTGAATCCTACAAGACAATAAAAAATCTCCTCAGTAATAATCCTTCTATGTTTAAGGAAAACGCAACAGAGATGCAAGCAGTTTGCACAGACATCAATGAAAAGCAATAAAACTCTGAAAAAAAATAAAATCTGCCCTTGGACAAGGTTAATGCCTTTTTGATGCAATTGAAACCAATGTAACTTATTCTGGGATCTGTTATTCCCTTCCAGTTCTCAGTCACACCTTCATATTTTTCCCCCTTCTGAGATATTGTTTGGAGGTTTAGGTCTCCTCACTTGCAGTAGAATAAGGACAAGTCAGCCTGAAGATACTTTCCTGTGCTGTTCCAACAGCCAGGCTTTTGATGTTTCACTTTTGTCACCAGAGCCCTTCTTAGAAAGCAAAAGGTTTTGTTCAGGGTCATCTTGAAGAACTGATTGATGTGCTTTCTGAGAGTATCAGGTGACAGGCCAGCTGAGCTAGAAACTACTTACAAGGATTAACTCCTGGAACAGAAAGATTAAGCGATGGAAAGCATCAAAACATATTCTCTGTGAGTCTTTATGGCTAGAAAAAGCATATGCTGATCCTAGTACTGGATATAAAGCTCCTAGGGAAATCCTGGGCTCTTTACAATCATTTCCTTGATGAAAAGACCTGGGAAGTTACTCAGTTTTGATTATATCATGCTGTCTTTATGCTCTAGGAAGCTGGCAGATTCAAAAGGGCCAGTTCACTGAAGGTTTTATCAGATTTACCCATATGGTCTGCAGATTGGTTAGAAATCTAAGCCTTTGTAAAAGAGAGAAATTACACGATATTGGGTGAGTTACCTTCCTCTTGGTCAGTTTTCCCACAAATAAAATAGCAATAATTAACCTTCCCACTTCGTGTTTGACCACCAAGCTCTGCAGAGGAAAAACATGATGTCACCAAGTGTTAATGTTACGCTGAAGCTGACTGCAGTGATCAAAGACAACGACACCTCTATACTTTCAGATTGTTGCATTATTTATCTTTCAGTTATACAAATTCACTCTGAACTGTATAGTTCACACTGAACTTGTAATACAGTCAGTATGGCTGCTCTGTGCTGTCTCACCACTCTTCCTTTATTATCTAAAATTGAAATGTACATGAGCATGTTCCTCCCCATGGTCATAAACTAGTTTTTGAACTTCCAACATCTAGAATCTGCCTGATGTACTAACAAGACCTACATTAAGAGATCTGAAAGCAGATAGGTTTCTAAAGGTATGCAATTAAAACTGCATATATAGGATCAAGTGAACAAAGTAGTCAACTTTTCACATAGCTACCACCACCAAAGGAATACAGCGTCAGATGTGATTGAGAAAGAGCAGGGCAGGGAATACCTGGTCTCATCTGATGTTTTCAAATATGCTGTATGTGAAGAAAATCATTCTAAAATTTCAGGTTTACCAGAACAATCTCAGTGTTTTTGTTGGCTCTCTTGGGAACGCAGAGCAGATGGGGGAGATTGTCGAAGGCTGGGAAAGAACCCGACATTTGCCTACCTTAAAAACAGGGAAAAGAAGGAAATAGAATCACAGACTGAGCTTTTTTAACTTCCATTCCCAGTAACATGCTAGAAAAAATACAACAAAACTGTTTCTAAATACCTAGAAGACAAATGTAAGAAACTACTAAATTGTATTTTATGAAGGGAAAGTCAAGGCTCATTTCTTTCTGTAATGGGTTAATGTGGAGATGACAGAAGCAACAATGTAATATTTATCTTTAATGTTTGAAAGACTGCTGTTAAGACAGACCTTCTTTGTAGCTATTGAGGTCATTGCAAGAGGGACTGTTAAAAAACAAGAGACTAGGTCAGACAACAGGTAAAAACTTCCAAGTGAACATAGTTAAGCAGCTAAAAGGGACAAGTTGTGCGTTTGTCATTGGAAGATTATAATAACAAACATCTAGAAGGTCATCTGCTAGAAAGTGATGTAAATAGAGGTGATCATGTCTTGGAGCAGGAAAGAGGATAGATGGTCCCTTATGGGTCCTTTTAACTACAGGCTCTCGGTGGCAGTACTTGAAACTAAATATAAGAAAACTTCAGAGTGCTAACATTAAATCAGGCTATATTGAATATCTCAAATGGTTTTCTCCTGCTCCTACCTGTCAATAAACACCAAAAGCTCTTATTATCAGTTCCACTTTCCTGGTAATACATACACTACAAATTTTTCATCTTAAGGTAAACATCTTAAGCAATTCCAGGAGGCAAATCTATATAACCTGCTCTGACTATAATAACAACTTACATGGAGATGTCTAACTTCAAGATATCAGCAACAGCTGACACAAATCCTATCTTCTATTTAGAAATATAGAAGAGTGTATGTTGGACAAATCAGGAATAAAATATCATGAGTAGGTAGTGAAGACTGAAAATACTTTGAGGCTGGAAGGCAGATTAAATATAAACAACAGTTAAAGATGCTGCTATTCTACTTCTCATAAAAAATACAAAAGAACTTCCTGAAGTATATTACAGAATCACAAGGGGTTCAGAAATTGGTTATGAAAATGATCAGGCTCTGGGAATAAAAATTTCATAAAAAGAGATTGAAAGATTGTGTGATTGTTTACAGAAGAGATGAATACAAGGAGTTATGATGAAAATATATTAAATTTTGAGAAGTTAAAGGAAGAGCTTCTTATTCTTCATTTTTCCATGTCCAAAAACTCAAAGAGAAATTTCTATAAAATTCGCCAGATGATAATTGATATTAATGGAAATGCTGCTTCTTGAAATATGTAAACCAATTATGGAACTCACTGCCAAAGTGTGCTATTGAGAATATCTGTAAAAAAATATTAAATATTTGCAAGCTATAGAATCATAGAATCATAGAATAGTTTGGGTTGGAAGGGACCTCTAAAGGTCATCTAGTCCAACCCCCCTGCCGTGGGCAGGGACATCTTCAACTAGATCAGGTTGCTCAGAGCCCCGTCCAACCTGACCTGGAATGTTTCCAGGGATGGGGCATCCACCACCTCTCTGGGCAACCTGGGCCAGTCCTTCACCACCCTCAGCATAAAAAATTGCTTCCTTACGTCTAGTCTCAATCTACCCCCCTTTAGTTTCAAGCCATTCCCCCTTGTCCTGTCACAACAGGCCCTGCTAAAAAGTTTGCCGCCATCTTTTTTATAAGCCCCCTTCAAGTACTGACAGGCTGCAAGAAGGTCTCCCTGAAGCCTTCTCTTCTCTAGGCTGAACAACCCCAACTCTCTCAGCCTTTCTTCATAGCAGAGCTGTTCCAGCCCCCTGATCATTTTTGTGGCCCTCCTCTGGACACGCTCCAACAGGTCCGTGTCTTTCTTATGCTGAGGGCTCCAGAGCTGGACGCAGTGCTGCAGGGGGGGTCTCACCAGAGCAGAGCAGAGGGGCAGAATCCCCTCCCTCGACCTGCTGGCCACGCTGCTTTGGATGCAGACCAGGATACCATTGGCCTTCTGGGCTGCGAGCGCACATTGCTGGCTCATGTCCAGCTTTTCATCCACCAGTACCCCCAAGTCCTTCTCGGCAGGGCTGCTCTCAATCCCTTCATCCCCCAGCCTGTAGTGATACCAGGGGCTGCCCTGACCCAGGTGCAGGACCTTGCACTTGGCCTTGTTCAACCTCATGAGGTTCACACGGGCCCACTTCTCCAGCTTGTCCAGGTCCTTCTGGATGGCATCCCGTCCCTCTGGTGTGTTGACCGCACCACTCAGCTTGGTGTCATCTGCAAACTTGCTGAGGGTGCCCTCGATCCCACTGTCTATGTCACTGATGAAGATATTAAACAGTACCGGTCCCAATACAGACCCCTGAGGGACACCACTCATCACCAATCTCCATCTGGACATTGAGCCGTTGACCACTACCCTCTGGATGCGACCATCCAACCAATTCCTCACCCACCGGACAGTCCACCCATCAAATCCATACCTCTCCAGTTTAGAGAGAAGGATGTTGTGGGGGACTGTGTCAAAGGCCTTATAGAGGTCCAGACAGACGACACCTGTAGCCCTTCCTTTGTCCACTGAGGTAGTCCCTCCATCATAGAAGGCCACTAGGTTGGTCAGGCAGGACTTGCCCTTGGTGAAGCCGTGCTGGCTGTCTCGAATCCCCTCCCTGTCCTCCATGTGCCTTAGCATAGCTTCCAGGAGGATCTGTTCCATGATCTTCCCAGGCACAGAGGTGAGGCTGACTGGCCTGTAGTTCCCCGGGTCTTCCTGCTTTCCCTTTTTAAAACTGGGGGTTATGTTTCCCCTTTTCCAATCAGTGCGAACTTCACCGGACTGTGACGACTTCTGAAATATGATGGAGAGTGGCTTAGCAACTTCATCTGCCAGTTCCTTCAGGAACCGTGGATCGTGCCCCTGTACTCGGCACTGGTGAGGCCGCACCTCGAATACTGTGTTCAATTTTGGGCCCCTCACTACAAGAAGGACGTCGAGGTGCTGGAGCGTGTCCAGAGAAGGGCAACGAAGCTGGTGAAGGGTCTGGAGAACAAGTCTGATGAGGAGCGGCTGAGGGAACTGGGACTGTTTAGCCTGGAGAAAAGGAGGCTGAGGGGAGACCTCATCGCTCTCTACAACCACCTGAAAGGAGGTTGTAGCGAGGTGGGTGTTGGTCTTTTCTCTGAAGTAACAAGCGACAGGACGAGAGGAAACGGCCTCAAGTTGCGGCAGGGGAGGTTTAGATTGGATGTAAGGAAAAATGTCTTTACTGAAAGAGTGGTGAAACATTGGAAGAGGCTGCCCAGGGAAGTGGTGGAGTCCCCATCCCTGGAGGTATTTAAAAGACGTGTAGATGAGGCGCTTAGGGACATGGTTTAGTGGGCATGGTGGTGTTGGGTTGACGGTTGGACTCGATGATCTTAGAGGTCTTTTCCAACCTCAATGATTCTATGATTCTATGATTCTATGATTCTATGATCTCATTGGGTCCCATGGACTTGGACACCTTCAGGTGCCTTAGATAGTCTCAAACCTGATCTTCTCCTACAGTGGGTGATTCTTCGTTCTCTCCGTTCCCGCCTTTGCCTTCTGCGGCTTGGGCGGTGAGGCTCGAGCACTTGCTGGTGAAGACTGAGGCAAAAAAGTCATTGAGTACCTCCGCCTTCTCCTTATCCTGGGTAACCAGGTCTCCCTTTTCATTCCGGAGAAGGCCCACATTTTCCCTCATCTTCCTTTTATCCCCAATGTACCTTAATGATAATAAATAATGATAGTTACAGTAATTGCTGCTCTCCTTGCATCTGAAAACTATTGTTTTTTCAAAGAGATAAACCTCATTTTGCATCTCTGTCCAAGAGTACATGAAATGCAGCAAATACTTATCCCGGTTACAGTGGATTTCACAGGTATCACAACCTTGCATACAAATCATGACAGTTGTGTGCAGATGACAATATTGGACAAATTAAAATGTAGCTTGGTTTTTACTTTTCCCCTCTGATAATACCACACTGTGAAACCATCCTGGCCAAGTTCAACATCGGTTTGATCTGGCAAACTAACCTGTCTGTTGCTCAAAGCAATATCTTACTTTCTAACACATTTTATGCCTACAGGACTCTCATAGGGTAGGAAAATGATATTAATTTCATCTATTCATATTCTTCCTCTGGTCACATTCAAAGAATAAGTAACCACACAAAATTTGTTCAGGTACCTAAAATGAAAATGAATGAAAATAAGCAGCTCCATAGGGCAGATCTTTCCTTTTTATTTCAGAAAACCATCTTTCATGGGATGAAGATCCTTCCCAAGCTGCCTGTTTCTCCCATTATCAAAAGGTCCCAGTGCCTTGCCTGGTCTACTTACCTCATATTTAGATTGCTGAATTTAGGGAAGTAAAAAACCTGAATCAGATTAACTGATAATAGCAGTACCAGTAGCCGTTTAATTTTAAAAGTGTGTACGTTCATAATAACAAATATAATGGTGATATACGGATTTGCTTCCTGACACCTTAACATTCAAACTATGGGTATGCCTATCACCACTGGCTTGTTCCTGGCCTCAGGTAAATTTACTTATTTTATTTTGTAAACTTCATTCAGTCATCAGGATAAGATATCAGGCAATGAAAAGGAATCATTTTTCCTTTTCTTCAACTGCAGCCAGTTTCCCTCGGAAAGTTGTGATGCAGTGCCCACTGGGGGTATGGGTGCTTTTGCCCCCTGGTACCGCTGCTGCAAAATTATGAGCATCAGCACAAGCATCCGAGAGCACCGGCAAGTAATGAGGGTTGGACAGGTATTCTGATGAGGTGGAGGTTCTGTTGATATCAAAATTTCTGAGCACATAAGCAAAAAGGAAGATTTTCCATGATGATGTAAATAAAAAGGGATGCCTGTCCAGTACCCAAAAGATGGAATGTCATGGGAAGTGAAGAGCACCAATATTTCTAACACCAGAAGACTTTAAAAAAAAAGAGGAACACTGCTCCTGTATCTGAACACCGACACCCAAGCAGACTGCCACCCAAATGAGATCCTGGGGTGCCAGGTCAAGCCTTGGCATCCCTGTTTGAACAAGTCATGCATTAGGCAAGAGAAATAAGTGATGTAATTATATGCTGATCGTGGAATCAAGCCCTACAGCTTTCTGTAGTGATTTATATTACACTGATGAAATTACATTCATCTACAAGATTATGGAATAATTAATAACATTATTCAATAAATGAAGGAATTTAATACTCAGGAAGGTTTGTAGATGAATGGCTAGAAACATTAATTTTGGTAATTAATGACAAACAAGATCATCATTACACAGAGGCTATTTAAAAATGATAACACTTGAGTGTTTAGAATAATTTTAGTAAAAGATCCAGCTACGAAGCCATCAGAGTTGGACTAAAGCTCCAGCTGAACTCCTAAGAGCATGGACCCAGTTTGAAAACTGTGTTTTCCTTAAGAATCAAATTGCTGAGATTGGCAGCGGTTTCCACTTTGATTTAGGACTTTTAACCTTTGCTACTGAAGGATTTGGGTAAATCTCTAGGGAAGAACAAGAACTACTCCAGAACAAGAAATACTTCAGAAGTCCAGTTGCCATTTCAGCTTGAGAAGCTACTTCATCACAGGAAATCTGCAATTCTTCAAATGCATATGAGATGGATCATTAGAGAAGGTTATCCTTTATGAACTGGTAGAACATAAATATAGAACATAAATATAGAATTAGAATAGCTGGAGAGTGTGCAAATAGCATCTAAGGCCATAGCAGAAAAGATACGGGTCCTGAAAGTTTTAAGCTGTGCTAAAACAACTCTCCTGAAGGGCAATTTTTGTTAACACACATGAGGTCATCATTGTCACCATTCACAGTTTTACTGCAAGGCTCATGGTTTGATATTTTGCTTTGAACTTCAGCCCTTGTGGTAATACATACAAGAAAAAGTATTTCCGACTGTGAAGCAAAATGTAAAATGACAAAGATACTTATGACAAAAGCTTGATGAATTTTTAATAATAAACTGTGGGCGTCTGCAAACTAGAGCTGGACATTCTGCATTGGGCTAAATTTACCCCAGGGTTCCAATAAAAGTAAGTGCAACAGTAACATCTATAAAAATTCAGGCTTTTAGACAAGACCATTTACTCTGATCTCCAGCATTACAGAGATCTTACTGCCTCATTTATACCAGGACCATTCCTTGACTAATTTTTTTTTTTTTTTTTTAAAAATACAGCCTGAGGTTAGCGAGATCCTCACTGCATCATTTACTATGAGCTTGTAGCCAAACACCTGGAGGGCAGATAGAGAAGCAAAGGGTGGGATCCGAGCTTCTCTAGCTGCAAAGCTTACTTTAAGTCCTCACGCTGTGCTGCTCCATGGGTTTGCTCTGGTCAGTCCTGCACCCCTACATTTTACTTTCTGAGAAGAGCACCCTTACACAGTCACACCATGCTCGCTATGGCAGAGCATCAAACATTAGAGATGATTCATATCTTTGAGATGAAGGAGGACTGAAAATTTCACAAGAGTTTGCACGCCAGCACCCTTAAAAGAGAAGTCATTTAATAGTAAAAAAAAAAAATAAAACAAAAGGAGACAGTTGGAGTGTGAGAAAAAATACAGATTTGCAATGTACAGTATGCCTAATTATACTAATTACATTATGCAAATATAATTAGAGAAATGCAAGTGTAAATAATAAAACTTTTTTCCAACAGCGTAGCAATTATTTGTATACATTTGCCTGTAGTTTCAAGGGACTGATTTCTAGGAATGAGCAAACCCATTGGGCTTTGTGCTTTCTTTTAATGATGTAGATTTTTGCAATGCTCTCCAGTCCCAGCTTGATGGAAAACCACCTAGCAGGTCTGGAACCACGTTCTGAATTTAGTTGAATATTCATATACTGATATTCAATACCTTAAACATAATATTTACTCCAAAGTATGTGAAAAGTTAGAAAGGTTGGGGTTTTTTTTCCCCCTGTTCTTTTTCTTCTTGGAATGTGAAAACTCTTGTAACGGGACCTACAGCCAAAGTGCTACAAGTACTAGAACTCTAGCACCAAAACAGAAACATCTGCTCTTCCTCAGTTCTCTGGTCAGATTAAATAATTCAGGTTTGAAATAATTCCAGGGATGTTGTAGCCCAGAGGCTACATCATGATCATCTAATCTAATGTCTCACAGCATCTGAACATCAGGTCTAAAACAAGTACACAGTAAGGCAGGATTGCCAGTTCTTACAAATACTTTTTCTTATAATTGATTACATATGAAAAATGGTTAATACATAGGCACCTAACTCTATTAATATTTGATAAGAAACTTTAAACCTAAACTATGAAAAGAAATTATCCTATTATGCTGATATTTAACAATAAAACATTTAAAATGAAACCGTATTTCTAACAGGCTACAAAATAATGCCATATAAACAAGATGTGTTTATTTGTATGCAATAGTTCTTTGCTATTAGACTAGTAAAAGAAAATTCTATTTTAAAAAAGGTTGTGTTTCAGTGAGTTGGAAATCCTAGTTTCAGCCTAGAACTCAGAATATTTCATTAACTTTGCAACTTTTACTTCTCTTCCTTGCTGTGCTTCTAGGAAGAATTGTACACTGAATATCATTGAAAGATCTGACAGATTATGAGTTGACTTACCTGCACTGAGTATTTAGCCTTATCTTGATAACACTCAAAAGAAATTTGCTTTAGTCAGAAAAAAAATTATTTTAATTTTTTATTTAACCACAGAAGTTGTTTTCCTTCTCCCTTGTACCTAAGCTTAGAAGTATCAAAAGAGCTTAGCTGTACTACTAACATATCTACCTAAAAGTACAATTCAAAAAATTTAATGTTAAACAAAAAGCACTTAGCAGTAGCTGATATGAAAATAAAATTAAAATACTATAAGAAAAAACCAAACCAAATTTCAACTATTCCTTTTCTTTTTACTTTTGCTTTAATCCATTGCTAATCTACCCTGAATATGTGCAAATAACTAAAATATATTGCAAAAAGATTACTGAGACAGAAGAACCCATTTATAAAATAAGTTCCTTCCAGGGGAGGGGTTGCACTAATTGACGATTAAGTCGTGTCATTATATAGAGAGAATACCTGCGGTTGCTTGCATTTTTTTGTGAAGGACCTTTCAGTTGTCTGTGAAAGGGGGTGTCTGGGGGTCAGCAGAAGAGCAGTATATTTGTTCAAGTCTTACTGAGAACTAAAATGATGTTTAAAAAAAATCAAGTAGCTTTAATCATTAGATAATGTTAGATTTTTACGATTTTTTCAGGTGTCTTGCTCTTAAACTTTTTTCTTATACCAACTGAGAAAAGATAAGGTATCTATGATACAAATAATGTTTTAACATGGCTAGTAACTATTGCTTTCCTGTTAGTATATTGCTCCTAATTTTATTTTAGTAGTCAATTGTAACTTCTTCTTACTACCCAAGCACTCTGTAGGTTCTCTCAATTTTTTCTAAACTCTAGTTCCTCTTTCAGTAACTTATGCAGAATTAAATAGCTTCTAACTCATTATTTTCTTTCACAAATAACACTTCTTAGCTGAGTGCTCCAGTATTTGGATATTCAGTTTCACAGTCCTGAATCTGAGAGCATGACAGGATTTTTCTGGTTACCTGCAACACGTGAAAGGGCACAATGCTTGTGTAGGAATTTTTCCAGTTAGTGTTAAAATTCTTTAGGGAATTCTCGGGTTTACACATTATAAAAAGGCCTCTAGGGACAGAGTAAGAGGAAGAGAAAATACATCTTTTTTTCTCACTTTTGAGTTATTAGCTTTTCCCTGGCCTGTATAGCTTCTGTCGGTCATAGTGTCCTTTTCTAGTTACTGTAGTAGAGAAATCAGTATCTGTTAGCATCACAGGATCCTAGTCTAGAAATAATGCTTTTAAGCTGGGAAGGAAATATCTTGCTATCTATTTCTTTATTTCTTGTTAGTAAGGTGAAAGACAAGCTGTACAATCACTTTCCCTTATAGGCATAAGAGAAAACACTGAACCTGAAATTGTTTCAACTAGTGTTAAATCAAAAAGGTTATTTTTCATCTAGTTGACTTGCTACAGGTCTCTCCAGCGACCTCTTTGTTAGGTGTGCTTCTTCCTTGAACACCTTGTCCGAGGTTACATCTAAGTGAAATTACAGACATGCATTTTGCTAATTTGAATTTTAAAAATGTTTTGAAGCTGCAGTGTTCCTCCAAGATATATATTCTTTCCTTCTCCAGGAGATAGGAAAGCTGTTCAGACTAAAAAAATTTGATTTAGTTTTTGGAAATACAAATGCTGCTGAACTTCCATGCAAGTCATCTCCCAGTATGGTAAAAGACTTTTGTATAAATTTGCATATGCATTGCACTGTCTACCTTCTCTTCTAGATTCTGAGGAAATTCCCCCAGGCATCAGACTAGGGAACAAATTGAGCAGACTTTGGAGAAATGTAGAATTTTATTTTTTTTTTCAAGGTTCTATTGAACACACTGGTAGCAATTAAGTTAGTCATTATCCTAAAATTTGACTTGGTACTTCACGTTCCACCCTTAGGTGATTGAAAAAGATAAACATACCAGGTAACTTGTAAGGGACCTGATTAATAATGAAGTCTTCATCTCATGCAGGTTTTCTTCAATATTAATGAGTGACGAAAAAGGAAAAATAAGTTTCCTGCTTACTGGCTCTAGGTAGTGAACTTGGTAGTGTCCTGCCTCTTAAATAAGATTAAATATGAATGCGTGTTGGAGGAGCCTGAGCCTGTAGAGTTAAGCAAAACGTGGGATCTGAAAACAGTCTCCTGTCAAGCTTGTCTGGAGATTGGAGAAAAAACCCACTCTGCTGATTTGGTGTTTGGTGCTGGATAGTTCTGCCCTACTGACACCGAAATAGCTCTTACCGGGTATGCAGAGGGGACTTCAACTTTAGGCTCCTGGGCAGAGCCTTGAGTCCCCAAAGTTGAAGGTAAGTGGGACTGTAAGTTTCAGTCTTATATGAAATTCAGATGCCTGAGTCCCACTTCAGCCATTGTTTCCGTGTCCTTCACATCAGTATTTTTTCCACTAACAGTTGGGAAAAGACTTGACCCGTCCCCTGTTTAAACAGGCATCTTATGTTCCCGGGTATGTTTTTTGTTCATGTTTATATTCAGTTTAAAACTGTCTTGGGAATTGAATACAGAGGTTAGAATAAGGTTATTTCTTACTAAGGTTTTAATTGGTCACTGATTCATCTGAACACACAAAGTGGTGTATTCCCTGAGGATTACTGACTTGTTGAACTGCAAGCATAAGAACTAGGTTTTCCAAAGCACCTTAAGTCCTTCAAGGGAATCTGCATGTGGCGTTACTGATCAGATTGCAGACACAACTGGCCACCTTGTGCTCTGGGGTCTTGCTAATTGCTGCCTCTCAATGCTGGTTAGAAACCTTGTTTGTTTGTCTGCCAACACATCTCCCAAAACAGGATTCGGTTGGCTACATGTTTTTAGAGGATGGCTGACAGGCAGTGGGGAAACAGATGGTTTATAAAAAGAAGCTGTCACTATTTGGGATTAGACAGCAGACCTGAAGTACTCCTTTGCTAGACAATCTCCCTGGGCCTGAGATTTGTTAACAGTTCATCTCCAGTTTACCTACCTCTGCAGCTCTCCTGTAGGAGAAACAGGCTGGATTTATGCTAGCAATCTTTTCTTTATAAATAAAATATTTGCCTAAAATGCTCAGAATTGCCGCATATCTTTGTCTTGAGTTGGGGGGGGGGAGGTATTTCTCCTTCAGTACTACTTTTGTTTTGATTCCTTCCTCCCATTCTGTATTTGATTACTTCTAATGTAAACACCTAAACCACAACACTGCCCATCCAGCTGTGGGCTTGTCTAAAGAGCTGCCTTAACTCGCTGCCGTGTGTAAGTCTACTGTGACATGAGTACTATGTATGGGTTGAAGGGCAAAAGGAAGCCTTTGCATCCTGCACCACTTCATGTTCATGTAGATTAAATCAGGGAGTCAGGCTTTTTTGCAGAACTAACACTTCATTCCAGATAATACCCACCACATTATATTCTTATACTTCATACGTATACGCGTTGGAACTGATAAGGGCAATACTTAGATTTTTAAATCCTGCACAGGTGAAGTTCCATCTCTCCACAAATTCAGTTGGTAGTATTTGAACCAAAAGCCAGTATTCATCTATATAGGATGCTGCTTTCAATAGTGTTTGTGGGCAATGCTGTTTTCTATCACTGTGCAACTAACGATTGCTTTATCAACTTGCTGAAAACAACAGTTGGGTGTAAAACTCCACCGTTGTTGACTTACGGACATTGAGCCAAACAATTGCATTTCTTTGTGGTAACAGCAGTTTTAACCAAGTGTTGGAGGTTTAACTGCCTTTCCTACACATCTTATTTTTTAAGCCTATCCTCTTAAACCTGATCATTTGCACTGTCACATCTGAGACCTGTCTTGTTTCATAGGTTTATAAAGGCAGTTTATCTTTTCCTAGTAATTGGCCCAATGCCTTCTGTCATCACCCCATCTGCACTCGAGACATTAATGCTTATATTTCCATATCAAGTTGTCACTGTATTATATAATAGCTTAAATTTTTAATGAAATATTTTAGTGATCCTGACAAACAAAAAACCCTAATATTTTCAGTGGCATTAAATAACTTTTATTCCAACCCAAATTCCAGTTCTATGGCCTGCATATGCCTACTTGCAAATCAGCCCTGCTTGATTCTGTCCCTATGCTGCATTTTTGGAATTGGGCTCAAAGACCTTCTGTTTGGGCGTCTACACTGAGAACTTCTAAAATATCTAATGTACCTGATAGGTCTGTTATTTTGCATATAAACCCTTGTCCTTCCACCACTCCCCAGAATGATCTATTTGTGAGATCATGATATGTGATAAAATGCCATTCCTTATTATGGCTTTAAGCTTCATTTGAAGAACATATTCAACTGGAGGGCCTCTATACACCTCTCTTTTTCCTCCTGACCATGACTGGGTTTTCACATCAGTCTCATTAACCTCTGTTCAGGAACACAACATATTCCCATTTAAATTAGATCCAGATTTTGTTGCATTAGCCCAATATTGCCCTACCAAGCTTACCTCCTAAATCTAAATGAGCACTGCTATTAAACTGGTTTTCCCTAAGCATATTTCCCTTTGCCAGTGTTAATTTTCTCTTCTGTCTTGGCAAGTTATTTTTGATTAGCTGAAGTGCCTAATTCTGACTCTTCCACTTAAGAAAATGTTGCATCTTTTGCCCGATTCTTGTGATAATAATCTCATTTCTGCAGTTTCCTTTTTGCTAATAGAGGTGATGGTGAGGGTCATGTTCTCTTTTGCCTTTAACTTCAGTTGTCCAAAGTTTAACTTCATTATTCCATCTATTGCGGTCCTGCAGGAGCCACATCTGGCAGTGCCACACCAGGTTTTGGCAGCTTTTCTCTTCATTACAAATGTTCATGCACCTTTTATACTTTTCAAGCTGGCTGCTCTGTTTCAAAAGTTTCTCTGTAATTCCTTGGCTGCTGTTTAATCGTGCTGATGGTCATCATCTTTACCGTTTCCCAGTTTTCGGGAAAACACCCTTGGCCAGTTTTGGGTGTTCCCTTCATGCTCACTGGGCTACACCCACATTCCTGTCTTCCTAGATGTTATCCAGGCCACCTTGCAAAGGACAGGCTGTGTGAGCATCTACACCATGTCTTTCTGAAGCCATGACCAGGGGTAGAAACAGACTAACACAGTGGAGAGGAGAGCAGTACTGCAATGGCTCCCTGCAAATTACCTGCTAATAAAAACGCTGCCTTCAGGTTGTAGCTGTGTATTGCAAGGCCAAGACGCTGTCATCTTGTAGTGCATTGCCTTTAGGGACAGGTGGGCAACTCAGTGAGATGCTTAGGGGAGATGGTGAATAGACCCATATTAACACGTTGTGCCATTGCACACTATCTGGGTGACAATAATCGATGTGATATAGGCTGTCATGCAGAAACGCTCATACAGCTCCAGGCCTTGCAAAAACACATAAAATACCTGCATTCTCATCAGCAATGTTTTCTCTAAAGTGTGAATCTGGTGCTGCTGTTTAAACAGCAGGTCACATGCAGTAGGTCAACCCAGACAGCACCCAGGGCTGCCAGTCAAAGACAAGACAGTTGGGAACCAACACCAGGTTGTGGCTGGGAGTAGGATCCTCAGGGTCACTCTCAATGTTCCTACACACACACCCCAAATCCCATGTACAAATGCAGATGATGCCCCTAATCCACCAGCTCCTTACACCCAAATAGTTCCTCACACTTCAGCAAAAAACAGGTGGAGTGCATATGGTGTTCGGCCTTTCACAGTGCAAGTGAAATGATGCAAGCGTATGGGAAGGCTTCATAGTTCTAGAGCCTTTTGGTAGCACACACGCTAGGTGACTTCCCAGTGACTCAGCCCACACAGGAATTTGGGACCTATTTGTCCCACAACAAAACATGCTTGAATTACGGGTCCTTGTTTTGCTCCATCCAAAAGGAATCTATTTCCAAAACCAGGGCAAAGCAACTGCATCAGTAATGTATTTGCGGCAGAGTTTAAATTCTCCATTTCGTTCGTTGCAAGAGACATAGCCCAGAGTTAAACTTCATTGTCAGTGACACAAAGTTAGAACAGTGATTATGTAAAGAGGTAAACAAACAGACACTTCAACATGATGTTGATCTTTTTGCAACTTAAAACATTTGGTGAAGATTAAAAAAAAAACAACTCCTCTATCCTATGAGGAGCTGTCTTCCAAAACCAGCCATTCCTACCTATTCATCCTTGAATTACTGTGTGGTGGCATAAATACCTTCTCTCTTGGGGAACAGTGTTAGTGATACCTTCTGGAAGCATTTTAAATCTCCAAACAATTATAAATAAATCTTGTAAGCCCTTGGATTTTCTTAAGATGCTGAAACCTTTGATGTGGGCAGTGTGCTGGACAAAGTAAATCGGCCACAGGCATTAGGCCGATTTCTGTGAGCGCCACAGGCTTGCAGAATAACTTAGGTTATAAAAGATCTTTGGATGTCATCTGATCCTCCCCCCCCAAAAAAAAAAACCCTTCAAAATTGCATTAGGTTGCTCAGTGAGTTTGGACAGCCTCCAAGGCTGTAGACTCTACAGCCACTGGACAGGCTCTTCTTTGTGACCGTCCCCATTGTGAAGAACTTCTTCCTTTTAACAAACGAGGATTTCCCTTACTGATATCAGTTCCTGTCAGCTTATGTTTCCAGACTGTGAAGGACCGTTCGAATTGCCACCACGCAGTAATCTAGGGATAGCTTGCATTCAAAAAGTAAAAAAAGAGAAAGACACTTGACATCTTTGTCACTGACAAGTTTTCCCACAGTTGCGAAGTTCTGCCTGAATAGTGCACAGGGGATGCTTCTAGTGCACACCTATGACCCAAAACTGTCATGGAGACTGTTAAAATTTTAAGTCAATACCTTTTATCACAGAACACCTTCTGTATCTTCACAAGAGACCTGGTTTCCATCCCCCTCTTCTTGTTCCTGAAGATGGAGCATTGCTCTACCATGACCTTCTTAAGGATGTCATCATCTGGATTTACACCATAAAATAACATGAGGTCTCTCAATGCTTCAATACTGATACTTTTTTCACAACCATCTTGCAATGCATTTAAGAGACTATGAATCACTGTCAGGAAGCTAGGGGTGATCCAGCACAGATGGAGCAGGTACCCCAGGGTCCAGTTGAGCATGGATGGGCTGGTGTCTGAGCCTGAGCTTAGACATGGAGCTCCTGAACCCGTGGGCAGAGGATGTGATGGGGGCCTCAGGGGAAAATGGCCCAGGAATTCAAGCCTATAGGTGCTCTCTGAGCCCTGCGAAGCTGTAGATATGCATGTGCTATGGTTAAGCAAGCAATGGAAGTGTTATTATTGCACAAATCCTTTGGGATGCTTCCAGAAAACTGGCTCAACTTTCCCACTTCTGGTGGAAGTGAAGCTCTTTATTTGGAAAAAAAGCTGTTTTGGGTAGTAAAATGACAAACCTCAGTGATTTCAGAGACCCTGCAGCCCTTCTCCGTAGCCTTGTTCAGGCCTGGGGCGTCCCAGGTACCCATAAGGGCTCTTTCTTCACCGTTACAGATGCAGTGTGGCTGTATGGGTGACACATGGGACGCCTTAACTTACTGTTTACCCTCATGGGAACTGTGGGGAACGGTTGTGGTGGGAATGGTTGCATTTTGCCCAACCCCAGACAGATCACCAGCGTGCCCAAATTCTCAAAAATAACTTTGGGGTGCCCAATTGGCAGGGTATTGTTTTCTGATGAAAACATGGTCACAACCCCATCTGAGCATCAACTCTCTTCTAAGAGGTGAAGAGTGAGCTGCTTTCCCACGAGACAGCGATTTGCTGATGGAGGCAGAAGCTCCTGTCACGGCATGTGATGCTTTGTAAATGTCAGAGATGTTAATGCCTCAAAAAAGAAATCTCTTCTCACGAGGATGGGTCTGCTTTCACACCAGCTACAGATCTTTCTCTCCCTTCTTATGTGGAAATCACAGAGGAGAGATGCCAAAAAGAATGTACACCAGATTCACAGTCGCTGCAATGTAAACACTTGTCAAACAGCATGGAGAAGTGAAATACAGTCAAGGGCTTTGTGCTCTGATTATTTACTCTGAGGTTACATGCCAAGCAGTTTAATAACACTGAGAAACCCAAACCATGAGCAATATAAACCCAGCATGACCTATTGAAAGAAAACTTGCTGGGCTTTCTCCTCCAAAGGTAGAAAACAGCTGAATTCCTGAATTCATCTAAACGAGCATGTCTTCACTAATTTTAACTATTTTTTCCCATGGGCCAAGTTGATTTTTCTGGTTTAAAAGGAATCTAGGAACAGCACCTGAAACCATTGATTTTTTAAAAGAATAATGACCTCAGTGATGAAATCAGGCTGGTGATGAAAAATCTGAATTTTGTGAATGATGTGAAACCTTCCTATAGACCAAAAATGGACTGTTTGTTAGACTTCCAGCTGTATTCTATCAAATAGCAGGTTTTCAAGGGAACCACAGTTTCTTTGACAGGACAAGATGGTCTTAAAGTGGCTAATTCCTGGGTGTGAAAACCACAAGGGTTTCTCTCTTTGCCCTACAATACTTTAAGCAAGTGTCAAATCCAGGCATGTTATTAATTAATTCTCTCCTCTCCTCTTGTCTGGACTGCAGATAGTTCTAGAAATGTGGTTGTGTTTATGTTCTTGTAAGTCTAATGACATCTGGGGTGCAAGTCTTGGCTCCCAGGCTGATGTGACTTCACTTCTAATGTCGGGTTGTTCCAAAATTCTGTAGTCTACAATTAGTAGTCTACAATTAAATTCTTGAGAAACAAGAAAAGATAAAATGAGGGCTTTAGGGTCAGGGGACCTTAATATCCTGCCACTAAAATTGAGACACTTAAAAATATTGCTTGTTTTTAACAAGAAAGGCTGGCAATAGCTTATCCTTCCCTTCGTCCTGAATGTTCCTTCACTATCTAATGTGAAGGAATCACTGATCTATCTTTCCCCAAAAGAGAATTTCTGACTGATTTTTCCCTTGCACCCTCTGGTGGCTGTAAGTACAACTATATTCCGCAGCTATTGGCAGCTTGACAAGACGGTCCTCTGACATAGCTGATATTATCAGATCACTGCCTTCCTACCTGTAGCCTTACACACTCCAGGAAGCTTTTGAACTAGAGCTAGGGTCAAGGAGAGATAAATGCAAGACTATAACCACAGGCTTAAATTCCCGATGGCCCCATCTCCTTTAGAAACAGATTTGGGAAGCCTGTGAATCACAAAAAAGGTCCTAAAATATACACAAGATGTATCTTCACCTCTCCAGCTACAGATCAATTTTATGAAGAAGACCGGGAAGTGAAGCTGCTTCGACCTCAGAGTTTGGTTGTACAGCCTTTGCTAAGCAGGAATTTTTTTCTGACTCCAGTGGGCTATTTTTTTTTTCTTTGCTTTTAGAAAGGAATGTAATTGATTTGCAGTTTTAAACAAACACTGCACATACATGCCAAGTGTAATTCGCTGGATATGAATCTTAGCTGTCAGTTGCTCTGCCAATACCTTAACAATGAATAAATATATACACCTTTTATGTAATGTTTTGGTGAGATATTTTTCCTTTATGGAAGTGGCAGTTTGTAGTGACTCTGCACATCATGCAGCACTTAAACTCTATATGATCAGCTGCAAGTACTGATAGAAAATACTGTGCTGGAGCTGGGTAAAGCCCATGGGGGTTAAAAGTCAGCTTCGCCTTTACAACACAGAGTTCATCAGGGCTTAACTGTTTGTTAACTTAACTTTGACTGTTATTCAGAAGGATTTTGTAACCCAGGCTGGACTCCACCGCAGCCAAGCAGTCTGGGTGCCTTAGCTATTTTTTCTGTAGTCGGCAATTGCTGCCAGTATTGCTGATTGCTCCCAGGGACTCTGCACACAGGTTTCCATCCGTGCGCACACCAGACCAGCATCATTTTGGCCTTGGGTTCTCCTCACCAGTTATCAACCCTTCTCAGACAACACCAAGAGTGATGACGAATGGGAACGGTGGGTTTGTGGTGGATTGCTTAATTGGTTAATCTTATTAATGTCACCTAGAGCAGCTTTGAATTCCTTCATTGGACTGTTTGATTTCCCTTGCAAAGAAAGGTTTCACACCTGCCATTATTGTTCCCACTTTTGGTATATTCCTAGCTTCCTAGTAGAACTTCTACCAGGAAGAGCAGACATCAATCCTGCTTTCACTATGACTCAAGAAATATTTGATTTGCTCCTGTATGGACATCTTAGAACTAGAAGGGTTTATTGCCCTCATTAAGGGAACAGACAAACTTGAAAGTTAAAAACATATGGAGTTTCTGTGTTATTGTGATAAAAATGCAGGGAGCTGTGAATTTCTTTTCATGTATGTGGGGGGATTTCTACTGTTCAGTTTTCAGCTTTATTTTGCCAGAATAAAATATTCAGAATTTTCTTCCCCTAAGATGGACAATGTTAGAAGGAGAAATTGGCCATTTTTCTCCTTTCAGAGAAACAGCTATGCAAAGTAGGTGAAAGGTGTATGAAGTAGTATATTTCTGGTTCTTTAGATACTGAAACAGAGACATTAACTTCTAGTTTTGTCCCCATAGGTTTGTGGAACAAAAAAGTTAAACGGCATGTGCTGAAATGTCCCTACTATCTGTTTAAAAAAAAAAAGAAACCCATACCTGCAAAATTATTGAGAAGATTACTAAAGTCTGCAGTTATTATTCAGTCCAAAATTAGAAATTACAATAGTATATCTTACATTGAATGAAGTCCAATACTTGTACACAGAAGACCCAAACTTAAATTTCCTTCTGTTGAGCAAACTTAAAACACTTAGGCTGGAGTTTTCAGTGACCACTGTCTGCCCTGTGTCAGATTTCTCTTGTGTAAAGCTTCAACAGTTTCCTATAACAAAACCATACCTTGTGTTGGTGCTCCCGACGCAGGCTCCCTCTTTCTTTGCAAGCTGGAAAGGATGCAGCTGCTGCCTTCACAGAAAGTATATAAGAACTAGGGCATCCGAGGAGGAGAAGGAACTGTTATGATCATTAAATATTGCCTGGGAGAACTCCGTCCCTGTTGCTTTCACACACTTGCTGTGTAGTGGACAAGACATTACTTTTCCAATCAGTTCTTTGTTCTTCATTTCTTGGATGCCCAGGATCAAGGGTAGAAGAATACTGGCCACTGCTCCTAAGCTAGATTAGCTGCTACTCTCTGGTGGACCTGTGCTTTGAACATAGAAACTATTGCAAAAATGTCAAATACTAAAGAAAAGCAGGCTTCTGAGTTCAGGCTAGGTGTAGAAAATTATGTGTTTTTATATATGTGTATTTTATTTTGGTATCACTCTGTAACTGTGAACTCCATAGAAGTGTTCATGGAGATATGGACGTATTTGCTTCAATTAAATGGGCTCACAGCCGTGTGAAGGTGAAAAGCATTAGTTAGCTAAATCTGGCAGACAGTAGGACACAGAGATTCTTCCCTGACCAGGCCAGTGAAATGAGAGGTTGCCCCTTCCTCTAAACACCCCATAACAACTTCTGGACACTCACAAAATTCTCCATTCCAACCCCAAATTCTCTTTTTCCCTGCATCCCATAATAAGTCCCATACCCCTGTAGGCAATGATACCTGTTAGTTTGTACAGCACTCTGGAGAAAGAGTTTCCTTGGTTGACTCGCTGCAGTGGGTTTCACAAGAAGGACAATGATCTAATCGCTCTCCTTCGGTGGTCGTGGGAGTCACCGATTTGGCGCGGTCTGTTCTTCACCAGGTGGGTGGCTCCACCCAGCATCCTTCCTCCGATCCTTGTGGGGCCTTTGTTTAGTTTGACTTGCCTCTACCCAGATAGTGCACGAAAGCCTATGAATAAATAGCTATTCATTAAAGGATGCATTTGTTCCGTGTGAAAGTCGTAAACGTTGTTAAAAAAAATTTCCTGATGTGTATGCAGAGGAGAGTGGAATAAAGGTTTCCTGGACAAATCTTAATGTTGCTTATTATTGATATTTTTTTTTCTATAATCCCCATTGTACATGAAAATTTTCTCCTGATGCTCAAACACATTAGCATGTCATCCAGGGCTCCTTATTATGTTTTTTACCTGCTTCATAAATACAAGCAATCTTTCCTTATTTCAAAAGCTTTAGTTAGCTCTCAGGGAGGGGAGGGGTAGCATTTCTTGAAGTAGGAAGGAAACTGAAAGCCTATTGAATGAGAGGTATTCAAAGGCATGATTTTTAAAAAGCAAATAATCTGATATATGCCTGAATCCTAAAACCAGAATTAAATTGTAATTCAACACTATCTTTTCATTAAGCTTCAGCAATACAGTTTAATTCTAAGAAAGAAAAAGTCATTCTTGTTGCATGCATGACTATATCGCTGAGCTGGCAGGAGTATTATGAGAAGTGGGAGAAATGGGCAAAAGATATAGAAAAAATCTGTAAGATTTAACTATGAAGAAATGATGATGACAGCCTTGACTGACTTTTGGTAGATACTCCACATGTCACTTTGCTGTCAGAAGAGGCACTGAGCCCTCTTTACACAGAGCTCTGTTCATGTCCTGTTGCACAGAAACAAATTTTCCCACAACCTGTTTGTCAAAAGAAAAAAAAAAAAACAAAAACCCCGATAACCTTTTTTCACAGTGGCCAAGAAGCATGCAAGTTTTTCAACAAGCCACAGAATCAATAAAACTGTATATAGTTTGACAAAACAATGTTTTCCATTAGATCAGCTAGAACACCTTTCAGCCTTTCCTATTTTCAGACTTGTTTCTTCTGGTTTTGTTCAAATTGTACTTATTTTTCCTTGTCCTCCTGTAAAAGTGCCTATATTCTGCATCCAAGGAGGCAATAAATTGCTTAGCTCTCAGCAGTGATAATCTTTTTAATAATATGTGACGTTCACTTCATAAAGTGTTAGGGGGGACTCCTGGGCACATAACTGCATACTTACGTATTTAAGAGTTGTGAGCACAAAAATTATTTAGACTTCATATGTTGGGTCCTTTCCACAAATACTTATTTGTGAGACCTCCTGATAGGGAGAAACATGCCTGAACTTTCAGGTTTTAATTTATTTTTTTTTTTTCCCCCACTGTTTGTAAAGTTGAGCAAGTGGAACTGGAGCAGTCAGCCGTTGGCAAGCCAAACTTTTGTTTCCAGTAATGACAAATAGGGCACTTAACCTTTCAGCATAAATGTGCTTCACCCTGGACAGCCTCCCCTGGAATAGGGCTTCTGGTTTTTTTATTTCAAGCTGATTGAGGAAACATCAGGTTAGACAGTAGTTTTACCCTCTTCAGAAAAAATTACTTGGCTGGTCTTGATGTCAGAGCAGAGACCATAGGATAATTCAGGTTGGGAGGGTCCTTGGGATGTCACTGATCCAGCCTCCTGCTCAAAACAGGGTCAACACTGAATTTAAACCAGGCTGTTCAGGGCTTTATCCAGTGTGGTCTTGAAAGTCTCCAAGGATGGAGACTGCACAACACTTCTGAGAAACAACTTCTTTTTGCATTAATTTATGATTGCAAGTACCATACAATGGACATTACTAACCTTTATTAGCATATTAAAAAAAGCCCAAGGTCACACAGGTGCATGATGTTTCAATGCCATCAATTTTTAAACCACTGAGTCAAAGATAAAGAGAAATATAAATGATTGTTATTTTCCTTCTTAAAGGTTTATTCATCGAATATTTAAATGGGATTAACTTCTCTGGATTCGTAAAAAAGATTATTTGTTGGTTTTACTCAGCACAGTTTTAGCACATTTATTTCTTTTCTGCTAACATTTGCGTGTGAAACTGCTCGCATCAAAAGTAAACGTTTTCTCAGTAAAAAATGATGGGTGATGCCCAAACTGGCAAATAAATATTCAGTACTAAAAGTGGTGGAACAAGAATATATTCTCGCATTTGGGAAAAATGAGACGGACTTGTTCATTAATTTAATTTTACCTCCAATGAGATTTATAAATAGAAAGCTCTTCAGACAAATGAGCTCGTATAGGAAGCTTTAGTTATATTGCAAAATGTCAGTATGAGTTCCTTGATTAGATGGCAAAAGATTCATTAAGTACAGTCACAGTATAATTCTAAAAAAGCTAATTACTGCACTACATGAATTCTTTTTGCATGAGCTGAGGATTTTATTCAATACCCCCAAAAGACTTTTTTTTTTTTTTTTTTGAGTCTTCTGCATATGTTTGCAGGATATTGCATAGCAGTTAGGCTTATTTATCTCTGCCATTTCTTTTAGGCATTGAGTTGCTCATGTCTGTATTGCAAGGTCACTTTCTCTAGCCTACTTTTCACAGAGGGCAGGAAACACAATGGTTTGATATAAAGCTGAAAACAGCCCTGTCAGTCATTCCTATGATGAAATCATGGCATGTAACCATGTCCATAAATATAGCAAACTTCCTCCTGGTCTGTCAAAATAGTTAAGGTGTGTGTCCCAATTCTTCTTTTAAAAAAATGTTTGGAGTCTTGTTCCTTTAGCTGGCACAAAAGCTTTTAATTTCTGGGCCAACTCATTCAGAAGAAGTTTATTTTATTTGCTCTTGTACCAACTTTGCCCTTAACTTCGTTTCTTCATTCCTGATATTTAGTTAGTCACTGCATATTTCACGGGCAGCGATATACGTCATGTACTAAAAATTAATGGTAGGACTTTTTGGCTCTCGCTTAGTATGTAAATTTTAGAGACTCAAATCTGATCCAGAGAGCTCTTTTTAAGGTAGGTGGGATGAATTGCTCTCTGGCACTATCCTCATATCCCCTTGGCCTTACTGGTGACAGAAGCAGCTTATGTTGCTCAGATAACTTCAACTTAGATGTAAATGTATAAAGGCAACTGAGAGGACCCTCATCCTTAACAAACCAAACTCCTTTGGCTGCCTTGTCTCAGATCATGAATTCTCTCCTGAATGCAGAGGACACCAAACGGTGTTCAGTACTTCAGACCAGGTCTTATCATGGTCCTGCAAGAGCTACACTTCACTGAGGGTATTTCTACTCATTCATATTTCTACAGCAGTGTGACTTGCTAGAAATATGCACCAGTTCTTCATCCCTTAGACTGCACTTGCGGAAGCACCTTTCAGGAGTTGGTGTGCCTTCCCATGCCACCTCCAATATAGAAAGTCATTCAGATGCTCAATGATGAGGAGATAGCTCACTGAAAACTCTCACTAAGCTACAGCAGCTGTGAGGTTGCTTTAAACAATACCTCCCAGTGGGGCCACTGCAGGTTCAAAGATAAAACATTTACAGTGTCCCCTTTCCTTTACACCTGTAGGGGCTTCTAAGAATCTAAAACCTTATTTGTAAAACACAAAAGTCCACACTGGACCCCAGTGTGCCCAGAGCCATTGGCTCCCATGCAGTTTGGGAACCCAAAAAAAGCAAAGGCCTGGACATGCTTAAAGTCTTCCTCGTGCATTATTTGAAGGAACATTAGAGAATGGCCTTGAAGACCTTGATAATGACTTTGCCACATGCATATTTTTTCTTGTCCCACTGGTTAGTCTCTTAAGTAGGTCATGAGGATTCCCAGGCAATAAGCACGTTCAAACATAGGTCATCCAGCACCATTAAAGTGTGGGAACTATTTCACAATAAATGGCTTTCACTGCCTCCTTCCACACTCAAAAGTTTTGTGACCAGTGCTGACTGCCCAAACACAATGTGGTCCCACCACTGCAACCTCATCTCCTGAACACACAACCTCCAGGTAGCCATGAGCAAAGCAGTTGCAACAGCAAAGCTTCCCACAAAGTCATTGTTCTTTCTGCTTCTTCCAAAAACCAAAAATAACCCTCAAAACAAAAAACACTCCAGCCCACCCCCCCAAAAAAAAAAAAAGAGAAAAAGAAAAGGCAAATGTCTAGGGGAGCAGAGGTTAGCTCGATTGGACTGTCCTCTCAATGTAGTAACAAGGCTTCATAAAAGAGATGATGAGAGAGAACAATTTCAGTTAGAAGTTCAACCTTTCAGGCTAGTCAGCAGCATGTTTAATATAAAGCCTCTTATTCATCCCTGACATCTCTAGGAAATAAAGACATTCAGCTCCCTGTGAAGAATTTTGAAACGGGACCGTAAGGGAGGTAGGCTGCTTATGGAGGTAATCCCACATTGTTCATCAAGGGCAGAGAAAAGAAAAGGATGGGATAATTGCAGGAAAAAGCAACGGACTCTGGCTCAAGATGACATTAAGTTCTGTGTCAAGAGTCACAGTGCAGGGTGGCAACATGCAGGCACTCAGAATCAGAGGACATTTTCATGCATGTTTCTTAACCACATTCGAATAGGCCTTTTACTAGGAAATAATAAAATTTTTATTTAGAGCAAGATGGTTATTCTTTCTTCCAGCATTACACAACACAGAAGTCAATGTAAAGTAGAAATTCTCCTGCTAGTTACCCTCCCTTTATGAGAAAGGTGTGAAAAATTAAAAAGCTGATGTAAGCACACAGAAATAAGGTGCATGTCAAACAAGAGGTTTGGGTGACGCTTTTGTGTTGATCAGCAAGAGTGTTTAAAAAGTGAAGTCGCTCACCAGGCTAAACTTTCAAATGACAGGAATCAGTAGATCCGCTCAAGTAAATAGCTGGTTGTATAAAAGCTAGAGTTTCAGCTGGTGCTAACTCATTCGTTTGATAGCTTCACTGCTCAGAAAACATGTATTTACACCGAATAAACTCAGGTCCATGTTCAAGTATATTGAATTCTTAATGCAATTGAGCACAGCAGTGAATAGGAATAGATATTGGTGTTAAGCAAAATAGACCAATCCTTCTTCTGATACAAATGAATGTGTCAGCATGAAAATTATGTGTTACATTTGAGAGAAGAGTTGACTGCTTTTATTTTCCTCTCTTGTGCATTATTAGAGTTTGGGGATCACGATCCCATTTATAACAGGGCTCAGACCTGGGATGTGATGCCGCTAAAGAATTGTCCTTAGGGTGGGAGCACTGGCCAGCTCACATGTCAGAGATGAGAAAGGCAGTGAATAGTATTAGGAAATGTGAAAAATATTGGGAAAAATAATAGCTGATCATGGTAACAGCGCGTGACCCAGTGGAAGGCTGAATATGCCCAGGTTAGAAACACAGCGAGAGACAAGAGGAAAAACCTCAGAAGTACAGAACCTCCTCAGCTTTCAGCATACACAGGCAAGATACATTATTGCTTCACCCTAAGATTTTAAAAAACACAGTTAATATCTGGACTATTCCCCCATATAGAATCATAGAATCATAGAATCATAGAATCATTGAGGTTGGAAAAGACCTCTAAGATCATCAAGTCCAACCGTCAACCCAACACCACCATGCCCACTAAACCATGTCCCTAAGCGCCTCATCTACACGTCTTTTAAATACCTCCAGGGATGGGGACTCAACCCCTTCCCTGGGCAGCCTGTTCCAATGTTTAACCACTCTTTCGGTAAAGACATTTTTCCTCACATCCAATCTAAACCTCCCCTGCCGCAACTTGAGGCCGTTTCCTCTTGTCCTATCGCTTGTTACTTGGGAGAAGAGACCAACACCCACCTCGCTACAACCTCCTTTCAGGGAGTTGTAGAGAGCGATGAGGTCTCCCCGCAGCCTCCTTTTCTCCAGGCTAAACAACCCCAGTTCCCTCAGCCGCTCCTCATCAGACTTGTTCTCCAGACCCCTCACCAGCCTCGTTGCCCTTCTCTGGACACACTCCAGCACCTCGACGTCCTTCTTGTAGTGAGGGGCCCAAAACTGAACACAGTATTCGAGGTGCGGCCTCACCAGGGCCGAGTACAGGGGCACGATCACTTCCCTACTCCTGCTGGCCACACTATTGCTGATACAGGCCAGGATGCCCTTGGCCTTCTTGGCCGCCTGGGCACACTGACGGCTCATGTTCAGCCGGCTGTCGACCAGCACCCCCAGGTCCTTTTCCGACAGGCAGCTTTCCAGCCACTCTTCCCCAAGCCTGGAGCGCTGCATGGGGTTGTTGTGGCCGAAGTGCAGGACCCGGCACTTGGCCTTGTTGAACCTCATACAGTTGGCCTGGGCCCATCGATGCAGCCTGTGCAGGTCCCTCTGCAGAGCCTTCCTACCCTCCAGCAGATCAACACTCCCACCCAACTTGGTGTCGTCTGCAAACTGACTGAGGGTGCACTCGATCCCCTCATCCAGATCATTGATAAAGATATTGAACAAGACTGGCCCCAAAACTGAGCCCTGGGGAACACCGCTCGTGACCGGCCACCAACTGGATGTAACTCCATTCACCACAACTCTCTGGGCCCGGCTGTCCAGCCAGTTTTTGACCCAGTGCAGAGTCCACCTGTCTAAGCTGTGAGCCGCCAGCTTCTCTAGGAGAATGCTGTGGGAGACGGTGTCAAAGGCCTTACTGAAGTCCAGGTAGACCACATCCACAGCCTGTCCCTCATCCACTAGGCGGGTCACCTGGTCATAGAAGGAGATCAGGTTGGTCAAGCAGGACCTGCCTTTCATGAATCCGTGCTGGCTAGGCCGGATCCCCTGGTTGTCCCACTCATGCCTTGTGAGCGCCCTCAAGATGAACCGCTCCAAATGATATGTGATATGTCATCACAGAATTTTTTTTCACAAAATTATGGGAAACTTTTTGAGGGGACCAGCTAAATCTTTTATTTCAGTGTAATTACAGTGATAAAATCACCTTGATGGGAAGGAGTGACCCACATTCTTTGATTCTTCCTGTCAGAGTGCTCTAACCGCTAGGTATTTGCCCGAAAGACGAGGATATCAGAACTAATATGCTGGCCCTCCAATAAAGGCATCGTAAATTCAGGGGATTTACCTCTTCATTTCTTCCAGCTGCATTGCCATGTTGTAATGACCTGCTTCCAGGCTTGTGAGAAAGATAGGGTTTTCTACTAATTAACCATCCTCTTATTCAAGGCAACATGTTACCATCTTCTCTTCCAGCTTAGTGAAATCAACAACTTCTTCATAATCCTTATGTGTTTTTCAGCTTAATGTTGACTCTCTGAATTCAAGTCACAGTTTCTCTAAATTAAACTTCTAGCAATATTCTGCCTCCAGAAAAACATGAGTAACAACCTCTGGAGTGTCAAAGCTACTTGTATTTATTACTGGAGAGATATTCTGCTCTTTCTCAGAATATTGTTAACATATCACAATCTTATTGGCCCCAAAGCTGGTCTTTTGTTGCTGCTACCCCCGAAACCTTTACAGGCAATTATGAGAAAAAGTGCATGTTAACAATACAAGAAACTGTCCTTGGAAAACTGAAGCCCTTCAAGATAAAAATAAAGGGAAAATGCAAAGGCTGATCTGAGATGCATCCTCAAAAACAAAGAGGAAGCCTTATGTGGACCTCATATACCCAGATGTATATGACTATAAAAGTATAAAATTATACACAGGAAAACAGATCACACTCATGGGTGATTCCCCTCTGAACCTAACAGTTGCTCTAACAACGATCTTAATTGGGAAAGAGCTTATTTGCTGCAGGAATTCATCACTGGAGAGCAAGCTCTTCCTCTCTGTCAGCTTCATCCATTTTCCAGACACAGTGCTGACTGTTATTTTAATCTTCTTGATAAGAACTCATGTTAACACCAGTAGTTTCAGGAGATCTTGGCTTGCCAGGAGCTACGGAGATGCTACGCTGGATGGCCCTGGATTTCCCCTATGTCCTTGAGGGTTCATGTTTTTTATTTCATACTCATGGGCAATGCAGGAAAAAATGCTCTTACCAGAGACCTGAGTTTTTTATATAATTCCACAGAAGAAAGCTGTCGATGAATTCTAACTGTATCTGATTATAAATTGATCAATATACTACTGGAAAATTCAGCAAAGAAAAAGAGGAAAAAAATGATTTAGTAGTAGCCTAGAGTGTGTGGTATGGAATATAAGTATGCTAAAAATATTCTGTCCTGTTCATGTATTGTTCTGACTCGATGGGAAACTGTCATGGATTTGTTTTCTTATTTATACAGAATGCCAAACTCTCAAAACATCTGCCAGCATCTTTTAAAGGCTTGTGTAATTGCAAAGCTATATTGTGTCTGACATGTTCCTCAGATGGGAACAGTCAGAAATAGGATGGAAAATGTGTCTTCCTTGCTGTGGATTTTGATTTCCATTAATAAAAGTTCTTTTGCATGTGACACACAGAAATGTTAACAATCCAGAATAAAATATCTAATATTATAGTACACAAAACCCCTCATTTTTCCTGTTCTTCAGTGTTGTTTTAGAAATGTGGTGGGTTTTCCAGTAGCTTTCACATTTTATTCTGTTCATTATGATACGTGCTACAAAATTCCACATGATCAGGCAGATGTGACTGATCTGCTTGTATTAACATCAAACTCCTGGACCTAGTCTGGACTGAGCCAATGTCATCTGCTAAGATTATATATCATGGGCAAAAGGCAGCATGGCATTGAAGCATTCCTCTGCAGTTTATACCTTTCCAAATGCAGTTAAAATAGGTTATAGAATAGCAAGCATTGGAAAACTTGGAAGCGGGGCATGAAGGACTTGTCCACAGACTTTTTTTTTTTAAGACTGAGAGCTGCACTGTAAGTCACTTTGTCACTATTCAGAAAACCTAAATAAAGGTGATGCATCCTGCTCAACAGCAAAAAATGATACAAATAAATAAGGATTTTTCAGTTCTTTTCGTTTATTGCCTCTGCTCTTTTCCCCTTCCTACTGTGAACTTGAACTCTGCACTCATGCCTCCTTTGGATTAGAAAAAAGGTACAAGAAAAAAGGAAAACTATAATCTGGGCTTCTCTTACAACTACTACTATATTTTTTGTGTAATTGGCTCTCAAAATGAATGTAGTCACTACTTGCATGGTTAGGAGGAAATCAATCAGTTGTTTGGATTAATGGGGCTAGTTTTCAAGTTGTGATGCTGTAGCACTGGCAACATAAAAGTACTTTTTTTCAGTGGGAAACAAGTTGGGTTTTCTCCCGTTGTATAAGTCAGTGGCTGTTGAAATTGAGCTTATAGGTAAATTTGTTTTCACAGAAGCAACCTGACTCATCTCCTCCTGTTGAGATATCTTCTACTGTCATCATACAGTTGCCGTTGCTGTGATGGTGGAGTCGTCTGGAGGATATTTATAACTGTCGCCTACTTCAGTGGGAAAAAAAATATTTTTCCAAGAACGTACTGGCTCATTATTCCTTTCTGCTACACAAAATCATAGAAATAAAATGCTGGAAGAGACATCAAGAGCACATACAGCGTGAGCATACCTAAGTCAACTTCAGGGGATGATTTTTTTGAAAATTAATTAGAGTCCACAGGCTTATAGTCCCTTCAGCAAGATGTGCCAGCAAGTTCTTGGGTATCTGAGCAAGCGAGCGATCATGTATTAATAGAGCCTTCCCATGCTTTTGGGATAGAGTGGCCCTGAAGCTGTTCCTAGGTCAGAAGCATATAGTCAAACAGCTCTTAAGTGACTTGCATGTGCTTTCAGAAGTGTCCTGGTTTCGGCAGGGATGGAGTTAATTTCCTTCCTAGTAGCTGGTACAGTGCTGTGTTTTGGATTTAGGATGAGAACAATGTTGATAACACACCGATGTTTTAGTTGTTGCTGAGCAGTGCTTACACTAGTCAAGAACTTTTCAGCTTCCCATGCTCTACCGACTGAGAAGGCTGGAGGTGCACAAGAAGCTGGGAGGGGGCACAGGCAGGACAGCTGACCCCAACTGGCCAGAGGGACATTCCATACCATGGGACGTCATGCTCAGTACCTAAACTGGGGGAAAGCTGGCCGGGGGGGCCGCTGCTCGGGGACTGGCTGGGCATCGGTCGGCGGGTGGTGAGCAATTGCGTTGGGCATCACTTGCTTTGTGTATTATTATTATTATATTATTATCATTTTATTTCAATTATTAAACTGTTTTTATCTCAACCCACGAGTTTTTCTCACTTTTACTCTTCCAATTCTCTCCCCCATCCCACCGGGGGTGGGGGGTGGGGAGTGAGCGAGCGGCTGTGTGATGCTCAGTTGCCGACTAAGGTTAAACCACGACAAGAGGGAAACTTTGGGCTCTCTCTGCTTCTTGTTAAAAATTCAAGGCACGTAACCTGTCATGCCCATGGACCTAGTACCCTGTCTTCTCATCTGGCCAGCATCACCATGAGGGGAGATTCAGTAGAAGCTCGCTAATCCTGGGGTATTTCTTGATGGGTCCTGACACTGCTGGGTGCCAGGTGTAACCTGCGGACTGGCTGCCTTTGGGAACAGCACAGGTGCATAAGGCTGGGTGCAGAAAACATCCCAGGCTTTGAGAAAATGATGACCTGCCTCCCCACGTGAGTGGCCTGGTGAAGTACGTGACTTGTCTTCGAGTTACGTGCTGCTCAGTCAGGGTTCAGATAGGCTACCCTGGAAGGAAACAGCAATACTCATGTTACACTCGCCTTGGAGCAGATGGATAAGAGGTGTTGTGAGCAGTGTGTTTATTCAATTATCTGAACTAACAAAAATATCCTGCAGTAAAACCAAATGTCTGCTGTTCAGGGATCCAAAACACTCATTTTGCAAATGAATTTTCTAAACTTTTTCTTTTTTTTTCCCAGTGGCTCCCAAAGGAAAAGCACCCCATGCTGTCTTTGTAAACTGTTCCCACACACATAGCAACAAACAACTAACAAGCCCGCTAATAATTTCCTTTGCAAAGAGTGTAACTGAGCCTTCCTGGAACAACTTAACTGCTGTTGAAAAGGGCTTGGGGGAATGATTAAAAATGTTCAGTTGAGAGCTGGTTCAAGGGGCCAATGGCTGCCTTGACAGCTGGAATGTGCAGGAAATTTGGTTTACCGAAAGGCATCCGAGCCCTTCTTGACCCTCTGGGATTGACTACTTACTAGGAGCTGCTCCAAGGATAGTTTCAATATTTAAAGACTTCCCTTCCTCTTGCTCAAACAACTGGCAAAATTTGGAATGCCACACCGGGAAGACACGTTAATGGTGAATAGTACCAGAGGGGATTGTAAAAAGAGTCTTCATAACAAGAAAAGCAGTTTCTGATGAGAAAGGGTATGGCAGAATTTTGGGTCTTGAATCAGCCTGATTGTAATAGTCCGGTAGGAGGGGATATGTCCCAACCTTTGGGATGGGACAAGTGGATTTTATAGTGGTAGCAAAACATTAATAGAAACTAACCACAACAGGAACCCCTGTTTACAACTACCATTTTAAGGAACAGGAGGCCTCCTAATTCAGCCTTGTCTATACCACTAGCTGTCATTAATGAGAATAAACTGAATTGGCCATAGGAATTAAAGTGCATGCAGGCTGTTGCACGCCCAGCCAACAGTAGATGATCCACAAGGAGGACTGCAACGTGGGGCTGTGGAGGAAGTAGCCAAATACCAGTGTAAACATGTATTCTCCTTCTGTAGAAAGGGGAATGATCCTCAGTGGAGACACTTTCCATAGCCAAAGGCACAGATAATACTACAGCCTCACTTCAAGGGATCTCAAAAGAAATTCTGGTAAACTATGGGCCAAATTATGACTTGCAGTAAAACAAGACAACTTCTCTGGGTCTACAATGAGTAAAGTTAAGTAGAGAGAGGAGGAGGTGGAAAGAAAGCTCATAACAAAGGACTGTTTGAGAGGTTTGGCTGCTGGTGTCAAGGCTGCAGCCCAGACTGTAGCTCATAAACACCTTCAGCTATGAAAATACCCCCCAATACTATGTAGCCTACTAGAAGGTCTTAATGAAAGACCAAAAGCCACAAATGAAACATAGCACAGGACGAGAATATAGAGGACAACTTCACACGTGTGTATTTTCTACTTGAGCCACAATTTATAGCTGGTCCCTTTGCAATGAAAGCCTAGGAACTGGATAAGAGCCAAGGCTCAAAGGTGGTGTTGGAATTGTAAGGTAAGGATCTGGAGTTAATGCTGCTTAGTGCATCACATCATACCTTTCGCCTTCTGTTCTCCATAAGCCTACCTATCTCCTATGCCAGTCTCCTAGTAGTATTCAGGTCTGAGTTAGTTCCTTCTTATTTCTTGACCAACAACCAGGTATTGTACTGCTATCACCAAAACACCCTTCCCCCTTTCTAATACCTGCTGTTTAGGCACTGAAGGTAACTCTCTGGCACCTACAGATGCAGCTGGCAACTTTTCACCAGATCCTCAAATGCATGCTCATCCCTGCTCTTCTAATCCTTCACACTTCTCTTCCCTATATGTTTTTCTGGTTCCTTGGCCAGTGAAAGCAGCTGAACCACTTAGGACAGAGCTGATGCTAAGGAGAAAACTGCCGTCTTATCACATACATCGATTTTCACATGGCCTAAAATCCCCAAGTCTGATGTTTTCTATTAGTTAGGCATTTATGAAGGCATTGAGTTAACCAACAGGAAATGCTAAGTGAGAGGCTTGTGTGGAATTGGAGCCATATTCGAATGGCATAGAGTATCCATTCGCTGACCTTGGACTCCACTGTCCCCTACCGTTGTTGCCTTTCATACCACTGTGCTCTTGCATGCTCAAGTATGAGCTTTCTCACATGACTTCTTTCAACAGCTTTTCCAAGGCCAGTTCTCACAGCTGAAGCTCCTGTCTGGCCAAAATCCCTTAAGCAACAGAACCACCCTCTGCAACCAACTGTCTTAGAAATTTATTTGCTTGAAAACAGGCTGGCTTGCTTCTCCTGTAAGGATTCTTGTATTCATTCACTAAAGCCAGATGATGTGTCTACTATACTACCACCTGGAATGGTGGACGTTCTTTTGTACTGACAGGTTAACATGACTTCAGTAACTCATACATCTTGAGAAGAAAAAAAATACTCTCCCTATTCAGTTTCGCTCCTATCATTGCATGGGATTAATTTATTTCTTCTGACTAAAGGCTAGTTGCATCACTTAAATGAGTTCAACCACTTAGATGCAGTGTGGAATGTTTCCAATGTATCTGCCACAAATACTATATTTGAATGTCATGCGATAAAAATAAACACAATGTTTATTCTAGGTCTGTGTTTAAATAGAGAACTGCGGCTAAGATTAATTTAGTAAAGTAGTCTGAAAAAAAAATCATCTGCCTTAACTGATTTCCTACTGCAACCTGCTCCTCAACATTTCTTCCAGCCCAGTAGAGACATATGAATGGAGAAGTTGTCACCCAATAATGTGACTTATTCCAAGAGCAGATGCATATTACAATAAATATTTAGCATGCTGAGGATCTTATTACTGCCTATGGCATTGCAGTGAGAAATGTGTTTCCTCTTACTCATTGGAAAATTACTGCTGCTTTACTTCTCATTTTGTTGTGGTTTTATGATTCAAGAGTAAAAGGACATTCCAAGAAAATGTGCAATCTGACTAGGTCAGCCCTTCACTTCTGCTTTGTTTCCTTTCATTCGGATCAGTTACAGGGAAAAACTCTCTTATTGGGGATTTTCTTCAATTCTAGGTTACTCTCCTCAATTAGGTTTTTACATAACCTTTTTCAGATGAGGTGGTCAAAATTATACACGGTAGTTCAGAGTTTTAGTGCAGAAATTGTTATATGACAATTAACATATTCTCCAACAAGTTTGCTAGTAGTGTTTGGTTTTAGACATGCAAAAAAGCAGTTCTCTATTCCTCAGAGCATGTCTAAAGAAATGCATGTAGACCTGGTAGAAAAAGTAACCTATTTGTAGCTCTTGCTGCTTTAGGTGTGGTGTTCATAGATTAATGATCTCTAATGCACGGTTGAAAGGCAAAAGGTTGCCAGTGAGACCCTCTTGTTGCTCACAGCTGTAGCAAACAGGACCTATTTCAGGCTGACAGGGAAGTCAAAGGATGATTTGCTTCCAGCATACTGCTTGCTCAGTATCATTGTGGGTTAGTGATGGCTGAGGAGGGACCATTCATGTAGCTGTCGTGAATGGAATGAGACTTCACTTCGCTCATAAGAGAGAAGCAACAATATACTTTGCTGATAGAAAACAGTGAGTTAAAGTGTGAGTTAACAAAGTTCGATGGTAAATGCGACAGTGATTTAACAAGATTCCATGGCAAAGTACACTTGATTATTTACTGCATAGAGGACAGGGTCAGACAAAGCTGTCAGGGAGACCCTCCTGTTGAGCCGTGAGGTTCAGAGAGGACCCCCTTGCTTTCTAGACTCCTTCTCAGAGAGGAGTCTAGGAGCAGCTGGATCCAATCCTAGTCCCAGACTTGGTCAACAGTTTATGTCTAAAGGATTATATATGTGCAATCAATCCTTTATATCACTTAGCTAAGATTTCAAAGTTTAGCATGCTATTAGTCACTTACCGAGGATCTGTTGTGGCGAGGAAGCTCTCAACCTCGAGGAGTAACCTTGAGAGGCATCTCTACTCAAGGGAAGATCCCGCCGTGCAGCCCGCTGCCGTGCAGGGGATCAACGGGCCCTGGGCTGTCCACTACTTATAGAGTGAGATGATTGACTTATAGTCATATTTGCATATCAGCAAGTCATTTGGGTCACTGCTCCAGGCAGCCCTTGGCTACTGCATTGCAATCCATTCCCAACGTCCAGCATAAGCTGGATGCAGCCACAACGATTCCCACCGGTGGTCCTTGCTTATGCAGGGCAGGGAGAGCACACCACCACAGTAGCTCAACTACATATAAGCTTTTTGAAAGAAGTTTTTGCTCAGCATTTTAACAAGTTTCAAGGTCAATGCACAGCAATTCAGTAATTAATCCAGGTCAAAGTTTGACTGAGACTAGGAGTAGAAATTTCTCTATACCTAGTTTCTCTGCCCCTACTGTAACTTCCCTTTATATGTATAAAATTAATTTTTATATATCTGATGTTCACAGAAGCAGCAAAGTGAGGACATCTTGCTGGGAGACTTGTAGTTATTCTCCATGGGAGTTGTGATCTTTTTCCCATGCTAAAGGAGAATAACTTTCTTCTGACTATTTTTCCAAAGGTGTAATTTTACTACTAATAATAAAATCACCCTACTTGATTATATTTCCATTCACTCTTGGTTTCTGGGAGAAAAGGATTTTTACTGCGGCTGTTTCTAAAAATGAGCACTTTACTGTTCAAAATATCATGAGTGACTTTCAGGATTAGTCAAACAGAAGAATGTGAGCTGCTGTGTAGATGTCCAAACAGCTTTTATTTTTATCAACAGCTAATTTGTGCCCAGAAAGAATGGAGGTAAGCTTGCAGAAAACTTCTCAGTAGGGCTATAAGAAAATAGAGAGAAATCTGAGGAGGCAGTATATGAAAACATTGGGCCAGGTTACAATCCCAAGTAAATTTATGCGTAAGCATAAATTTGAAGTAAACATCTTAAAATTGATAGAGGGAATCTGAAGTAATTCTATATAACTTCAGGAAGAATATGATGCTCCTAATTGTTAAAGCTTTCCTATATTACAAGTTAGTTCTTTCTGTTAATTCATTGGATCATACTCAGTGGAATTTATCTTTTATTTTCAAGGGTGTGTTACCAAAAATTCAAATGAATCAAAGGTATGTCACACCTGTATGTACTTCTCGCTGCTGCACTAGCTGTGAACGTTGATAACGTGGGGAGAATCTCAGCTTTATTTGCAAGGCACTTTCCTACTTTGGGCATATAGCAAAGGGCCTGTAAGTGTGCAGTAAGATTTGACTGGTAGGAAAAAATGAAGTGAGGATATAAGCATTACACAAAGATACTTGTATTATTAATGCCTGAAGATGCAATGATAGTATGTCATGTAGCACAGTAAGAAATATGAAATGCATTCTTTATCTCTTTTGTGTCTAGAAGATTAAAAAAATATATAATATGTAGAACTCAGTACCATGCTTTATGGGCAAGACTGGGTGAGATTCTCTCCACAAGACAAGAAAATGCAATTGATTTTTGGGTTATTTGAGTTTATATACTAAGATCTGTTTTCTTGGAAGTCTTGTACACTTTGCACTCTTGATTCTCATGTTGAAAACCAGGAGCTGCAACACTCCAAACTCCCTTTTGACTTTGTAAAAATTTTGCAGCCTTTTTTAGCATCAGTCTGGAGTCTGGAATCGGCAGCTGGATTGGAGGTTTTTTAGTTCAATGCTGGAGAATTACAGAATCAAAAAGGAGCCCCAGAACTATTCATTTACTATCTAACAGCTGGATCACATCCAGCTTTGAGGTACAATCCTTTACAACTTTCCCAGACAGGTTCCTAATTAAATTACAAACCAGAAAAATCAGGGCAGTCTTGGCAAGGCATTTGAAGGTATGGCAGACTGGTGGCTTGGAAAGATGAAATTAGGCAGCTTTGGTTTTGGCCTACAGGCTACTGAAAGAGTAGTAGGTCATTTATGCCAAGATTAGTTCCGAAAGTCACATTTCTTTGCTCATTCTCAAGCTCATTCCAACCACCACGCAGCACAGAGATCCTCAGAAACTCATTGTCCTTTTTGGACAGTTGTGATCTGCCTACATGGAAGGATGGGACCAAATCAGTACCTTGAAGCAGTTAGTGCTGAAGTAACTCAGAACTCCAGTGTATTAGTTTTGGATGACTTGGGGTGATCTGAAACTAGGAACAGTCCATCCTAGTGCATAAAAGACTTTATGCAGTGTCCGTGCCCTTCCTGCTTTGTGATGGGCCATGAACACCCTATAAAGCCCTTGCTTCACTGGCTTCTCATTTATAAAATACTTCAGCCCTGGATAATGCCCATGCCTTCACACACCTGCAGGGCTTAGAGGTCAAGCTCTCTGCATGGTATAGACGTCATGGCACACTGCCTGTAGTGAGACCGAAACAGTCAGTGAGCTGGCATATGAATCCCCGAGAAAATGGCAAAGCAGGAGGGAACCTGCGGCTATGTATATTTTCTGCTAGGTATCATTACTTCTGCAGAATGAAAAAAGATGGAGCAAAAATCTGACTGTCAGGGACAGAAACACGCTCTCCGCTTCAAGTTTCCTGCAGTTCTCTATAATAGGCATGCATCTATCTCACCGAGCACAGATCTAGTTTCTTGTCTTGGCAAAGAAAGCCTTCACTGTCTTGATTCGGTATTGCTGTAAATAGTCCTATCATAGCAGCAGACAAAACACTAGCAACCTCCTGCCACTACCCGTGTGCATTTGTGCCCCTTGAGAAACTTTGCTGGGACTAGAGTTCTCCAGAAGCTTCTTCCAACTAAAATTTATGTGATTCCATGCATTAAAGGCATATAAAAAGCTTTAATCTGTTCATTGCTCACCAGTGCTTAAAGATTTAACTTTAAAAGCAAATTTTTTTCCAATTTTTTTTCCCATTTTCCTCTTTTATTAATGTAATCAAGAAGCAAAATGCTTCTTCATGCTATCCAATGACTGCAGCTACTGGGTGCAAGCCCTGTAGAGTGGCATGGCTGATGCCCAGAATGATGTTCATTGTGGCAAGGAAGAGAGCGAGGCAAGGATTTGGGGAGGAAAGAGGGAATACAGACAGCACCAAAGGAAGCCTTTATTCTCTCTACAGAACTAGCATGTTATAGAAGTTGGCAATATAAAATGTTTTCACTAAGAAGGAATGGGCTCTGAGATCTCATGACAATTCAATATTCTCACTCAATTTTTCCTGCTGTTGCCTAGCAAGAGGGGAATCTGCAATTAATTGAGCTACTGACAAATGACTGGGGCAAAACCAAGTTGATTTGAGGCCAATTACCAGCCGTGGGGTGCTCATGACTTTGGGTCTTTGCACGAGCTTTTTTTACACTGACAACACATTCACACGCAGGGTGCTTTAAATAAAATGATAGGAAACTGGAAGCAGCTTTTTCTGAGGGCATTTGGGATCTCTCCAATAGGGTTGGTTTGTGAACTGTGACCAAAAAAGTTTGTGCAATGAGACATCCTAGCTGGAGGCCTCTGATTCGAGTCTGGAGGGAAACTGCATAGTTCAGTACACTGATAGCAACAAACAGGAAACGTGATTCTTACGCATGCTTCTCAACCTTTCTAGAATAAGGGGTTTTGAGAACTTTTTTAGTATGTTTTTAATGAAATAGACCATCTTGTGGTGGAACTATGTTTAAGTGTGGACAGGAAATCTATGTCATTAACATTTGTCCATCGCCATTTGGCCGTTGTATATCTACCACATTTTTCACCAGGTCGTTGTTCTCTAAGGCAGTCTCTGAGCGTGCCAGAGGTTTCTCAGAGGGCAAAATGTGGACTACAGCTACAGCATGTTGGTTCTTGCTTGGAAATCAATGACTTAGAGAAGGCCTTAATGCCGCTGGAAACAATTATCACTACATGCATAGGATTGTTGAGAAAAGGGCTGATGTGTGAAAACTGTGTGGCAGAGGGGAGGAATTGGAAGTACAGAAGTGATCATTCTTGGTGCAAACTGGGGGAAAACTCACTTCTTAAGATGAACTCCATGCTCCTTCATTGAAATGGCTCTGCATCAACCTCACTGGCTTAAAGAAGTCCTCGTATGGAATGTTCAGATTAGGTAGAAGATACACCTTACAAAGAAAGTAACCATATGTCAGAATATATATTCAGCAATACTTCATTACCCTCTAAATGGGGTTGTTCAATTTTTTCTTGCCAGCATGTTCTTAAACAATGAGTGTTTGAGGGCACTGTTTGACCCAAAGATCCTCTACCATGGGTAATGACAGCTATACACGGAACAGTAGGCAAATGTAAAAAATATAGCCATTATAAGTAAATTTCTTCTTCTAATAAGTTGTCCATGATATGGAATTAGAAAACACAAAAATCTAAAACATTCTTTTGCTTCTACAGAGCTCATGATAAATGAAGTCTCAGTTTATACGCTAAAGCAAATTTCTGCTAAAGAAAATAGTTGTAAACACAAATTTCTTAAGACATTAATTTTTACTTTGTTTTTCTGTAAGCCTGAATTGTATGTACTGTCCAGAGTTTACAGGCTAAAGCAAAGAAATCTAATGGTAAATGGCACACACTGAAGAGTGCACATCTATATTCAGTCCTGTTTTGAGACCTGATTTTAAATCAGTCCTTCCAGAAACTTTGGTGATGGATTTGTCTGTCACCGTTGTCAGTGGGCACATTGTCATCCACTGGCAATGGGCACGAACTGAAATGCAGGAGGTTCCATCCGAACATAAGGAAACACTTTTTTACTGTGACGGTGACCGAGCACTGGCACAAGTTGCCCAGGGAGGTTGTGGAGTTTCCCTCCTTAGAGATACTAAAAACCCACTTAGACACAGTCCTGGGAAACTGGCTCTGGGTGGCCTTGCTTGAGCAGAGGGTTGGACCAGATGACCTCCAGAGGTCCCTTCCAAACTTAACCATTCTTTGATTTTGTGATTTTTCTTGAACATGGGAAAATGATCAATCCTCAATGTTCTTCCTTCTGAAATTAAACCTTAGCAACACTACACATAAATATCTTAATGGTTTGCAGGGTGTGAAAAGTATTTTGTTTGAAAGGTTGATGTAGGTATTTTGTTCGCTACCTCCAAATGCACATAACTGTGAACTTCAGTCTATCTTACAAGGACAACACAATATCATCTGCCAAGACTGAGCAGTCAAGTGTAAAAGTACCTCAATCTGCAGCTCCTGCAAGCTGTCCCACTCCTTTTCTGTAGCTGAGTGGTTCTTGGAGGGTTATGAAGATTTCGATACCCTTGTAGATGTCAGGGGGTGGACCCAGAAGGAAACTTCAAGAAAAAAATCAGAATTTAGCTTCTTGTTAGCAGGAATGAAACTTGCCATCAGGATTAATCCATTTTTCTATTAAAATATGTTGGAATGATATTGAAATGGCCTCTGTAAACATGTTTAAAATGTCACAAAAGGCTGTTGAAGTGACAATTCCATGATTCATTCCACTCTCACTTCAGCACTAATAAACTGCTTCATTCTGCTCAAGTCGTAGGAGTAGCTTCAAGTGAGATTTGGAGGCATGAAAATGATGAGAGCAATTAGCAATTAGAAACATCATTAACAACTATACTGTAAAGGCAGGGAAAAGAGTGAAGTGGAGGGGTTTACAGCAAGCGTTGAAAAATGGCAGTTTCCCTCTTGTTTTGCTTTTTTTCTTTTTTACATTGTAGTAAAGGGTAAGTCCAGACTTTAAATGAGCAACACACAGCTCCCAGAAATACATTAAACACCCATCACATAATTGTTTTTCACCCTGTCTCTTCTTACAAAGGTAAAATAAGGACCCAGTGTTTGAACACTGGGATAGTCTAAGTTAGAGATAACAGTACTGAAGGCAGAGAGGCATCAGAAGCTACAGGAGGCATCGCGCCTGCAGGCTCTCATCCTGCTGGGGGACTTCAACCACCCCGACAAATGCTGGAAAAGTAGCATGGTGAGCTGTAGGCAATCCAGGAGAGTCCTGGAATTCATTGAGGATAACTTCTTAAGCCAGGTAATACACAGCCCTACCAGAGGGGATGCGATACTGGACCTGTTGGTCACCAATGCAAGTGAGCTAATTGGTAACATCAAGATTGGAGGCAGCCTGGGCTGCAGTGATCATGCACTGGTGGAGTTTGCAGTCCTGAGGGATATGGGTCAGGCAAAGAGTAAAGTCAGGACCCTGAATTTTAGGAAAGAAAAATTCCAGCTCTTCAAGAAGTTAGTCAATAGGACCCCCTGGGAAACTGCCCTCAGGGACAAGGGAGCAGAACAATGCCCAGCCAGTCCCCAAGCAGCAGTTGCCGCCCCCCGGCCAACTCCCCCCAGTTTATGTACTGAGCATGACGTCCCATGGTATGGAATGTCCCTCTGGCCAGTTTGGCTGTGCCCCCTCCCAGCTTCTTGTGCACCTCCAGCCTGCTCAGTCGGTAGAGCATGGGAAGCTGAAAAGTCCTTGGCTAGCGTAAGCACTGCTCAGCAACAACTAAAACATCGGTGTGTTATCAACATTGTTCTCACCCTAAATCCAAAACACAGCACTGTACCAGCTACTAGGAAGAAAATTAACTCTATCCCTGCCGAAACCAGGACATATCTTCATCAATGACATAGACAGTGGGATTGAGTGCACCCTCAGCAGGTTTGCAGACAACACCAAGCTGAGTGGTGCAGGTGATTTGCTAGAGGGATGGGATGCCATCCAGAGGGACCTGGACAAGCTGGAGAAGTGGACCCCTGTGAACCCCATGAGGTTTAACAAGACCAAGTGCAAGGTCCTGCACCTGGGTCGGGGGCAACCCCCAGTATCAATCCAGGCTGGGGGATGAAGGGATTGAGAGCAGCCCTGCCGAGAAGGACTTGGGGGTCCTGGTGGGTGAAAAGCTGGACATGAGCCAGCAATGTGCGCTCACAGCCCAGAAGGCCAATCGTATCCTGGGCTGCATCCAAAGCAGCGTGGCCAGCAGGTGGAGGGAGGGGATTCTGCCCCTCTACTCTGCTCTGATGACACCCCACCTGGAGTCCTGCGTTGTCCTGGTTTAGGCTGGGATAGAGTTAATTTTCTTCTAGTAGCTGGTACAGTGCTGTGTGCTGGATTTAGGATGAGAACAATATTGATAACACACTGATGTTTTAGTTGTTGCTGAGCAGTGCTTACACTGGTCAAGGACTTTTCAGCTTCTCATACTGCCCTGCCAGCTAGGAGGCTGGAGGTGCACAAGAAGCTGGGAGGGGGCACAGCCAGAACAGCTGACCCAAACTGGCCAAAGGGATTTTCCATACCATATGACATCATGCTGAACAAAATCTAGGGAGATTGGCCGGGGGTGCGGGGCCACTGCTCAGGAACTGGCTGGGCGTCGGTCAGCGGGTGGTGAGCAATTGCCTTGTCCATCACTTGTTTTGTATATTCTTTTATTATTATTATTATTATTTTTCCTTCCTTTTCTGTCCTATTAAATTTTCTTTATCTCAACCAACAAGTTTTACCTTTTTTCCAATTCTCTCCCCCATCCCACTGAGGGGGAGTGAGCAAACAGCCGTGTGGTGTTTAGCTGCCTGCCGGGTTAAATCACAACATGCGTCCATGGAGCGGGTCCAGAGGAGGGCCACAAAAATGACCAGAGGGATGGAACACCTCTGCTATGAAGACAGGCTGAGCGAGTTGGGGTTGTTCAGCCTGGAGAAGAGGCTTCGGGGAGACCTTATTGTGGCCTTCCAGTACCTGAAGGGGGCCTACAGGAAAGCTGGAGAGGGACTTTTTACAAGGACATGTAGTGACAGGACAAGGGTGAATGGCTTGAAACTAAAGGGGGGTAGATTGAGACTAGACGTAAGGAAGCAATTTTTTATGCTGAGGGTGGTGAAACACTGGCACAGGTGGCCCAGAGAGGTGGTGGATGCCCCATCCCTGGAAACATTCCAGGTCAGGTTGGACGGGGCTCTGAGCAACCTGATCTAGTTGAAGATGTCCCTGCCCACGGCAGGGGGGTTGGACTGGATGACCTTCAGAGGTCCCTTCCAATCCAAACTATTTTATGATTCTATGATTCTATGTAAAGAAATCAGGAACATATAACACAACAGCTGCCTGATGGAGAGGAAAAGGACCCTTGATCAAGGGGGCTTGGAGATACAGCTAAATAATAAATGAATGATTCTCACAGCCGGCTGGAGAAATGTTATCATCCTTCAAATCACACCAGGCTGAATGTGAAGCTGAGAATGTGCTTTCTTATCTCAGACTCCCCAGGGACAATATATTCCAGGTGCCTGATAAAAAGAGTTTCCTCTGCTGGAGAACTGTTGAAAGGCTACACCACAAGACTGAATGAATTTTATCATTAAATAATAGCCTTGGCCATTTTCGTCTTTATTTTTGGAACAAGAGCGTGGCTTTTCCCAGTAAAGGGTACAGATCTACTTTTTTCATAAACACTGATGGCCACCCCATTGTAAGGGTACAATAAGAAAAGGGTTAGGGGCAGTTATTTGGACACCTAGAACTATTTGACCTTCTACTCTTTATTCTTTAGCAACAGGACTGTTGAGGGAGGAGGGAGAGAAATTGGTTCCAGGGGGTTGATCTGCCAGTGTTTTTGCCACAGAAATAAAAAGCTCCACAGAACATATGTAATGAATGGAAACAACAGCTCATTAATTGCAAAACAGGATTCCAGGGACTCTCGATGTTTCATTGTTTTGTTAGGATTTTGACTGGTCCCATCAAATTTGATGCATTAATAGTGTTTCACATACTTGCCTATGTTTCTAAAATTAATCAACTCTTTAAGAGAACTGCACCTGAATGCTGAAGCTGACAGTCCAGACACGTGGATATAGGCTGGTTCATGAGTGCTTACTCTGATTTCTGCCCTTTTCCAAGATAATTCACTTAGGATGAGACAGGGTAAGAGAAGGTGAGACAAATTGCATTGCTGTAAACTTGTATAACCTCTTTCAAAGGCAATATATCAACTTAGGCATCAAAAGGAAGATGAGCTTTATCTAAAAAATGCAGTTATTAACTGCAATATTCTACACTGATGTAAACTTGTGTATTCTTGTAGAGAAACACTTCATCAAGAATTTTACATACAGGTGAAGCACTCAGGTGCAGATAGTCGCTTCTTTATATTTCTAGCAATTATAACTGACAAGACTAATAAAATACATCAACCTCTGAGATAATATGTATGCAACCCTTATTTAAAGCCAGTGTTTCTTATTGATGAGACTTCTGTGGCTTTAGGACATCTGTCTAAAAAAATTCTCACTGGTGCTAGAAATGATCAGGCCTTACTGGTCATAAAGGTGCCCACTATCTCCAACAAGATTTGTATCACTTCCTTGGTTGAGAGAAAGCTGCAAGTTAACATCCATGAATTGAAACAGCCTGCTTTTCTAAAATAAAAGTGTACGTCTTTTGTATAGCAACAGTAATGTTGCTGCTATTCCCTGCTATAAATATCAACAGCTTAAAAAAAAAGATGATTCAAGTCATGCCCAGTTAGTGAAGAAGTTTACTGACTACACTCCTAAAGCACAAATGAGATGTGAGGTGGATTCACTGCGGAAGGATGGCTGGCTGGATCATGGACTTCAAAAAGACTTGCTTGTGCATTTCACGTCAAATACATAGGTGTGCTTGCAGACCCAGCAACCTAAAGAAGGACCATCTAATGGCTTCCACAGATTCTGGGTCATACTGGAATAAATCCTCATACAAAGTACTAATGGTGTTGGAAAGGATAGAAAAATAAGTACAAACCTTCTGTGGTCAAGACGGTGCTAGGAAAGGATAGAGGTTGTATGAATTTTGCACTAATTTGATAGAACCCAGATGGCACACTCCAAAGGTGTTCCAAAGATGTAAGGAGGAAACAGTTTCTGAAAGCTGCACTGCTGCAAGTACTTGGCACCTTACTGCAGGCTTAAGTGTTTGCTTGTGACACCTGGACAGGCTGGGCATAGGTAAAGTCATGAATGCTGCCAGCCAGGGCTCCTTAAGCATTGTGCAGAAACTTTGAAGCCACAGGACAGCCCAGAAAAGTCCATGGAAAGTACTCCGCTCATGAAACTCAGCATGTTTAAGCCTCCTCTTTTTTTTTTGGAATGTAGGTACAGCCAAGGGTACATCTTGATTTGAGTCCCCAGTGGCTATTAATGCTACTTCGTGCCTATAAAATTTTTCAAATACAAAAGGAAAAGAATACCAACATCTCTCCTCCTTCCCTATTTTCAATTCCAGTAGACAATCCCATGCAGCAAAGAGAGCTTCTTCTCCCTTGTTAGTAAATCTGTCCCCAAAAGGGAGCTTGCCAGTCATCCTAGCCCACACAAGCTCTCCCTACGTTTTAAAACCTTTACCTGAGATTCATGCACAGCTCATTTACTTCCTCTGAAATCTATCTGGTGAATATAGAGCAGAATCTGAGACTACAATGTGTTGAAATATTGTGTGCTAAGACATGAGAAGGAAAAGAGGGATGGCATGTGCCTCTTGCACTGATCCTGTAGAAGCATTACGTTGAGGGATACCAAAGAGCAATAATCCTAGGAACATGAAAGCTTATAATGTACAAAAATCAATATTTACTCCGGAAGTCATAATGGGGCTTTCCACACGAGTAACTGCAGTATCTATAATGCTATCTGTGACGCAAAATTACTCAAGAAACTCTATTATACTAGAGAAAATTTGCTAGAAGGGACAATAAAATTAAGGATGACAACAAATTGGAGAATGAGTGAGCTGAGGAAGTGGAAAAGACCTTTTGCACAAATCAGCAGCTGCAAAGGAAAGACATCAAAGACAAATGGGGCAATAAAAATAGCAGCTCTGAGGAATGCTTCTATATCCAGCTTTTTGCAAAAAAGCCATTACACCGGAGAAAATAGCACTCCAGATTTGAGCAAGGAAGTGGGAAATATGAATGCTTATTAGACTAGTGGACCAAGATGATAGTGAGTGCAAGTGATGGTAGCTGCTGAGAGCGAGTGGAAACAACTTAACCTCCATGAGGAATGCATTGAAGTCATAATCACTATACATAGTGATTTTATTGTCTTCTTCAATTAACACCTCTAGGTTTTGGTGAAGTGCCCAAGAAATTCTGTAATTAATGACATTACTATTTTTTTCTGACACAGTCTCCTGGCTGCATTACCTATTCATTAGGGCTCATGACACATTTTTCATTATATTTTTATTATTATTATTAGGCGGAGCTTTGGTTTTCAGCTAAGGAAATGGTCTTGCAGATCATTGTTATCCAATATGTCCTTTGGGCGGGGGGGGGGTGTATGTATATATATTGCCTTCATTCCCCTTCAGTTTACACTGCCACATTACAAACCTTTTTGGGTTTTAGAATTACACAGAAAAAAAACATGAAAATGTTGTAGAAGATATTTTCTTTGCTTGCTTCTTCTGAAGATGACACTCACTCCATTTTCTAGCCCTGTCCTTTCTATCCCTTCTGCTAAAGATCAAAAGAAACAAGAGAGATTTAGATTCCAAATAATACACAGTGAATGGTAGGACTGTCTTGTCTGAACAGATTTCTCTGACATTTTTTGGTCTTAATGTATGACTCCATAATAATATGGTCCTATGCTACTGATGATTTGTTCTTCAGCTTCATCCTTGATCCTGCATCTATAACAGCTGCAGCGTGGTTATTTCAGAACTGGGACTTTCTCATGTTTCATGGTATGAAATGGTATCTCATGGTATCTCATATATATGATGGTATCTCATACCATCATGGTATGGTCATCAAAACTGTTCTCCTGTGGCTGCTTTTATTTCCTGAAAGTAAGTGCTGGATCTTGGCTTGAAGATCCTGCAAATACAAGAGGTACTACAAGACAACCTTTTAGGTTCTGTAGTGAAAAGACAGTCCCCGCCCCAAAATACAATGGTTATTATGGTAGGATGTTTTGGTAATTCTCCACAGATATCTACCTTTCTATTGCCATCTCACGGTTCAGGAAGATTGGTAAGGCACTAAAAAGATGGTACCTGCACTGCCTATGGATATATGCTGCATATGCTTGGTGGATGGGAGCCTTGGGCCAACCAGTATTGACTGGAACAGCTCCATTGACTTTGTTTGAATGCCAACAAGAGGGAGCTCCATCCTTTTGATTTCCAGAGCTGTTACTCACGTTGAAGCTAGACTAATGTCTTGATTTCCGTGGAGGTGTGCTGATTTGCTGGCTGCATCTAATGACCCTGACAGCTCCTGAACCTACACACAGAATCCTGACAAAGGAATTCATACTGTCGCTTTCTGAGGAAGTCTGTACCTCCTCTAATGACTATGTCCTAATTAACTTTTGTAGTTATAACCAAAGTTTTGACAGTCCTGTGATGTATAACAAGTTTTAGGTTGAGCTAAAAGTACACAGTGCTCTTTCCTTGAAATTGGGAGTGTCTGCAGATGCATTACTGATGAGGATTTCTATAAGAGTCCAGGTTGATTCTCCTTAGGACAGTCTTCTATTTCTATGAAAAATGAAAGCTGGTCTTATGAATACTAACTTGCATTCTCTACGTAACTAAGAAATGTGCATATCATTTATTGACAGGACACTGGAATATCTGCATTATGAGTGGCTATGTTGTTAAAGAATAATTCAAGACCTTCAGAGTCCCCTTTCAACCAGCATTTCTATGACTGTTATTTAATAACGTGAATATGGAAGTTATGGAATGACCGTGTGTTTAGAAAAGCCCACAGCCACATTTGATCATTTGACTCTTGCCACCAGAATGAGTCAAGGCTAACTCTATCTTTTGAGTCTTCTACATAATTACTGTAGTGCCAAATCTTAGTCAGATAACACAAAAATACTCTATATATTCTATAAATATCCTCCTTAATACTTTAGTCAATACTATTTATTGATTTCGGAACTAAAACAATGTAACATTTCTTTGTACTCTCACACAGCTGCTGTATTCTTGTGAGCACTGGTGTTCTATTCTCTTGGGTGTTTCAAAAAGTTGGGTAAAATATCTTTATTGCCAAGCTCAGCTGTGTTTCATGTAGACGCGATACCTGTGAAACCTTCACTGCTCATTCTAGGCCCATCATTTCATCCCATCCCATCTGTTCACCTACTTTTATGAAATGCTTTTAATCTCAGAAAAATATGTTGCCTATGGCAATCCATTCCTTCCTTGGTAACTACTGCTTTTCAGGTATTGTACGGCAATATCCAGATCTTCTGGTGTCTCTCACAAGTAAGTACTGTGTCAGAGAGTTACTCCGCTGTTGGGAAACGCTTTTGGGATGACAGTGCTCCCTCTCATTCAATGTTCTCTGTGGTTACTCCAGCTGCTCATAATGACAATGAGCTGGAACATCAAGCCCAGAGCCAGTCGATGGAGACACTACCAACACTCCAAGAGCTTATTGTGATATTCATTTTATACACTGCTGCCAGAGAATAACCAGCAGGAGGAGATTATAGATTAGACATGCTACTTATCTCATCATTAAAGGATAGACTGCATCAGGGTTTGGCAGTTTTCTTGTGAAGAGTTCAGTCTGCTTGGTACACTCCAAAATCTCCATGCAGAGAAAAAGCAAAAGCATCTGACTACAAATGCATGATTTGGATGGAGCAATAACAAGGATGTTCTGTGCTACTTTTAACAGAGGGAGGGCAGCTTTCATCAGATGAAATAAATGTAAGGTGAAAAAATCAGCACCCTTGTGCGTTTATGGCAATTCATCCTCACCTCACGACTGAATTTCCTCTGGCACAAGAAAGAAATTGGGATCTAAGAAAGTCCTTTCCTTTGCAAGTGACTGGATCTGGGCAATGCCTCCCCTGGCCCCCATGGAGCAGTCTGGAGAGATTCGAGGGACAGAAATCTCCTGGCTACACTGCTCCGCCCAGCTGCCCTCTCTAATCCCAGTCAGCTGTCCTGACTGCATCTGGGTTTTGTTGGTTGATCTCTTCTGGTCTTATTATTTGGACCACTTCCATTTGTAAAGAATTACATCCTTTTACATTTAAGATGGTTAATAAATGTAGGATGTTCTACTCTACTTTGTCAACCTTCCTGCCCCTGCGTGGAGCTTGAGCTAGTTTATTTTTGGAAGACTTTGTGTGTCCTGGAAGAGGTTCTGTCAGTCTGTCACAGAACACAGTCCTGCGTTGTGGAGCTTCACCATTCAACCATTACAGTTGGATACAGACGCTGTATACACCTCCACAGCAAAAAAGCAACTGTAGCTTACCAGAACAGCAGCAATTTGGGATCTGCCTGAACAGGATTCCTAGAAGGGAGGGTTTCTCCCAGCATGAGCAAGGTTTTGAGGTCAGCCCAACTGGTGCAACATGAGCTCCTGAAATCGGAATACTAATGCCAGAACCATCATCTCATCACACAGGACTTGCTTCAGGTCTAAGTATGGCTAGAACCAGTTTTAATTCTGCATATTTCAGACTTTTTGCAAAAACTCTCAAAGAACAGTCATACTATCATGTGAAGCAAACTAAAGCAAGACCGTAAAAAGAATGGCAATAAATTTACTGCTAGATTTCTGCAGACTTCCAGAACTGTAACCCATGCTAATACCTCATTGTTTTGTAAATATAGGTGCATCAAAGACTCCTTGTGACAAGTGCTATAGAATGAGTTCCTATTGACTTTCACATTAGCAGTCTGAGGGGACAGATTCAGATCTCCCTTCATAACAGGCTGATTCTCTCCAACCGAGCTTCATTTTCCACCAGAAGGGTTGCATGAAACTTTTCTGTGATAGTTGTTTGTCTGCTAGCTCAGTTACAGAACAGTGATGCTTTGCCTGTGTGAGGCCTTTTTACCTGAGCCACTGAGGTGCTCTGCAATGTTCTTGCAACAAATCTCACTGGCTTTGTAATTCTTAAAGGTTGCTGTAAATGGTCTTTTAGTTTCCTTGTACCTCCTGCCAGCACAACTCTGTGTGTTAAGGACAGGACACAATATACCTCTCGACTGGAAAAATTCTGCCAACAGAAGACAGTGAAATGCAAAACTATTTCAACAAAACTGTACTATTATCAGAAAGGTTCACTTCACTAAAGCCCTACACAGTACGATTTTTGCTGAGTTAACCACAGCCACATTTATGGGAGACTATCCCGGTCAGTTAAGCCAGCTGTCAAGATTATCCCTGAAATCAATAGAGAAATACCTTTTAAGATATCCCTTCAATCCCAAAATAGGTGGAGGGGAAAAGAACCTCCTTTTTCTGCAGACCACAGGGGGAGTTTAGAAATATTAAAGTTAAAATCTAGACTCATTTAATCCAAGATGAATCTGGGCCTCGACATGCTTTAACAGTGTAGCTGGCTGGTCATTGTTATATTGGTGAAAATTTCTCTAGATACATACACTGTTAGAGTAAGAAACTTTCAAGGCACAGAGTGAGGAAGGAGAAGAACGCAGCAAAATCCACCTCTAAACCACAAACTCCTTCCAAAAACCACAAGAGAATTGGTTAGTTAAAGATTTCCCCAGGATTTTAGCAAGTTTAGCAAGGATAAGAACCCTTTTTTCTACCTACCAGAATACACAACCTAATGAGCTACTCTAAGGGGCAACGGGAGCCACTTGAGATGTTTTTGAAGATAGTTCTGCTATTATACCTGAAAAGAGGAACTATGCAAGAGTGCCAGGAGGGATGGTCCTAATATGGCTAAAAGATCAGAGCTGAATGGTAGGAGTAAATGAGTGGCTTTCATAATGGAGGGAAGTAACAAAAAGGATTCTGTAGGAAACTGCTGCTGAACACATTCATTGGTGACCTAGAAAAAGTATTAACAGTGAGGCTGACAAAATTTTACTGCTGTTATAAAGCTATTCTAGAGCAATAAGGACAAAGACTAATTGTGAAGAATTGGAAAAACACTTTACAAGATTGAATGAGAAATAAAATCACAGAATAAGTTCACTGTGGATAAATGTGAAGGGAAGGGGGAGATGAATGTAAAGGTGGATGCCTGAAAACAAATCTGATGGGCTCTCGTCAAACCATTATGACTCAAGTGAGACCTTGATATTACAGCAACCGTTCCATGAAAACATCAGCTCAGAGCTCAACAGTAATCAAAAAATGCTAAATCAAATGCTAAGAATCATTAGGAAAGAAATAGAAAGTAAAATAGATCATTATGACACTGTATAAATTCATGATTCTCCCCGACTCTGAATACCGTGAACCATTCTGCCACTCAGTATGCAAAAGTGACATATTATAAATAGAAAAGCTACCAAGAAGGGCAATGGGGACAATTAAAGACATGGAGTGGCTTCCATACAAAGTGCAATTCCATTGACTGGGTCTCTTCATCCTGGAAAAAATAGATGAATTCAGGGACTGGACAGAGGTCTTCAGAATCATGAGTACCATTACAAAGAGGACTAGGGAATTACTTTTATTTTCTCATCCCATTCAAGGACCAATCTAGCAGATGTTACGGTAGGAAAGGCAGTTCTCCTACAGTATGCAGTAGACCTGGGAACTCATCACCAAAGGATGTCTTGGATGATAAAAGTTTGGACTCAAGGGAGAAGACATCCATCATGAATTACTAAATTAGCTCAGGAAGCTACTACTTCCATGAACATATGGATTGGGTGGCTCAGCTAGGAGATTTGTCTCCCTTCAACCTTTCTTTTGTGGCTCAGGTATCACTAGAGAGCTTCTAGGTCCTGAGGAGGTCCTAGCAAAAGACCAGCAGCTCATAGTGCCCTCAGGGGAGACTTTTTGTGTCACTGGTTGAACTACTGTGCTGGGAAGCAGCAGAGAAAGGTACATACCTGCATGCTCCTGATCACTGTGAGCCTGACAGGACCCAGCAACCACCACATCCAGCACCCAGAGAGAAGACATCAGTGTAGAAAGAGCCTTTGTTCTTGCTTACGTCTGCTTTGCATCTGAATCCGCGAGCAGGTGGTGGATTTCTTGATACAATTTTTATGTATTAATAATAGAAGAATCCCTTGCTGCTCTTCTGAAATTCACTGTGGCAGGATTGGTTGCCAAGCTGTGTGCAAGGCGCCTCTCCAGGATCCCTCTTGTGCACTAACAGCTTCAAAAAAACCCATATACTGGACATATTGGAAATAATTTCTTATTGGAAATCTCTAATCCAACCTCCAACCCAAATGAGACTATTGGCAACACTGGATCAGGTCAGTGGCTTTTCCTAGCTGGGTGTTTCAAAGGACTACAAGGGTCTTTATTACACAACTCTGGACATCTCATCCCAAACAAAGGATTCGTTTTTTCTTGAGCTTAATGGAGTTCTCTTCAGCCCATTTGTTCAGCCTGTTTAGGTCCCTCTGAATGGCAGCCCTGTCCTCCAGCATATCAGCCACTCACCCCAATTTTTGTATTGCTTACAGACTTGCTGAGTGCTCATTCCATCCCATCATCCAGGTTGTTCATAAAGGAATTGCACAGCATTGGCCCCAGTATCAGTCCCTCACACACAGCACTAGTAACCAGCTGCCAGCTGGGTTTTGTATCACTGACCACCTGACGGTCCAGCCAGATTTCCACCACCTTATTGTCTGTCCCCTTACGCAGTCTCTATCTCACCAGTGTTGCTATAAAGGTGTTACGGGAGACTGTGCCAAAGGTCTTGCTCAAGTCAAGGAATAAAATGTCCACTGTTCTCCCCTTACCCACGCAGCTTCATCATAAAAGCCATCAAGCTGATCTGGCATGATTTTTCTCTTATTAAACCCATACTGGCTATTCCCAGTTACCTCTGTGCTGCTCAAGTGGCTGGAAATGGCTTAAAGGAGAATTTGCTCCATAACCTTCCCAGGAATGGGTGGTGGCAGAGGAGGTAGTGGTGGTGGTCCCTGTCCCACAGTACTTTCCAGAGGAGAAGGGTGAGGAGGAACAGTGCCACCTCCTGCTGTGTTCAGCACATCCTGGTTTTCTTCCCTTGTCTATTGCTGATGAAGAGCAAGATCCTCAGAGAGGAACTTTTGGTCTGAACTGCCATGCCTGTTTTTGTGAGATGTTAACTCACGTGGTTCGGCACAGAACAGGCATTGAATCCCCTGTGGCATTGAATCTCCCAGAAATACCTCAGCCATGATAACTTCTTGAAAATAGGCACGATGGACTGCTGGGAATGAGCACAAGGCCTTCTTTGAGTGTTTGGTGGTGTATTCCTGGTAAAGGCAGCACATGGGAAATGAAATCTCAAAGTTTGTGGGTTGGCCCATGGGAAATGAAAACTCGAAGTTTGTGGGTCAAACTTGGTAAGAGGAGAAAGTAAGAAAGGAATGAGATGCTAAAGTAAGTTTTCACAGCATACCTGTTTGAGGTTGCTCCACTAAATAATTCAGTGTCTATCTCGGTCCAGTAGTCAGAAAACCAAATTCCTTCTTACAATGAGAGGATAGAGATAGCTCCTGGGAGTTTTACTGCTACCACATTAAACACTGAACAATAGCCATCAATGGACAGTTTCAGCCCAAATCCCCCACAATGCCAGTTTACAGATACACGCCCTGGGAAGTGGTGCAAAGGGCATGCTGACATCTGGAAGGACTTTCCACTTCTCCACCCAAGCAATTAAATTCTCTCCTCATTCCTGGTCTGTGTCACAAATAGCATGGGAGACCATGACCTGACCCTGGACACCTAATGATCCCACTAGCTGCAAGACTCAAGAGACAACTCTTCACCATGAGTACAGAGGTTATCTGAATGCACCATGAAAAATAGCCAGGCTCTTCTCAGTATTGTATGAGAAGATCAGCAAAGGAATGCTGTTTGTAAGCTGGGTGCTGCTCCAGCTATATGCGGCATGTGTTGTTCAAGGTTTTAATGTAATGCCATTGGAGCAGGTCCCGGATGAAAGAATTTTGTTCCAGCCTGAGTTCCAGATCTTCACACCAAGTAGGAAACTCCACGTATGCAGCAGAAACTCAAGCTCCGCTCACTCATCGCTCTGGCATGTTCAGAAAAATTCCTCGTATCATTTGTGTTGAGCTGCTGTGTCTGCCCAGTCAACCATCTCGCTGGCGGGCAGGCTCTTCACATCTCTCCAAACTCCAGTTTTGACTGCTGTGGTCTCCAGTGATGGCTGCGGAGTTTTAAGATCCTCTTTCACGTTATTTAATTGGTACCGTCTTTCTATTGATGGTTAACTCCATACAAAGCCAGCTCTTCTGTTTACGCTCATTCCCATAAATTTAAGCCGATGCATTCAGCTGTGAGTGGCAGCAGCTCCCACATAGGCTCCCATTGCTTTCTGCAGGCTGAGCAGACTCAGGAGCAATGGTTGTATTTAACTATTCATTAACAATTAAGTCCCTTTCCAACACTGGCCTTTGGCAGACACTTAGAGAAATGTACAGAAACGAGGTAAACTTGGTTCTTCTTCCAGGAATCCTACTCCAGCATTTGGTGATTCGTGAATTTCAAACAAAATCTTTGTCTTTGTGTTTAATAATCCTCAAAGTCTTTCCCTTCCAGTGGTCTCATAGATTTTGGAATCCACAGACTTCTCGCATTCAGGAAGCAATTTTGCAGGTTATCTATATGCTGGTGGGCAGACCAACATTCACCCTCCCATTAGGGGTTTGAAAGGGCCAGTCAAATCTGGCGAGTCAACAAATGGTTACGGGACTGGTGCCACAGCCAGGGATTCGGCTACTTAGACCATGGGACTCGCTTTGAGAAACCTGGTCTACTGGGGGCTGACGGGGTCCATCTGTCAGAGCAGGGGAAGAGCATCTTCGGTCATAGGCTTGCCAAGCCAGTGAAGAAGGCTTTAAACTAGAGATGCCGAGGGAGGGAACCTCAGTCCATCCCACTCCCACCAGTTTGATGCCAGAGCCAGCAATAGATGCCCAGAGCCTGGAGAAGGGACACAGGTCAGCAGGAGAGCACCTGAAGAGCAGCACAAAGGAACTCCAGCCAGCAAGACGGCTTCATCGGGGGCCCAACTTCAATGCCTCTATGCAAACGCACGTAGCATGGGGAATAAACAAGAGGAGTCAGAGACATGCACACGCCTGCAGGGCTACGACTTTATTGGCATCACGGAGACGTGGTGGGATGGCGCCTATGATTGGAGTGTTGGGATGGAGGGATACAGGCTCTTTAGGAAGGACAAGCAGGGGAGACGAGGAGGGGGTGTCACCCTCTATGTCAATGACCAGCTGGATGCATGGAGCTCTGCCTGGGGATGGATGAGGAGCCGACCGAGAGCTTGTGGGTCAGGATTAAAGGGAAGGCAGGGACAGGTGACATTACGGTGGGGGTCTGCTACAGGCCACCTGACCAGGAAGACCGAGTGGATGAGGCCCTCTATAGACAGATAGGAGCAGCCTCAGGCTCACAAGCCCTGGTCCTCATGGGGGACTTCAACCACCCCAACATCTGCTGGAGGGACAACACGGCAGGGCATAAGCAATCGGGGAGGTTCCTGGAATGCATCGATGATAACTTCCTTCTCCAAGTGGTAGAGGAGCCAATGAGGAGAGGTGCTATGCTGGACCTTGTTCTCACCAAGAAGGAGGGGCTGGTGGGGAATGTGAAGCTCATGGGCAGCCTGGGCTGCAGTGACCACAAAATGGGGGAGTTCAAGATCCTTAGGGCACTGAGGAGGGCGCACAGCAAGCTCACTCCCCTGGACTTCAGGAGAGCAGACTTTGGCCTCTTCCAAAGGGATCTGCTTGGTAGAGTGCCATGGGACAAAGCCCTGGAGGGAAGAGGGGCCCAAGAAAGCTGGGTAATAGTCAAGGATCACCTCCTCCAAGCTCAGGAGTGATGCATCCCAACAAAGAGGAAGTCAGGCAAAAACGCCAGGAGGCCTGCATGGATGACCAAGGAGCTCCTGGACAAACTCAAACACAAAAAGGAAGCCTACAGAGGGTGGAAGCAAGGACATGCAGCCTGGGAGGAATACAGAGAAATTGTCCGAGCAGCCAGGGATCAGGTTAGGAAAGCTAAAGCCCTGAGAGAATTAAATCTGGCCAGGGACGTCAAGGGCAACAAGAAAAGATTCTATAGGTACGTCGGGGATAAAAGAAAGACGAGGGAAAATGTGAGCCCTCTCCGGAATGAAATGGGAGACCTGGTTGCCCGGGACATGGAGAAGGCGGAGGTACTCAAGGACCTTTTTGCCTCAGTCTTCACCGGCAAGTGCTCGAGCCTCACCGCCCAAGTCGCAGAAGGCAAAGGCAGGGACGGAGAGAATGAAGAGACACCCACTGTGGGAGAAGATCAGGTTTGAGACCATCTAAGGCACCTGAAGGTGCACAAGTCCATGGGACCCAATGAGATCCATCCGTGGGTCCTGAGGGAACTGGCGGATGAAGTTGCTAAGCCACTCTCCATCGTATTTGAGAAGTCATGGCAGTGTGGTGAAGTTCCCACTGACGGGAAAAGGGGAAACATAACCCCCAGTTTTAAAAAGGGAAAAAAGGAAGACCTGGGGAACTACAGGCCAGTCAGCCTCACCTCTGTGCCTGGGAAGATCATGGAACAGATCCTCCTGGAAGCTATGCTAAGGCACATGGAGGACAGGGAGGTGATTCGAGACAGCCAGCATGGCTTCACCAAGGGCAAGTCCTGCCTGACCAACCTAGTGGCCTTCTGTGATGGAGGGACTACATCAGTGGACACGGGAAGGGCTACAGGTGTCATCTATCTGGACCTCTGTAAGGCCTTTGACATGGTCCCCCACAACATCCTTCTCTCTAAACTGGAGAGGTATGGATTTGATGGGTGGACTGTCTGGTGGGTGAGGAATTGGTTGGATGGTCGCATCCAGAGGGTAGTGGTCAACAGCTCAATGTCCAGATGGAGATTGGTGATGAGGGGCATCCCACAGGGGTCCGTATTGGGACAGATACTGTTTAATATCTTCATCAATGACATAGTGGGATCGAGTGCACCCTCAGCAAGTTTGCAGATGACACCAAGCTGAGTGGTGCGGTCGACACACCAGAGGGACGGGATGCCATCCAGAGGGACCTGGACAAGCTGGAGAAGTGGGCCCGTGTGAACCTCATGAGGTTGAACAAGGCCAAGTGCAAGGTCCTGCACCTGGGTCGGGGCAACCCCCAGTATCACTACAGGCTGGGGGATGAAGGGATTGAGAGCAGCCCTGCCGAGAAGGACTTGGGGGGACTGGTCAATAAAAAGCTGGACAGGAGCCAGCAACGTGCACTCCCACACCAGAAGGCCAATCGTATCCTGGGCTGCATCCAAAGCAGCGTGGCCAGCAGGTCGAGGGAGGTGATTCTGCCCTTCTGCTCTGCTCTGGTGAGACCCCCCCTGCAGCACTGCGTCCAGCTCTGGAGCCCTCAGCATAAGAAAGACACGGACCTGTTGGAGCGGGTCCAGAGGAGGGTCACGAAAATGATCAGGGGGATGGAACAGCTCTGCTATGGAGAAAGGCTGAGAGAGTTGGGGTTGTTCAGCCTGGAGAAGAGAAGGCTTTGGGGAGACCTTCTTGCAGCCTGTCAGTACTTAAAAGGGGCTTATAAAAAAGGTGGCAGCAAACTTTTTACAGGGCCTGTTGCGACAGGACAAGGGGGAATGGCTTTAAACTAAAGGGGGGAAGATTGAGACTAGATATAAGGAAGAAATGTTTTACGCTGAGGGTGGTGAAACACTGGCCCAGGTTGCCCAGAGAGGTGGTGGATGCCCCATCCCTGGAAACATTCCAGGTCAGGTTGAACGGGGCTCTGAGCAACCTGATCTAGTTGAAGATGTCCCTGCCCACGGCAGGGGGGTTGGACTAGATGACCTTCAGAGGTCATCTAGTCCTTTCCAACCCAAACTATTCTATGATTCTATGATCCTATGATTTCGCTCCTGATTTAAAATTCTAAATTTAATATTCAACATTTCCCCTTCTGTATTTTTTTTTAACCTGAAAGACAGACTTAACCAACTTAACTGTTCCTTTTACAGAAGCTGTTCTACAGGCATCGCCTCTGTTTTTTGCTCCTGGACCATAAAGAAAATGAGTTTGTGAAAGGTGACTTACCTTTAGTGATAGAGAGCTTAACAACTGAATTTATTGCATATCAGCTGATCTGTAGTATATGGCAGTATGCCAACATTTGGTCTAAGGCAAGTGCAAGCATATTATCTCACATGACTAGTTTAGCTTTGGTTTTTATTAATGTTTATGAAATAGTGGCTTTTTTTTTTTTTAAATTAAGGCTTGGAAGTCCAGTCAATTTTGAAACTGGCTCCTAGAGCTTACTTTCTAGCAATGTATGACAGTCCCCATTTTTCTCCTAGAATACTCTTTCACTCTATCAGAGACTGAAAATTGGGTTGCAATTGTTTTTCTTTTAATTCATTTAAGCATCTTAACCATATTTCCAAGGTTATTTCACTGTCTGTGTACATAATAATATTTCTTTGCATTGCCAGATTAACACAAGGTTATAAAGTTACAGTGGGAAGGAAGGGAGAAACAGTTGAAACCTGTGACTACAAGAGAAGAAATCTCAAGTGCACGAATTAGGACCATTTCAAATGGGGAAACTAATATCCATCTTGTCATAGGAATTCTCCATTAAATTATGATTCAGGATTTTTTAAGGAATATGTATGCAATAGTACGAAATGGACATTTCTTAGGTTCTTATCACCTCACTTGCTTTTGTGCATATCTGAGAAGAGTCCAGGGATATTTGATTTTGGGGCAGCTAATTCTACACTAGTAATATATCTAATTAATGATGTCTTAGAGATTTTGACGTTCTATTTTATCTCATCTTTACTGGTCTAGCAGGAGATTCTCCTGACAACCTACATAAACATACGTGTTTGGTGGGATGAAGTTTTTCACTAATTCTTGAGAAACAATAAAGTCTAAAAACACAGAGCTTGGGCCTTACCTGTGTGCATATCTGCAGGACACAGTAGCTTTTATCTGAGCATCTGGGGGCACTGAAGACGATCAGATCTCAAACTACACAGAGGAGAAAAAACCTTCTTCTAGGAGGACGACTGATGACAGGAGAGTCCTAGAAGTATCTCAGACCGAGCATCAGAATCAGTGGATATTCAAGAAAATTTGTAGCCAGCAAGGCTGCCAAAACCTACGAAGAAAATGAACAACCAGAGAACGAGTCTGGGGGACAGCACAAAATATGGAGGCTGTGACATGAGCATTTGACATTTTCCCCTGGTCAACCTACACGTAGCAGCAGTTTTCATGCCCTCAGTGGAAAAGGACAGTCAAAAGAGTTTCATCCTCTTGAACCAGCTCTCCAGGGAGCAGGAAATGTGATTTAAGTCATCTTGTCTAATCCATAATGGAACCTGCTCACGCTGCCCCTCTTGAACTTGCCCTCTGTACAGGGCGCTCCGGCTATGGCACCAGGAGCAAACATAGAAGCAGTGCTTGAGTGTGGAGTGTGTTTGTAGCCGTGGGAGGCAACAGAGACAACTGTGGCCTGGCAGAGGGTTTTTTTAAATGTGAAAGGGCAGACAGGTCACCTTGGCTTAGCTCAGAAGTGAGGTTTGTCTTGTTTTCCTTAAAAAGTGTGATTTTTTTTTTTTTGTTCTCTCAATATTATCAACATTTATTCATCTCAGACCTTTTCTTTTTTGTGGGATTTAATCCAACAGAAGAGAGGTGACATGGAGAAGAACGGTGGTGTGGGGAACTGACGCACAGGTTCTGGCAGTCTTAAGAAACACTGAAAAAAATCCCTATTCAGAAAACCTTTTGTATCCTAAAAATGAAGTTCAAGCTTTGACATCACACCACATTCAAAGAGACAGAGCAGATGAATTGAATCCCTTGATTTTCGCGTTCCATTAAAAAAAAAAAAAAGGAAGAAATTTAGCATCGTCTGGTTCACTGGTCACTTTGGTGTTGCTGTTCATTTCATGTGGAAAAAACTCTGGTCATCTACAACTCTAAGATTGCTACTAAAGAGGCTGGTTGCAGTTTTATCGCAGGTTCAATAAAACAGCTTTTATTGTTTCTGTGAGGTATGCAGACTCCTTACTGAGTGCCTAATTTTGTCCCTGTAACTACTACGATGTCTCAGTTGAAGAGACCATTAACCATTTCAGGTCAGGACCCATCAAACTGTGATATACCAGCTGCCTCTGAAATTGATGGGGTGAATGCTAAACTAGGCATGCATTGTAAGTTGGCTAACTATGACACAGTTTAAATCAAGCCCTATGTATAGGAATGATCCCACCAAATTTTCAGCCTAAAAAAGCTCCAACATATCTCATCCCAGAAATCTTGAAAACCAGTGGGGAGAAAAAGACACCTCCAGAAAACAATTTAACTCTGAAATATCAGCCTTAGAGCAAAAGAGTTGGAGCCATCCCATGGAGAGCCCTCACCTTTCCTCTTTTTACAGAGGGACCCTGGATGAGACACTTAGACTAGATGTCGAAGTTCTAGATATCTATAATGATAGAAGGTGAATCACACCTTTTTCATTTTCTTTCCCCTTTCCAAGAAAGGAGCATGTTCCTTCTGGAATATATCCTTAAAGAACACATGCTGCCTTGCCAACTCTCTGCTGTCAAGATCCTCTCTGCAAACACGCTTGGCTGCATTTCTTTGCAGGGCGGCAGGACTAAAGGCAGAGGGCAGGTCTTCTCCAGTTTAACAGCAGCGTTGCACATCGGGGAGCAGCGCACGTCCCCCTTTGGCAGCATGTTAATGCCAGCTCCTTCTGCAGATGGGAACAGCCTCTCAGTCCTAGCAAGAATACAATTATTTTTATTTTTCCTACAAACATCTATTCTCCTCCCTTCTTCTGTCTTCCACCCCTCTCTGGCCTCTTTCCAGCCACTTGACAAACAAGTGTGTTCTGTGCTTGTTTGGGTAGCTTTCAATAACTCTATTAGGTTTCTGAGCAAGCACGCTTCCCAGGCTGCACTCATGATTTCTGTGAAGATGAAGAGATGATGGTGACACTATCATCCTACGTTGTCTGCCAGGCTATCAGCTCTCATACTTAGGGACAAGGACAAAACGGCCTTAGAAGGTGTAAATAAATATAGTTTGAGATTTACCCTTTTCCAGTTGTAACATTTCCATTTTTTTCTTTTTCTCCTTTTACAGAATCCTCTGTTGGATCAAATACACAGAATATTTCTGCGACCTTGCTGCAAAGTACTGCCAGGAGCAACAAGAGGTAGATTTAAATAGTCAAGTGAAGTTGACCTTTTAATGTTAAAAGACATAACTCCAGGGTGAGTTTCATCCTCCCAAGATGTCTGATAAAAACCAGTGTTTCCACCCATTCAAGAAGTACCGACATTAAATGTAGGTACAGTCAGGATATGTGGCCAAGTCAAGGGAGGTTATCTAAATTTGAATTGAGACAGCATTTCCACATTGTTTTATAGATAACTGATGAAAAATTTGTAGCAGTTTTTCAGGATGTCCTGTGTGGGAAATTGAAGTCCTGAGAAGCTGAGTCTTTCAGTAGCCAGATTATACCGATGTTAAGGGCTGTTATAAAAAACACTTCTTCAGCAGTAGTTTGCTCCCACCACCCAGCAATACGGCTTCTGTCAACCTTGTCCTATATAATCTTGTATAAAACTTGCAATGAGTCATAGGAATTCATGAGAAAACCGCAAAGGTCTTGCACAGAGGGGGGGAGTTTTACTATCCAAAGTTTCCTGTTGTCATACAACTTTTATACCATCTCCATTGCTTCCAGTCCAGGTTTTCTCCCTTGTTTTTTCCCTTGCCAAGTGAAAACTTTCCCATTTGTTTGAAACAGTGGGAGTCTGGAGAAGAGGGACCATGGAAATGATGTATTCCCAATTTATATGTTTCTGGCAGGCTTATTTTTTCAAGCACCCCTTCTTGATATTTCTCTGAAATTCATTGTTGAGATTTCCTACTTATTGCCAGTTATGGTTGCAGTTATTAAATGGGATGAGTATGATCCTTAGTTGATGGAAATCAGCACAGCCCACAAAAGTTATGAAATGGACAGTGTTTTTGGCAGCTTCAAGGCCAGAGCATATATCAGTTAGTCACTCCAGCTTCTAAGGCCTGAGTTACTCAGAAATTGCATCCAGTAATCCTTGCAATAAGCCAAATAGCCAATGCCTTTACAGAGGTTCATTGCCTTACCGACATGCTTTGCAATGCAGGCACTGTGTTTACCAACCAGGTAGTCAGAGAGCTCATGACCAAGTTTCAAATGTTGTGGTTCCTCCAAAGAGAAGAAGGAAGAGGAATGATTACCCACATACAGGACCATTTTGATTGTGGATCATGGAGTTACATGTTGCTTCCCATACCCGGCTAGGCCACAGGATATACTAATTTTTTATTTATCGCAGCCATAGTAAGGTAGCTTGCAGAAGATGGAGCAAGAAACCCAATCACTGGAAATCCCTTCCTGGCAATGGTTAGTCATTGCAAGCCCACACCTACTCCTCAGCAGCCTTTCGTACCTTTTGTTCAAATAGTTTGGTTGATTCATTCTCCAGGAAAAGTGATTGATTTGCACTTAAGTGACCCTTTTCCTCCTGAGAGGTGTCAGAGAGCCGTTATCAGTCAAACTCCTTGTCTTTGCTTTAGCATAACTTGGCTTGGCTCCCATCTGCCTTGTCACAGCTATGACAGAGGTTGTCTGTCTGCAATACACAATTGATTCTGGTCTCTTTTTCGCTGGGTTAGATAGTGTAACTCCTCAGCTTTCCCATTGCCTGACTTGAGGGAATGTATTTAGAGCAAGTTGGCACAATCTCTGTCTTAGTGGAAAATTGAGTGCCCACTCTTCCAAGTTTTGGACTGAACGTAACACTCACTGCAATTTAGAAGACAACCCTAATAGTCTTCAGGGCAACCCTAGGGAGGACTCATTCCTGCAGTCTCCTTGAGAATCCTTATTACCGTAATGAGAGGGAACAGCTCCATCCCATCCTCTGGGCTGATGCTACCTTATCAAGATGCCCCCATTCCTTCCCCACAAGCCCCTCCACATCCTCAAATTTAATGCAGACTAAGTTCTACTTTCAGTACTTGTATGGTCCCTGCTGCCGAGAGATGGGTTCGTTGTTCTAAATCTGATGGAAACTTTTCGTACTCTTAGAAAACAGTGCCAGCTGGAATATTCAGCCTCTGTGTGTCCAGCAAGCAGCATTTTCCATTTCCTCAGTAAAATCCTCTTGGCTATCGCGAGTGCTGCAGAAACCCACACACTCACGCAAATGATGAATGACACAGATTGGGATCTTGCAGATTGGAATTGCAGATTTGAGGACAAGGAACAAAATCGGAGGCCTCAGAAGGTGAGGTTCATCTCCTCCAGGTGTCAGTCAGGTCACCATCTCTCAACTAGGTGAAGTTATACAGCAATAATACGTGATCTGCGCAGGCAGGCTTTGCAAGCAGTACTCTTCCTTTTATCAGGCAACTGCTTTTCTTGGTGCAGGCTCATGGATTCCCGATAGTATCTATGAAAACTATCTTGTTTTGGAAAAAACTTTTGGAGTAAGAGGTTTGAGGCTTTCTGGATATAATACTCAGCCAATTCTCAGTTGTTGACAGAAATAACTAATTACATCATTTGCATATATTTCTAATTCATGGCTTGTCATTTCCCATTTCCTATTTTAGGAAATCAAAAGTCCCTGATTTAGGGCCAGATTCTCAACCCTTTTGTTACTGAAGATACACTGATTTACACTAGTTAAGAACAGGGCATGTGGATTTTCTTTGGTTTGGAGGGGTTTTATGCTTTTGCCTTCCTGGGTAAAATATATTTTGTCAAAGAACAACCTGGGAGTGAGATATATCCTTACTGATAGTCATACTTAGGCATAATATGCCATGCATCACTGTGAGCTGTGTGCTCCCTGTGCTCTTGCACATGAATGCGAAGAACCTGGAAAATGCCCAGTATGTTGAAGTTTGGTATTCACTGGTGGAGCTGATGACCCACATAGTCAAAACTGGAATCCAGGGCAATGACACTAATAACCAAGCTATTGTTGCAGCATAGTCTAGTTTTGACTGAGACAGACACTATTCAGGTTCTGCAGAATAGATGACACTCTGAAGATCTAGGTCCCAGGTTTTTCCCAAGCTGTGCAGAGATCAGAGCCAGCTTGAGCAAGACACTGTAAACCCAGCTGGATGTCACAGGGATATGAAGTCTCTCAATCATCAACTACTGCTAGAGCTTTACACTTACAGCTCTGGAGTATCCAAGAACTTTTCTACACCTCCTGGTGGGCTTATGCCCTTAGTCTACCTCAGCTTCCCAGATGCAAACTCATGATGTTACCGTACCTCTATTGTGCAAGGATAATTTAAGGATCTCTTCAGTAATGCAGGGTGGTGTAAGATGCTTGAACCCACGCAGGGTGCAACGGGGTAGTGAGACTAGCATCAACTCCTGCAGACCAGCAAGGCTGAAGGAGATCTCACAAAAAAACAGTGTGGGCAAGGAAACTCTGCTCAGATACCTGCTTAGCCATGCTTGTTTCTCAGTGTGGGTAGCAGCCCCAAAAATTACATGGGGGCTATAAACTTGTACTCCAAAAACTTGAGAAAGCAACTCGATGAGCAGTCTTGGCTGTGTTAGCAGCAGTGACACCAGCAAGGATGGCTCTCTAGGGTGGTAGCCTTCAGTAAAGGAGCACTTCGAGTGTGACTCTGTCTCACTTTCTAACAAAAGCTTCGAAGCCACATTAGAGCAAAGAGTTTTTTAAAAAGGGTCTGGACCTGATCCCCACTGGTAACAGCTGCTGTAGAGAAAGCTCTGCTGAGTTTACCCTGGCTAAGACTCTGCCTCATCTATTTTCCCCCCCTCAGTCAAAATCAGCTCCAGCAACAGTTTGCAAGGGAATACGTGACAAAGTTTCAGTGTTTCTGAGTGGTTTGTTTTTTTTTAATATGAACATTAACATTGCTATCTAATTGCAAACTGATGAAATGCAGCCCCAGTTGCAGATTATGGTCTACCAAAAAAGACAGACCTCTCCAACTGCTCTGCTTACCTCTCCAGAGTGCTGCAGGGAGCCCCGTGTATATTCAGGGAGTTTTGTGGGTGAAAAGCGCTGGGGAAGCACAAGGCATTATTGTATTCTGTAGATGCATTTTGCCAGGCCTCGACCTTCCAGGTCCTCCTTGCAAGCAAAAGAAAAGAGTTAACATTTCACTCCTTCTTTTCCACCTCAGCAGAATAATTTTTAACAGGGCATGAAAAGAATAAGCCTTGTCGCTTCCTTCCTTTAACCTTTAAAGGGAGTTTTGTCTTTCAATGAACTCTGCTTCTGCTTTGTAATTTGAACTCGCTATTAGGAAACTGGCATTCTAAAACTGATTCATGTTTCTAATCAAAGATGCTGATGGTTGAAAGGACCTATGTCACTAAGCCCTCTCCCTGGCTCAGCTGGTGTTATTTGCTGAGATCTCAACAGATTGTTCCTTCTTGGTTTTCTCATTGATCTGTCTCATTCTTCATTTCAGTACCTTTCTCAGTCAAAGGTATATGTATCATCTCTCTCTCACTCCCACAGAAAAAAATCTTCTGAGTCTATGGGCCCTGTACTGATCTCAGACCATGATATTCTTCTCTCATTTTCCACTCTGCACTCACAGCGAACTGTAAAGCGGTTAGGATGAGAGACGATGAACACTCTCAGGAACATGGGAATGCTTATGTTGTCCAGCTCCATGTGTTTTAGTGATATTTAACAAATTGTTATTGCACATGACCCCTTCCTTGAGTAGTACTGTGTGACTGAGGAGCTTGGAGACTTTTGAAAGACTTTTCTATTTGCATTTCTAGGTACCTAAACATTCCAGAAAACCTGATCTTTGCTTACATATGTCACATGCTAAGATACTGTGCTTTAACTTGATTGTAGAAATTTGCAGTCCCTAATTTTGTCTTTGATTTGACTCAGATTTCAAACTTATCCATTGACTACTGTAGTATTCCTCCTGATTTACACTCATGGAAGTGAAACTTGGATTAGCTCCTAAAATGGTAGATTCTCCTTAGTAACTAGACTGAATAGTCTAAACTCTTCTCTCAGCTATTTCCTTGTAAATGTGAGTTCACTCTCCAGATCCAAGTGGGGTTCATTTAGATTTGGGCTAGAGCAGTTCAGAGCCTACAGGGCTCCCTTATATGAATCTGGACACCCATTGATGTGATCGGTAAAATTCCCCTTTACTTCAACAGAGCCAAGATCTCACTGCTTATAACTCAATTAAATGTTTCAGAAACCAGCAGGGATCAGTCAGTGATCCTCAATGATTATAAATGGCAGCATGTCACAGATTTCAATGCAGTTGCACTTAAATATACCAAGCTGGATACCTGTGCCTATTAATGTCTTTAAAAGAAGTTGAAGACATCATCTATTTACTTACAGTTCTCTGCAACCACTTTCTTTGGTGCCAGAAGGCTAACACTGACGTTGCACATCTTTAAAGATGCTCCTTTGCCAGTTGTACATGATCCATAAGATAATAGGTAGGTGCTAGCAACTTTCTTTTGCTGCTTGTCCACTACAGACAGGGATTAAGACCACATCTCTAACTGGTGGAACTTCTCAGCTCCTCCCTCCCCCCAGCCATCAGCCTTTCTAGAAGTGGCAGAACACCCAGTAAGAGGACATGGTTTGTTGATTGCTAAAAGTTCCCTCCAAAGGGATAACACTTCTGCTCCTCAGCAAATCCAGGAGACAGTGGAGGTGAACCAGGGGTGGAGTCAGCTCTCTTCTGTCTCCTGCTTAGACATTGTCCAGGAAAGCACAGTCTGAAGCATGAACTCTTCAGTGCAAAGACCATATGTCTTTGAAAGACTGGAGAGTGGTAGCTCTCCTAAATGAGTGATAATATTTGAATGGAAGAAAGACAGAAGCATAATCCAATTAGGAGAAAGTGGAGGTTTGGGTGATGAACAGAAATAGCTGGGAGAGATGCACTGAGGTCCTGAGGGAATGAAGTCTGGTAGTGGCAGAGCAACCATGATGTGACTCTCAGAGGCAAGAAAAACACATAGTGACATAGTTTTCACCCGCCTGTTCTTTTCTAGAAGTTTATTATATTGAACAGGGCCCTTTCTCAGACCAAACTGCATTTGGATTCTTGGAAATTTGACAAAAATGTCTCCTGAGAACTGGCTTGTTTCCTCTCTTTCCAAGCTGACCTTTTAATGAGGTCTCATTTTGCTTCCATAAGCTGAGAACAGAATGTACGAGGCCAGCACAAGATGTGCATTGTCTTTCTAGGATTTCTCATCTGTTTCATTCTCCTGCACATTTCTACCTTCTAGGGGCCAAATCCCAGCATAGTTGTCTTTACCTTCAATGAGAGGTGTTGTTCTTTGAAGAACCAACAGAATGGATCTACTTACCCTTAAACCACTGTTATTCTCAGAGGTCCTAAAATAGCTACCTATCCACTGTATCTTCTTTCATGACTTAGCACAAGTCTTTCACTTGGAATACTTGGTTGATTGGTTGGTTGGTTGGTTGGTTTTAGCAAACAAATAAAGGGAATGGGAGCATTGATTGTGTTCCTGAAATAAGGATCACAAAAATCTTTTGATCTGATTCATAGCAAAGTATTCTGTGGGTTTTTTTACAAGACCTAATCCGGTATTATTCTAAGGATGCATCAGCAGATGCTAGAAGGAAAGACTAAATCAAAGGTTCCCATTCTATGGGTATTTAGGATCATACTAGGAGTGGAGAAGAGGGCTTGTATTCAGTCTGCTTCATCCCAGCTGTTATACACACAGCAAAAAAATAAAATAGCAAAGTCACTGGCCCAAAAACTTAACGTCATAAATGGAGGAGATTGAATGGGATGGAAAGTGAGCCAGGTTCCTTGATGGAAGGATTTGGGAGTCTCTTTCCTTCTCTGAGGACTGTTCAATCCTGCCAGGAGACTATGAATAAGTAGTGATGGCACAGAGTAGCTTTCCTGTCCAAGGTCTGGATAGAGAAATGAAGGAAAGTCACATTATGGTCAGCCTGAGCTTCTGAGGAAGGGAGAGCGATGAATAAATCTATGCTTACTATCTCATCTCCATCCTGAACGTGTTGCGGCTACTAAAGGCATGTGCCGGAGCTAGGAGACTGGTAGCAGAAGGAAGCTTTTATAACCTCCGTCAGGCTCCTGAACAGAGACCGTTATGCCAAGGGATTTGGAAAACCTACTCTGCCTTAGGCACTTGCAAGCTGATGCAGTTACTCTTCCTTGGCACGCTGTGCACAAGGGAGACTACTACTCAGTTACCTCTTCTTCCATCTAAACTACCACAACAAGATCCAGCACTGGCATGGGGGAGAAGAAAAAAGGTCACAAATTTCAATGATGGGGATAGTTAAGGCAAACAGCAGGTTCTTCCATTGCTGAAATGCTTACTTATATGTACTGTGTTCAAAATGAGATATTCTAGCTAAGCTGGAAATTGATGCAAGATTTACTGAGTGGCCTGTATTAGACTGCATGGTGATGGACTTAAAGTTGATAGCATGGTCACAGGGACCTTATTCAGTAAATACAACCATGCTGGGGAGCCATGTGGCATACATCTAACAGAGGGTCACAACACAGTGCTGTGCACTGCTGTGCTGCAGGTGCAAATTCAGTCCTTATGCTACTGGATGTTTAATCAAAAATCTCAGAGCCAACATGTATATATTTTCTAACTGTTCCTTGCAGCTTAGCTCAAAAAGACAAGGAGTAGAAAATAACTGCTTGATGGGACACAGGGATTCATGTTCCTGCTCCTCATGATAAGTGACAGAAAGTGAAGTGTTCGTACTCCTGCTAATCATGATAAAGCAGAGCTGGGAGCTTGCAAGGTTTTGAAAAATGGAAGCAATAATGTTTCATAGATGTGCTCACATACATATAATCCCTGTTATAGAACCATTTCTTAAGTGGTGTTTTGGTCTGTAGATCTCAGCAAGAACTTTAACTGAACAAAATACATTCACCTGCAGAGGAAAATAAATAGCTTGGTACAACAGGGTGATGGCCTGGGGTATTCCAGGCTGAGACAGCAGAGAGCTTATGATTTCTTCCTATAAATCCTCCCAATCTCTACCATTGCAAAAAGATGTGGATTCAGCCTGGCAGGTCAAAGGACATGCTAACAACAACTGCACTAGCCTGCTGTGTTCCTAGGTTTGAAAGAGACCTTTACTATATAGAAGTCACATTTGTAAGAGCAACCCAGCAAATGTTTAGTCGATGTCTGAAGACAGAACCGCAAGGACAGTTGGAAGTCATGAGGCAGCCACTGAAGGCAGGATTTGTAGGGCTGCTCAGGCCAGAGACTGGGCTGCCTGAGGCTTTCCAAAGGCAGCTGGCACATCTCACTGGAAGAGAAAATAGTCCCCAGACAAACCAACAGCTCAGCTCTGGACAAATACAACTCCTGAGGAACTTTGCAAACTGGATTCTAGTATTGTCTCATGTCAACAGCTAATTATTGCTCCGTATAAAGTCCCTGAGATGGTAAAGTATGAGGGACTGAGACTATCCATCTTCTGGTTGCTCCAGATAAGGATCACAGGCTTAATAGAGTTGGTACTGAGTTACTATATTTAGAGATGCAAAAGTTTACCCACTAAAGATATTTCTTGTGCATATATTTTATTACTTTTATTATGCACTTAAAATAGAAAGTTTATGATCAGTGCTTTTCTGTGGAAGAAAGAATTAAATCGCATTTATAATGACTTTCCTCCTTCTTCCATGAGCCTTTTACATATTATTTGCTACAGGAGCAACAGAGACTCATTTGATTTTGTAAAGTATGTTCCTATAGACTTTAATTTTACTCTTTGCTTTTCTTCCTTCTGATGAATAATTGTGGCAATTTACATCTATGAAAACACTACATCTGCAGCCTCTTCTTCCTTTCTTCTGTTGAAGCTCATTGATTTTCTCTAGACAGCTCCTCTGGGAGCTGCAGAGAGATCAGTATTTTGAGGAAAAAGTGAGGTAGCTGTAACATCACCATGTCTATCCAAAAGAAATATTTCAGTATTAACTCAGACAATTTTTGCATGTGGTTGACACAAATGGACATTTTAAAAAGGTAAAGAACTATTAATAATTTCAAACATAGGTTAAAAATAAGAGGTAAACACACAAAAGTACACCATGTTAGGAAGATACTCTCCAGCCAAAATGAATTAAAGCAATGGCCACTGGGCCAGACCTGTAGCTGTGTAAAAGAAAAACTCTGTTCAATTCAATGCTCAAAAGTTCCATGACAATTAATTCCTTTTTAATTAAGAGCATGTCTGGGGAGGTTGCTGCTACAGCCATGGACACCAGATTGCCTTCATTTTGGAAGCTTTGTGAGCTTATAGCATCAAAATTCTCCAGAGTTCAACTGTGAGAAAAGAAATATTGTGTTTTATTACAGCTGGGGTCAGGAACTGGAAGAGGGGGAAGCAAAAACTCTTGACACTTGTTGGATATCCAAATTTTCTGTGTCATCTGAATGCAGAGGGTCACAGTGGTATGAGGAGGCTGATACTGCACTGATGACTTGTGCATGGATTAACTTTAGTGAGTGTAAAGAAAAGGACTGGAGAAACCAAAGAATGATAGAGACTGAGACATGACCCATCCCCTGAAGATCTGTTTCCCCCTTCTTTTATATGTTTAGAAATTGGGAATAAATATTTAGGACATGGACCAGGCACTTACAGATTTCTATTAATTACTGGCAGAAACAAATAGATGTACCGATTTAATCATCATTGCAAGGTCTCTAGTGATTCCACCTGTATCCCATGCTGGTTGTGAATAGTCTAACATTTAGATCCATTGCCTCAATGGTATAAACGCTCTTGGATTGGTGGCTGTGAGTTCATGCCCTGTTTCCTTACAGCCACTCTCCCACTGTGAATGTACAATTTTATTTCAAAAAGTGAGTTTGACATAAAAATACCTGGAAAAAGCTGACTGGTACACTATGACTCAACCACAGGGAGTAGGAAAACTTATTTTAGTAGTAAATTAACAACAAAAGAAACTGCTATGTTTTCAAAGTTTGACAATCAAGGCACTGGGCCAGTAAATGTGATTTGGCCAACACATAGGACCACAGTTTCCCCTGCCCCCCAACCCTCAGCACAGGAGCTAGGTCACTGATTTTTAATTAACGGCACTAAAGACATAAGGAGAAGTTTTCTGTGAGAGGGGAGCAAAGAAACAGGATTTCCAAATAAAAAAAAATCAGAGGGTTATGGAGGAAAGAGTTTCCTCCTTACTCAGTTTGGGAGGGCAAAACTCACTGTACCTTTTTTTGTGATACACACAAGTACTGCTGAAGGGATTGCTGGGAGTTTGTCTAACACCTCTTCCTGCCAGGGAATGGTATTGCTTCTACAAATAACCAAGCATACCTCATTCAACTTATACTTAGTGACCTCTAATGATAAAGACTTTCCAAAGCCAACTAGACTTAATTTTGAAGTTAAGGATTTGGCTTCTAGAATCTGCTTTCTGGCACTCCTAGATTTCTCCTGGCATCATCCAGTCCTTCCTTCTCCCACAAAATACTGAATATGTTGTCTTGAAATCTGATATTTAGAAAAAAAAATTAAGCTTCTTAAACATATTTTAAAGGTTATCTTACCTTTTATGTAATTAGTGACATTTCATTACACTATAACATTGATCCAAGATCACAAATTTATGATGGGAAGAGATCAAGAAGAAGTTTAACCCAGCAGAATGAAAAAAACCCAGATAATCAAATAATAAATAATACCATTTATTTTAAACAGGTAATTTAATATCCAACGTGAAGAAGAAAACCTCGGCACTTTGCTGTCCAGCAAAAATTGATGTGTGGCCCAACAGAAATGCCAGCTGTGGATTTTTAATGTAAAAGGCTTTGTCAAAGGTTTTTTTCTTGATACTTTTCCTTTCAGTGAATGAATACATTCCCTCTTGACCTCCCTTCTTGCCTTCTCTGACTAGTGACTTAGTGCAAAAGGAAGGGCTAAGGCTGACTTGCATTTCTGAAAGTCCTGTGATGATTAATGCACATAATGATGTATGCCTTGCCAAGAAGAGATTTTAAATTTTTTCTGAATCATGCAAAGGAAGCAGATTCTAGTTTAACCATATGACTCTTGCCCTGAAACACAAGGGTTTTCTCCTCACCGCTTTCCACTTGTATGCTGTGGTTACTTCAACAAAATCCACTTTCTTAGCAGTTTACTGGGTCCAAACTCTTCCCTACAGATGGTCTGCTCACAGTCAGTACAGCTAAATTATCTATTCTGAATCATTTGCCCAGCAGAAGACATGAATGCATAAATTATTGGCACCACCTATTGGCAAAAAAGGCAAATTATACAGGATTTGTAAGCTAGTTTAAATATTTTGAGTAAATATGGCTTCAAACGTTCCTCCTGTTATGATTTATTTTAACCATACAACCCAGTAAGGCCTCTCAAGCTCTGCATTTCCCTGTGCCAGAGACAGCTTTGAGTTTAATCATCTGACTGGGGATATGTCTGCCATAGGGGTCACACAACAGAGGAGGAGGCAGAGCATGAAGCTACAGGTGGAACAGGTCTCACTAATCTGAGTTTCAGGTTCTTCTAGGCACTTTTCCCTTAAGATGCAAGCACAGCTCTACAGGTTGTTTTCCACTCCATCACCGCAAGCACCAGCCACAGCTGGTCAATGAATCATGGATCAGAGTGGCCTTAGTTGCCTTTGGCTCTTGTGAGCAGGAGAGAAGCTGCATGATACAGACCTTGCTGAGGCAGATGCAAAACTATGGGAGTCTCATGAGCGAAGCCCAGAATGGCCCGGTATCTTTGCATAAAATGATGATGTGACGGTAAGTGCAGAGATCGAAAACATGATTTGAAGGCAGAAGCACCTGAATTTTTAGTTCTTGGGCTCATCCTGATTCTTGTTTCTGTGATAACTTGTAGTTAGAAAATATCTATGGTTTTTTGACTGTGAAACACAGTAGAGTTGAGTTGTTTGTGGTGACCTCCATAGCACACAAAGTAGTGGAAGGGATCTGCAAATGTTTCAGGTGTTTTGAATCATTTCCTGTCAAGAAGTTCTGACTTGAATTATCCATATTAGGCTGGAAGAAATGTGATGAAAAACCTCTGGGCCATGGGACATGCCCGTTCGTTGTGGCTACTGGTGAACAAACTTGTTTGAATGATTTGCATTTTCACTGAATAAAAGAGAGGAGGGAAGAGAGAATGGCATTTTGCTTCAGACTACCTTTTCTCAAATCCCAAAGAGTTGTTTTGTGATGATATTAGCCCGAAGTAATCTACTGAGAAGAATTTTTAGCTCTTGGCATGATAAACTATGCATCCAGGCAAGAGCACTGGATTTTGGCTCAGTATGGACTAACTGAAATGTGGAAGGGGTCTGCTGAATGCTTGAGTGCTATCACAACTTATCCTCTGAAGTTTCCTTGAGTTTTGTTTCTGTTTGTCTTCCTAGACTTGGAAAAACACTGGCATGGGTAAACCCTTCTACCTTCTCCTTCTAAAATCTTCCAACTGCAGGGTATCTGCCTCAGCATTCTGCTTCTCTTGGTGTTGCACATGAGTTGATCATCTCATATTAGCATGGACAAAAGTCATCCTTTGTTATTATCTTGCCCAGCAGGTTGGGCTCCTGTGCTCCAGTTCTTGGAAATAGTAGGTATAAGTGGGGACACTTGATAGACACAGAAAGACTCAGACAGACTTTCTGAAATGTTTATAGCACTGCTTGATCTGTCTAAAGGTGTCTTGATGTGTCTAAAGGTGTCTAAAGCTGCCATGACCTAACCATTACAATATCTGAGTACTTATACTCTGTGGAGACGGACTGCCTATGATACATAGCAAATAGCTAAGCTCATATACCTTCATTTATTTTTAAAGAGAATATTGTTCTACACGTTCTGAGATGAAAAGTGATTGTGGTCAATTTTAGCAGAACTAGCACATGCATGAGGCAGTGCTAATGGCAGAACAATTTTCATTTGCCAGTTGATTGTACTTACCTGACAGAACATCAATAAAGATGTCCTATCGTGTCTGATCTTCTGCCTTGAATAAGTGAGAGGGTAACTTCAGCTTTTGGAAGATCAGTTTTCATTTGAAAAGACACCTTTCTCTATGGGCTTCTGCCGCAAAACACAACCTGATTATTTATTTATAGTGAGTGTCTATTGTCTTTAGACAAGTTGAAAATAAACTATAAAAGCTTGGAGACTGAATTTAGAAAGTGCCAACTATTATTATTATTATTATTATTTAGATTTATAAGCCAGCCAGTAATCTACAGATTACCACCGTGCGAATCCTGTTTAAATGAACTGAGAAGAAGAAAGCAGGAATTTAGCATTTCCTTGATCCAACAACTAGTAGGATACCAAGCCCTTTTCCTGACAGTTCCCATGCTTAGGGAGACTTAGGGCATCCTGCATAGTTTGCACCCGTGACATGCAGCAAAGTACTGAGCATGTATTAACCAGTGAATGATCCGACCAGCACAGCATGTGATTAAAGGTCTGCAAAAAAAAAAAAGATGACTGTATAGAGGTAAAATGTCAATGAAATCTATTTCTCCAATTTGGGTCTGGTCTGCAATGTGGACGTTTAGGGGTAGGTGTGGTATGGATGATAGTCCGTCCATAGTCTGACGTCCTCCACGAGGAGAGAATGGACCTGCCAGGCAGAAAGCAGCAATTGTTCGGGAGCATGTCTTACCTGGTTGGGACTCGCAGGGTCATTCTTAGTTGATATTAACTGTGGGCAGCCAGTTCGGAATATTTCTGGTCAGATGGTGGCAGATGAGTTGTATGGATGGCCTTTCCCAGGAGTCTGCAGCTGTTTAAATAGCCACCCTGCGGGAGCCACAGCACCACGGCTATGTTTGACATTATACCTCAGCAGGGACAGGGAGACCCACGGGGACAAGGAGTCCTTCCTGCTTCCTGGCTTCCATAGATTACTTTAATTGGTAAAACTATGCTCCTGTCACTGGAGAGGACATGTCATAAAACAAAACATGAACAAAATCCTGAGCCTAAGAATTTGTTTGCCCTGAGGCTCAACAAAACCCTTCTGGGTAAAGCTGTGTCTACGGGGAGTCAGAGCACCAGCAGCGAGAGGAATCCCTTGGAGAGAGGACAGGCTTGTCACACCTCTCAAAGGGGGACATTAGTAAACAATCTCTGTGGCTTCCTGCCAGCCTTTTTTTTTTTTCCCCCTAGTGATTTTTGGCTTTTCCATCTGAACAAGTACGTGCATCCTCAGTGCAGAGTCATCATCTTTTTAGGGTGAGAGAAAAATAAAACTGTTTCTCTGTGTGTGTGTGTATGCACACATATACGTGAAAGTAAGGGACATTATTCTAATAAGGTGCCTTTTTACTGCTTTCACACTGAATTCAGTTATGACAAGCATGAATGCATTATTGAAAGTGGTACTTAGCAGCTCTCACACTTTCAAACACCTCTTTTTTTTCTCTAAAGTTAATTGATAAAATTTTTACAGGAACAAATAATTCTGATTTGTGACTGAACTTTAACAACTGCTATTAAACAGGCTCCTTTAATGTAAATCTGTTTATGCAAGTCTCTTTTATTTGTGCTAGGGATGGACTTGATACACGTTGCAATTTTAAGAACAGAGAGAACTAGGATTTGCAGATAAACTATACTCTCCATATAGTAAGTTAATGGTCCCCTAGATACTGTGTTTCATACAGCCAATATTAATCCCATAATAGATGTGAGATAAAAATCATCTTTAGGTGCTCAAAAGATAAAGTAATCCTAAGTACCATCCTGATATTGCCTACAGTTGTTCTAGAAATATAATTTAAGCTTATTCTCCAGCATCTCTGTGCTACGCTATTCTGTATAAAATCAGTAAAGAAATTCAGATCTTTTTGCCTTTAAATTTGCTGCTGAATGATAACTACTGTTCTCCTGAGCCTACCTGCCTGATTCCAAATCAGCTGATTTTCCTATTGAAAGGGCCTTTGGCAGATTGTTCTCAGGTCCTGTTCCTCGAGCTTCAACACAGCCTGGGCAGGTCCTCGCTCTTCAAGCATCACACTGAGTAGGGTGAGAGGGTTTCTTCCGCCTCAGTTTTCCTCCACAGTGCCCAGCCGTTCCCCTTTCCAAGCTCAAAGGGAAATGATTTATTTTTCCAGTTTCTCCGTGTGGCTCTGACGCTCTTTCCCAGTCTCCCAAAGGTCTCTACACAGGACAGTAAGACAGTACAATAGAGCTGACCTCCATGTATACAGACTGCTGATCTTGTGTGGAAGTTTACAAGGACCTCAGGCAAGATTGTAACCTGAAATCAGAAAAAGTTCAGTAATTAATATGGTTTAAAGCCTGGCTTTGAGCTTGCTACTCACTGAACATTAGCAGGAAAGCACACGTGATCACGTGTGGCAAACATTTTATACCTGGGAAACTGTTAATAAAACACTTCAGAAGTTGGGTTGGGTTGGGTTGGGTTTTCCTGACAAGCAGAATCCCACACATGAAGCAATGTCTGTAATTTTTATTTCATTCATGTATTTTTTTTTAGTTTAACTTTGCTTAAAAACTTTAGGTATCTTCAAGATTAGTTCATTGAAAGCGAGATTTGATCAACAGTTGCTTGGTTCAGTGTTGCTCTGATAAACTTGGTTGATGGGTATTTAACTTTCTCTCATTCATGTGATAAACAAAGGAGAAACAGAATGGTCTTTAACGAAAGGGGAAAATGGTGTATCTGACAGCCTTTAGACTGCAGATCCATGTCACAAAGGCATGGGAGATGTCATCCCAACATCTCCATGTCTCCCACTCTATAAGAGTTCACTGTATAAGAAGTTCCAATGACCAGAAACCCAAGTTTCATTCCATAAGTGTTTACTTTGGAAAGAAACTTGTTCCTGTAGCTTGTGTCCATGTGATCTCTTCCAGCTTCTAAGTGCAACTTGGTTTTATTCCAGCAAATGTTGCTAGATTGAAAATCCAAGAGTGAGAGATTTCCTGCCCCTCTATCACATAATTGCAGTTGGATGGAGACAGAACTGGTGTTTGCTCTCCGAGCTGGCTCCAACTTTTGCCTCTCCAACATGGACCGGATGATATCTTAGCTCCAGGCTTTCCAGCCTATTTGTGGAGCATAAGAAGGACACCCCATAATCATAATCAATACTTTAAAAGTTACTAGATAAAAAGATATAAATAGCCCTTGGAACAGGAACTGGAAACCAGCCTCCACATTTCAGGTGACGGCCCTATTGCTTTGGCTAGCAAATGGCCTTCCTGCTACCCCTCTTTGATCCAGAGGAGATTTAATCCCAGATCTGCCGCATAAAGTTTGGTTTCAGCATGATAGGCAAAGAATGCTCTCCTCTGTCTCCCCAACACGTAGGCTGTCTGCTGACAAAGCCATTAGTGGAGCCTCATGGGAGAGTTTGAACCTCCACAGATGATAGGGGCTGGAAGGCTTTCCACTTTCCAGAATATGCTTGAAAGGGGGCAGCAATTATCTCCTCTTTCTGCGGCACCCAAAGAGAGCGGATAGAGCCTGTTTCATTCTTTTAAAAGCAAAAAAGTACATGTTAGTGCTAGAAGAGGTGGCCTAGATAGTAAGGGTCTCCTTCTGTGTAAGAGCTATGCACCAAACCTATGGAAAGGGAGGAGTTTAAGACACTTCGGAGGTTATTCTGACATGTACCACCCTCAGTCTGTCAGACATTGAATATCCCTTTTGGAGCCATCTCTTTTTCCTGAGCATATTAGGGCTCTGAGGCTAAAGGGACCAACTCAGGAGTCAGGAAACTCCAAGTTAGATGTTGTGACTCTTTGGTGTTCATTTCACCTATTAATCTCCTTTTATAGTAGGCCTTCTGTCAAAGACTGTCATCTAACCTAAGGTTTGTGTAGAAGGATGCTTTTCCAGGGTACAACTGGTTGTATCTTAAGTTAAGTGAAGTACTGCTGCTGTCTAGAGGTTTCCCTCTCTCTCTTCCCCTCACTCGGCCTCTCAAAGACTATATCAGACCCAGTATCTTATGTCAAGAAGTTTTACTTAGGTGAGATAAGTCTTACTGAGAGCACCTAACTTTTGCTGGATTTAACCTTTTAGCTTGTTGAGTGAGGCTTTTGTAAAAATGGAAGAAATGACTGAGCTCACCCTGATTTTTGTCTGGTTTCTCTATTTAGATGGCAATTTTCTCATGGTAGAGTTGCCTTTTAGTAAGTGCGTGTCTAGCTTGCTGGCACAACAGCATCTGAATCTTTGAAATGTGACAGGCTGAAGGTGTGCATTTGTCATTTATAACCTGTTTTGGTTTCGAAAAAAGACATTTTGCTTTTAGCTTTCCTGTAGCCTTCAGTTTGTCTCAAAAGTGATACATCCACAGTCTTTTGCAGTGGGCAGTTTAATAACACAAATGATATGTTATCCAATGAACGATGGCTGTGGCTGTTCCCAATACTCCTCCCTCTCCATTATCTGCTGATTTGCTTTTTTGTTAAAGTTCCCGTACCAACTGAAAACCACAGAGTTCCTGTGGGTGAATTTTAAATGGGTGGATCAGATGGAAAATATTGATCTCAAGTCAATTTATTTAAAAAAAAAAACCCAACCACAGCACACATTTTACAATGGAAAAGTTCACACAGGACACAGGAAATAATAGAGAAAAATGTTTCCTTCCCACTTCAGCGCAGGAGCTACAGAGCGTATTCCAACTCAGAGAACACACAAACAACATTCAGTCTTCGGGCAAGGTCAGCAAAGCAGATGTGACTTTAAGTTTACCGCTTGTATAGCGTGAGAACAATCCCCAGATAATGGAAAGACCTTATGGGGAAGCCATGGAGTTTGCTAAGCATCTTGGCTAAACGCACCATATGATTCACTGTGTGCCATTTCCACATTTCTCAATGCTCTTGGGGCTGCTGGAACAGCAATGATTTTAAAAAAAAGAATCACTTTGAGATAAATATCTTTAAGGATTGTGGGGGGAGGGGAGAAGAAAACATCAAGACTCCAGGGCTACCGTTGCAGTCCTCCATGTCTCATTGAGTGTAAATCACTTTGAAGGATGCCTTGCTCTCCATGGACGAGTTGCATTACTAAAGAGGTGTGAAGGTCATCCTAGGGTAAGATACACCCTAGTCAACTCCTAGATTTTCAGCCGCTCTTGGCTCTTCCATTGGCAGCTGTGAGCTGAGACCTCTAGCATAAAAACTAAATGTACACATGGCCATTGTGTTTGTTTAAGTGATTTCAGGTTCAACATTTAGTTTATTGGAGTCTTGAACCTTGACAGAGATTTCTGTATTGTATTTCAAAGAGGACAAGGAGATGAAAACATGAATTAATGTTAGAGCAAAAAAGCAGGGCATTTTCCTTGGAAACATCTCGCAGACATTTCAAAAAGTGAGACCTGTCCAAATAAATATGCAGTTCACTGACAGCTGAAAATTATCCATTTGTAGTTCATCAGTGTTTTATCATAATAAAAACATTAAGGAGATGGTATTCCCTTTCAAATTTTTTGGAGGGGGAAGAGCAATAACCTTGTCAAGTGATGTATGTGACAGAGTCAGTTAACCTTTGTAACTCTGACCAAGGTCAGGTGACAAAGGCTGGATAATAAATTTTAGTCCCCCTCTATCATGTGGGTGCTAGAATTTGCTGGATCTGGATCTCACTAGTACACAGATGTGAATCAAGTTCTAGTTTTCCGCTAAGCTGCTATTCTGTACAGTAGTAGTGAACTGGAAACTGAAGCTAGCAGAACTCCAATGTGACATTATATAGCTGAGTTTTTCCTCTAAGCATACTTAATCACTAGCACAAACATCCACCAAACGCAGTTACATTCTCCTTCATGCAGGAGTCTCTGAACTGGTAGTCTATGTTTTCCTGGGAAAAAAAAGAAATAAATTAGAACTGAAGAATCACTGACTATCGCTTGAGGTCTGCTTTTTCTCAGCAATCAGCCTAACTGGTTTAACAGTATTTATTCTGCAACTGAGGAAAGTAACGGCTGTGCAAATTAGTATAGAAAATTAACTAGCAATGACCCCTTATCCAAGATATATGTCATACTTTGAAAATAATTTTACCTTAGTCCAGGTTCTGGAGCACAGATATTCACCTTATAAGAAAACAACCACAGATAAAATTATGACAAATAACCTTTCTGGTAACTCACCTGTTTTTCTTACCTGGTTTTCTGCTGTACTTATCTTCTAGCCTTAGCTGATTTTCCCAAGATGGCACGCTGAAGCAAGCTGGTAAGGTAAGGTGGAAAACTTGCCAGCTTGTGCATTGCAGTCAACCATTCTGTGGAAAAACAGGAAGGTGTCCCTGCCCACGGCAGGGGGGTTGGAACTAGATGCACAATCTGGCAAGTTTTCCACCTTACCTTACCAGCTTGCTATTGTCCCTTCCAACCCATACCATTCTATGATTCTATGATTTGTATAGCAGTAATATTAATGTCTGATTTTAGGACTCCATTTTCACTGTGGATTGCCAGATTGCTCTTGTCGTGGTTTAACTTCAGTCAGCAACTAAGCACCACGCAGCCGCTCGCTCACTCCCCCCCACCCGGTGGGATGGGGGAGAGAATTGGAAGAGCACAAGTTAGAAAAACTCGTGGGTTGAGATAAAAACAGTTTAATAATTGAAATAAAATGATAATAATAATAATATGATAATAATAATAATAATACACAAAGCAAGTGATGCACAGTACAATCGCTCACCACCCGCCGACCGATGCCCAGCCAGTCCCCGAGCAGCGGCCCCCCCGGCCAGCTTTCCCCAGTTTATGTACTGAGCATGACGTCCCATGGTATGGAATGTCCCTTTGGCCAGTTTGGCTGTGCCCCCTCCCAGCTTCTTGTGCACCTCCAGCCTTCTCAGTCGGTAGAACATGGGAAGCTGAAAAGTCCTTGGCTAGTGTAAGCATTACCTAGCAACAACTAAAACATCGGTGCGTTATCAACTTTGTTCTCATCCTAAATCCAAAACACTGTACCAGCTACTAGAAAAGAAATTAACTCTATCCCTGCCGAAACCAGGACAATATCCACCCCTTATTCTATACCATCTGCGTCATGCTCAAGTCTCATATTTTCCAGTACATTTTCATTAATCACCACCCCTTTATATATATATATATATATATATATACACACACACAGAGATATCATTCCCTTCGTCTGTGGGCCATCCCTCTAAAATGTTCGGTGAGTTCATTTAGTCCATGACTTCGGGCTCCATCTGTCATAATAATCTTTCAGGGCAGGAAAAATGGAGATGGTATGTGGTGTTGGATTGTTCCATGTTGAAGTCAGTTCTGGTACCATCATCACTGTGCTTTGCTTGGTTTCACTGAAGTTATTCTTCATTAGTCTGGGTGATTCTTATTGTAATAACATTAGTATGGCATATAATATTATTAGTATTATTAGTATATCTGTGTATTATTAGTATAACTATTATAACTATAATTAGTACTTAACATCACATAATTCAGATCATTGGCTATTCTCACCCAAAATCAAATCCCCTTGAGGTACACATCGGACTTCCCCATCCTCCCGCATTATCCACCAAGTGCACCCAGGTCCTTGAGCAAAAGCAATCCCATGGATGGGTTTGCCTTTGCCTGAGGCAGGAATAACCCAGACTGTCTTCCCCAGCATATTTTTTATGTGCACTACAGGAACTTTATTCCCATCTACAGTACGTAAAAGTTCTGACTGGGCAGGGCCTGCTCGATTGGCAGATCCCCTAGTGTTGACTAACCAGGTGGCCTTTGCTAAATGCGTATCCCAATGTTTGAACGTCCCGCCACCCATTGCTCTCAGTGTAGTCTTTAACAGTCCATTGTATCGTTCAATTTTCCCAGAGGCTGGTGCATGATAGGGGATGTGATACACCCACTCAATGCCGTGCTCTTTGGCCCAGGTGTCTATGAGGTTGTTTCGGAAATGAGTCCCATTGTCTGACTCAATTCTTTCTGGGGTGCCATGTCGCCATAGGACTTGCTTTTCAAGGCCCAGGATAGTGTTCCGGGCGGTGGCATGGGGCACAGGATATGTTTCCAGCCATCCGGTGGTTGCCTCCACCATTGTAAGCACGTGGCGCTTGCCTTGGCGGGTTTGTGGGAGTGTGATATAATCGATCTGCCAGGCCTCCCCATATTTATATTTCAACCATCGTCCTCCATACCAAAAAGGCTTTAACCGCTTGGCTTGTTTGATTGCAGCGCATGTTTCGCATTCATGGATAACCTGGGCTATAGTGTCCATGGTCAAGTCCACCCCTCGATCACGAGCCCATCTATATGTTGCATCTCTTCCTTGGTGGCCTGAGGTGTCATGGGCCCACCGAGCTAGAAATAATTCACCCTTATGTTGCCAGTCCAGATCCACCTGAGCCACTTCAATCTTAGCAGCCTGATCCACCTGCTGGTTATTTTGATGTTCTTCAGTGGCCCGACTCTTGGGTACGTGAGCATCTACGTGACGGACTTTTACAACCAGGTTCTCCACCCGGGCAGCAATATCTTGCCACAATGCGGCAGCCCAGATGGGTTTGCCTCTGCGCTGCCAGTTGCTCTGCTTCCATTGCTGCAACCACCCCCACAGGGCATTTGCCACCATCCATGAGTCAGTATAGAGATAGAGCACTGGCCACTTTTCTCGGTCAGCAATGTCTAAAGCCAGCTGGATGGCCTTTACTTCTGCAAATTGGCTCGATTCACCTTCTCCTTCAGCAGTTTCTACAACTTGTCGCATAGGACTCCATACAGCAGCTTTCCACCTCCGATGTTTTCCCACAAGACGACAGGACCCATCAGTGAACAGGGCATATTGCTTCTCATTTTCTGGTAGTTCATTATACATTGGGGCCTCTTCAGCACGCGTTACCTCCTCCTCTGGCAATATTCCAAAATCTTTGCCCTCTGGCCAATCCATGATCACTTCCAGGATTCCTGGGCGACTGGGGTTTCCTATTCGAGCCCGTTGTGTGATCAGTGCGACCCACTTACTCCATGTAGCATCAGTTGCATGATGTGTACAGGGGACCCTCCCTCTGAACATCCAGCCTAGCACCGGCAGTCGTGGTGCCAGGAGGAGCTGTGCTTCAGTGCCGATCACTTCTGAAGCAGCTCGAACCCCTTCATATGCTGCTAATATCTCTTTTTCAGTTGGAGTATAGCGGGCCTCGGATCCTCTGTATCCCCGACTCCAAAACCCTAGGGGTCGACCTCGAGTCTCCCCTGGTGCTTTCTGCCAGAGGCTCCAGGTAGGGCCGTTCTCCCCGGCTGCGGTATAGAGCACATTTTTTACCTCTTGCCCTGCCCGGACTGGCCCCAGGGCTACTGCATGAACTATCTCCCGTTTAATTTGTTCAAAAGCTTGTCGTTGCTCAGGGCCCCATTTGAAATCGTTCTTCTTCCGGGTCACTTGATAGAGAGGGTTTACAATCAGACTGTAATTTGGAATGTGCATTCTCCAAAAACCCACGATGCCTAAGAAAGCTTGTGTTTCCTTTTTGCTAGTTGGTGGAGACATGGCTGTTATTTTGTTGATCACATCCATTGGGATCTGACGACGTCCATCTTGCCATTTTATTCCTAAAAATTGGATCTCCTGCGCAGGTCCCTTGACCTTACTTTGTTTTATGGCAAAACCGGCCTTCAGCAGGATTTGGACTATTTCCTTCCCTTTTTCAAAAACTTCTCCTGCTGTGTTGCCCCACACGATGATATCATCAATGTACTTGCAGGTGTTCTGGAGCTCCACCCTGTTCTAGTGCAGTCTGGATTAGTCCATGGCAAATGGTAGGGCTGTGTTTCCACCCCTGGGGCAGTCGGTTCCAGGTGTACTGAACGCCCCTCCAAGTGAAAGCAAATTGTGGCCTGCACTCTGCTGCCAAAGGGATTGAGAAAAACGCATTAGCAATATCAACTGTGGCATACCACTTGGCTGCCTTTGACTCCAGTTCGTATTGAAGTTCTAGCATGTCTGGCACAGCAGCACTCAGCGGTGGCGTGACTTCATTTAGGCCACGATAGTCTACTGTCAGTCTCCACTCTCCATTAGACTTCCGCACTGGCCATATGGGACTGTTAAAGGGTGAGCGGGTCTTGCTGATCACTCCTTGGCTCTCCAGTCGACGAATCAGCTTATGGATGGGAATCAGGGAGTCTCGGTTGGTGCGATATTGCCGCCGGTGCACTGTGGTGGTAGCAATTGGCACTTGTTGGTCTTCGACCTTCAGCAACCCCACAACAGAGGGGTCCTCCGAAAGACCAGGCAAGGTGGACAGCTGTTTAATTTCCTCCATCTCCAAGGCAGCTATACCAAAAGCCCACCGGTACCCTTTTGGGTCCTTGAAATACCCTCTCCTGAGGTAGTCTATGCCAAGGATGCACGGAGCATCTGGGCCAGTCACAATGGGGTGCTTCTGCCACCCGTTCCCAGTTAAACTCACTTCGGCTTCCAATACAGTTAGCTGTTGGGATCCCCCCGTCACCCCAGAAATACAGATGGGTTCTGCCCCTATATAGCTTGATGGCATTAGGGTACACTGTGCACCGGTGTCTACCAGAGCCTTATACTTCTGTGGGTCTGACGTGCCAGGCCACCGAATCCACACAGTCCAGTAAACCCGGTTGTCCCTTTCCTCCCCCTGGCTGGAGGCAGGGCCCCTCTAATCCTCATCACAGTACTCATTTCTCATTTCTTGTACGTACGGGTCAGAAGTTTCTTCATTAAGATCAAGAGTAAGATCAGCCCTTCTACTCTCTCTGGGGAACTGCCCGCTGGAAACTGGAGCAGCAATTTTCCTGGAAGAACCTCTTTCTGTGATTGTTTTCCCTTGCAATTCGCGTACCCGTGCCCCTAGGGCTGCGGTAGGTTTCCCATCCCACTTCCTCATGTCCTCTCCGTGGTCACGCAGATAAAACCATAGGGTGCCCCGTGGTGTGTACCCTTTATATTCTCTCTCTTGAGCAAAAGAACGCTTACTTCTAATAGCCGAGATACTGGTCCGTACAGGTGAGGAGTAGGACCTATCCTCTCTGAGTTGCTGGATCTCCCGGGACAGTTTTTCGGACAGTTTCTCCACAGCCGAGACGATGGAGGAAGAAAGACTTTCCTCGTATTGCCGGAGTTGACTAGCCAATTCATCCACTGTTTGTTCCTCTCCATCTTTCCAGGTCATCACTGCCAATGAATTGGCGTATGACGATGGTGAGCTCCTTATAAACTTCCGCCACATGGGTCGTGTGCACTTGACTTCGTCTGGATCTTTGGATAGTTGTTTATTGTTCAGGTCACCATAAATCACCTCCAGCACAGCTAATTCTCTCAGAAACTGGATACCCTTCTCCATGGTGGCCCACTTGCTTGGGCGACATATGACATCTTCCTTAAAGGGATACCTTTCCTTCACGCTTGACAAGAGTCGCCTCCAAAGGCTGAGGATACGTGTCCCTTTTCCAATTGCTTTGTCAATGCCCCCTTCCCTAGAAAGGGATCCCAGCTGCTTGGCTTCCCTACCCTCTAATTCCAGGCTACTGGCCCCATTATCCCAGCATCGGAGCAGCCAGGTGACAATATGCTCACCTGGACGACGGCTGAAATCTTTTCGTATATCTCGCAGCTCACTCAGGGATAGAGATCGGGTGGTCACTGCCTCGTTTATGAGTTCTTCCTCTTCCTCCTCCCCGATCAGCGGCCGGGTCTCCTCCTCCCGTTCTCGTGATGGCCCTTCTCCAGGGTACTCGTACAGTTCTTCCTCCGGTTCCCTTTTAGAAGAAGCTTCTTCCTCCCTTACTAAACGAGCCGACTTCCGCTTCCAAAATTTCTTCTTGTGTACAGGGGCGACTGATACCGGCACAGGCTGGTTCTTTGGTTCAGCCACAGGGCCTGTTGCCGGGGTTGGAGTGGTCGCAGTGCATGTCGCCGGGGTTGGAGTGGCCGCAGTGCAAGTGCATGTCACCGGAGTTCGAGTAGCCGCAGGGCCTGTTGCCGGGGTCTGAGTGACTGCAGTGCAAGTGCATGTCACCGGAGTCTGAGTGGCCGCAGGGCCTGTCGCCGGGGTTGGAGTGGCCACAGTGCAAGTGCATGTCACCGGAGTCTGAGTGGCCGCAGGGCCTGTCGCCGGGGTTGGAGTGGCCACAGTGCAAGTGCATGTCACTGGAGTCTGAGTGGCCGCAGGGCCTGTTGCTGGGGTTGGAGTGGCCACAGTGCACGTGCATGTCACCGGAGCCTGAGTGGCCGCAGGGCCTGTTGCCGGGGTCTGAGTGGCCGCAGTGCATGTCGCCGGGGTCTGAGTGGCCTCAGTGCATGTCGCTGGGGTCTGAGTGGCCTCAGTGCATGTCGCTGGGGTCTGAGTGGCCTCAGTGCATGTCGCCGGGGTCTGAGTGGCTGCAGTGCATGTCACCGGGATTGGAGTGGCCGCAGTGCATGTCGCCAGGGTCTGAGTGGCCGCAGTGCATGTCGCCGGGGTCTGAGTGGCCGTAGTGCATGTCGCTGGGGTTGGAGTGGCCGTAGTGCGTGTTGCCCGGGTTTGAGTGGCCGCAGGGCCTGTTGCCGGGGTCTGAGTGGCTGCACGGCCTGTCGCTGGGGTCGGAGTGGCCGCAGGGCGCGTTGCCCGGGTCTGAGTGGCCGCAGTGCGTGTCGTTTTACTGTCAGAGCCAGAGACCTTCCCTTCCCTTTGAGGGCACTGAATGGTGTTGAACAGGGCTCGGTAGGCATGGGCCAGGCCCCAGCACGTTGCAATGAGCTGCATCTCTCTGGAGTTGCCAGGGTGACAGCATACTTTTTCCAAATATTCTACTAACTCTTCAGGATTCTGCACTTGCTCAGGGGTGAAGTTCCAAAACACTGGGGGTGCCCATTGGCCTAGGTACTTGCCCATCTTGTCCCACACACCCTGCCACTCATAATTATTCAGCCTTGGGGCAGATCTCTGGATGATATTCTTAAATTGCTTACCAACTTTAGACAAAACCGAAACAGTATTCCCAAGAAGTATTAATAGAAGTATCTTAACTGCCCAAGGATGTTCAAAATACTGAAAAATTACTGTAATGAAGGAGGAAACATTATAGAAGAAGGTAGTGACCCTGCCATTCTGTATTTCCTCCGTAAAAAAACTCTCAGAAAAGTTACTGCAATTGCTAGTTGTTTCCACGAAATGATCTCCGTGGTACAGTAACGGCTTCATTGCGAAGTTTACATACCACACTAACGTCAAGGTCAATGTTCTAAAAACAAACCTCACAAGCGAGACATTACTATTCACTGCAGACCACAGCAAACTGCAAAACCCAACACCAATCTTTAACATGTACAGCAGGAAAAAGAGCGCGATGCAGATTATACAAATCAATATTGAGAACAGAGAAACCAACATTGTGACCCACAACTACTAACAGATATAAGTTCTTTAATACGCTCCGGTTAACCTGTTATTATCTCAAACCCTTCGAGCCCCACGTTGGGCGCCAAAAAGGACTGTCGTGGTTTAACTTCAGTCAGCAACTAAGCACCACGCAGCCGCTCGCTCACTCCCCCCCACCCGGTGGGATGGGGGAGAGAATTGGAAGAGCACAAGTTAGAAAAACTCGTGGGTTGAGATAAAAACAGTTTAATAATTGAAATAAAATGATAATAATAATAATATGATAATAATAATAATAATACACAAAGCAAGTGATGCACAGTACAATCGCTCACCACCCGCCGACCGATGCCCAGCCAGTCCCCGAGCAGCGGCCCCCCCGGCCAGCTTTCCCCAGTTTATGTACTGAGCATGACGTCCCATGGTATGGAATGTCCCTTTGGCCAGTTTGGCTGTGCCCCCTCCCAGCTTCTTGTGCACCTCCAGCCTTCTCAGTCGGTAGAACATGGGAAGCTGAAAAGTCCTTGGCTAGTGTAAGCATTACCTAGCAACAACTAAAACATCGGTGCGTTATCAACTTTGTTCTCATCCTAAATCCAAAACACTGTACCAGCTACTAGAAAAGAAATTAACTCTATCCCTGCCGAAACCAGGACAGCCCTAAGCACAACCATGGCTATACCAGCAGCTCTGCATGGCAGCACTCTCCTTAGTGGCCTTAGGTCAGTTGGTGGTGAAGTTATTGGTGAAAAATGACTTCTCTGTAAAGCAGATGAGACCATTGTACCAGTGGATATGGAATTGAGGAATATTTCAAAGTACAAGTCGGTGGTGGTGGAGGATGGGGGACATCTTGCATATTGTTGATCTGTGGGGACATGACAGACTAGGTTTTAACTTTCTAAAGATGAAGAGAGACAGGAGGCAATCACATCTCAGTGCAAGGACTGAGAAAATAGGTTCATATTTTTCTCTTGATTTTCCTGCTCTTATGTATGATCATAGCAACGCTGCACAGCAGAATTGCTAAGACACTATGCAACCTCATAGGGACTGTGTGTGTCTTATAATGCCCGACTTGGAGATATGATTCCTTTATGCTTGCGCTCTACGTAAAGTTGTCAGTAGCAGTTAAGATACAGTGACAGATCACTTTCGGATGGCTAGGATGCTGGGGGAAAAAATGGAAAGAGGAACAATTTTGGGAAAATAGTTATGGTGAAAGTCATGGTCTAGATGAGTTTTAATGTGCTGTAATAGCTATTTTTGTGTATTTTTCTCTTCGTTGCTCTAAATGTTCAAATGTCATTCAAGTTCATGCATATGAGAGAGTATAGATGTTAAATTAAATTTATCTAGAAGAAAGTTAGAAGCCCTCCTGATACCAGGTCTTTGGCCAAGCTGAGTAAAAATTTCTGATATGACTGCACAGTTTCATTTATCAGAAAGATTCACAACAAGATTGAGTATCTGCCAGGAAAGATGAGCAAATTCAGATGGAAGATCAAGACTCTCATTTTTGCCTTCCAAAGTAACTAAACACTATGTCAGTTTACCACAGGACATAACAAAGTCACTTTTTCTTAAGTCTTTAAATAAAGGCAGGTTAGTTTTCTAAAACATGACGTAGCTCGACCATTTAGTTCTCTTAAAACTCAGTGAAATTCCCCTCCTGTCTTTGTTCTGCAAGAGGTCAGTCAGTCCAGGTGAATCCTGACCTTAAACATAAAAATCTTTGAATGTTAAAGAGATTGAATGCAAAAGGGACTGAAGCGTGACATTTAAAGCACACACATGTATTTGCTCAAAATACATATTCAGTACTCATCCGCTTGGATGACTGCTTCTCTGCACATCATTCTGTTCCCAGATGAAGTGATCTTTCTGCCTTGTTTATAGAGAAGTTTATTGCGTGTAATGATTATTTTCTTTAAAAAAATCTAGCAAGACATGATCTTTAGGCAGTAATAAAAAAAACTTGCCCTTTTCTTCTGAAAACAATGTGTGGGTTTTTACGGTTCAGTGTAGCAATATTGCTCATCGAGATGGCTTTCTCTATCACAGTGTCCTCACAAAGAAAGAATAATATTTCTACTGAAGTATCAAGAGTCTAATTGTTCAGATGATTAAATAAAACAAGACTGAGATAATGAGTCCGATGTGCACATTAACACATACTTTATCCTCCATGGTCAACCCTACCAAAAAGTCAACTCTTGCTCTACCTCAAAACTGGAAAGAGACAACTGTCCACAGGAAGGGAAATGTTGGTCCTGGAGGCAACTGTCTCACACTCAGTCTCTGTCCTTGCAGGCAGTGTGGGCACCACACAGCCAGGACACTTTATGTCCACAGGTAAAAAGACCTGGCAACAACTGTGGATGAACTTTCCAAGGCTATCACGGGAGCAGTCCTCACTTTGCCAAAAGGGAGCTTTCCCTGTGGTTGTGGACTGGGGGGGTCTTGGATGCTTACACCACTCAAACAAGCTCAAGAGAAGGATTTTCTATCTCAAACCCCAGAGACACATTGCTACATTTTCCATGATGACGACACTGTGAAGAGGTAAAGAGGTGCTGGGGCACACAGGACATGCCTTTCCTGCAAGCACCCATGTCTAGGGGGTGTCTCAGAGCAGGGAGTGATGGGCTGTCTTCCACACTGCACTGTCTTGCCTGTAGAGATGAGATCTGTTCCTCCCAGCTCTTAGAGAGATATAAAAAATGAACAGAGTGTGACGGCAAGATAAAGGAAAGCTGGAAAGACAGAGGGGAAAGCAAAGGTGAAAGTTCAAGAGAAGACCTCCTAGCTTCTCCCTGCATCTCTTCTTTCCTGAACCTTCTCTTTCCCCACACACCTTTCAGCACTTCATTATCCACATATGAACCCTGTGCCACTTGCACCTTTATCATCCCTTGGTACCATTATCCTTGAAGAAGTGAGGAAAATTTGTATCTGCAGGTCCACTGATGGCTCTTCATTTATGGTCAAAAGTGTTTCTTTACAAAAGTTTCTCTGTTTGCACATGAATAGATCTGTACGTACACCCCCTTCCTTGCTTAAAATTCTCTTTGAGTCTATAATTACATAGTAAGTCTTTCAGACTGCCTTTCTCCTGCTGTGCTTCATAGCAAACAGGTTTTTATTGGGTTTTGTTTTAATCTTTTCTATTTCTTCAGCAGATTGATGGCACATTTTTACAGTTTTGGCATTTACACAGGAATAATGATGTTCTCACACTGTCCATTTCTATAGATGACACTGCATTCTGATGATTTTGTACCACAATGTTTTTTTCACAATGTTCGCCAGACAGTCATATTAATGTCTGATCATCAGTGGGGATGTTGGTATACCCAGATCCAGCTCTGCCCCTGCCCAGGTGTAGAAAGGACTACCCAAAGCATGAAAACCATGCACTGAAAACCATGCAACGGTTTTGGGAATATCTTTAAAACTTTAACTCAACCTGCCTGGGGACAAAAATTGGCTAGTACTTAGTTGAGATTTTTGTCTAACTCAGAAATGTAATAGTGGTGTGAAACTTAGGAAAATTAAGAGTTAATCTGTTGTGGGTTTTTTTTCTTTTATATGCTGCTTAATGCAATATCAAACTAAGAAAAAGATGTAGCTGTATTAGGGAAAACAAGTGTTTCAACTGATCCTGCATGTCTCTGGAATAAATGCCTCAGAGCTGTCAATTCTTCAAGACTGGATTAGACTCTGGAAAAAGACTTGTGGAAGCCCGGTGTGTGGATGAAACTAACACTGACAGACACTCCCCCTACCCTACAACTCTTGAACCTATAAGCCAACTTTAATGAAATGTTATGGACGGAGAGCAGTCTCAGACAAATTACGATTTCTTATGCTTTATAATTATGTGACTACACAGAAGAGGGAGATTCTGTTTAATGTCCTCTCTGAAAGAAGAGCCCACTCAAGTGCTCAGAAAAAAGCACACATCAGCAAAACCAGGCTCCACTGTTCCTTTGCTCGTGAACTGACCTCTGCATCAATTTCCACGATCCCAGTCCTGGAATTGTGTTCTGCTTCATGTAGAGACTCTACTACACGTTTTAAGGTATTTTCTTCTAAAAACAAAAATTTCATTAGCAGGCTAGAGGGGGAAATATGAGGCTGACTCTCTTTCAGGAATAGAGCACAACAAAGCTACAGTTAAAACCAAAAGTGTTAGAGGTCTGACATGATGCAGTGATATTTTTGAATACTCATGATTTAGATGAAGCAGACTTGGAATCAGACCACAGGACTCTTAACAGTTTGTGGCAGGTGTAATGCTAAGAGGTGCCAGGCATGTAATTTTCTCCAATTAAAACAATTACATGATTGATGATCAGTTACTGCATTTCTGAAAAATAACTGGGAATCCCTCATCCATGGATATTCTGAACGACTTTTTAAGACTTTCTGTCAAAGAGATGATAGTCACTGCTCTGTATGGAGTATCATATCCACAAGCTTTCTCATGCCCAGTTGTCTTTTGGCAGGTTATTTCTAGCTGTATTAAAATGGCCTCACAAATGTGAACAAAATTCCCTTCTCATGCATTTTTCTAACTACTTCCAGAAAGCTGGTAAGATCATCAGCTTTCCAAGATGTAGGAATGGTAAATTGGGATAAATCCTTCCTTCCCTATCCGTACATGCCTTTGAATGTTTGATCTGCAACCCTGAGATCAAGCACCAAAAAGTAGTCTGAACTTTATTGTATGCTAAGCCATCAGTAAACCTCTTCTCTGTCACTGTACAGTGACTTGTTGGAAAATTTTCCTGATAGTCTTTTAAAAGTAAAAGAGATCAGATAAGGAGTCTTATCCTCTCAGAAGGGGAGAGAAACCTCGTAAGGGCTGGGGAAGGAAAAGCAGATTGCCTCTGTCCCAGGATCCCCCTGATTTGCTACAAACGCAGTGCTTAGCCAAAGCAAAGCTGTCTGGATGCAAGAGCATCCTGTGATGGCACAAAAACACAACCACTGTTGTTAAGCGGGAACATGAGCTCCTGAGGAAACCATAAAGCGTCAATGGGGTGGGAATTCATCAAGCAATTGCCTGGACTGTATCCAGGGCTGCAAATGAGTCCACAATTCATGGTTTCCCAAAATAAGATGCATGCAAAAAAGTTGCGGGGATATAAAAATGGCTTCCCCAGTAGAACAGCCCTTCTGGTCATGAGATTGTGAGACCTTCAGGAAAGGAGACTCTGGTAGAAGGAGAAGGAGCTCCCATATGAAGTCCATTCATCTCCAAATCCAATAAAATCATTCACAGGCAGGGGAAAAAGGGCAAGCAGATAGACACCGGGATGCTGCAGAAGGGGAGGAAAGTCAGGAAAGCACTGCCTGCCTATGGAAATAGGAAGGCACATTTAGCACATGCCTTTATATAACAAGTAAACCATTTCAGAAGGTTGCAGAAACCCTGAAGACCTTCAGGGCCTTCTGGTGGAACAAGCATGATAGGCATTCACTGCAAGGCTTCATTTTCAGGTGCAGCAAATGAACTAACATCTTGGTGCGCTCCCAGTAGCGATGGACATGTTTCAGCTGCAGCCCCTGGTGTAAGTCCCTCTGACAATCTCAGCTCCTGCACATCAAGCTCAGCAAGAGCCTCAAGCCAGTGCAAAGCAATGGAGAAAACTCTGGGATTTGTGTGAAGTCTTTATTGCCCCGAGACACCCACAGAAGGCCAGAGTTCAGGGCCTAACCTCAGACATTAACACTTGAATGTGGACAAAGCATGGCTAAAAGCACTTTGAGCTCATAAGATGTGTAATACATCATGTAGAAGTAGCTTTAAGTATACTGTTCTGAGTGGCAAGGCTGTTCTCCTCCAGACCACCACAGAACTTGGGTCATTGACCACAGACATTCAAGCCTCCTGTGAAATTTAGATTTATTAGAATACGATTTCAAGGCAATAAGAAGGACCTCACAGAACAAACAAGGCCAAACTTGGGCACTCCCTGGTTTACCTCAAGCTGTGCCTGGTCTGGCACACCTAACAGCTGTGCTTATCCCATTTCCAGTCATGAATAGCTCACAGCCAGGGCAGCGTTTTTTTTTCAATGGTTTCTGTTAGGAAGGGGATCTCAAGGGTTAAATGTTCTATTTATGGATCCTGCCAAGATTTTGCAGTGTTTCAAATACACGCGGGTATTTTTAGACAGAGAATTCTAAAATTAACCATTCGGCCTTCCTAAAAATACCCTGCCACACTTCAATAGTTCCTATTGATGAGACATGAATATAAAATACACTTTAATTTCCTACAACCAAACAGAAGAAAAGGAAAATGTTTCTCCCTCTAAACAGGGAGGGAAGTTTTTGCCTGAAGTGGCGAGTCTCTAAAAGGCCCTGCTTGGTGAATCATCAGGTTTATGGGGGAAGCAGAAATAACCCTGAAAACCTCCGTGCTTGAGATTTCAGGTGGAAGGCACAACTTTTTTGATTAAAACAGTGTCTCAAAATCAGACATAAAAGGGGATATATATTGGTGGTTTCATAAAGTGTTTGCTACAGTTTTTCGTGATAAAGATCCATCTTTTGCCTAGCATATCAGAGGTAAAATCATGTCTCCACGGAAGTCAGAATTTCATCCATCATCTTGTCCTTTCTGTTTCTTCTCCAACCTTTAAATAAATGGTGCTCTGTAATAACAAAACAAACCCCTTCAGCTCCCTCAAAAAACAGGCACAGATAACAAAAGCCTTTTTCAGATGCCCAGCTGGGTTAAATCCATGTAATTCCTTCAATGCTGGTAGAGCTACAATTATCCTTGACTTGACTGAGGCTTTCAGCGTTCCTCTGACGCCTTCCGAACTCAATACTAATTCCAACCATAGTCCAAGCTCAGGCAGTGGGACTACTGTTGTTGACACCTGGGTTGAAAAAGACCTATGGGCTTGGGAAGACAGCTCAAATACCTCCAATTATCAAGCACCTTCCCCACTCCAGATCACACTGCAAACCGCCACACTGCTTTGGGAAACAGGGCCTTGCACGACACTGAGACTATCCTTAGCCATTTCTATCAAACAGCTAAACTCCCTGGATTGGTTTTAAAATCTCACATCTTTTTCTGTATGAAATCAATTATAAAACTCTTATATGTTCCTTGGAGACACTATTCCAGCTGATTTTTTGAAACTTAAATAATTTCACTGGTAAGTTGTCATCTTGCCGAACAGAATAATAATCACAGTCGGTTTTGTTCAGATCCATTCCCGTAACCGAGATTCCAGAATGATTTAAAAGCAGACTTCATTTTTTCTTGATGGAAAATTTCTTCTTGAATACCCAGAATCAGCTTGTCCCCCACGCTAACCACCTGCTGATCTCCTACAATGTTATGACAATCAGGGATATGTAAACGTGTCACAGTAAACTGCTCTTTTTAAAAGTAACTATCCTTGCAATGGCCAAACGGAGCAGTGCTTACTGTGGTGTGCGGTCAACCCCACGTCTCCTAATTACTGTATGTGTTCAAAGCAATTTTGCCATCAGGATAAAAACTTTCTGAATAAATCACTTTTAGATGACGTTTGTTAACCCACTTGATGTTTGTTAACCCACTTGATGTTTGTTAACCCACTTTTAAATCTCTTGATTAAAGTTCTATACTTGGTCTCGCTGGAACTCTTCAGCAGAAGAGTTCCAGCGAGACCAGGTGTAGAACTACTTTTACAATCTGGTTGAGAATACTTTAAATGGAAATAAACTGATTTTTAAATCTCCATCTCGGGGATATCTTCTGGGACTATCACTTGTTTGTGCATGCACGATCCTACGCACTGGCTGATGAGTGAGTCATACTGCCTGCCACCTTATCTGCACAATACCATGCAATCTGGAGAGTGTGGTCACATCAGAAAGTGATTTTACTACTCTTGGCTGTCCAGGCTAAAAGCTGAAGCAGAAAAACAAGATTTTTTACTTTTTGTGTGTTATGAAAGTCCAATACACTTTTCATTTCTGATTTTGATTTGCAGTTAAAAACTGCCAGGAAATAAACCTTCCTTTTCTCTGTGGCTCTTTTGCTCTTTCTTGTCTTAGAACTGCAGCCTTAATTTATGCTGGTAATCAGTGTTGCCTCCCTCCAAAAGAAAAATCTGTCTTTACATATTTGAAAGGCAATGCAAACTTGGTTTCATATTCTTATCTATGCAAGCAAAATCAAGGCCAGGTCCCACATGCACTCAAGGTTAGGCACAAATGAGCAAAGCACTCCTAACATCAGACAAGACCCATGCTAACATCTTTATTACTTCACACATGACCACTCCTAGAGCACCCAGTGCAATTTCTGGCTTGTGTAATCCCCTGTTTTAAAAATCTGCATCTTTATCCAAGCCAACACTGCCTGACCCGTACCAGATAACGTAAGCAGGTGGCAAAATGCCTACAGTTTCCCTTTGAGTGAATGCATACCTTTTAGAAAAAAACCTTTCCCTTATGATTTAAAGAAAGCAGCTGATGAAGAATCATAAAGTCTCTAGGGAAGTTGTTCCAGTGGTTAATTGCTCTTACTATTAAAATATCTCTTCTTTATTTCTAGTCTGAATTTCTCCAGCAGTTCTCTCTAGCCTGAATTACACCTATCACAGCATCCTTTTCTCCTAGATTAAAGAGCTGTATTCTCTCAGGAGGGGTATTTCTGTAGAGATACTTGCAGAAATGAGACCAAGTCAACTCTTAACTCTCATGGTGAAGCTGAAGAGAGAACACTTTTAAATCTCTTGATTAAAGTTGTAATTATAAGACCACTTGTTCCTGTTTTTTAAAAAAAAACTTTACATTTTTTTTCAGTATTCTCATTGAAACATAAATGTCAGGCTTGAGTAAATATATCTGTAATTGTCCAGTTAAGGCTGTATTCAAGATAATACAACCTATCTGATAATCATCTATTAGTATGTCAAAGCATAGCATTGGCCATATATGCAACAGCTTCATGCTGCCCAACTGTTTTTCCATCATGGCCTTGCTGTCACCCTCAGGAGATGTTGTTGGCCCCTTTAGTGCTGCACTTTTAAATCCCCAGAGGGAAACAGCTCATACAACCAGGCAGATGCAGGAAAATGCTGGGGTTTATGCCCCTTGTTGATCGGAAAATAATGTTTCCCACAGGGGTGGAATAAAGTCACAAATGCAGAAAGCATCAGTTCTCCTTGGGAATGAGTGGAAGATAAATTGGAAGAAGGTGAAAGCTTGATCCTACTGCCTCTGAACTCTTGTTATATTTAAGGGTTCAATGACACCAAGTTTGTTGATGACGGTACTGTTCTTGTCTTTCCTTGTTAGTTATGGGAAAGTGCCTGTCCTGAAACTGCCTGGAAAGGTGATCTGGCCTGGCCAAATAAAACTTACGTATATGGGAACGCCACATCCATCAGCCTGTTGATAGTTCACCTCTCACTTCAGCTGCCTAAAATCTCAAACGCTCTAATTTAAATCAGCAGAGGCATTGCAGTGCTATTTCTTCACTGTGCTCTTGGTGACATGGCACTACACTGAGATGGTGCCTGGTGTGGGGATTCGGGCACAGAAGCAGTCACCCAGCAGACTGTTTCCCTTTACCTTTGCTATTGCACTAGTTTTGTGGGGCCCCCTTTATTTTGGGTCTAATCCCCCAGCCTGTTTTAATTCAAGGAACGGAAACCTAACAGATGAATGCATAGTGAACCATTTCCACTCTCCCTTCTTGATAGCCTAGTTCAGTCTGGAAATGCCTCTGGATCAGTATATTAAATTCAGAAGCCTAGTACAGTTAAAACCTTTTATCTTGCTTCTCTATTACATTGTCTGTCTAGACAGGATCTATTTATACTTGGCTGTAGCACCTAATTTAGACAAATAAGTCCATTTTGGTAGAAGTCAAGTCATAAATGGCACAGACATTGCTTTCTCTGATCTTTAAACCTGAGCCATCTTACTATGTACCTATCAAGGCTGCTGCAAATGAGGAATTTCCAAGCAAAGACAGATGGCACACTAATAGGAGGGGATTTAAAGTCACACAGCACCTTCACTGCATGCAAGATCACAAAGAAAATCTGTTCTCAGTGTAATTAATCTGCGGAGGCTCTTAGAAACTCCCCTCTTTTCTCCTCTTCAGACTCCTACCACTGCTATTAGGCTTCATTCTCTGATCAGTGCTATCTGCTTCAAAGGAAGATAAAAACCTGTGATGAGTCGCACCTACTTGTAATGTCCTGTATCATGGGATGAATTTATTTTCACACCCGTGTGATGGATTAACAAAAGCCCAGGCTGTATATATCTTAGTAAACTGCTAATATTCTTCATCCTGATAAAAGACCAAGGCTTTCTTAGGGGGAAGCTGCTAAAGCTATTTCCTTTTCTAGCATCTTGCAATAGCGGCACCTCTAATCCGTTTGGGCCAGCCCCTCCAAAATGCTGGTCAGCCCTAAAGGACCTGGGAAGAGCAAATGCTCAACTATTTCACTGTGACGCAGGATGCTTTCGTTAGATTTTATGATGTATTTGTGAACAGAAATTAGGGAAGGGAAGCTAACAGAAATTAGCTAGTGTGTGTGCCAGGACACATCACTAGCTCTAAGATGGGTTTGCTGGTTGTATTCACATTGCACATTGCACTGTTGAGTTGGATCAGTCCACTTGGGCCAGAAGCTATTTCCATTTGATTGCACAGAAAATGTTTGCACAGGGTCCCTTCCCACCCCAAGCATTCTGTGATGCCTTGAACTGTGGCAGATGTAATCTGGAGGGGGCTGCTGTGCTGGGCCATGGGAGAAAGCTGCTGAAAGCAAGGCTGATAACTCACAGGTAGAAACAGAATGAAAGGAACTCCTGCTCAGCATTCTCTATTCATAAATCCTGGTTATATTAAAAAGGTGGTGGGTTGGGTTTTTTAAATTTGTTTTCCCTCTCCTGGCTGTTTTTCTCCTGAAGTGTCTCCATCCCTCCATTGTCACCAGAACTAGCTGTTGAGCAGTGTCTGTGACAATGTGCAGTTCTCAATGAAATGATGGAAAAATAAATTTGTTTTTTGTTGCTAGTTCTGTCAAAGGTTCTCAGGGCTCACTACAGTGTCCTGGTGAGCCAGGAAGAGGTCTTGTTCCTGCAGCTTCTCTTTCTCTCCTCTTCAGTCTCCCATGGCTGGTGGCCCACTCTAATGGACAGAAAGGATCACAACTATGTTCCAGCCTATTGCTGTCCAGTGTCCTGGACATTGTTTCTGGAGATAGAAATTAAAAGCTCAAGGTTAAGGAGGACATTCCCAGACAGGGGAGAGCTCCAACACCCAAACCACTGCTTACAAAAAAGGGACAAGTGCCTTTGCTCTTGGATACGGCTTGAAGGAGAGGGATTGAGGCTACTGCTCTTTGCTTCACTTGGTGCTGTCAGTCTGTAAACGTGATATAATCACACCCATGGGGCAGCCTGGGCAGAAAGATCTACTCTGTGAATCCCAGGGGTATTTAGGCTTGATATAGTTTCACGGAGTTCCTCAATCACATCTCCAGCTAGGCTGAGAAGCAGATTTTAAATTGTTGAAGGTTTATTGAGGAAAAAAAAATAAAGTCCCCTATGGCTTTTGAATTGCCTAAAAAAGCAAAGGCAAAATTTAGGCATGTACCTTTGGGAGCCAAGGGCATGGTTTCTATATGGGAAGCACTATGGTGCTCTATATGGGAGCACTATGGTTTCTATAGTGCTCAGCGATACCTCTGCTGCAGTTCTTGCTCTGCTCTACCTTACAGGAGTGTCGCAAGGATAAATGACGTTTGAGTGCTAGTCATGCCCATCATTAAGAGGGCCCTGTCAGTACCAAGGATGGGTGAATGGCTTTTGAAGCAAGCCCCAGGGACATGAAAGAACACCTTGCGCAGAGCAGCTCTTCTGTTAAGTTTCTCTTTTGACAAACTCTCCATTTTGGGAAGGCATAAGGACACCAATTGAATTTTTTGTGTTAAGAAAAACCATGAAAATGATTCAGCTTGAGGCATTTAAGCAACCGCACTGAAAGGTTCAAATCCAGCTAGTTTCAGCCTCTAAAGTTCATTTTTCCCATTTTTCTGGAAAAAAAAAGTGGCAGACAATATACCAAGCTCTGAGCCTTTGTTTGCAATACATAATGAAAATGCCTGAAGCTGGAGAAGGAAAAAAAAAAAAAAATTGCTGAATACAGAGCTCCTGTCCCATCACACCCTTGCTTGCCTGCTCGTGCCTTACTTGCTATACAAAGTCATTCCACAAAAATGGGCATTTCCCCATCTTCAGGTGGAAGCTTCATGATGGACAGGGCCAGGAAGACCCACTAAGCGAGCAGAGACTGTCAGGAGCTGGTTTTGTGTGTAGTGTGTGGGTGCTGGGGAGGCACTTACTGGATGCCCGGCAGTCAAAACTCACCCAGACTAAAGTTCATTATAAACCTATTGCAACTGGAAGGACATTTTTGCTTGAGGTTAGTATGAGATCTCTTTTGCTTTATCTTGTCTTATGACTGTCCTGTGAGCTTTCAAAAATTGTATAGCAATCCTCATTCCGGGGTTGAATGAAGCAGCTGATTTCATCACTTCCCACAAATAGTAGGGAGGAGAATATGAGGAGAATAATGAGCTTGCAAAAGCACAAATCTTATTATGCGCAGGAGTTCTATTTTTTTGAGTATCTTTTGCTAATAACCCTTTCTTTACAGCCTCTAATCATTACCCATGCTGCAACTGCTTAGTTAGAGCAAGGGACATTCTAGCTAGATTTGAGGGACTGAGGGTAACTTTGCCCACGTGCTGAGGAGTTTGGGGATGAGATTATAATCACAGTCACCACCATGGAAAGATGCGTAACATGCAAAGGAGAGGTTTGCTAAAGAGGTTTCCAGCTGCCCGAGAGGACAGTTACTGCAACAAGGCAATTTGCTCCCACCTTTAAAACACTTTTGTTCTTTTCAATCTTTTTTCTTCCTAAATATTTCACCCGGTTCCTACATGCAACTTGTTCTTGTTAGCTGAAAAGCATCACCTCTCAGAAGCATTCAGTCATCCCACCCTGCAAACCTAGATACAGCTGCCAGGTTCCCAAGGCTGCGTCTGAAAGGCACACTATGAGTGCCAGGAGAAGGCTCTCCAAACCTCGCTAGACCTCTTTAATCTGCTTTTTTGGCGGGCTCGTGACTTGATCTGTTTGTGGCTCAATCTGTTTGGGGCGGATGTCCTGGGAGAAGTACATTCACAAGTCTGGCAAAGCAGGAGAGGAGGAGGGTTGTGTTACTGCACAGCCCCTCTCTGTCCACCCTCGCTATGGCTCTTTGTAGCCCCTGCATTCATACAGGGCCTTTTTCTGCACTGGATGCTGGTTTGGTTTGTTTAGTGCCATCACGGCAAACGTGATCAGTAATATCGTTATCCAAAGTGTGTTCCCGTGCAGCTTGTGCAGCCCCCGTGCAGTATTTTGGAGACCCTCCAAGAGGACTTCCTCTGGGAGCTGGCTCTGCAGCCAAATAGCTTTCACTGCTATGAAACTTTTCCTGACACACTGAGTGTTTGTCCCTGAGGGGACACCCTCACCATTTCCTTTCCCGCTGGTATCTGCCCCCTTCACATGCTTCAGATGGATCCCTAGGCACCCTCAAGCCTGGCCATTTGGTGACATGCTTATGCCATTCGCAGTTTTGGAAGGATGGGTCCCAAGTTCATATTTAGGTCATTAAACAAACAACCTTTTGCTTAGCGCTGGTGCTGTGATGAAGGTTCCTGCTGATGGATGCAATCACATGCCCTACCACCAAAGTCTGCATTTCTGAGCTGTGTATTTGTCTCCTCACAGAAACATAAGAGTCCTGTTGCTGTACTTTTCCTTCTGATGCAACACCATCAGAGGCAGAGAAGGGAGGCAGTGTGAGCCTATAGGTTATCAAAAGATGTTAGGGGTCATGAAATAAACTTCCTCATACATGCCCCGCAACTTCATGCAGCCTGCACTGTGGCTGAAGAGCAGGGTTTTTTCTTAATAACAACTAGGAGATGAAGTGTGAAAGCATGGTATCACGGGATATCATTTAAGGAGAAAGCTTTGCATGGTCAGAACATGATAAACCAGAGCAGCGACGTACCTGCCCTGACCGAGGGGCTGAAATCCGGAATTGTGGTGGTAACAAAGCATCTCTCTGCTTTCCATCGGCTTTAAATCAGTGGCAGACGAGGGGTAGCACAAGTCCCAGTCCATAGCACAACACACTACATTGCCACTGCACATGGAGTTCAGTGAGCTCTTCCCCTCAACGCACTAAGATTAGCAGGCTTTTGGGTTTTTTTGTTAGGTTGGGGGTTTTTTGTCTTTTTACTTCATATTGTCAAATAAAAACAGAAAAACACTGGAAAATTATAAGAGGATGCAATATCATTTAGGCTAAGAGGTTTTCACTGATTAGCTTAATTCCTTTGAAAGGATGGGGGGGGGGGGGTGTAAGCATCCCTGAGACAATGTTAGTTCTTGAAGAAGAACAAGATATTTCAAGAAATAACCAAAACAAAACAAAAAGTGTGAGAAAGACCTGTTGCCATGGTAACAACGTGTATCAAACTGATGTCAAACATTCTGTGAAATAATCTTACCAAGTTGTAAGACACGATGATGAAGCAGGCTACAAAAGGAGTCTGTCAGTGTTTTATTTATGCTGGTTTTTATATACCTATTTGCCTGCGTGGTACGCATATATCACACCCACACTACCACCCACAGCACACAGCTGGCCCTCTGAACTGTCTTAGTTCCACTCCAGAAATTCAGGGGACGATGGTGGAGGAAGGACAAGGAGAAGAAAAGAAAGGAAAATAGCATTCAGATATGGAAAGGGAAAAATAACACTGCATCTTTTTAGTACCAGATGGACATTGGTCGAATGGGCCAGATTCGGTTCTCACCTCGGTTATTTGCTGTACAGGTTTCAGTAGTACAATTCCAGATTTGTGCCAGTGGACTTGAGATCAGAATAAGCCTAGTAATTTCTGTGTTAATATCTTACTATTTCATTTGTGTGCTCTGCAAGTGTCAATGCACAGACATCAATCAGTCTGAAGAAACAGGGTTGGGGATGCTTTGTGAAACTAAGTCACAGAATCACAGAATGGTTGAGGTTGGAAAGGACCTCTGGAGGTCATCTGGTCCAACCCCCCTGCTCAAGCACTGCCACCCAGAGCTGGTTACCCAGGACTGTGTCCAGACGGCTTTTGAATATCTCCAAGGAGGGAGACTCCACAACTCTGGGCAACCTGTGCCAGTGCTCAGTCACCCTCGCAGTCAAAAAGTGTTTGCTGATGTTCAGGGGGACCCTCCCGTGTCTCAGTTTCTGCCCATTGCCCCTTGTCCTGTCACTGGGCACCGCTGGAAAGAGCCTGGCTCCGTCCTCTTTGCACCGTCCCTTCAGGTATTTATAGACATTGATGAGACGACCCCCCCCGAAGCCTCCTCTTCTCCAGGCTGAACAGTCCCAGCTCTCTCAGCCTTTCCTCATAGCAGAGATGCTTCGGTCCCTTCATTAACTTTGTGGCCCTTCACTGGACTCTATCCAGTATGTCCATGTCTTTCTTGTACTGGGGACCCCAGCACTGGACGCACTATTCCAGGAAGGATCACCTCCCTCGACCTGCTGGCAATACTTAGTCTAACGCAGCCCAGGACACCATTGGCCTTCTTTGCCACAGGGGCACATTGCTGGCTCGTGGTCAACTTGGTGTCACCGGGACCCTCAGGTCCTTTTCTGACAAGCTGCCTTCTAGCTGGGTGGCCCCCAGAATGTACTGGTGCCTGGAGTGCATGAGGTTGATCCTCCACAGGTGCAGGAGTCTTCAGTTAGGTGACTGAACAACTTGACTTGTCTTGTCCCCTCATGTTGTAAAGCAAAAACAAAAGCTGGTGATGCACTTTTGTGCTTGTAGACACAATGGGCCCAGTGAACTGCTCAGGGGACAAAGCTGAGGCTTGTAATTACTAGCATTAGTATTTCTGCAGTCGCCAGAAGAAGCATCTGGGCCTCCTGATGGCATCTTGGGAAATCAAGAGGAGATACTATGATTCGCAGCAAAGCAAGCAGAAGAGAGAGACACATCATCCCTGAAGGCTGGAGTGGATTTGGAAGCAGGCAGCAGCTTTAGCAACCAGCAATTATTTTTCTGAACAAAATAAGATTTATTTTTTTTCCCCATTTGGACCACACTGACCTCTATGATTCTTGCACTTTTTGACCTTCTGTTCCTGCCCTTACCACATATAGAGATGCAAGCACATACATCCATTTCTACACAGACTTTCTAAATCTCTCTGATACTCCCTTTCTATTTTTCTGAGGGCACTTCTTGGGTTCATTAATGCAAATCCTCAACTCCAATGAGCAGTGGTCCACTATCACAAAAGTGTTATCCTAATTCTGCCATATCCTCTTGACTCACCTTTGCTGAGCTCCCAGACATGTTCCTCCTTGTTCATACATCCCTTCTGCTGCCTTTTTCTCCTACCATCAGACCTCATTCCATGGAGCCTGGTACACCTAACCAACTTCCTCAAGCTTGTTGTGGTCCTTCTTGTCCCACCCACGTCCTTGCATGGACCATTCCTCTTCCACAACCTATGCCAACCTCCATCCCACAAACTACTCCCTGACTGCTAGACAATACCTCAGTTCACCTCAAAACATAACCTACTAAGAGGCCTCTGCAAAGACCAGGCACCCAAATTACACCCCAAAGCCATGTAAGAAATACACAGATGAATGGTGTTGTAAATCCATAAAGATAAGGACAAAAAATTATAGCTGCTGTAAATCTGAGTAATTTCCTTATTCCAGGTGTCACTTTGGTTCATGACACATCTGCAGAGGAAGCACTGTGCTCCTTCAAAGTATATGACACCTCCTTGATGACCTCAGCTAACTACCAATTTTAGGGGCATAAGAGCTGAACTAAAACATTGTACAAAATTATACAGATTGCTCATTTATTGCTGAAGCAGGATTTTGTTCCGCACAAAACTGAGTGGCTTTTTTTTTTTGATCCTTTACTGCATGTTTCAGTTGATCAAACTTTGCCAAAGACAATAATCCCACTGGATAAAAGTAAGGCTATTTTGGATTTCTTTTCAGGAGTACACCAATTTTGTGCAATCAAAACTTTCACAGGAAGCACCTGCTTTCAGTGAATTGCCTGGTTTTTAAACAGAAAATTTATGAGAAAACAGAATGAAAACTGTGTGATATTATGCATTCCATTTTTTACACTTCCACAAGAAAAACTGATGTTTTCTCATATGGAGCAAACTTTCATGATAAAACAGCTGCTGCTTCATACAAGTATCTACTTTTAGACTTTGAAACAAGGATAAACAGAGCCATCTTTCCTCTTTTTTTTTGCAGCTGGCCTGTGATTTGCAAAGTCAATTTACAGCTTTGAACTATATGCAGAGAATTGCACCAGTAAATGTTGTTGTGGTCCTAAAAACCTAGCAGACCCATTCAACACCCAACTTTGCTAGCAACCTTACTCTGAAATTAAAATAAAACTCACTGTACTATGCGATATTTTGTTCTTCCATCCTAGATCTTAGGATTTAACTGGGTAGGTTTTTTGTGATTTTCTTCTCTGGAGTTCCTAGCCATGGGGCAGCTGCATTTCTGAACTGTTTACAGCTTGCAGAATACTTCAGGATCCTTCAAGGTAAGAAGCATGATGTCCAACTCCTTAGTCTTTCCTGCCTGCTCTGTCTCTTGAGGCCCTTCATGCCACGGTCACCAGTGCAGTACAAGATGTTGCCCATGAATAGGCAATGCTAATCCAACAGTAAAGCTGTGGGGTTAAGCATGCAACACTCAGGAAGCACAGAGATAGGTTCTCTCAACCATGCAATGGGGCCACCTAATGCTCTGTCACTGAACCGTGGCCCTGTCACCCTGGTAGCTGAAATCCCTCGTACGTGGTGGGCTCGGGTGGCAGCGCTGTATAAGCACCTGATCCCAGCTGATGGTCTGGAACTCTGCAAGAGCCAGGGAGATGAGGAGCTCAGGGGAGTTTTAACCTTCTGATGAGGTGCTCCAATATGTAGAAGGGCAAGTGGTCTCGTTCCCTTCTAAGCATCTTCTAGGAGATACCAGTTTTATGAGCTGAAAATGAACATTTTCCTGGAGCTGGGCTTTACGCTGTGTTTTTATTATCCACCTACTGAACTCCACATGAGGAAAAAAGAAGAGAGAGCCCATTACACCTTCTTACATTCAACATAAACTTACGGGGAAACATGGAAGAGCAAAGAGGATCGGTGTCCCCTCTGTATGTATCTGCTGTGTTCTAACATCTGCTAGAAAGTCTGGAGAAGAAGCCAGCCCTGAACATTTCAGTGCCTGGAATTACGGAGAGGATGGGTGGAGCTTTCTTGCTTTGTTTATTTCCGGGTTTTTTTTCTCTTTAGAAACAAGCTGGAGTGATGAGCTATTATTTAGAGCTGGCCCTTTGCCAGGCTGCAATTTCAGAACTCCAAACAGCCTGGAGGTTAAGCTCAGGAGAGAGTAAATCTTGTGCTTCCGCTCAAATAAATGAACACGAGTGCTGTTGCCTGACTTTCTGGCTTCCAGAAGGAAAAAAAAAAAAAAAAGGGGAGGGGTGATTTAGTCTGCATTGCTCCACGGTTGCAGTGGAGGAGGCAAAATCATGTTTAAGTGAAGTCTCTCACTCCCTCCCCTGCCACAGTTCACTTGCCACTGGTTCAGAAGCAGCAAAATCTCAAGGAATGAGATGGGTCTGCATGATTTAGAGCTTTAAAAATGAATTTTCAAATGATTCCAAAAGGAAAAAAGAGGACTTTTAAAACTCAAATGATGTCATGGGCTATTTTTGGATGTTAAAGCCCCAAGCCAGTTTGGTGAAGAGCCCATGAATGGCAGTAAGATGGTCTAGGTGGAATTTAAGCCCTTTGAACATAGTCCTCTCATTTTATCCAGTGTCCCTCTCCAAGCTCGGACCTGGCAACAGCAGTGGTAAAAACATATGGAAAACTCTACTGCCTAACAGGGGTGTTTCTTGCCCTTCATTCTGGGATTTGATGAAGTCAGACCACGGGGGAAACTCCCTCTGTGTCTGACATGTAGCACTTGCCACATCTGACCCAGTGAATTTGCAAGTGGGAATATGTGTGGATAAAATTAATTGTGTGGATGTGGAAACACAAATTTGGGATGGGGGGCATTACAATCTCTACCACAGACATCACCTGTGGTTGTGCTCACATCACATAATGTCTGCCCTTCATCTCTTTATAAACATTTAGGTGTAGATTTACTGCAGAAGACTAAGCATACTTTAGCCCACTGGCCAGCTGCTTTTTCTGATGTTCCTCCAGACATTCCTGCTCTGTTTCTGTGCATCCCCTCTGCTTCAGACCCAGGCAGACAGTTTTTCTCCCTCTTGATTAACAGGACTCTGAGATTTGGGGGGCACAGTGAAATATGATCACCTCTGTATCCTACAGGTCTTCACTTCAGCAAACTGATAGGAGCCTCAGGAATAGATGAAGAGGATCTGGGGTTGAAACACAGTCTGGAAAGCACCAAGTGGTATAAGAAGCACCTCTTGCATCATAAATGCATCCTGAAAGTACAGGATTTTTTGTTAAACAAATATTGTGGCTCCTCTCTTTACTTCTCCTGTACACTTCCCTGGTGACCACAGATGAGAAGAGCTGTAGTGACCACAGATGGGAAGAGCTTTGGTTCCAGAAATGAAAGAGGGATGTGATGATTTTTTGTTAATTATTGAACTCTGATAGTAAAATAAGGTAATAAAACCATGCCTGGATTCCCAGAGTGACATGTAAAATTAGCATTGCAAGGAGGTGACATGCTAGATGGAGTAATGCCTACAAAAATGTTCTTGGGGTCTTCACTTTGATGAATGTATTTAATTAAACAGTCTGGATATTTAAAAAAGATCATCAACTGGACTAAAAATACTCTGTGAACAAAGAGCCATAGAAAATAATGGGGTTTGGTGTCTCCCTTTGTTTAGTCTGCGTGAAATTGGAAGTCTTCCATTTGTTTGGATTAGTATTAGTGTCAGTGAAAGTAGAGAACCACTAGTCTTGACTCGTCAGTGATTTCCAGCTGAAGTCCATGGACCCCTCCAGTGGGTGTGAGAAAGATCCTTACCCATTGTAAGTCAGCTGAAATTCATAACACAGATGCCTCTAACTCCACTAATATAATTTTACAGATGCGCAAGCTGGAGAAAGTTGAAAATCACAAGGTCCAGTTGCTCAGCTGGTGCAAGCTGATACTAGTCCATTTCAACGTCAGCAGACTCAGCTATCTCTCCTCGGCTGTATCAGGAAAGATCTCATCATTTGCCTTCGTATAGTTCTTTGTACTCGCAGCTATTCAACACAACATGTTTAATCAAGAAGCCACATCTGCCAGGCAGACGAGATTCTGCTGCAGAGCTACAGTGCATCTAGGGTCAATGTTACCCAAGCAACGGTCAATAAATCAGGTGATCAAGTTGGCAGGCCTGATTCTCATAGTACCAGTGAAGTCCATAGCTTTGTGTACATTTCAGTGCTCATACATCCAAAGGGCTGAATACAAAAAGCGTGGCACAAAGCTGGATGTTCTACCCTTTTTTTGCACAAAAAGCATGTGAGTGAGAGAGAGAAGCTGGAGGGTGTTTGAGGATTTCTCCCTCAGCCTACCCTGAAGCACAGACTGAACAAAAGAATAACCTTGCTCTGAACCAGCCAGACTACAGTGCCTCCGGCACGTTGCATCATTGCTTCTGCCACAGGGGCTTCTACAATGGAAAAATGTTTTTTAGTGAATTAATTTTTTGGTAGAACTTTCTTTTTCCCCAGAAAATTTATTTCCGGTGAAGAAACACCCTTCCTGGGGATATGCTACAGAGCCCGTTGTAGTCAGTTAACAAATGCAGATAAGTGGGTTCCTTCTTGTTTGTGGAAGAAAATTGTTCCTCAGAATGGGGAATTTGGGTGGATCATAGTCTGATTCATCTGCCCTGAATCAGCCATTTAACCCCCCTCCGCTGGCCAAAGGAAGTTAGTCTCCTAATTATGAACCTGGCATGAAGCGGCCTACAGGTATGGGCGTGGCACAAAACAAAAGATGATCTCCAGCCCTGTGCACAGTTGGCCTCATTCTCTAAAATATGAAGCAATACAAAAGAAAAGTGGTCAAAGCACAAGTTGCTGAGGAGAGACAAGGTTGCATCCCAAGGGGGTTGCAAATTGGCTGAGCAAATGCTCACCTTACCCACCTTACATTGAGTGAGGCCATAGCTAGTGGATCAGTTCCTGTACCAACATCCACCTTAGTTCAGGATACAACATCCCAGTACCAACTGACATTCAAATCCCCTTTCTCACGTCCCTTGGGGTTTGTGGGCAGGGCCACATACCTCCAAAATGGTCTCCTTGCACTGCAAACGATACTGCAGTCTTCTTGGGCAAAAGCCTCGCTAGAAGATTTGCTGCACAGAAAGCTCAGGGATAGTCATCCTGAGGAGGAAATGGCTTGTGAAGAAGCTGATATCAAATCAGGCAGCGCACGGTTGTGTTTGGAGAGGAGATTGTGAGTACACCCCAGTCCTCCAACCTGATACATCAGGGACCCTGGGACCCACACAAACTGGCTACTGTCCCCAAGAAGATGTAGAAATGACGTAGGATAACTGGAGCTTTGGGACCTAGTTGAACCAAAAGGATTGTCAAGCACTGGAACAGGTTGCCCAGGGAAGTGGTTGAGTCACCATCCCTGGAGGTATTTAAAAGACGTGTAGACATGGTGCTTAGGGACATGGTTTAGTGGTGGACTTGGCAGTGTTCGGTTAACGGTTGGACTTGATGATGTTAAGGGTCTTTTCCAACCTAAATGATTCTATGATTCTATGAAAAGGTCTGTGAAGGCTGCCCCTCTCAGAAACCTCCCCTCCTCACCAACTCGGGATTGTCCCAAAAAGGAGATGGGGCCCGGGCACCAAAGACTCCAGCCCACCTCACAGACAGGTCTCGGCAGACTAGCTGGAGCCCAGCTTTTAGAGCATCTTCTCATCTTACCATTTGTCTGTCAATGGGAAACACTATTTCACGAGGATGGTGCGTCTGGTTCATCTCTGAATTTCTGCATTACCTGTAGGTGAAGGTGCTGCTTTTTTCTCATAGGTAAAACAGTGACTACTCATTAATTATGCAGCTTGTCATTATCAGCACACTGTTCATTTGTGTGTCAGAGAAAACAACCACACCATAAAAACAGGATCCGAGCCACCACTTGGTGCTGGTTCCTCTGAAAGGGGACTGTCATATTTGTATCCAGACAGAGCAGAAAATACCATGCTGTCAAAAAACCAGCTCCAGATTGCAATTCCTTCTACATGCAAAGCTTTGGTGCACGCTAAACAAAAGCTACAATTTGTGGGTGGGCAAAGTTGGTTAAAGCTGATTCTGATTTGGTTTTAGCTTAAAAAAGAACATAAAGCAACACAGAGCCAGAAGAGCCAGTAGTAAAGAAAGGCAGGCTAAGCATCTCTGTGTCAAGGAAGAGAGTGGGCTACTGAAAGCTTGTGGGAGCAGAAAAAGAAAAGCCCTGTGTCTCCCTCTCTCTGCCACAAAAACCCTCAGTCACCCAACACAGAACCATCATTGTGATGAGATTTGCTCTGCTTTAAGAGGAACTAGGAGAAAAGGACATAAAGGCAGGAGCACACCAATTTCTCATTTCATCCCAGCTCCACCTTCTTCCAGCTCTGAGAAGGTCTTCACTATCGCACATTCAGCCTTCAGCTTCTCACAGTGCTTTGGTTCTTTCCTGAAGCCACACCGATGGCACAACGCTACCAGAAAATGACCAAAACTATACCAAGATCTCATCCCACAAGCCCCTAGAAGGGGCAGGAAGGGCAGAAAGGACTGTGCTCTAAAGACCTTGCAGTCTACTTGGACAGAAGAGAGCAGGGAAGCCTGGGCGTGTGGCAAGTCAGCAGAACAAGCTTGATGATTTCCTCCCTGATGATGCACCATGTCTTAGGGAGCTCGACACATCAAGCTGAGCTTCTCTTGTCAGGGTAGGACAACTCATCTCTAGCTGGTGGGAACAGTTGCACCAACCAGATACAACAGGAATATTCTCAGTCTTTGATTTTCATTCTAGGCTGGTGTCGGCATATTAACACTGAAATCTTCACTCAGCTTTAATTATTGCTAATCAAGTTAGACTCTATGCACTAACTCCGTCTACCTTGCCAGATCTTTATGCAAGAGCAGGGTTTGCATGCCCTGATGTAGGCCAGATGTTTTCTGCAGTGCATAAAAGAAAAAAATAATAAAATACTTCTCCATCTAGTGAAAGTACGTGTGTTATCCACATCTGTTGAAAAGATTAGAGTCCTCTTGAACTTGGTTTACTGTAACTCAGATTTGTAAATTACAAAGATTCCTTTTTTCCCAAATAAGTAACAAATTTTTAAAAAAATACGGTTGAGTTTTTAGAAGTAGTAAAACTAACCTGCATAAAAGAGGAAACCTGGCTGAAAGTGAAATTTAACCTTAAAAGGGAACTTCATAACAATCAAAAGTTTTATTCCAAGGCTCTCCAGGTTAATCTGTATTTTGATGTTTTCAGCATTGCCATTTGAAAAATGTAAAAGTACGGCAGGGCTATGAAACACCCCTCCAGCTGGGAAGACAGTGGGAAAACTTGCATATCAGTTTGCTTTTCCAGGCACACCACTCGACTATTCAGCCAGGGCATCAGTCACCTGTGCTTGGATTTCAACACTTTTTTCACTTCAACTCTTTGTCACTGAACATTTCCCAGCAAATAAAAATGCTTCTGCTGGGCTTGCTGATGTGCTAGACCTGACCCAACCTCTGGTTGGGTCATTACCTTGTGCTTTTAAATTGTCCTCAAGTTCCCCTTTGCAGTGACTCCCAGTAGACTTCAGTTAGATGAAGATGGAGTGAGCAGGAACTATTGAGGAGGAGCAGATCTTAGTTATTTAAATTTTCACTTGATTTGTCATCTTTGGACCATGCAACCGTTGCCCATTTAGCTGTGTAGTCTCCGTGTTTTCATTCACTCTGACTACTCTCTTGAGCTGTTCTAACTGGAAAGGAGGTGCAAGGTGCCCATACCAAGGATTAAATTGTCTCTGTTTTCAAATGATCCAGGGCTAACAGCCAAGGCAGGGAGCAAGCAGGCACAGCAGTACGGACATCTCCCACCCCTGTGTATGGTCACAGAGGGAGGCAAAGACTTCTGGAGTGAAGTCCAAGCTAGTGGAAGAGAAGGATCTGGTGAGAATCAACAGTAACTTCAAGAAGACAGACCAGAAGCTGGAGGCAGGTTGTAAACAGTGAGGCTATTTAGGAACTGGCTGTGATTTTATGACCAAATCAGACAGAATCTGTCTCTCATTTCACTACATCTGCCTGGCCGGGTCTTTTTCAAGGGCTTTTTCATGCCTTTCTAAGAAGGCACCCCTGAGGTCACAGGGGTGATGTAGCCATCCAGGGGATCCTGGCACAGGTACTTTTAGAGCCATTCTTGTTTACGCCGTTGTCAATGCAGAGCGGCAGGGATGGCGTGGATGAAGCCCAAGGGAAACCCTCTGCTCATATCCTACCCTGAAATGATGGGAAGGTCAGAACTAGTTTCCCTGCATCTGCCAGAGTCACCCCCCTTTCCCATCCCTCCCCCCTGCTCTGGGGACAGACAAACCATCCATGCCAGAGTCCCAGAGTTCATCAAAATATTTCTGAAGAATAAATTTTCTGCTGCAAGAAGCCGGATTGCACAAACAGGCAGATGTTTGCAAGCAAATGTCCCAAGGAAGATTAAAATCCCAAGACACATTTCTTTTTTCATAGAACACATCTCAGCTGCTGTCAGGATGCTCGGGTTGCTCACTGGACACAAAATATATAGAAATGATCAGCGGAGACAATAAGAGGTCAAAATTTCCAAATGATGCCTTCCTCTGTGATGAGAAAGGAGGTTTGTTTATAGGGAACAACAAAGGAATGATCCTCATTCATCGGGAGTGCAGCAGTGCCCTGAAATGCCACCAGAGACCGGGGCCTTGATATCTGTAGGAGCAATGAAAGTCTGCTCCTAATCCGAGAACAGGTGGATAAAATATTGTCATCCAGAAGAGAAAAGGACCTTGCTGCACTCCTGCATCGGATTTGTGCCAGACAGTGGGGACAACCCACCTCTGCTGTCCCAGATGGCTACAGCCAGTTGTGTCCCTTTTTGATAACCCGCTTTTACTTTTGTCATGCATCCTTGTTCAAGACAACACCCCCGCTTTTCTTTGCTCAAAGGGAGTTCTAGGACACACTTCAAAACATTTATACTGAACCATCTCTTCCTTGTAACTTCCCACCCAAAGAATTATCCGTCGATAAATCTCTGCAACCCTGACTGAAACACCTTTCAAGTCTTCAATGTTTACCTCCAGATTGGGCTTTGCAGCATGTCCTGAGATGCAGGAAACCAAGGCTGGAATAAGTGGCTAAGGGCTTCTTCTAAAGACCTGTAAGATCCTTGTAAAGTCATAGCTCTCTTCTCCCATTATCCACAAAAGCGGGATGACTTATACACACCCTACAGACAGATCAACAGGTAGGCAGATACAGATTTACCAGGGTGCTATGTTCATCCCTCCCCTTCTCCTGGGAAATCGTTCAGGTTTGTGCATACAACTAATATACAACCATCCTCACATCCTAACAGATACTGTAAAACTAGCATTTTTGTTATTTGCACACACACATTTGCAGTGCAGTTATATGACTTCCCCCCATTCCTCACTCCCATGAGCCAAATAGAGTTGATTTTCCCACCAGCTGCATGGGCTGTCTGTGCAAGAGAAGTGCAGTAGCGTCCATGTAGACCCATGGACCTCTCACAACAGAGGACGTTCTTTTCCAACATGAGCATGAAAATACAACTGTGCAGGCCTGTTTCGGCCCTCCTTTTCCCCAAGTGCATTTGGGACACAGGCCCTTATTCGGGGCTGGGTTTGAGTTTTGGAGCTCCCTGGCTTTAAGTAGTGCCGCCTTAGCTAGCACCTCTCATGCTGATGGATGTGAGTATCGAGAACTCCTGAGCTTGACACAGTTGCTTTTGATTCTTCTGTTCTGTGACAATCTCAATCTATCCCCACAGAAAAAGGGGCACAGGTGTTAAAGCTAGAAACAATCCTCTCCATATTTGCAGGTGCTACAAATCTTTCTTCTGTGGAAGTTCTCTACTTCTGTTCTTTCCACAGGTTTCGGAGTTGTTCAGCTTCTGTGCATTTCTTTTTTGCACCTGATGCTCCCATCCCTCCAGAACTGCAAAGTTTTCCCATGGCTTCAGGCAGAAGAAATTGCAAAATATTTTATTCAGCCTCTGACGAGACTGGCAAAAATTGTGTCCAACAAAGATGGCTTCATAAACAGGGTCAGAGAACAGTTGTACCCGATAAGCTGGCCTTGATGTAACTATTTATTTCAGCACATATGAGATTGCGATTCTAGTTATGTAGTCATTACGCAAAGGACTGCGTGAGACCTTGATGACTCACGCTCAGTACTTTCAATCACCCCATGAGCTAATCTCTTGATACCATTGCTTAAACAAAACTAGTTTTCATTTCACTTCATATAATGCAATTCATTAATGTCACTAGACAACACATTGGCTGAGGAAACAGCTCCCTTCAATTTTGGAAGGCACTCTGGACTGCAGTCCTCGGCCTGTCTGTCTACCTGTTGTCTTTCCAAACAAGCCTGGGATAGACACCCCAGCCAAGTGACCAAGTGCCCAGTTACTGGGGCGAGACTGCCTGGAACCTTACATGAAATACGCTTGGGAGGAGTCCGAAGCTCAAAGCCAAGGCTGGTTAGGGAAAAAAAAGGTCCTATTTTGGGTGCTCTTGCTGAACATTCCACTTGAAGGAATTTCGTCCTTTTAAGAAGGAACGTGAAATGGCCAGACACCATTAAACTGACAATTTTATATTTTGATTTTGTGTGTGGTCTATTTATAACCATAAATCTGCTTGGCAGGTCAGGTGGTGAGGAATGTCCTAAGGACAACTCTTAACCATATCATCCTTGTGCATTTTCTTGCTTAAGAAAAAAAGGTCTCACAACCTTCATAGGCAGGGATGGAGCTTTAGGTTCTTATTTTCTATTATAAGAAATTCCTTAGAGGTTTTCAAATATAATCTTTAAAATGGAGGGGGAGGGAGGGGGGGAGAGAGAGAGAGGAAAGGAAGAAAGGAAGAAAAGGAAGGAAGGAAGGAAGGAAGGAAAGGAAAGAAGGAAGGAAGGAAGGAAGGAAGGAAGGAAGGAAGGAAGGAAGGAAGGAAGGAAGGAAGGAAGGAAGGAAAAGAAAGAAAGAAAGAAAGAAAGAAAGAAAGAAAGAAAGAAAGAAAGAAAGAAAGAAAGAAAGAAAGAAAGAAAGAAAGAAAGAAAGAAAGAAAGAAAGAAAGAAAGAAAGAAAGAGAAAGAGAGAGAGAAAGAAAGAGAGAAAGAGAGAAAGAAAGAGAGAAAGAAAGAGAGAAAGAGAGAGAGAAAGAGAGAAAGAAAGAAAGAAAGAAAGAGAAAGAAAGAAAGAAAGAAAGAAAGAAAGAAAGAAAGAAAGAGAAAGAAAGAAAGAAAGAAAGAAAGAGAAAGAAAGAAAGAAAGAAAGAAAGAAAGAGAAAGAAAGAAAGAGAAAGAAAGAAAGAAAGAGAAAGAAAGAAAGAAAGAAAGAAAGAAAGAAAGAAAGAAAGAAAGAAAGAAAGAAAGAAAGAAAGAAAGAAAGAAAGAAAGAAAGAAAGAAAGAAAGAAAGAAAGATTGATTTCCAAGCCTCCAGGACAACAGCAGCTCCTACTGCTGCAGGTCATTATCTTCCTGGGATCATCAGCCTTTTCTGAAATGCTAAACTGTGTGTGGCTTAGATTTCACACTGCAGCTTCCGGCAGCATCACACCAGAATAGCTAAGTAACCACAAGACCTTTGCAAAGCCCTTGATATTTCACCTTTTATAATAAATAAAATAAGGCACGACTAGTCTGAGAACCTACTGCCCCAAAACAGGTCAGGTTTATACTTTTCCCAGTTTTATATAGAAGGCTTTTAGTTGGCATAGGCTGAAGATGTGCGAGGAAACATATTAAAAATTAGACAGTTTGGTCAATGGTAGGCTGCGTCCTGGCTCCATTTAGTTTATTAGTGGAGAGGCAGCAATAGGATGATGTGAGAGTTTCTGATTTTCTCTGTGCACACTAAAAAAACCAGCTCTTTTTGTCACCAAACTGACTTGTGGAGGGCAGTTTCAGTTACAAACTCAGCCATCGACTGAAGATGGATAGTTTGCTTAATCCTTTGCCTTCCCAGTCCACACCAACAAAGTGAAGGCAATGGTACTTATCTTCTTTCCTTTGCCTCTGGATGTCTCAGGCTTTTAACACCTCCATGCAGTGCACATCGTGTGAGGGCATCCCTCAGAGCATGGGGTAATTCTCTTTGCTAGTAACATTCTTATCTTTTCCCTTCTTGCACCTTGTTTTGGTTGTCTGTCTCCTGGGGGTTAGGAGTGTTCATTTTTCCCACGTCTGCACTGTGCTAAACACAGCTGTCCCGATGTGACCATGCATGACTGGAACATCAATAACAACATCATTGTAGTAGCAGATGCTGGGGTATGACATCCAAAAGGGTTGCTGCATGGAAGGGCCTGCTGCACTGGGAGAAGAGGTCAGGAAATATTGCAGAGAACGGCAGGGCAATACAAGCAGCACCACAGTCAGAAGTACCATGTCCTGCCAAATCTGCCCCATGCTACAGGAGTCAGGCTTGGGTTTATGGTACCTCTTCATCTGCAGTTCACATCTGTGGATAATGATCTCTGGGATCATGATCATCTCAGAGATCATCTCTGGAATGATCTCTTGGTGATCAGTAAAACCTCTGAGCTTTGTCTCTCTTTGGACTTTTTCATTACCTTTCACCAGCCTGTTTCCTCCCTGTGTTCATATTGGCCTTTGCTGAAACTTTTAGCCATGCCATTCACCAAGTGTTGTCAGCCTTTGTGAAATCACCTTTTTTTCCTCTCTTTCTTGGCTGCCCAGCTGCTCCATGTCCTCACTCCTTTTCTTTTCACACATGCAGGCAAAGAAGCCTTTGCTCGTTGCTCCTGCATCCTCCGCAGGGTCTGATTCCCCTGACACCTGGTGCTACTCAACCTGGGATCCTGTGTCATCTGCTGGACATCCAGGTTTCTATAGAAAAGGCTCAGAAAACCATCAGACCTTGCCTTGCATGTCCGTGATGTAAAAGCAAACTAAGTGTTAACCATTTACTGCTCCATGAGGCTGTGAAGAGCTAGACTTCTCCACTTAAACAGGCAGGGAGAACTTTTCCACATCTTTTTATAGCTACCTACTCTGCAATTCAGCGTCGCTGCTTAATGTGTTCAAAATTGTACCTTTTCTCCCTTATAGAAGAAAATGCCAAACGGTCAGATTCTGTCCTGTTCCTCACTTTGAATAGGAAATTTCTCCTTAAGCAGCCTCCTCCAAGCAATCAGGGCTGAAAATGAGGCACAGTCCCTAAGGGTCTATCCCATGTGGAGAAATGAAACTCCACGCAGGAATACCTGGCCTGTCTCACCAGTGTTCGGGGAACAGGTTGATCTCTGGCGGCCGCACAAGGTTACCAAATGCTTGCAGAGGCAGAGAAGTGGCAATACAGCTTCAGAGGCTGTTTTGCTCTGGGAATCCAGTGCTAATGACTCCCTGATGGAGCCAGATGGGTTAGCAATCACCCAAGCAACTTCACGTCCACTGGCCTGTGCTGTGTGCAGATATCCAAGGCTTTGGCCTTGTTTCCCACGGGTGTTGTGCATACCTCCTCTAAACTGCCTGACGTCCCGATGAACAAGGTTACTCACTCTGTAAATACTCTTATGGCAGCCCATATCTGCATGCCAAAGGGTGAAGGTTCTCCATAAACATGGATGTCCTCAATGCTGGATTGAAGAAAGAGACCATCACTTTCTCAGAGTTGTTTCAGGGATGCTCTGTGGTCCAACAAGTCCTTTTCGTTGTAGCAGAACCGCTCTTATCACACCTGAAGTGCACCCGTTGGTGTTCAAACAGTGGCACTCCAATCCAGAGCCCAGTCCAAGGCTGGGCACAGAACCAGTAATCCTGTTCCCAGGATCTCAGGTACTTCCTAACGGAGCACACCCCAAACAGCAAGAGGTTTTTAGCACTACCTTTCCATGATTTTTATTTTCTTGTGAAGATCAAGCACTGTGAAATTCACTGATGACATGAAAACAAAAGAAGTAGTAAAACATCAATAAAATACCCAATCTGTAAAATGACCAAGAGAATTTAACACAGACAACACAGAGAAGATTCAGCATGGGTAAACTAGAGGAATAGGAAACCAACACAGACAAGACCTGCCTGGTTCCCCAGTAACTAATGGTATGTATAGACTTGGAAATTAACACAAAATTAAGTACTGTGTGATAAACAGTTATTCCTGAATATCTCCACATGTATACAATTTCATTCCCAAGCAACAACACCTCACTTCTAACACACAGCTTTTGCAGACCGGTACCCATGTAGCCAAACATGCAGTGCATCAGGGGTTCCTCCACAGGCAGTAGGTTTGTAACTGCTGTCATCAGATATCACAGTACTTTATTGATCTACTGAAACATCCAAGAACTTATCCCATTTTTTCCTATGTGAACTACCATTTATGAATGCTTTCACTCTGTTATAACTTGTTTTAGCACCACGCTGCACTGTCATCTTCTCAACCTACAGCTCCTGAAAAACTTAGCTTACAAAAAAACCCAACAACTAAAAACAGACTAGTGATAACTCAGTGTATGGGATGTGGGACTGACAACAGTGTGATGCTCTTTGCAGTTTTGTTAACTTTGTCGGTCATATTTGTTGAATCCCAGGCACTGTTTGTGAACAAGGAGAGTTCAAGGAACGTCTACCAAAGAGATTAGGCTTCCACCTTAAGAAATAAGAGGTTTATCTAACAACATACTTCACAATGCAAAAAGTAAATAAAATAAAAATGTAATAAAACTATGATAGGGCCAATACATACACTATGCTGGCATGAAATGTGTGTGGGTACAAAATACAAGTGAAAATAAGATAGATACTTAAAATCAAAAAGAAAAAGTATTTCTAAGGATACTGTAGGTAATTCGTATACCAAGGTAGAAAATCCTGCTTTTGGGGGTTTTTTTGCAGCAATTTGTGTCAGAAGCAAACTGTGTTGTGGGTAGCCTATACAAACAAACAGGTCAAAAGTTCTGCATGCAAGTTTCTCATCTGTCACAGGGTGTGCGCTGCTGCTGGGCACAGATGGATTGTGGCAGCTTGTATTCTCACCCACCCCCATGTCTCGTATAGTTTGACCAGAGGAGACAGAGAATTTTCAGGCACCGGCACGCCTTCAACAGAATTCACATTGCCTCACAGCATTGTTGTAAATCCCCACGGTCTGGAGATCTCCAGGAAAGTGCTATCTGTGGTGGAGATACCAGCCAGTACACACTCAGCTCCTCTGCCTTTGTCAGGCATGCAATAATCCCCATTTCTCTCTCTGGAACCACCATACAAGCAAAAACCCATCACCAGCCAACTTTCACATCATAGATTAAAACTTCCTGTCATCCCTTCAGTCGTATGTGTTCTCTCCGGGAATTAGCAATGCACCCTCAGCGTTGATTCACGAGGCTTTGGACCCATTCCTCCCACTCGCTTGTTGAGCACCACTCCGCCTGTGTAGCCTGACCATCCTGTTCAGAAGAGTATCATCTCTGCTAACTAGCTCTCACCCGCATGCTCCAGTTGTTGGCTGGATCGTAGCTCGCAGGAGCTGTATGTGCCTGGGCCAGATGGGAGGGTGAGTATTGCTGGGCAGAGGACTGGCTTCATGGGGTTTAGGGTGAGTTTTCTGCCTGGCCTCGGAAGGGTAGAGGGGAAATCAGAGCTATTCCTTATCCCCATGGGACAGCCGCTGCAGGTATTAGTCTGGCCTTTGCCTTTAAATCCAGATGGTTTTAGGATTCAATTACTAAGTTGTTTGTGCTTCCCCCCCCGCCTCCATCTGAAAACCAAATCTGCACCAATGATACAAGGAATGCGTAAAACATTTGATTTATACAGTTGTGGTATATAATCAGAGCACAAATGGAAGTGGTGACCAGGAAAACACTCCAAATGACAACCAAAGCAAACTGTGACAAAGCTTTCTTTGCACAAAGAATGACAGCTGCCATTATCAGGATTACACTCAGATGAGTAGGGTTCATTGCAGCCCCTGTTTTAGGAAAGGATTGCAACAGGAACCCCTCTGGCTCAGGGAAAGGGAAGCAGCAAATGAAACTTTCAGCAGACAGAAGTGACATATTCTTGTGATTAGATGCACTGTTAGGGAAATGCCAGGTTGTATACAAGCTTGACTTCAACTCTAGGTCCTAATGGTCACACAAAGGATATCCTGTGTAGAAAAATCTGACAAGTTTTAGTAGGAAATGACTTTTTATTTTATTTTGGAACATTTGGCAAGTGCACCCAAGACTTGCATTTGAACACCTCTTATGAATATTATTCTCTATAGGCAAGGACTTCTGGTGGCCCTTTGCTTTCCAAAACATCCCTCTGTTTCTCTGCCTCCCCCTACCAAAAGAGAAGACTTTCTGCCCTTGAGGCTGTGGAACCTCATGGGAGATGCAGTCTGATTGTGAGGGCCAGAAAACATCAAGGGATTGCAACAAGATGTACCTGAATAATGGCTCCTGGGAGGAACTGGAGCAGTTTGGGTGGACACAGAAGAGTGTGGAAGCCACCAAAACAAAATTATTCACTATGATGTAAACCAAAGTCTTTTGATTCAGAATAGCTCAAAGACTGTATTATCCCAGAAACAAGCAACCTCATGATGATACTCAGCTCCTCATTTCTGTCTTGCATAAGCAGAGAAAACACAACGATATGAGAGCAAGGAAAATGGCAACAATTTTAGCCCATACACAAGCACTTCCCTTTGAAAAATAAAGGCTGCCTTGAAGTTTAACGCTCAGAGTTCAAAGGGTCCAGGCCAAATTCAGATGACCAAGGATGATTAAGGATTTCTTCGGAAATTGGAAACACCAGGCTGTTGACATTCTTGCGATGTTGTCCCTCTGCAGTGTGTATTCAAGACTAGCAGATGCAAGGGGGAGAGAAGGTTACCTCTGGTGATATTTCATGCCAGGTACAGCAAAAAAATGACCCCAGAAAACATAACCCTGGCCTTGTTCTGGGAATTGCGACATATTTCTTGAAAAATATACAAGAAATTGCGTATTCCCCCCTCAGTCTGGGGGAGGATACAGTGAGTGGACAAAACAGTTTTGAAGCTGGTTCACTACGTCTGCTGGTAATTACAATAGGGTTTGGGGCTGGTGGTTTTTTGGCTTTTTTTTTAATCCTTGATTATGCTATTGTGTGTTTTGGGACCTGTGAACTGCAAACAGATGTGGGCTTATCAATGCTCCAGCAACGCTTTCTACCATTTCAACTCCCTTGAAAACCAAGGGCTTATGCTCCTGCTTCATGAGTCACAGGCTGGTTTTCCTTTTCAGTTGGATATCTTACAAGTAGAAATTTATTCTGAGGTGACAGAGGAAGGTTTTGGGTCATAGACAGAGTCCTCAGGACTCCTATACTATTGGAAAACCAGGCTGAGATTTACCTACCCTGAATGAAACCCACCTCTCCCCCACAGCTGTCACCCCAAACGTGCATGGTTGTGGTAACTATTGCAGGAAAACAAAGAGGGGTGAAATAGAAATGCTGCCACTCCAGCTGCAGGGAAGTGGTGAGACATCTCACTGAAAACCATCCCTGCACATTTTCTGATTTACACCCAAAAGTTTGCCTACCTTGGCTTCCAGGAGACTCTTCGCATAGCCTTGCCTCCCATTTAGCACTAATGCTGGTTTTCAAAGGGGTTGGCTTAGAAGTGGGGAGGCAAAGAGGAGTTTTTCTGGAAATTTGTTTCAGAGTCTAAATGGCAGATGAACTCTTCTGAAAGTCTTGCTTTGATGGTAGGTGACGAGCAGGTGAGCACTTGGCTGAGAGCTTTAGAAAAATCAAGCCTGTGGTGCTGAATAATAGAATATATAGATGGGAAAGAGTTGATCTCTTACTGATATTCCCCCCAGCACTGCAAAATTGCTCTCAGCAACACATTTTCCAGAATCCATTTCCATGTTAGACAAAGGCTCGTGCTTTCAACCTGTGCAGTGAGAGAAAGACGAAAGAAGAAACAGCATCCTGCTTCTTGGGTAAAAGGCTTTTTAATGATCACAGTCTGAAATACTACAAGGACAGGCAGTTGTTTTCCTTCTTGCACTCGCTTGCAAAGTCCAAGCTGTGAGATTCACAATGCTAGGCACTGCTTGGTGGTCCACCATAGGACGGTGACAGCGGTATATCAGGCAAAGTGATAGCAGAAGTGCAGGCAATGGCCACAGGGCATAGGAAAGGCAAGGTTTGTAAGTGTTGGCAATGTTTTTTTATTAGGTCAGCTAGTGCAGCTGAAAAAGAAAAAAAAAAAAAAAACACCACAAACCATGTTTGTGGCCAATAGTCCATTTTCCAGGTCCTGAAAGCTTCTTTCTCATTAAACCATCCAGTAATAGCTGAGGCTGGGGAAAGATGCTCTCTCTTACATGAGCCACAGCCTAAGGAAATAAGATTCTTTGTTTAGGACTTGATAATCTGACCTCCTTTCAACTACAGTCCCCTGTACCCTTCATTTATTAAATTCTGTTATGAAACTTAATTGGGGCAGAAATCCCCAAGTATATATATTTTTTTGCAATTACTGAGATTGGCTGAAGATGTTCCCAATAGAGGCACTGATCACTGAAATCCGAGGAGCCAGACTCACCACGCTTGATTCCTTAATGTACCTTCTGTGGTTGTTTATGCTCACGCTGGAAAAGTGGGGAACACTGCTGCATCTCAGGGCCCTTGCTGGACCAGCTTCTGCTCACAGCCTCTTTGGTAAAAGGGCAGAGTAATGTCAATCCCACAAGTGCAGCTGTTTTGCAGTGGTGTAAATGAGATTGGGACTTGCTCCAGGTGCAAAACACTGGAGAATCAGACCCAGAGAGCAGAGCCAGGGACATCCGTACCCTCTCTTCCTCCATTTGTGCTGCTCGTTACTTTGACCCACTGAGGTCGGTGCTGATTTATGCCATAAGGCACGAAAAGAGAAGTGGAGGAGAAAAAGCAAGCATCAGGTGGTGCTCCTGAGAGAACAGAGTTTCTTTGCGATAGAGCAAACTATTCACTTCGTTGCAGGGTCTGAGTAATTCACCCCCTGGATCTGAAAGTACTTCTTAATCTAAATGAAGATCAAAATAAGGATGTTGAATATGTTCTTACATTAGTAGTAAGAAGACACTGACCCTATCTTTTAACTCTCTGAAGATGCATAATTAGGTTCTGGAGTTAAAACGAGAGCTTTTGAATGAGAACTAAGGTTTGCTTCCTTTTTTATAATAGCAGGAGTTAAAGACAAGTTTTGAAGGGCTATGGCAAATAGCCTCTTCACTCCTGAAGTCTCACTATCATGCCTGAATGGCATGGCTGAAAGTACTTGCTTAAGAAAACACACCCCTGGACTCAGTTCAAAAGTGAACCGAGGAAGTCCTTTCTCTGCTGTTAGCTGGAGGTTCAGCTAGACACGATGTTGCCTTTTGTGATTAAACACTGCAGGAGCGCAGGTATATTCGGGGTAAACAGCCACATGCTTGCTCTGCCAATAGTCCAGGCTGTTGAGGCATGAGTTGTCTACCTTCCCAAAGCTGGTCAGCCGCACCAGCATGAAACGATGCTCGTGCTGCAATGCCCCATCCTCCACAGACACGTATGAACAGCGTCAGAGTCCCACTAGCTTGTTCAAGAGTAGATGATGGGGGGGCAATTCCCCCCCCCCAAGCACATTTGCAGTATCATTAGGCTATTAATAGGAACTCCAGGGCTTCAAAGTAACAGTAGATACTTTAATAAACTTATCAGTTGCCTTCAGGCTGTTGTCTACAAATCCCAGGGGGAAATGTGGTCTCTGGACTGCCTCTGAGCCCGTGAAAAGTAATTAAGAAATCAGAACTATTGTCAGCAAGCTTAAGTTTGCATTCAGAGATCTACTACTCAACAGAAAACACTGATACCTGCAAACCAAAAAAATGTTGAGAACCTCTGTACTAGAGAAAGTGCCGAAATTACAAAAATCAGCATTACCCTCTGTTGGACTGTTAATTCTAATACCTTCACTTAACCAGAATATGACAGGGGATGGTGCATTTCCTCCTCCTAGAGCACCACAACCCCTGCAGGGATAGCTGCACTCCTGCAACTCTTGCCATAGTTGGACAAACTCTGGCTTTTACCCGCTGTGACATTCTGTGAAAAACACCGAGCACTTTGTTTTTTCCTTGGTGGAGTGAGAACTCACCAGCAGAAATGATAGCTCTGGGATTCAGATGCCTATTGCTGTTGAGTGTTTCCTGCGCTGATTTTCATGGGCTACCTGCTCTCAGATGTGTTTGCTCCTTGCTCTCTCTCTTACTGTTTCATCTTTACCTTGTAACTGAAATGTCATCCCCTTTCATGCAGAAGTGGTTTTCTTGCTCCCTTGTGCATCAGTCATTTTGCTGCTGGAACAGTGAATTTCCCTCCACTGCCACCTCCCATAAGCTGCTTTCACTCATGTAGACTTGGGGTGTCTGTAAGATATTAAAATAATCCCCATTCATAAAAGGCAGATAGAAACCATTTTTATTTGAGCTGCAGAGGAGAGACCACTACCCAGCACCGTCGGAGTGTAAATGCACGTTGGAAACTAAGCATGGGGAAAACACTGCCTGCCTGGTTGCCCATTGCCTGAGTCACAGCACCTCAAGAGAGGCAGAGCCCCCAGACAAGGGACCACCTGGAGACAGTAAAGCGAGAAACTTGTGAGGAGAACAAAATTGAGCATACTGACAAATCCAGACGCCTTCATGGGACCAGTCTTTGCAGAGAGAGCAAGGCAGAGACAGATCCTGACTATTGGACAGGGTTGGCTGAAATGCAGCGCGCTCAAACCCTCTTGAAGCACAGGGGAACTGAAGGAGATGAAGTTGCTTCTGCCTAACGATGCCAACAGGCAAAGCCTGGGTTGCCACAACTGCTCTTTCTCTTTTTCAGCAAGCAGGGGAGGATGCTGTCTAACACACCTCTGTGAGCAGCTAAGAGACCGTTCATCAACACCTGAATTCCTATGGCGGGTGAATTTTTGAGAACTAATAGTCGCTGCTCACCTCTGTGTGAAGGAAAATTCCTGAAGTAACAAAGAAAGTGGGCTGCAGACACAGGTCAGAGAGCAGCAGACACACTATGATACAAGTTGTATATTCTGCTTTTCATTCTACCCCTCTTCCCAGCTCAGCATCATTAACCTGAAAATAGTCAGACCCCTCCAAGTAAGGCACAGGGATACCTGGAGTTCCTCTGCATCAAGATAACATCCCTCAACAAGGGAACCATCCCTGACGGACCATTAAATTTACCTCTAAAACACAGACTAGCAATTTCTCAAAGAGTTGAGGAAGGGGCCTGACTGAGAATGGGTCAAGCGTATAAGGATACACCTTCCTCAGGCAGGACGGCTGTCATACTTTGATAACCCTGGGTGGATGTTTCTTCAATGATTTTTTTCTTCCGTAATTCCATCCACTTGCTTTCTGAAGCCTTGTAAATGTTGGACATCCACAGCATCTTGCAGTGAGGGGTGCTGCAGGTGACAGGATGACTTGTGAAAAGGATTCTCCTTTTCTGTCTCCTTTCAGTTCCTTTTCACACTGTTGCCAAAAAAAATCATGCTAACAATCCCTTCTTGGGCTTTTAAAAAATTCTTTGTGTTAGATATGAGAAGAAATTAATTCTCTGTGCTTAGAACTGGGTGAAGTTTTACCTGCAATCTCACAGCCAGTCTAGGGGATTTCTCTTTAAGAAAAAGTCAGAAATGAATTGGAGGAAGTCCAGGGTTCAGCAAGAGTGGCAGGTGTGTTAAAAAATGACTTGAATGAATCACTGAAAGAACTGAGCTTTTTTAGTCTAGAAATAAGAAGACTGAAGGGAGGATACAATGGTCTGCCCATCTGAAAAAAGACTGCATATAAAAAGACGGATCATTGTTCTTTGTGTCTGGGAAATACGTTTTGGGGCAGGACACAAAGTAATTAGTTTCTTTTGCAGGAAAGGAGATTTTGGTTAGAGATGAAGCCAATCTTCCAAACTATAAAGGTCTCGGCAAATGGGCTGGGAAGCATGGGAATCCCCAAGTCCTGGTGAGGTGCAGGAGTGGGGCAGGCACCCCAGATGGACAGATGGACAGACCTGACTGCTCTCACCTCGCAGCCTGCCTGGCCCCCACCATTCCTGCAACCACAATTGCATTCAGAGCATGACTGGGTTTTGATAATGTCACCTTAGCTCTCCTGTCAATCATTCCCAAAATGGCTTGGGAAGAGCATTCCCTTTTTCCTCTCAAAAGTGCTGAGCAGCCCAGGGCACATTTTCTGTCTCTGTGAGTTTTCCCCACTGTAACTGATGTGGTGACCAAACCTCCACACGTCACGCTTGCTTCATTCGATGTGATGATGCAGCTTTTCCCAACTGGACTGTGCTTACCCAATGTGCATAAACTAGTTGTCTTCAGACACCAACAGATGCAGGACGGCTGTCATTGATTTATGGATTGATTTATTTACTGGGTAAGTGGGGGATCACTGGGTAAGATAATAAATATAGTCACAATCCACATTTTCTTCCAACGGTAAGTTTTCTCTTTCTGCATCATACATTTCCCATGCAAGGTGTGAGGGTCCTCTAGCATGTGACTCTCCATCTATTTGGCAGCCGTGGTGTGACAAGTTTTATCAACAATGCTAAATAAATTCTGCCAAGGAGTGGACTTGAGGCCTGTTCCTCAGCTGCCCACACCACAAAATCAATAGTTTGATCCCTAGTTCTGTTTTGGATCACTCTAGCTCTCTGCAAGGCGAAGCCTGATTTGGTGAGCAGTTTAGTTGCGAGGACCTCTCCCAACAGGCAACCTAAGTGAGATTTGGGGTTCATCTTCCTCCCTCTGTACAGTTTTCCAACACTACTGCCTGGCTTTGCATCCTCAAATATCCCTAGGGACCCTCCCATGGCAATAACTCAGGATATGAAATGCAGACCCTCTGCTTGGCATTATTAATAAAAAATTCCCCCAAGGGCTTTGTAGTATGGACATGGTCTGTTCAAGATGAGACTAACACAAAAAAGTGCAGACATGAGGAATGATGCATTACTTGGACTCAAGGTACGGGATCGCTCCTTGGTGCTCTTTTATTTACCAGCACAGACATACCCTTCAAGCTCCCACTTTCTCCAGATGAATGTTAATGAGAAAAGAATCAGATCCCTACATTTTCGTTCTGAACGTGTCTTTTTGATCAGATGGACTTGATTGTTTTCTCAGAACGAGAATGGGGGATGAAAATGAGATAAAATAGCCCCAAATTTCCTTTTTTATCTTTTTTGCTCAGTGAATTCAATATAAAATGCTTAAGCCTGTGTCATCTTCACTTACATTTTACTTTTTGGAGAAAGAAGGGTTCATTGTCTTTTTTAAGGAAGGGTATAGAATCAGAACATTTTCCACCACTTCAGAAGGAAAAGAGATATTTGGAAAAAGAAAAAATCATGGGTTGTTTCTTTTTTTCCCACTCAATTTGTTTAGGGAAGAGGGTTAAGGTGCAATGTTAGGTTTTCTTTGTGTTGAACATCAGGGTTTCACCAGCACAAGTTTAAAACTCCTGCAGCCTGGGTTGCTGAGTTACGCTGCATCTCTGCTGGGCGTGCTGGTCTCCAGGCTCTGTTCCCAGTGCAGCTGTGAGGTCATTAGCATCAGACTGTATCTGTTTCACACCATTTATAGAGCACCATTAATGGTCTAGATAGTGATTGATTGTTCATATTTGGAGGCAATTGAAGCTGCCCACATGACTGACAGCATGCAAGGGGCAGAGAACTTTCTGTAGAGGAAATGGAAAGAAAGACACAAGCAGTTCCCAGCTACTGAGAAAACTGAGCGTGTAAGACTTGTGCTCATCACCCCAGTGATCCATTCACTTACCATGATGACTCCAGAAATGGTAAGGACCAGAGCCTTAAAAGAAAGGCTGACAAACAACGCTGAATGAGGAAGGAATGGCATGCTTGAAGTGATTTCTTGGAGCCTCAGGCATTGTGACGAAACTTTCGCGGGGCTCTGTGAAGTCCGCAGACCTGTGGAAGGCCAGAGGTTCAGTAATTACAACAATGTCTCACAGACGTATGAATCAGAAGAGCTCCAGTGAAGGTATCACTCATTTGCCAGAGGAACAAATAAAATGAAGTCCATTTTAGTTGTATTGATTTGCAGTAACCAGGGAGTTTCTGTTTACTTCTCTAGAAAAGAATGGAAATCTTGTAACATCCCTGTAGAGCAGGGAAACTGAGGAATAAAGTACTATGAGCAGAGCTCTTGCTTTTTAGCCTACTTTCCTAAGGAAATAACGCTGCACAGTCACACTGCGTATGTTATCTTTTTCCTGTGTCAACCCTAAACCAATATTAGCCCCTTTTACAGTGTTAACCAAATTTGACAAGCAGGGTAAAGTCTGAAAGATATTATGTCATATTGAAGATAAAATTTTCATAAACATACTAGGTGGAAATGATCCCCAGTGCCTCTGTGATGAGACTGAGGGAGCCCGTAGCTTGTTTCATATCAGATATTCTCCACTCAGAAGAGATGGACAATATCTGGGCTCCCTCTTTGTGTACCTCTTCCATCTGAGCAAGGTGCTCTCTAACCACATAACCAGCATTGCTCTTTAAGGAAAAAGAGCTTTTATTTTCTGCTGATCCTTTTTAGCCCAGAATGGCAAAATGCAACAGACACTATAATGTGAGCTAAAGGCTAAGAAAAATTAAAGCGTAAGCAGGAAGAGAGTGTGGCTTTTATCTTTGCCTTGTTATCCATGATGCTGTCTTTCTCAGCACTTCTCTCCCACTTGTCTGGCAAATTAAAAACATAAGGAGATAAAAGGTTTCATTTCCAAAAGTCCCTTTTTTATTGTAAATGGTTTTCAAGCCCTTTTTGTTCTGCTGTGGATGGAACTCCTACAGTCATGCTTTCTTCCAAGCATGAAAGGACTTCAAACGATCAAGAACTGCGCTAAACATTTGCCACATGATGCAGAAAATCAGTAATACCATTTTGGAGAATCCCCAAAGCAGAATAATCCTGCTAATGGCCAGCTCAGCATGCACAGTCCTCGCACCCTGGGATTGTCTCTGTTTTGCTTCTGAGTAAACTGAAGTGCAGAAGCAGCCTGTGAATTTATTGCAGAATAAGCCAATACTCTTAAAATAGGAAGTGCAGCTGTAACTGCCCTATTGGATGGTCTACCCTTTTTTAGAGCTGAACCCTAAGGCTTCCTTCCCTTGCTATGCTCTGACCTGCACACCTCTGCTTGGAGATGTCATGGGGCTGAACCGGGAGGCATCTGCCAATGAGCCATGCAGTCAAATAAACTCCCAGTCCAAAGGTGATCAGCCAGTGCTGAGCACCCTGTTACCCACAGGCGCTGATTGCTGCATCAGTAGTAAAGAAGGAACAGACGCAGATTTCACAAATTATTTCTATATTTTCAACATATACGGTGGAGAGTAAAAGGAGCCAGAGTCTGTTTTCTGGCTGCAAGGCACACATTGTGTTCACCCTTTTTTCTGCCCAAACAGGATTACCTTGTCTGTCCTGCCTTTTGGGAATGGTCCTTGGCAGATGGCATCCCCTGAAACTGTGCCGTCTAGGAAAGCACCAGCGCAGAGTAAAATCACACCAAGGTGTACAGGATGGTAAGCCAGGGCTGGAGGCTGTGCCCTGGGACTGTTTAGGGACTCAGATACTTATAATCCACTGGTGCATGACGGCACTCCTAAACCAGCTCTTTGCACAGTGCAGGGATGCACGGACGTGGACGAGCCGTGTCCTGGGGGCTGGAACAAGTCCTGGCTGTCTGCAGCAACGCACAGCAGTCTTCAGCCTGTGCTGGTGATGGGCTCTTCAACGAGGAGCTTTTCATTAATGCCAGCTTTGGCCCCGAGACCTCTGCCGTAAAAAGGTTGCCAGCCCAAAATCACAAAGGCAGGATTTGTCGTTTAGGATTGACGATACACTGGCAGAGAGCAGAACTTGCCCTGGGAATTTCATACTTCTCATTTCTACCTTTAGAGACTACTGAAGTAAGGGAGAAAAAAGCAAATCAAAACCACATATTGTCTTTATTTTCTCATCGTGTACAAGAGAGGGGGAATAACACAAATCACCAGTAAACCCAACATCTCTTCTGGGAGAAAATTCTATTGCATTTGTAAGAGGCTGTTGACAGATAACTGGAAATGTTGAAAGCGTCGTTTCGTTTGAGCTGCCCCTCTCTATTTATAACCATTGACAATGCCAGGGAATTGGAGGCAGATTAAATGGGAGGCACAGAAGTGACAACCGGCGTTTTAAAGCAAACGAAAGTGTATTTAAGGTGGGGATGGGTTGTTCCCCATGCTCTGCTTTAACTGTCCCTGAACGCTTCTCTGAGTGAAGCAAAGTGACCTTGTGTGCCAAATTTCGGTTTGATTTTCTTTACTGCGTCCTCCATGGCCAGCTAAGCTAGGCAAGCGTTGCCACAGCGTGAAATAAGCAGAAAAGCCCCCCCTCAGATATCTGTCAGCAGTAGGCTAAAAATAAAATAAAGTAGGCAACTGTACTACTGTACCATACAGCCAAAAAATAGTTAGCATCCAAATGCCAAAATTATTCTTTGTCCTGTGTTGCAAAGGAACTCATGGGAGAAATGTGCAATGGCCCCCCACGATCTTTATGGCCCACGAAATATTCATTGTGACTACTTCGGGTGAGTGGTCGTCTCCCCCAGGGTCTGTGCATATGTGCAAAAGCAAGCTAATTTTCAAGTTACCTTGCCCAGATTCTGCTGCCATTTCCAGGGCTGCAGCTCCTCTTGATGAGTCCCTGCTCAAGGGCAGAACCTGGCAGGACACGGAGATCGTTGCGCCATGGGGCACTGATGACACAAAGGTTTTTTGGATGTGACTATGGGACTGCTCATCACCAAGTGCCAGAAGGGCCTTTCCAGCATGGAAAATGACCATTTTTATGTCAAAGTGTTATGGAGCATTTATTTATAAAGTATTCTGATGGATTAAAGGATATTTTTTGCTTTCTCAGACAGTGGAGCAGAGTGGGCAGTGCATTGCAACTGAAAAGATTCAGTTCTATTTCCAACTCTGACAATGGCATAAAATACATGACCGGGGGCAATTCACTTCACCTACTGTTAAATGAGGTAAGGAATCTTGCTTTACTTACTTAAAAAAATGTTTTGAGATCCACTGATTAAAAAAACAAAAATAGATCAATACAAAAAAACCAGTATTACTAAAGCAAGCTGCTTTAAAACATTCTGCAGATTAATGTTCCTCAGAGGCAGCAAGAAAGAGCAAAAGAGGCAGTGGCAGCTTTAAACTACACATAAATACCATCTCTAGCTTTTCCCCTGCTTTTCTTACTCAGACCTCCCCTAAATTTCTGCTTTTCCCACAGAAAACTCCCAAGGTGTGACTTTGCCCACAAGCAGATATTTATTTGAAACTAGGGGCAAGAATTATTCCATCTTTTGGAAAAGAAAACACAAGACTTTTGCAGAGGATCAAACAAAAAATATGTGAAAAGCAATCTCTCTCCACTTTTCTAATGAAGGAGAGATGTGCTGGAGGCAGAAGGTGATGTGCTGGAGGCAGCCTAGCAAGAGCCTTGGTGGAACCCATTTCTGCATGTTCAGGTGACAGTAGACTCGGGCTGGGCTGAATTTTGGGCAATTCTGCCTGTGCAGACTGTGATGGAGCGGGAAGGGGATGGTGGAGAAGAGGGGGAGGGAGGTCAGGGTGCTCTCTTAGGAACTCCAGGCAGGAAGGGACCTCTGGGGTCGTGGAGTCTTGCCCCGGGTCTCACATCCCACCACATCCTCTAGACCCCATAGTCAACCCAGCAAGCTCCGCATCATCCTCAGCTACCTTAGCCTAGGGGGCTATTATAATGCAGACATCAGAAGTGATGGGCTGCGATACAGCCACTTTCCTGCAAAACAGATATGTAAGAGCTGAAGCAATTAAGCTCCTTGACTTGTTTTGGGCTTTTCCTCCTTATTTTTCTCCTTTAGAAATACACCCAGAAGGCTCTACATTAATCAATAGCAGTAAGGAGGCTCTCACCCACCAGGAAATGCTGAACTTGAACTTGCATGCAAACACTGAAACCTGAAAGTGTAGATCCCACTGTGTGAATGCGTCGCAGCACGGACTCGCATGAGCTCATTACCTGCTCTCCCTGGAATGATGCAGCGCAGCTTTCAAATTGGTTTCCTGTAGGTTTTGCCCTTTTTTTTGCCGTTTGAGAGTTTACCCAAATGGATAATAATAGACTGTTGCAACTGTGCTTAAAATTTAACGTAACAACTTTCTGAGCCTGTGCTTAGTTCAGGGACTGTTTTGGGGGCATTTTTGTTGCCTGGCCATTTTCCCGTTTTGTTGTGAAGGGTTAAGCTGCCGAAGGGACAATCGTGATTGCTATGTTGGATGGCTGATGGAGGGGACAAAGAGCTTTGGATACATGTCAAAGCTTTCACAGGACTGGCTGATCGAAACTATTTCAGGGGTAATCATTATCAGCATATCTGAATAATTAGTCTCATTTTCCAGAGGATAACAGCTACTAACTACAGCTCAGTGCTTTGTGGCACATAGCCATTTTTCTAGCTTTTTAATGCAACCAGTCATTGACCCTTCAGGGGTCTGCTCAGAGCTGTTCTGCAGCCTAGACAATTGGATCAAATCTCACTGCTCTGGACTCCTCTGGAAGTGCTACATGGGTGAACCTCTCCGAAATGGATTCCAGTGTGAATACCATGTCCTGGTGCTCAGCTGCTCCACGATGTTCAACGTGTAAACAGCTTAAAATAGCAAAATGAATGCTGTGTGTCGTGCTGTCTTTTAAAGTGTACTTTTGCTGGGACAAAAGCATTTTGGTTGACAGGGCTGGAGCCTGAGATGTTTCATGTATCCTCCAAATGTGTAGAGCATGAAAGGTTTGCTCTCCCATGCAACGCTTAAACTTCAAGACTTGACCTAATGCAACCATAATTCAGCCTCATGGTCTCAGACCCTCAGGGAGATTGTTGGCCCACATCCCAGGGAACCAAAGTCTTTATATAGTTCACAGTCTGGCAGTGTGTCTCTGCCTCTGCTAGACCAAGTTGAGTTTTACCCATGTGCCTGAAGTGCCAAGGACTTGTAAAGCACATGTGAAGTCTCAGGGACTTTCCAGGTTCCACCTTGCTCCCAGAAACACTCAGGTCACCTGCAGCCAGGTAATTAGGCAGCTGAGACTCTTCATACGCGGGTTTAGTCACCATCATTTATGTGTTTATTGCCTTACATCAACTGCTGAAACACAGGCTTTGAGGGATAAAAAATGGTGTACTCAGAAAGATGTGAATATTTAGAAATTAAAACTGGATTTGTGAACTAATCTTTTCATCCATCCATCCATCCATTGAAGAAATTTCCTTCCTGTCCAAAGTCAGGAGGCTCCAATATTGACCCCTGAGCTCCTCAGAGACCAGAACCTGATTTATTCAAAGCTCATCGTCACGACTGCCAATTAAAATGGTTGCTAGGCTTATTAACAACAAGAAGGCAACTTGCAAACAGAAGAGAGCAAGTCTTAGTTATGGTACTCTCTTCCATGGGTTCCACCATATGGAAAATACAAGACTTCTCCTTCTTCTGCGTGTCTTCCCAGCTGGAAGCCCAGCAAGAACCCTGTCTCTCCCTGTCCGCTCTGCAATGATTAGGAGGACTCTCATTTTCAAATCAGCTCTCACTTCGCTATAAGAGCTCATGAGAGATACTGCAACTCCTACCTGTGTTTTAGCCACATGCATATAAACAAGATTTCTCCAAACTAGTTGCTACACCTTCCATTGAACTCCTTCTGTTGTGTGCCCTTTAAAGAGCTGCTTGAGGAATTGGCTGAGACAGATGGAGTTACAAGTTACCCATCTCCTAGGCATGTGGCTTTTGCCACAAGCCCTTTAGGTCCTTTTAAACCTCAGAGTCTTTCAAAGTCTTTGAGGAAAAGCCCTATTATAATGCTGTTACTATTGTGCTGGCTGGCAGGTTGTTGCAGCTCTGCATTGCTCATGTGCTCTTTTTCTCACAGTTTTTCTATCTCAATCTGATTAATAGACGATGCTTTTTCAAAGGCATCTCAGCCTTGACATTGGGCCGTCTAAGTGGTCTGCGACCTAACACTTTTCACAACTATCTTCAGCTTCACCTCCTGTGTGCTGAGACTCTCGTTATTACATACAACGGGGGGGGGGTTCTGCAAATTGCTTCCATGTATTTGGCTATTTAATAGTTATTGGTTGTACACTGAAGTGCTCTTATAAGTCCTCTATTGTTCTCTGCTGGACTGTGACACTCTCCACTCTCCGACTCATCAGCCACTGTGAAATGGCACTATTTCATATTATGTTAATAGCCATAAATGCATGGCTCAATATTAACGACACTCCAAATTTCAGAGCTGGGCTCGGTCTATTAGATTGTTAGTGAAAGGCACAGACAGCTTTGCAATGGATGAGACATAGCGCTCTCCTTGGAGAGCAGAGTGACGAGTGTTATCTCAAATCTGCTCAGGAAAGGATGCTCAAAAAGGAAACATCGTTATCCCTTTGGACTAATCTAAGCATGCTCCACAAGATTCCTAAAATACTTCAGATTATACCCTTATCTTATTTGTCTTTGGGGGAACTTTACATACCTCGAAGTCAGCAAATATATAGTTGACTCAGCTTAATTACCCATTAACATAACAAACCTGTTTTTAGTACTAGTAGAGTCATCTGTTTGATGTCACACTGAAGTCTGAGAAACGCTGCGATTTCGGACACGTTTAATGTAATTGAAAAACATTGCATGGCTGCGGTTCACAGTCATTTGCTTAGCTTAAGTACGTTCTGCTAAGTAGACATTGGCAATCATTTCTTCCCCTCCCAACCCTGTAACCTCAGTTACTCTATCACCTTGACGTCTTTGCTAAATGGATATAAATGACAAATGCTAACAAATTCCTGTGCCATTCACACAGGTCAAGAAAACAAGCAAACATAAGATTAATACAAGTTAATTGGATACTGTTTACAGAATAATTAAAGTCTTGAAACACAACCTTTCTCTGTTGTTAATAATGAATATTTGTAAATCACTGTTGCCACATGAGATCACTCAGCGTCTTTTCTGCCTTATAACTTTCAGCCTAATTTTAATAATAAGTGCCTTTTCAGTCTAACAATGTTCTTTAGATTTAAAGTTAGCAGTTTAATATGCAGATAAAAAATAAGTACATCACCTCTAATGTCTTCCCAGTGGTCAGGTTTTACTTTGCATGACTGACTCATTATGGATAATTAATATTGGCATGATTACACTTTGGCAAATTAAACTACGTGCCCATGGAGTAAAAACAGAACTACAAAATAACTTCTTTTCAAGCAAGATGGCCGTATAAAATCTCGGTGACTTGCTTCTACCTGCTACAGCCTGTCTGCTCTGGAAGTTGTGCTCCCTCCAGGTCATATAATTTTGCGGAGGTTTAACAGATAAGTGGTGTTGACATCCCTCATGTTGATCCGTGTCAAAGCCACCACATCGGCACAGGAATTAATCCCTCTCTGGCAAGCAGCAGGCTGCCAGCAGCGCTCTCAGGCTGCCAGATGCTGGGTGAAACTTCACCACCTCTGGTAGATCCAGATGCCCTCTGCAGTGCTATTCTTCTAAAAAAAAGCCAAGCTAAATAAATTTAGCATTTAATTTTTAGCATTTAATTATTTATTAATAATAAATCTATTCTATTCTATTCTATTCTATTCTATTCTATTCTATTCTTTGTCAGGGGCAGCGGCAACAAAGTTTAGTGGCCATATAAGAAATAGCCAGAGATTTGATTCTGAGCAAAAGCCTTTGCGGCAACCTGTGCCTCAGTTTACACTCTGGTGTAACTGACCTCAATTTATGAACTGAAAGGAATTTGTGAACATAATCTAGTGTGTTGGCAGTTCATAGAAACTTCTGCTGTGTACAGTCTTGTAGTTTCTGGCGGTCACGTTCATAAACCACGGCTCTGGTGCTCCAGACCATCCGCATCCTGACCACCACGGGTCCCATTCCTGCAGCTGTAAGGGATGATTCAAATGGTGTGTCTTACTTCCCATCTCTCTTGGTTTTCAGTTACACATAATGATATCTACAAAGATGATCATTTTATTTGTAACTTATAAAGGACCCAACAATGTAAGGCAGACTACACTAAAGGAAGAAGCTTGTTCTCACTTTTTATTCTCCATACTTTTGTTTGGCGCAGGATCAAACATGGCTTTGCAGCTCTTTTGAATTTTCCAGACTGCTAACTGCCCACAATTGTATTTTCTGAGTGCATCTTGTAACTTCTTTATAAAAAACTCCACTATAACTCCTTTTACATGTCCAAAGACTTGACTTTTTTTTCTCACAGAAAACATCCTAAATTGTGCAAAAATGTGAGGCCAGGAATAAGAGAGACACTCTGTGAATGCCCTCACCTTTTTCTTCACCAGCAGAGCAAGAAGTTGGTCTCATCTCCTCCCTCCTCCCATCTCTTTAGCTATACCAATGCAACACAGAATTAAGTTCTCCTGTTTGTTTTCCATACCCTCTGCCTTTCCTTGACACTCTCTATCCAGACTATGGGCTAAGAGGTGCTAAGGTTTCTTGATGCCTTCAGAGTGCTTTTTTTAACTCCTCATGTTCTTAAAAGCCTTAAAAGCCAGTACAGAAACCTAGACTGTCACGTTTTATTTTTTCCTTGGCTTCACCTTCTCCACCACCACCCCACTTTGTTTTCAGCAGGCTACAAAGACAATGTCTTCTGCGACCAGCACTAAAAATGCCCCCCATGGCCAGCTATGGGGTAAAGCATAAAACCCTCAAGGGAAGTTGTGCTTCACTTTCTTGTTTGGTCTGACTTTAATGCTGTAAAGCATTTCAGCGTGACCCATGTCTGGAAGGCATTTTACCAAACAGAATTGTTTTGCTGCAGTAACTCAATCAGCTGGTTATTCCTGGCGCTATTGCAAGTTCTGTCAATGTCAGCGCAGTGTGGCTGGCATTGGCTGATTATGCAAATAAAATCCAGAATTACCAAATTGTAATCACAGTGCAAACACTATTAGCACCTGATTCATCGATCACTACCTTACTACCACTCTGATTAGTATGCGCTGTGAGAAAATCCTCTGGGTACTGATGCATCGATCTACATCTAAATATAGTCATAATTTTGGCAGTCCAATATTGAAACCACCCAGTTCAAACAAGTACTTCATAAGTAAAAGAAAAGGGCAGCATGTCATCTTCTGCAACATTAGCCAGGTTAGAGATGTATCACAAAACAAATGGTCTAAGATACCTGTTTTTATCACTGCCATTGTTTGGAAGCTTTGCTCTACTATTAGATATATCTGCTGCAACTGTAAGCTGGGTGACGTGTCCCAAAAACGAGCTGCTCTTTGTCTTGGGAATCTTTAGTGTTTCCAAAATGCGATGTGGATGCCAGAGTTCTTGGCCTCAGTCAATTCCAGTTGCTCTTCCGCCTTTTTTTCCCAGTTTCACAAAAAATTATTTTGCTTGATGCTATCTATTGTAAATCCATCCAAAGCAAAAATATATTTTTTTTAAATGCATACGTACATAAATATATATAGGTACGTACATAAATCTTCCTTACATGCTTTGTTGGGATTTTCAACATGGTGGTGGAGAGCAGGAATGATTCTTATTGAAAGCAGGTTCTGCCAAGTTATTGTGATATTTTCTGGATTCCTGGATTAGAAGTGGATGTATGTACACTGTTCTTGACAAACTCGCTCTCACATATTCCAGACACAAAGTTTTTGATAAGCATGGAAAAACATGTACAAAAACAAGGAAAAACAATGCATTTCAAATATTTTTAAATTGTTTGTGGATCAAAAAAGATTTCAGGCAACTCAGGTTACTTCCTCTCTTTAAAAATACGGAGAGTTTTTATTCATTTACGCATAGCATTCCTTGTTCCCTGCTAGACAGCTGATGTATATGATTTGTGTATCTGGGGTAAGTTGGTTTATCTAAGAATTTTAGAGGGAATCAAAGGGCAAAATGTGTTCTGACGCTTCATTTTAGAAGTACATTTGTTCTGCCAAATAATTAATTCTTTAAATTCTTCCAAATGGGAAATCATGCTTTCTGGCCCATAAGCAGACTTGTTATTCCTAACCGTAGAGTATGAAAAATAACAGCCTTTTTTCCAGACGTTAGTCCACGTGACACCTATAATTTACAGCATTTGTAAATACAAACGGAATTAACGCCAGGTGAGGTTTCCAAAGGGCCTGTGAATTGGATATGCTTTTGAAAGACTGTTGACCAAGGATCACAGACTAATCTGTTTGAGGGACATGCCTGGCACACTGTCTTGAAAACTTTTCTTCACCGAAGTAGCGGCGTTGAACTCAGCAGTTTAACATGTCTGGGCAAGCGCTGGCAGGATTCACCACTCCTTAAATTTCTACATTTTTACAGAGCTGTCTGGGCATGTAGGAACAAGCTCTAACTATAGCTGATTTATTTACGTTGTTAATGCCAATCAAAATATTAAAGAACTTGGGACATTAGCACCCCGTTATCTCTTTGTCTGTATATATTGCAATCCATATAAAAGAGGAATTAACTCTTTCCCCCTTCCTTCCCATCCTTTTTCTTTCTTTGCTTAAATTATTTTACACTTGCAATTCATTCCTTTCAGCATCTTTAGCTTGTATCATTTGAATTTTGGCTTTCGGGATTATCATAGGATTGAAACTACCTTCATTTTCACCCCTTCAGTCCATCTAAGAAACACTGAAAAACCAGAGGTACAGGTGATAAAAGCAATACTTTGTCCATGGAGATGTTCCAGAGTCAACTGGGCATGGCCCTGAGCAACCTGATCTAGTGAAACCTGTTTTGAGCAGGGTGTTGGACTAGATGACCTCTGGAGGCCCCTTCCAACCTAAAATTTGATGCTACGGTTCTATGAAATTCCAGCTGAACTACATTTCCCATTATGGCCAACATCAGTATACTGGCCAGGCATCTTCATTCCCAGTGGAGTGACTGGGACCTAAGGAATGTAGTCGTATGAGTGTGGCATGGTGCCTAACTTTTAAATCCTTGTTCACCTCGAGCTACTTGTGGCCCCCTTCATAGAAGTGTGGCACTACCCAGAATTTGGGAGAACAGCTGACGAGCCAACATTACTGAGCTAAAGATAGCCCGTGTGTCACCCATTACCATCAACAGTCCTAAGTCATCTCCTTTCTGAATTAATAGTAGAGCTCATCACAAGCCACAAACTTTCTGTAGACCAAAGTTACCAGGATTCCTGTGCCAAAATCAGTCTTAGCCATGACCATATCATTAGACGACCTTCCCATTGTCTCTCTTGGGTCCTTTTTTAGTTAGTATTCAAATTAAAAGTGTGATAAGAGGTTATAAGAATATCAAAAATAATGAAAAATCATAGAACGTGGAAAAATTATATTAATTTCCAATAGATTTACAGCTATATGATTCCACACACTTTAAGAGTGTTATGTCATATTAGGATGGTTTAAGTGAGAAAAAGAGTTGCTATGAACTTGATCGCTTCTTTACTTACAGCCTGCTGCATTCCTATCTCTGCAGGGCAGTTTCCTTTTCCACAGCAGTGTGAATTCCTGACAAATATTCCTTGTGCGTCTGCCGTGGCCCCAATTCTCCTCCGCCCGCTGCTGCCACTCATCCACTCTTCTGCATCGCACAGATGACTATTCCTTCTGAGGGCTAGAATTTTACATTTGGCCTTATTGAATTGGACTTTATTTTTTCCAGACAATTTTTCCAATCTGTCAAGACGATTTTGGATTTCAGTCTTGTCCTCCTGCTTGTTCACATGGATTGCAAATGCCATCAGTCTGTAGAATCTCGAAGTAATTAATAAAAAATGTTGACTGGTACCTGTCCTACAGCAGACTTATGCTTTTGTTTCTTAATACATCATTTTGGTCTGATACTTCTCAGAGAATAGTTATTAATGCTTTGCTATTTTCCAGTCAAATGCCAGTACAATAAATAGTAACATTATCTAATTCTTGTTTCCCAAAATTGCTTAGGAGACTATCTAGCGAAATAGTGTCCAGACCTTAAGTCACAATATTTGACATCTATGATTCCTTTCCTATCCTCCAGGCCTATTGCTTTGTCAAAACAAAAAAAGAAATTAAATTTCTTCAACACAGGTTGTTCTTTAAAAAAAAATAAAAATGTTCTGGCTATGATTCATCCCTCTGTTGTCTTCTTCACGCTTACAGACTGAGTACTTATTTCAACATTGTTCTGAAAACTGAAATGATGCTAACTCACCGTATCGCCCCATCCTTTTTTCCAAAGATTGGCACTGTGTTAGCCTTTTCCCACCTCACCCCCCACCCCGTGTTCTCAAAGGTAATTACCATATCTCTGCGGGTTTTTCCAGCTATCTCCCAGAATACACACAGGTGAATGTTGTCAAGTCCAGATCATTTGAAACACCTACCTGCTATATCTTTTTTTCTCCCATTATAGCCTGACTTCTCATTTCTTTTCAGTAATGTTAATTGTGCCAAACACCTAATCACTTTTGATAGAATGTTATTTTTTATGTCTTTGGCTGACATCTTCCTCTCCCTTGAGATGAGGAACAACTGTGTCATGGACATTCATCTCATTCTTCTTATACTTATCAGATATTTTTTGTTGTTCTTTGTCTATCTGATTTTTGTCCCTATGTATTTGTGCTTGTCTAATGAACTTGTCCATAGTGCTTTGATGAAGTTTCTGGATCCTGTATGTTTTCTACCTGTCTCTGAGATTCCTAAAGGTCTCTTTGGCCAAATAAGTTTCTTACAACTTTCTTAAGCCATTTTTCATGTTGGGATAGTCTGTATGTCTTCCTTCAACAGAAATTTCTTAAGGCATTGCCAGTTCTCCACAATTTTTCCCCTTAAAATAGTTCCCTCCTGGGTCTTAACTACTTCCATTTGAGGAAATGTATTTTTCTGAAGACCATTATCAATATCTTGTCTTCTTTCCCTAAGACCCATCTATACTGTTTTACTTTCATCCAAGCTGTCCTCTATCTTCATGTTCCCAGTCCCTTCCTACCTATTCTATTAAAAGTTGGGATTTTTTTAGTTGCCTATCAAAAGTCAATGCTTATTAACGTCCAGAGTTTTCTGGGTTCTTTATATACCTTGCTGTACTCTTCTTTCCAGACATGTCCGGGTGAAGGAATTCCTTTCTCACATCCCCCAGTTGCTACCAATAGGTATCGCTGTGGCTAATTCTGTTAATTTTCCAGAAATGGATTCAAAGTTGTAAAAGTGAATCTCTCACACTAAGAGCTGGAAGATGGTTGTGGCACATGACCAAGATATAATCCGTGTTTAGCAAAGGAATGAACTGTTGCTACATAAGAGACCTTTCTATAAGCATATCACTTCTGGCACCTCTCTCAAACACCAAAACCAAAGCAAACATCACATAACGCCAACTGGTGCAGACAGCAGGAAAGGCTGCTTGCCACAGCACTGGGCCATTGCTGGAAGGTTTGTTGGGGTCATTCTCATCCTAGCTTTATAGGAAACCCAAAGACTGTTCCAACTCCAGGCATCAACTCTGATTGCAGTTCCTGGATACACAGTTTTACATAGACAGTGGCCAAGCTCCATGGAGAAGAGCTTTTTCCCAGTTTATTGGCTGGATTGTTTATATTCCTTATGGTTTATTTGTCTGCTTAATTAGTGCTTGAATCTCTTTGCATTGTATTTCCTCTAGAAGCTGATTCTAGGGTATTTTAATATCCTCTAGGAAATTTCTTGTAATGCTTCTAGAAGCTTTCTCACACATTTTAATTTGGGGCTCTGCGTACAACTGACAGAGGAACAATGAAAGGAAAACTGGTAGAATCCTGCTCTTTTGATAGGTTTAAAAGGTGAACATTACTGATTGCATGGGTTATCTCTTTGGTTTCTATTTCTGTTCTGTATGCTCATCTATATCATGCTCATTGCCATTATGTCTGAGCGTTTCTTGGTAATGAATTAAGCTATGTGACTAACACACATTATTTACACGGTCATTACTGTTCTCGTCTTTACCCTTCCACTGTGTGCGTGGAGTCTTTTCCTGGTGTTTTAACTTATCTACAAAATACACCAGTTGTATTAGACATATTGCTATGCACTGATGTTTAAAAAGTCAGGATCAAGCAAAAGAAAGACGGTGGTCCTTAGCTCAACCGCCTCACTGACAGCTTTTTGCTATGAACAAGAGGAACTTTATCCAGTTCAAGGAAAGTTCATTGTATCAGAAGAGTGAAAGCATTAGCCAGAATTTTCATTTGATGGATATTGTTGATCTTCTACATATTTCAGCCCTAACCCTTTGTCATCTCAGAATCCAATCACTAATTACCCTTTCGTATGACATAATTAACCATAAATGTAAACCTCCTTTTGAAGCTTCCAGTTTACTTTCTGATAGGCAAAATGTTGCTGCCCATGAACTTTGTCAAAATCTTGCAACTTTATGAGTTTGCTAGGTGAGCCATGCTCGTCTCTTCTTGATTTGAACGCATCTAGCTGAAAAAAGTAGTCTGAGTGGGATATCTATGATGATTCATGGTTGTGATTGCCAAGAGTTAAAGGCAAGCATACAGTGCAAGTGTACAAAATAAATCAGCAAGTATTGGGCTGGTCAGCTTGTTCAACATCATTTGATGAATGTCCCAGAAACCTGAATATGTATCACGCCCTGCACAGGCCTTGCCTGGCATGCCCTGCTTTGGCTATGCATCTCAATTAAATGACCATCACTGTGCTTTGCTACTCTGGAGCTGACCTAGTTTCTGGAAAGAAGATCTAATTAAGCAAATATCTCAGCTGTGTAGTTTTTCTTAATAGGAACATGTTGCTTTGAGTACATTGCTTTGAAGGATATAGCATTGCTTTGGGAAAGTCAGCACTGCAAAGAATCCACGCAAGCTGTCCAGCAGGTACTTAGGAATTATGTATATCCTATGAGAAGGAAACAACACACTTTCTAAACTTTGCCAGCCACATAAAGATTCATCTCTCTTACGTTTCATGTCCTGAGATGATGACTGCGATAAGAATTGACTTAAATCTCACAGACCTTGTTTTTGCTTGCAAATTGGCTTAAGCTCATCTCCTAATCAGGTAGTCGAACCATTTATGTTTCTTGGCTGAATTCCAGTTCGGGTTCATCTCTGATGAAATTGTTCCAGTTCATTAACCAGTCTGGTGATCCTGAGTCAGTCATTATAGGAAAATACAACACTTACAGCCAGAAAAGGGAAGATGACCAAAGCAGGTTTCAGATAAGAGCTTTAGACCCTTTGTCTTAGTCTTGTGACAGATCTTGAAGGCTGCTTCCCAGCAGTGTCCCAGATCCTCCCCACCTCCTTCAGCTTGGCATATAGAGCTGAGCACCCAGTGAGCCTGTCATAGGGTCATGGGTGGTACCAGTACGATGGCAGGTCCACCTCCCTTCCCGCTGGTGCTGGCACCCACAGCCTCGGAGCATTGAGCCCATCACTCTTGCCCTAGACTACTCTTTGGGGTAGATCAGGGGATGGATGGGGCAGAACAGGTTAGTGAGGCACATCAGCCCTAACTGGGCACCGCTGAGGGTAACAACATGGTTCTCCAATGTGACAGAGAGGCATCAAAGGTGTGCCTTTGGTTGAGAAGGACTCTCTGTTGGTGATGTTCCTGGAGCTGGCTTTAAAATTGTCAACCTTGCACAGAGTCAGGGAGAGTCAGAACATAGCACGAAAACACGACACTTTCCTTGTGCATTCCCTCTGTCTACCATTACTTTCAGCTCAGAAGATTTCCTGAATCTGATGCAAATTTGTCATTTAGTAATCTATTTCTTCAAATACTCAGGCAAACTCTTCCAGGAGCCATATAAACTTCCTGTACCACAACATCCTCTGGCAAGGAAACCTGTTGCATTTTTTTAATCTGACATGTACTAGTTTCATTCAATGGCCCCTAGTTCTTACTTTGGAAGAGATCAGGAATAGTTGGATCTTCTCCACCAGCTCCATTCCCCTTGATTTTTTATCCTCATCTTTAAGCATCTCTTTCCCAGACTGAGTCGTCCTAACCTACTTAATCAGACTTCATAGAAAAACTGTTGCTAACAGCTGCATGGATTTGTTGCCCTCCTCTGTAGTTCTCCTATATCTCCTTTGAGATAAGGGTGCCAAACTTACAGACAGTATTCGAGATGTGGGAAAATCCAAATATTAAGGATTTATGCAGTGTCATAATGTTCTGTGTTTTCTTTTCCACTGATAAGTGTTGTGGGGCTTTTTGTTTTACTCTATTGAGCTTTGGGCTGTTTTATAGAAATCCTAGGTATTTATGGACGTATCTGTCATAACCTCAAGAGCTCACTGCATTTTTAGGTATCTAGTATGAAAGGAGGTAATTCCTGCAGTCCCTGCAGCTGACACCTGAAGACATTGTCCCAGCTGAGTGTATCACACTGTTCTCACCACAGTCAGCTTCAGCTCTTCCAGCATGCTGCAAAAACCCCCCAAATTAGTTTTGCCTCCATGAAGCCAAGGAGGTTTTCTTAGTCTGAATCCAGCTAGTTACTTTGAAAGAATTAGACAGCGCCCATGGAAGTATTCAAAAAACAATTACATGGACTATGAACACAAAGGGGTTTTTCACACTAAATTGTGCCATCAGCTCCCTTCTTTATCAGTTTCATATGTTTTAAGTTTCCTTGCATCAATACAATGAAGATGAAGCCTGTCGGAAACTCAGAAGTCTGTTCTAAATGTTACCAGAGTCCTGCTGCCTGGCCTGTGGCAAGCTGTTGTATCTCTGGTTTCTCTCCAATTATTTCTTGACTGTATTTTCATGGGAAATCGGGGGGGAAGAGGTTAGCATATCTTCTCATGCAGTGGCCTCACTCCTCCTCTTTCCCCAGTACGAACATGAAGAGTCGCCTTGCTCGGACAAGAAAAAGGTCTAGAGTCTTTTCTCTGACAGTATCAAGCTGCCTAGGAAAGAGCATAACAGCAGAGCAGGTAGGCAGTAATACACCTATATACTCTGGCGAGTACATACCACCTATACTCTCACCAGAGTATACAGGTGTATTACTCCTCCTCTAACCAGAGGCAGAGGTGATATCTCTGTGTTTGATATCCTTACCAGCCCTTTTCCCCTCCTCTAGCTCATTTCTTGGCAATTTTGGCTGCATTTTGCTTTAACATCTAATCTGCAGCTAAGAGGATATCCTCAGATGCTCGTAATCTGGCAATTGTGCCACAGCCATCACTGTCAAGCTGTAGCCATTGTGCAGGAAAATCCAGAATTTCTCACTAGTATAGTACTGCACCCAGCTATTTCATAAAATAAGAAGTGGTCATCGTGCTGAAAATACAGGAATGGATGCTAAGAGCTCTCCTAAACAAATTATTTTCCTAGCATTCAACAAGCTATTAGCATTCGTGCTAATTTTGCTCACGTTCACCCTCTCTCCTGACCCTTCACTGTCGTGCTAAGGTACTCCCATTACATGGAATTATTCGGATTTAGGAGGCACCCCTGGATGGTGAGGACCCGAGTTCTGGTCTTCGTTGGCTCTAGCAATTGGCTGTTATATTCTTGATAAACAAATATAACCTAAGGCAAACATTTGCTTCTCACACTTTCTCCAGCAAATATGGCATTAAACATGGGGGAAAAAAAACAAACTCTAAGACCACCTCTCAGCTTTCAATAACTTTTGCACACATTTTTCATGTTTTATTTTCCCTCATGCTGGAAGGAAAGTGGAGCAATAGAAAGCATTAATCTTTAACCACAGTAATTTCCTGAATGCCAGAGAACTGCTGTCAAAACCAAGGATTCACTCACTGCTGAAACATCTGTATTAGATTACTGCACTTTCCTTTTTGCTCCTGCATCGTGGCCTGCAATGAGCCACTGCTCCAAACCAGAAGCTGGAAGCAGCTGCAGACTTCAAAACCATTCCAGGCTTCTACCGTCTAACAGTGTTGCAATGTAACTTTTACAGCAAAGACATCGTTTTGGATTTTATGGATGCTTCTTTATCCAAACACGACACAGCAAACAGTAAATCCTATTTCCTTCCTGGAACAGAGCTGGAAAAAATCTGCGTTGGGTTCCTACTGTTTTTTAATGTGGCCTTACTAATTTCACTCCCCACATTGCTGCCTCTAATCTGTATCATTTTCTCCCACTGATTGTCAAGCTGCTCATAACACACACTTTTCTGGAAGTGCATTTTTCTTCTTTTCCTCTCTGTATTTTTATATTCTAGTCCCTACTGAAAATAATGGTGATAGTTTTAATAATGATTGATCTTCCTTGACCTGATTTAGCTCTAGCTAGCTGACGCAAGAAGATTATTCATTGTCTTCTCCAAAGTAATTTCCATGAGTCTTTGGGAGTCATGTCTTCTGTCTGATTGACTCATTAGATTTCAAGATCCCTAACAGCCAAGATCAGAAAGATTGACTTGGATAGTACCTTCTGGGAGTTTGCTCCTGACTTGCATGTCAGACCTCGATTTCTCTTGAGAGGTAGTAACGCATACAGACCCCACGGATTTATCACCAGAAGAAAGCGTGACCCCACCAAGTGCCCTGAGATATTTCTTTTGACACCTGGCATGTTGCTGGCATGTTGGGTGACAGCCACCCTCTGCCAGTGTTCCCACAAGGACTCTCTGACTTCCAAAGAAACGTTCAAAAAGGAAAAAGTGAGGAGGTACGTGGGAGAGCCCCAAGCAAAAACAGCCTCTGTAAAATGGTGGCTGTTTGCACATTGAATGTTGCCAAGATATCCTCAGACTGAAGTTAAAGTCTCCCAGCCTTTGCTACCTGCAGCCTCGTGGGGCAACTGAGCCCGGCTCACCAGGGACCGTGGTGATCCAGGAAATCTAACAGTGGAGACAGAAAATTTGGCTCCTTTTCCTGAAGGATCCTGGTTAATACCTTTGTTTCTTTGACTTTATCTGGGGGATAATATGTAAAATATTTTTGAAATTTATCTCTAACCCCTTCCTTCCAATTGGGATGTGTAATTTGAAAGACATACTCAGTAAATGAGGTTAGCTCTTCACCAGCAGGAACAGAGATCTGATCCCACATTTGGCATTTGGATCTCTCACCCTCCTCCCTGGGAGATCAGAAAATAGGGTATATGCTACAATTACCAGGTGGTTTCTTGAAAAGTTTCAGCATCAGAAATACACCAGTAAAAAGTTCACCTGACAGTGTTGTTTAAAGCATCTTGGAGCAGCACAGAGGAAGAGGAGATAAGATGACTACCTCCCCTTCCCTACAGCAGCCAGGTGTCACAGCCACTGGTAAGGCTGCCGAACTTCCATGGGGTTTGGGAACCATGGCAGTTCATTTGCAGAAACAGGGTTCATACCCAGACACCCAGTGAAGAAATTTTGGAACTGCAGCTCCGTACCATTTCCCATCTGAAGAGACATCCTTACAGTGGACACCAGGGAAGTCTGATTCAAGGCATCCCATTTAAGCCTCGCAAGGGCATCATATGTGTTACATCCTTGGATGGGCATTCACCTGGCAAATACACCTGCATATGGTCATTGGCTCCCGAAGCAGTTGCTATTTCAAGCTCTGGAGTCGCAGGCGTATGTTTATCTATCACTGCCTGTTCTCCTCCCTCGCTCTGCTTGCTAACAGAAAGCCCTGCCCTGGAAGGCCAAGTTCACTGACTGCAATGACAAAGCAGCACAGAATCATTTGGGAACAACTCATAAGAAACCGATGCTGCCATCCAAATTGCCTTCCCGTCGCAGTAAGGTCATTCCTTTAGCAAAACCTATCTTAATGGGGCTACTCTGACCTAGTTCACCTCCAAACTAGAGACCTGTCAGCAATGTTTTCTCACTTTTACTAGCCAAGATGAAGCTGATGTTCCCTTCTGGCCTCTAAATCAGAATGCAGTCATGCAGTCACTTTAGAGCCAAGGGGAAAAGAACAAGCCTATCCTACATGTGTCATGCTAAAAGCAAACATTCGGCTAATGCTTTTACAGGCCCATTGCTACGCCTGTTGCTAAATTCATTACCGCTTTTAACTCTGTCGGTTGCATCAGGTTGCAATACTTGGACCAGCAGCTAGGGATATTATTCTCCTCTTCTTTTAATAACTTTGGATATTTGTACGTGTGTGACCTCTTTCTTGGAAATAATATTCTGAGACTAGGAAACTGTCAGGTTAGCATCACTCGCGGGGACACTCTTTGTTGGTTTATGGGGGGATTGGCAGATGCCGAGCTGAACCACATGAGGGTTCAAGCAAAAAGACCCAGAGATGCATTTCTGACCTTTCGTGGGGAGATGAGGGAAGGCTGAGCTGATCAGCAAGGTGTTGAAACAGGGATAAGGAGACGTCCTCCTCCTGCTCTCAGTGCTGCCATAGGCTTCCACTTTGTGATGGATTACATTTTAACAGAAGGAAGAAGTCAGGCATGCAGAAGAGATGTAACTCTCTCAGACCCTAATTACCCATGCTATAGACCCAAAAATGTCTTTAAGATTTTGAAGCACAGAGGTGGCCGAGCTCAGTCCAGCCTTTGCACACTCCCAGGTAGCACACGAGTTCCCGTAACAGCCACGTTTGGAGCACAAGCACTGGGTAAGCAAGCAAAGCCCAGGCTGGCTGGTGTTGCATGTCACCAGAACTGGCAAGACAGACCTCTGCCAGGAAGGATTTTGTTTGAGATGGATGGAGAAGAAAGCCAGCTGGACAGCATCTTGGTATATTGGGCCAAATTTCTCAGAAGATGTAAAACAGGATGGTGCATTATTTCTGTGGGGAAAAGGTATCAGAATTTGTTCCCAGAGGGGTGGTAAATGCCCTTACTTGTACTGAGAGAGACTACAGGAACAAGCCTCCATTAGACGTCGCCACTCACTGTTGGCATTAAAAGCAAGAAAAAGAATGATGCACTGGGTTTTTTTTTCCCCACACCCCCTTTGCATTGCAAACATTTCATGGAGACAAGACATTCGTGTGCTTTTATCTAAGTACAAGCTCAACTTCCACTGTTTAAAATTTGGTCTCTGTAATATGCAAGGCATTAAATTGAAAAGGAAACAGAAAAAAAGACCACCAGCAAATAGGAGACAAACAAAGCTGACGACCGAAGATATTAATGCAGGAGAGATTTTCTTCCAGGTGAGGTTCTCACAGTGAGCCACCCTCAGGTCATGGCTGTACCTATCCCATGTGTCCTTGCCCACAGGTAGATGGCTTCAAGCACACATTTTCTTGACTCCTACCTCGAGGTGGACATGAGGTGAGGAAGCCAGCCAGGGGGTGAACTTGCTTAATGCCACAGAAATAAATGAGCGCAACATTTATTCCTCATCCTTTAATATTTTAGGTGGCTTACAAAAAAACCCAAAACCTCACACGCATTGAACCCAGATCTTTTTAATCTGTCACAAGGTAGCTGCTAAAGTAACTCCAGTTATTTCTAACTAAAGGCAAAGTTGAGGAACAGCACCCAGTTTGCAGAGTTTAATTTTAGTCTGAGCCTATGCCACTCATTTTCATGCCAGATGTTTATATTTGTTTGTATTTACTTGTGCTAAATTAGAGGGTGGCAGCCTGGGAGGTCCCTGTGTTCACTTAAGAAAGCAAACAAGCTACTGGGAGAAATGGCAATGTAACTTGAATTTATAGAAATATTATATAGTTATTTATATTTATATTTATGCATCATGCAAACTGAATGGTTTGCATGAAACTAAAAGGTTTTAGGCTGTTGGGCTTTATTGGACTCAAGATCATTAATTTGCTTCCAAGGCACACTCCTGGCTTGGACTAACACATGTAGGTCAACTCACCCTTTTGCCCCAGCTCTGCCGAGACAGCAACCCCATGGCCACCCAGTGTCACCCTCTGCCCTGTGTGCTTCTCTCCTTGTGGCCGCACCACTTTCCCCCTCCTCCTTCCCTGCCATCCCCTTTGCCCACATCCATGCTCTTGTATCCAGGATGACACATGGACGGGTCTATAGCAGGACCAAGCTCGGAGGTGCCTTCAGATGCGTGCACCATGCCGGACACCATGTGGTCTCCAAGCCCAAAGACCCTCATGCCCTGCAAGTGTCCCCTGCTCTTGATTGCCAAAGGGAAGTCCTCAAGCCAAACACCCAGGATCCTCTTTGCTAACCCTCCCCTCCTCCTGCCGCTCCTGACATCTCAGTTTCTCTATCCAACTCCTGTATCCCCTGTTTATTTAAACAGCAGCTGTTGGTACAACAACTTTCTCAAGTTTTATGGTTATCTTATGGTTGCCGGGATGAAACGACGTCATGACAACTTCTCTTTGTGGGCTAAGTCCTAGTTTGGTATCCTTTTCCAAAAGCTGCTTCTCAGGGCTTTTGTTTATGAGCAAAAGAGTCAACCATGAGAGGCAGACTTCCGCAAATCAGAGGGGCTTTGGTTCAGGGCTGTAATCATACCTGCCATTTGAGGCAGCTGATGGTCTGGATTTCTAACTGGTAGGAAAAAATATAGTAATGGCACATAAATGCTGACATTTGGGGGAAGTGAGATTTCTCAAAGAAACAAAACTGCCAACAAAAATATTTTTCTGTGATAATGGAGAAACCCTTTTTTGCAATTTTGACCTTTTGTAGCGTTTTTATTTATATATTTAGTTCTGCTGTGATTTATTTTGCATGCTATTATTTATTTTATTCTATACATCAGTGACTGCTCTTTTTGCATCATCATTAGCAATTGTGCTGCTAAATGCTAATTCTGTCAGTAATTTCTGAAGTAATTGGCCTTATGTTTTGCTCATCCCCCCCCAAAAAAAGTGTTTTGAAATGCAAATCTAAAATGTTCTGCTTGGTATTAAAGTATTTTATTATATGGCTCTTAACAGAGCAAAAGACAAAAAAAGAACATCCCTGAGGAATGCTTCATTTTGAACACATCAACATTCCCATTGAAATAACAAACATGTCCAACCAGCCCTATAAACCACACTTATCTGCTTCTTCTGTCTACCCATCCCACCTGCCTTGGCTGCCCAGATATCAGCATGGCACTCAGAGCTGTTCTCCTTTCACGCAAAAAATCTGGCCTCTTTCCTTGGCTCCTGTCCACTGCATTAGGCTCTGACTGAGATCTGGGGTAGAGGCTTGCTCCTCCTGAAACGCCTGTAGCCCATGCATGTCGATAGGCACTGATTGCCCATGGCCTGGAAGATGCTTTGCCACCTCATTTTATTCCGCCTCTTGTTTTGAGTTCGGAGTGGCTCCTGTTAGCTTCTGCCTCGCTCCCCCACTTGCTGTGTCAGCTCTTGCACCCAGGAAGCCAAAATAATGTCTGCTCCTGGGAGTCATCACTGTTAATCACACCCAGGCTCTGTAAAAGCACCTTCATTGCAGTAAGACAGTCAGAAAGAAAGAGTTAATGTGCTTGGTAACCCTTTTTCTTTCCTTTCTTTTTTTCTTTTTCCCTTTATTTTGCCTTTTTTTTATTGTTGCCCCAAAATTAAATTAAAACCTGTAAGAGGAAGGTAATAAATTACTCTCCGCATCAGCTGGCAACAAGCCATGAAATAACAGCAAAGAAAGTTTAGGCTAGACCGGAGAAGACTTTCTAACCGAGAGGATAGGGAGGCATTGGAGTCCACTGCAGGAGGAGAAAGCCACCATGAAGGGTGGCAGGTTTGGAAGAGGCAACTCCATCTTCAGTAAAGGGGCTTGGGCCAGCTCACCACCGTCCCTCCCACGTGTGGTCTGGGGACCACTCATGGCCACCCGAACTGCAGTAAGGTAGCAGCAGTTAAAAACCCAACCAAACCCAAAGCAGACACATTCACACGCAAAGGAGAAAACTGGCAAACGTAGTAAACGTAGTAACGGTGTTGATGTGATAGTGGCTGGGATGGTTCGGGGGACCGGGAAGGCAAGGGGAAAGGGAAGGTATAATACATGTCTGGGCAATTTTAGGTAGGTTTCACAAGAGGATTGTCTGATTTTCTCTTCCCCCACCTTTATCAGTCAGCTAATATAAGCTATTTCCTCTCCTTATCCTTCTCGCCTCATTAATTAAGACATAAACATTCAAAGTGTAGCCTGATTTTTCCTAGACTTCAAATAAAATTGCAACAATGCAACAATATCATTAAAACATACATTCATCACACAATCCTCACAAACTTTACATCCATCAACAAAAAAAGAATTCCCCACACCAAAATCAAAACAACATCATCCCAACACTGACAAAGGTGGACAATTTACGCGCACTCCACCCTTCGACCCTTAACCACAATTAAAAGAAAAATTCCCCACAATTGTAATGCTCTCTGGTGATGTCCAGTCCATGTTTTGCCCGCTACCTCTCCCAATTACTGTCCTTATCTGGAATTTCTCAAGAGGCCCACGTTGGGCGCTGCAAAGGAGAGGTTTGAGTCATCTCTTGCAATCACTTCTAGCCCATTTTTAATACACTTGAAGACCAGGGGTCAGCTGGACGTAGGAGCCAGCAGAGCTAACTGACCTCCAGCTGGATACGGCCTCAGAGGGACATGCAGCGAAGAGTGATCCCATCTTCCCAGAGGATTGTTGAATCACCTGCCCATGGCAAGGCAAGCTCATCTTTACAATCACTTAAATATTATCATTTCAGCACTACTCTGCACTGAATGTGAGCAGGATCCATCTCTCCCAGCTCTGGACCTGGGAGATGCTGCAGGCAGCTGCACTGCAGCTTTGGAGAGCAAGGGTGCACCCAGGGCATGACTCTCCTTGGTGTGCCTTGTATAAACCTGGAGTGCATGCAAATGTTGATCAAAATCCTTTAAGCTGTGGTCTTTTGCACCAAAAAATTGCCTTTCTTTTTCAAGACTCAGGTGTAACATGTAATTACAGTGTGACAAACACTGTTCATCAAGTGCATGTGTCTTTCTTTTTATTTAAAAAGCCCCATTCACATCGCTACATGGCACTAACCAAGTCCTAGGATAAACTCTGCTCCAAAAGGGTAAAAAAGGGTAAAAAAGAGGGAGGAAAGAGATGTAAATGTCAAGAGAGGAAGGAGCTGTACCTCCTTCCAGCTCAAGCCCAACAGATCGGCAAGGTCCCAGGCTCTTGCAGATCTCTGCATGTGTTTACCTCAAGCCCTTCAGCTCCTCCATGCAGATCCACCCCAACACTTTTATTTGGGTTTAAGTATGTTAGCATAAACGTGTTCCTCATTAGTTTAAATTAAACGTAATAGCCCTGGTTTAGACTCAAACAAGGAGACAGATGGAAAGCAATGAGGTAACTGGATCTTAATGAGTTGAAGTTCGTTAGCTGAGCTGCGGTGACGGCACAGGACATGCTCTCTCCCTGCCCTGGTTGGGAGGGGAAAAGCATCAGCACAACCCTAAAGGTTTTGGACATGTTTGGAGCAGGTCCATCAGTCCTGAGCAGCACACGAGGTTGCAGCCCCAGCCTTAGGCCCACCAAAAGGTGTAGCTTCAGCTCAGCTATCCCATCCCTGCGTCCCATTCGAACCCTGCGGTCCAAGCCAGCTCCAGCTTTTCAGCAACATGGGCAAGTTGTCTTCAGAGAGCTCAGGAGAAGAGGAGAGCTCACCCAGGGAGGGCAAGACGCAGGCCAGATGCAATCTTCACCCTAACGACATTAGCTGTCGTGTCATTTGGGGGAAACCTTTCTTTTCTGACCAAAAAGGTGGTTAAAATCGTGCTGTACATGAGAAGCTCAGTCCAGCCTTAACTTTGAAGAAAGGCACATGTTTTCTTTATCTCTGTATGTCACTGGATAGATTAGATGAGATATATTTATCTACACAGCAATCTGTGTAGTTGCAAAGATACAGCTACAAAATTCCATGGGCTGAGATCATCCCATGCTGAGTTTAGCATCCCAGTAAGAAACGATACTTCATTTTGGTGGTTGACACGTTTTCATCAAAACATAAGGAAAATGAGTAATTTGACCTCAAGTGTTGGGTGTTTGGGTTATTTTTTTTTTTTAATTCACATTAAAAAAAAATTAAACTTTTTTGGGGTGTTTTTTTAAGCAAAACCATCTTTTTGAACAATTTCCTTGTACAGTATTTCTTCCTGCTTGCTTGTGTTTTCCAGTTGCTCTACTTTGCTTGTTCCCAGCAGGGTCAAAAACTCTAGGAAGGAGGGTGAAATCTTAAGGAAGAGAAAAGTGCATGAAAGAAATAAAGAAGATCAAAAATGTGTAATTTCCTGCAATGACTGTCAAGGAAAATAAGGGAATAAATGTAGTATTGTATTTTTTGTCCACTCTCATATCCAGCGAATCAACAGATCTCCCGTGCTCTGACAGAGCAGCAGTTAAATCACCTCACTGTCCACTTGGACTGCCCTTTAAAGTCTTTTTTTAAGAAAGAAAAGTTGAAAAATCATAGATAAACACACTCCAAGGAAATATTTCCTGTGTACAGTAGAAAGGAGCTGAGGGAGAGCCCCTGTTCAACACTGGGGTCAGTCCCCATCGCAATGTATGGAGGCAGGGGAGTAGGGTCACTGGGAGGAAACCAGTGTAAACAGGATCTGCTTTTATCAGTGGGAAAAAAAAAAACCCAACCCTGGTTAAATTAGCCAGAAATATGTGCCTATATGTTTTAATCACAAGCTGCCGTTTCCCAGTCTTGCAGCAGGGTTAAGTCACGGACGAGGAGCTGCCGATCACATGCTGTCCCTGAATGCAAGATCCTGATTGTCCCTTCTGCTTTTGGAAGGAACCAGCGAGGGGCAGCCCATGCTTGCAGCCCGAGCAGGATGCCAGGGCTGGAGTGGCAGGATGGGAGGACAGAAAGGAGACCTGCCAGCCTTGCAGGGCATCCTCCTGGTGGGATGCTTGGGTTGGGGGGGGACCTGCCTGCCTTGCAGAGCACCCCTCCTGGTGGGATACAGGGGCTGGGGGGGACCTGACTGCCCTGCAGAGCACCCCTCCTGGTGGGATACAGGGGCTGGGGGGGACCTGCCAGCCTTGCAGGGCACCCCTCCTGGTGGGATACAGGGGCTGGGGGGGGACACCTGCCTGCCTTGCAGAGCACCCCTCCTGGTGGGATACAGGGGCTGGGGTGGGACCTGCCTGCCTTGCAGAGCACCCCTCCTGGTGGGATACAGGGGCTGGGGGGGACCTGACTGCCTTGCAGGGCACCCCTCCTGGTGGGATACAGGAGCTGGGGGGGGGACCTGCCTGCCTTGCAGAGCACCCCTCCTGGTGGGATACAGGGGCTGGGGGGGACCTGACTGCCCTGCAGAGCACCCCTCCTGGTGGGATACAGGGGCTGGGGGGGACCTGCCAGCCTTGCAGGGCACCCTCCTGGTGGGATACAGGAGCTGGGGGGGACCTGCCTGCCTTGCAGAGCACCCCTCCTGGTGGGATACAGGGGCTGGGGGGGGACACCTGCCTGCCTTGCAGAGCACCCCTCCTGGTGGGATACAGGGGCTGGGGGGGACCTGCCTGCCTTGCAGAGCACCCCTCCTGGTGGGATACAGGGACTGGGGGGGAACCTGCCAACCTTGCAGAGCACCCCTCCTGGTGGGATACAGGGGCTGGGGGGGACCTGCCAGCCTTGCAGAGCACCCCTCCTGGTGGGATACAGGAGCCGGGGGCCACGGCACGGGTGGTCCCCAGTGCGAAGGTGCAGCCCCCCAGCAGCGCAGCGCCAGGACCCCGGGGGGGGGGGGGGGGGGGACACACGGACCCGCAGGGTCGCCCGCGCCGCGGGGCAAACCCTGCGCTCTGCTGCCCCCTGGCGGCGGCGGGCGGCGCGGCGGCGGGCCGGCTGCACCCCCGGGGTACCTGCCCCCCCCCCCCCCCCCCCCCGGGGTGTCTGCAGCCCAGTGCTGCGTGCCCCCCCACGAGTGGGTGTCTGTCCGTCCCTGGGGGTGCCTGCTCCCCCCCGAGTAGGTGCCTGCCCCCCAAGTGCGTGCCTGTCCCGCCCCCCCCCATCGTCTCGCCTTCCCCCGCCGGGTCTGCGAGCGCCCGGCGCTGCCGCAGGCTTCACCCTGCCCCGGGCTCGCCTCGTGGCGCAAAGCAGCGCTGCTGCCACCTCTTCCTCCTCCTCCTCCTCACCCTCCTCCTCCTCCTCCTCCTCCGGCGGCACCTGACGCGCGGGGCTCCCCACACCCCCCACCCCGGCCCGGCCCACCCCTCCCTCCCTCCCTCCCTCCCCTCGCCCCTCCCGGAGCTCTCCCGTGCGAGCGGGAAGGCGAGCGGAGCCGCCGAACGCTGCCGGCCGCTGCCCAGCGCAGGCCCCCGGAGCATGCGAGGGCAGCGGGGGGGCACCGACCTCGCTGCCCCCCCGGGCGGGCCGGCGGCGGGGCTGAGCGGCGGCCAGAGCCGGTCGCGGGGAGGGGGGCAGCGCGGCCGGCCGGCGTGAAGCGGGCTGGGGCGGGGGGGGGGGGGGGGGGGGCGAGGAGCAGCGCATCCTGCCAGCCCTCCAGCCCTCCAGCCCGGCTGGGGGGACCGAGCCTTGCCCCGGGGAGGGAGCGAGGTGCTGAGCGAGTCTTGGAGGGGGCTGCAGGGATCATGCCGGGGGTCCTGCGCCTCGGCATTGCTTTCTCCTCGCCCTCCATGGAGCCCGGACCTTTTCTACAATGACTTTCCCTGAGCTGAGCAATGGCAGCTTGAGTGGGAACCGGACGGGACAGGGCAGCCAGAGTGGTGCCAACCGGTCCTGGGGGCTGCAAGGTGAGGAGACCCCCGAGGGCAACAGCACCACGCTGACTTTCACCTTGGACGTGCAGGCGGTGGGCGTCGGGGTCTTCCTGGCCGTCTTCATCCTCTCAGCCATCGTGGGGAACATCCTCGTCATCCTCTCGGTGGCTTGCAACCGGCACCTGCAGACAGTCACCAACTACTTCATCGTCAACCTGGCCATCGCCGACCTGCTGCTCAGCACCACCGTGCTGCCCTTCTCGGCCACCTTGGAGGTGCTGGGCTTCTGGGTGTTTGGGCGCATCTTCTGCAACATCTGGGCAGCAGTGGACGTGCTGTGCTGCTCCGCCTCCATCATGAGCCTGTGTATTATCTCCGTGGACAGGTACATCGGCGTCAAGTACTCCCTCAAGTACCCCACAATCATGACCGAGAGGAAGGCGGGGGTCATCCTCGTGGTGGTCTGGCTCTCGTCCATGGTCATCTCCATCGGGCCTCTGCTGGGATGGAAGGAGCCGCCACCGCCGGATGAGAGCATCTGTAGCATCACGGAGGAGCCGGGCTATGCCCTGTTCTCCTCCCTCTTCTCCTTCTACCTGCCCCTCATGGTCATCCTGGTGATGTACTTCAGGATCTACGTGGTGGCCAGGCGGACCACCCGGAGCTTGGAGGCAGGGGTCAAGAAGGAGAGGAATAAATCCATGGAAGTGGTACTGCGCATCCACTGCCGCAGCGTGCTGGAGGAGCCTCTCTCCAGCACCCGGAGCAAGGGGCACAACTTCAGGAGCTCCCTCTCCGTGCGGCTCCTCAAGTTCTCCCGTGAGAAAAAAGCAGCCAAGACTCTTGCCATCGTCGTGGGTGTTTTCATCCTCTGCTGGTTCCCCTTCTTCTTCGTCCTGCCTTTTGGTAAGTGACCCCGTCCCCCATCCCAGCCCCACTGCCCGTGGCTGAACGCCTGGGGACCTGCTCCTTGGGACAAACTTTCAGGACACAACTCATGCGTGGAGTTGAGGGATAAGTAACTGACAGGTGAATAAACCAGCAATGAATTAATTCAATTAATTAACACTTATTCAATATTTATTAATCAGAGTCATATAATCAATCACAGTAAATAGCAAATGAATAAAATAGCAGCATAATAATTGGTTTAATTAATTCATTCTGCATCCAGCACTTTAATTAATGAAGTTCAGGCTGAGGAGGAAGCAGCTCTGTTTCAAACAGGCTGTAATTATGGCACAGTGATCTCCAAACAGCTTTGCCGTCCCTGCCCCCAGCCTCCCTTCCTCCCAGTTTGGGGGAGGGCACCTGGTTCTGCCTCCGTGTGCTCAGGGCTCCCGCCCCTGCTGTGAACTGGTGATGATGCTGGAGATGGGTGAGGTTTGATCCCTCCAAGGAGCGTGTCAGAGTCTGAAACATAACCCCCAACAACTTCCTGGGATGCCAATGTTGTGCAGGGACCTGGAGCAGGACCAGGTCTTACCTACAAGGGTGATGGTCCTGGGTAATTTCCCAGGACTGATCCACCTCCCGCAGGAGTCATGCCCTCAGCTCCTGGCCCTGCCACGGTGCCCGTGTCACTGGGTGCTCATTTGGGGTTGTCTGAGGGGTTGTGCTCTAAAGTTTTGGCAAGCTGTTTGCCCCAGGTGAAAAGGATGCAACCCCCTACATGCAGAGGAGGCTGAGTGGGCACAGAGCCCAGCGGGCAGGGGGCCATGTGATGTCCAAGGCAATGTCCCCCACCAGCACCAGTGCTACCCACGGCCCATAAAGCGCAGGAAAGCCAGAGCTCTTCATCTCCACCTCATCTAACAACAGGCACCCAGTTCAGGGGATCGGATTAACCCTCTGGAGTGGTGTAGCTAAACCTGGGGGGGGGGGGGGGGGGAGATTAAACTGCTGAATATTGACGATGGCCTTTGCGCAGAGCTCAGCAAAGCAGAGAGGTCTGTCACTCCATCTGCTGGGTGAGACCCGCGTGTCCCACAGCCCACCAGGGGGGACTTGTGTCCAAGTAACCCTGCAGCCAGAGAAACATTATAGCTAGTTCTGCACTTTTTCTCAGGATTTTTCAAATCCTCTTGCTCGAGGCTGCCTCTCAAGTCAATGGAAACAGAGCACCGTGACCACAGGACTCATTTTGACCTGCTGAGGTTTCGATCTCCCTCCAGCATTGCGGCTGTTCCCCTGGAGACAGCTGGAGCCCAAGGCTGTTAGACACCTAATCGAGGCCACTCGATCCCCACCAGCCCTCCAGTGGGGTAATTCACCAGGCCCAACGGTGCCTTGGGAGCTGAGGTGTCCCTAGGGTGGTGGATCAGGATTGTGGGTGTCTGGTGTCACCATGCTGCTGTCTTGTACCTCTTTGCTTCAGTTTCTCTCTCTGGGTGAGGGTGGTATTTGGTGAGTTTATCTTGGCTTTCCATAGGGGTGAAATTGTGCTGTGAGGAGTTTTCACCCTATGTGAGCATGGGAGTTCATGGTATAACTCAGGCAGGGAGCAGTAAGGCTGCAGTGAGCTTCCCTCACGACAAGACCAGAGAGGAATTATCCCATCTGACCATGCCTTAGTTTCCCTTTCATTGATCAGGTGCGTTGGGGGATTTTTGTAGCCTGCAAAGAAATAGTTTGGGAACTGTGGGGCTCAGGGAGATGCCAGTACCCAAAGGCTGAGCTCTCTGGGCAGCCCCAGTCTGATACTCGCCTCCTTGGCCGATCAGCAGAGCAGGAACCAGCTCCGAACCTCATTCACACCTTTACACCTTACAGCTAATGAAGATGGGAATCGGGATCCTGCTCCTCTGAGTTATTCCCAGTACTTGGAAATAGAGAACAAACATCAGGCAAATACTTTTCAGTAGATAAAAATATTTTATTTTGTTTCACCATATCTGTTCTCCCTTGAAACCCTTGAACCAGCTTCTCCACTGATGTAAATCACTACCCTTGCACTGAAGTCAAAGGAGATACGCTGATTTACACCAGCTAAAAATCCAAACTTCATTCTTTAAGTACCTCCCGTGAACCCATTTGCTTCCTCCAAGCACACAACTTGCCAAGTTCTTTATAAACATGGCTTTGATCTTTACTTCCTGCTGTATTATACGTATAATATAAACACAGCAGAAGTTCATTTATTTTATGACTACAAAATATGCTGCCTTTGATTTCACCTCCCTTTTATTAATTGCAATTTCCTATTCTAATCTGAGAATCATTCAATGCTATCTAGAAGGAGAGCAGAAACTTCTGCAATGGCTAATCTCTGATTTTACAGCTCAGGAGACAGGTTGGAAACTCAGAGATATCAGCAAAGTTCACTGTAAATCCACAAACTGAAACATGCTGGGGCCAATTCTCCTTGAAAAGAAGATTGTAAATGGTTAAGTAGAATGACTTTTTTATTTGCTTGTTAGACAAACTTAAATGAAATAATTTGGGGCCAACTGGAAACAATATTGATACACATTTTAAATGAAATGAAACACTGGTGAGAAACATCATTTTCAATTGAAGTGAAACGTATTTTTTCAATTTAAGAAAAGAGTGAATGGAAGTTTATTAAAAATGACTACTCAGATACATTTCAAAATGAACTGTCATATTAAAATGAAATGAATAAGTGATCTATTTTATTCTGAAAATATCAAAATGTTTTGACTTTTTTTTCTATTTGCCATGAATTTGCAAGAAGTTGTCATTGACCTACACTGTTGACTGACTGTTGTCTGATTATACTTTTTAAGGATAAGTAAATTTGTCAACTGAAAAAAGACTCCCTGCTCTACTTAGCATTGACTTAGCAATCAGAAACTTCTCTACTTGCTCTGTCACCGGTGTCTCTGTGAGTCTGCACACGTCATTGCAACGCTCTGCAGAACAGTTTCCACATTAGTTACACGGGAGTAGTATTTATCACACCAGTGTTGAGAAGCTGAAATAACCAATAATTTTAAATAACAGGACCGAGGTACGTGCCAAATGTTGTCAGTCATTTCCCCATGCTTGAATAATCTACAAAGATTCTTCTTTAAATCAGCTCAAACTCTCCAATACCTCTACGGTCTATTTATCAGCTGAGTAATTTAGCTCCCCCTTGGGTTTGTGATATATGTCCCCAAGCACAGGATGCCATCGCCAGGAGTTTTAACACAATTAACAGTTTCTGTGGCTAATGAGACTCTTCAAGCAGCTGGTTGTTCAACAAGAGATGAAATCCTAATTACCCACATAACCCTTGTGTGGGTTGTATCTTTTGCCGGGTGTGCAGTAGAGCTCTACCAAGCTGCTTTGTCTGGGGATCCTGGGTGGTGGTTGTGTGGTGTCTGCCAGGGCGCCTCTTCCCTTAGCAAAGCCCTGTCAAGAGAAGATAACTGGAGGCTTCTCAGAGATGTGGGCCAGGAGTTTAAGGGCGTTTTGTAGCATGGGATTCATCTCCCTTTGGTTGTCTCAGACATCTGTGCCTTCATCTCAGCTAGTCATAGCATCATGGAGATGCTATTTGGAAGGGACCTCTGATGGTCCAACTCCCCCTCTGAGCAACACCAATACCAGATCAATCAGTCATATTCACCCAAGGTTCCCTTTATCTTTCCGAGGGGAGAGCCTGAAGGTGTGACTCACCTGACCTATTTTGGACATCCTCCTTAGGATGAGATGAATTGCGGTGTCAATCTGCCTCTTCCTCTCTCTTGACTACAAAAGCAGCCAGGGGCAACTAACCAGCTGATGGTGTCTGCACTGCAGGTATTTGCAGAGAGGTGGGAAGTATCCTAGTCCGGATTTTTTTTAAGTCTAATGGAAGCAAGATGCCCAGGGGAGAGAAAATGCAATCCTGTGTCAACTTTATTAGAGAGAGAGAATAGACAAAGAAACTCTTAAGTCACACAACCATAGAGGCTTCACTAGCTCTTCTGCTAGTGGGAAACCCTGCTAAAAATTGGGTGCTGGATTTGTCCTTGCAGTAGGGCATCTATGCAATGGGTCAAGGAACCAGAACCCCCTATACAACACCTATAGATAGACAGTCACCTGCTTTCTCAAACCTGATCCAGGAGGAAGTAAGTAAGAATAGGAGGAGGGATGGAGCCCTGCTCCCCATCCACTCTTCGGTGGCTGGGGAGCATGCAAAGACAGTGTGGGACCCTAAATGGGACCATCTCAGGAATGGAGGCAAAGACCTTCTCCATCACCATCCCAGAAGCATCTAAGAGGAAACAACCATCCCTTGGGATCAAGGATGCACTAGCCAGTACCCAGGATGGCAAATTACACACCTCAATGGCCCCTGTTTTTTAAGAAGCATAGTCTAGTCTGGGTGGTGGGCTCCCATGTTTGTTATTCTTCGGATTTGGTTAGAAATCAAGACCCATGTGAGAAAGGCACAGCAGCACCCATAGCTAGTGCCACACAAGGGTGAAAGCCACAACCCAAGGCTCTTCTTCACTCTGTCCCTCCACAAGCAGCAGGTTACCCAGACAAGGAATGACTTAAGAGATCCCTCAATGTGAGCAAATCCCTCCACATTCAGGGTCTTATGTTTGCCTCGGGGTGGTGACTTGCCTGTGTTTGCAGTGGAAGCTGGTACTCATTTCCAGCTATGATTCAGAAAAACAGTGTACTGGCTTTTTTACCTGCATCCTGAAGGAAAGGAAGCTCTACACAAACCAGGCTCAGAAAGGTCTCCTTCAAGCCAAAACAAAAATATTTTTGTAGATGCTGTTTTTCACAGGGCAGAAGTCCTTTCACAAAACATTTTGCAGAAGACGGGCTCACAGAAGCATAGCAGTGCTCAAGCTTCGGTAACTGTCACTTGTAAAATAAATGATGGGGAAGACAATGTAGGTAGAAGTACATTTCAGATGAGACCAAGTCTCTTCTGGTAGAAGTGGAGAATCTAATTCTATTCTGGTAGAAGAGCATTTAGCATGGTTTCCTAAGGAAAAAAGGGCTTATGTCATCGCTCTGTGCCTGTGTGCATGTAAGCCTTTCCCCACCACCTGATGAACTCTTTCATCAATCTCAATCACGTTTGAGAAAGTGCTAAAAGTCCTCAATATACCAAGTTCCTATAAAAACGGGCAGATGGGTAAAGGAGTGGGAATTTTTGTACGCTTCCCCACAGAAGGAAGGTTGCAGAGTGAGCTCAGACCCTAGTTAGACATCAGAAAATACTCACTAAAAATCCACCACAATTTCACAGAAAACCAAACTTCTTTAGTTTTGTTGCGCACAGGAGGACCTGATCCAAAATGTGATTTAAAAGGAGGAGGAGGAAAGATAGACCATTCAATTACTGTGACTGTCAGGGCAGTCTCTTGTATCTCCTGAAATTTTCTGAGTCGTGGTGGAAGTGGCAGAATTAGCATGGAAAAAGGAATGGGCAACTGCTTTGGAATAATTAGCTATGGGCCAGAGCATCAAATCAAACTGGAGCAAGAGCAATCGCAATGAACTATTCCATCTGCCACACGTCCCCCGTTGATCCTGGTCCACAGGAACCATACATTCATTAAAAATGCCAGCAAAGACACAGACACTGAGTCTCAGAAGGTGCTAGGTACCAGGCTCCGGTTTGATTTATTGCACATCATCCAGGCAAGATTCTTCTCCTCTGCTTTGCACCACAGGATGTGTCCATCAAATGGGCTCATGCCAAATTAGCATAAATTCATTAAATCATAGGGGATGGATGGGTCTTCCAGCCCATCTCCCTTTCTCAGGGAAAGATCACTTGGCCCCAAACCATTCCTGACCTGTTTTTCAAGACAACTCTTAAAGCATTGCCGTGAGGGCAAATCCATTGCTTTCCCAAGCAAATTATACTGTTGCTTAAGCAGCCCTCAAATGTGATTTCTGCTTCTCTTTTTCCAGTTCAGAGTGTCAGCAATAACCTTAGGGCTGTGTTGCAGCCTACCGGAATGTCATTCCTAGGGCACGATAGCAGGGATGCATGCGGTGGGCATGGCACAGGGACACATGGGGGTGTACAGCCCGCTGGGGTAGCACTGGAGGAATAGTCCAGGCACAGGGGACCTGGCTGCGAGTCATCTGCATTCATTGTGTCTGTCTAGAGATAATACTGTGTAAAAACAACCTGTGAGCTGGGTTTCTCTCCGGGGAGAACATGTTGACATCCTGCAGAAGGGCACAGGAGAGAATTACAAGTAGGCACATGGATAACGAGCCTGTGAGTATATTATGTATCTAAAGCATTTGACGGTGTTGATTCACTCCTCGTGTGCCCTGGTGCAGAAGCCACCAGAGTGCAGAACAACAGAGAAACAGTCTACGTGTGTTTGGAAGTAGCCAGCAAAAAATGATTATTTGGAGCCCAAATGAGTGCGTGTGGTTCCCTTCCTACCCATTACCCTGTGCAGAAGGCCAGAGGCAGATGGAGGGGTTTAGTACAGGTTTTGCTGTTACAAGAGATGCAGCGTTCTGGACCTCTAATAATGATTTGGGCACCCGAGTTTGAACATATGCTTTGCCTCTGCCTGGCCAAAGTAATGCAGTGATTCATTGAAGTGACTGGGAATAGGACCCAGATCTCCCATGACCTATGTACGGGATTACTCTGCTTCCAGTCCACCCACTGCACCACCAAATAAAACTATTTAAAGCCAAATGTCTGTTTTTGTATCGCAGTGTCTTGACGCATCTGGAGGCAGTTGCTATAATGGATGTACCACAAACAGGAAAAAAATAGATCTTGAAAAATTTAAAACTACTGTGATTCAGTGGGCAAAATGTTACAAAATCTCTCAACAGGAGTTTTGGAACCAATACCAAAATGCACCATATAACATTAAATGCATCTATATTAAGCTGGGTCTGACAGTTTTATTATATTTGCACACACTAAACTTTGTCCTGGATATTCTGGGAAGGAGCTTTTAATTAGCCTGATCTATCTTCATTAAATTCATATGTGGATAAACATTTGCTTATTAATTCCGATAATCTGGTTAATGAGATGTAACGAAGGTTGAGCGGAAGGGTGGGGATGCTCTTTGGTATGATCGTGCAAGGTGGTTGTTCAATCTCTTGCTAGCAGCTTGTTCTTAACTGGTTTTGCCACAACAAACAGCACGCACTAGGTACTAGCAACTGTGTCGTGTTAGCAAGTAACAGTCTAAAAGCTTCATGCTACCTGTAGGATTTTAATTAGAAGTGTGCTCGCTTTAGTGAGTATATACAGGACTTTTGCTCGAGGGTCTTCAGAAAACGAGTATATTTCCTTGGGAAAGCAACCTGAATTATCTTCCAATTGATCAGTCAGGGCTTTTACTTGATATGATTATTGAGCTGTATTTGAGGTAGGGCTGATTGTACCTATTAACATTACAGGACCCTTCTGGAATAAAGTCCCCGTTTCTGGTGCCAAACATTATCTATTAGGTAAAGTTTTCCATTCCATGTCTTTGTAACAGGCTGAATTTGTTCTGCCAAATGTGAGACAAAATGAGATAGCCATATCTGAGAAAGATGACAGGAAAAAACAAGTGTTCAGTTCCTATAAGGAGTGTTATGGGGACAGCCTTGAGTTTAAAAAGCTCTGGCAGTACCATATGTCAGAGCAGAAACTGGACATTTTACTCCATCGGGGTTGGGAGGTGCTTTATGTCAGGACAGGGCAGAAATTAGACAAAGCTGGCCCAATATGGCCAACTTCTGTGAAGAAAGCATGTTTCTGAGGTGCTGGCAAGGTTGGGCAGTTTGGCAAGACTTGGAGCTTGCTGAGGAAGGGTTTTTAAGAGCAATGACCTGATGGTGTCTGATAGGCATTTCTGCTCCTCTGCAGTCCCCTGTACTGCTCATTTCCATGCAGTTCCAGTCTTCTCCAATGTCAAGACAGTCCCTGGCGTTGGATGCCAGCAGTATACCGTCTTCAGCTAATTGTTTTTCAGCTTTCTACATAACGAACAATGAAAAATAGGTATTTTGAGGCTGCAGTTCATCTAATCCTAATATTTCTATCTAAACTGGTCAGATGGCTCACACCCCAAAAGCACCAGTGTCTCCTCAGTGCCTCTGAGGGAGACCAAAGACCCCTAGCTCCAAGGTGCGCAGTGCACATCTAAACTAGCTGAGATGAATCTCACTGTGAAGCCAAATATGGGACCAGTTTTGCCAAAGACTTTTGGCAGCTGGAGCTGATAGAACTTACACTTTAAGGATGTGAAGTGCTCCATAAGACCAAGGGCTCAGGAATCCACACTCAAAATACAGACATATTTTGGCATTGCTTTGTAGATGCGATGGTAAAATGGCTCTAAAGCACCTTTTTCTCCTTGGAGAGCTGTGAAAAGAAAAATATAGATGTTTGCAAAATGTTTGGCCATAACTGAGCTAAGTACCTTCAGATATCCCTGAGGAAAGAAATAGTTCTGTCATCATCAGAGCAGAGCTGAGCAGGGTGAGTTTGTAAAGTGTGGAGCCACATACTGACCGGTGAGGAGACGCTGAATAGCTCAAGCGAGCTATTACTTAATTGGGCACCCACCTTTCCTTGCAACTGGTGCGGCAGAGACACTGCAGAGACAATAGAGCATGACCCTGAAATTAAACTCTTTAAATGTAAGAAACCAAAGTTTTGCAATGTGATTTTCACTTTGACCTTGTCACTCTTTTGAGTCCTTAATTTTGCGACTTCCTTAGTGTTCATTTAGCAGTTTTATTATATGGGATACAGTATAACTTGTCTGGAAGCTATCGTTTTGTGTCTTCAGTAGAAACCAGTGCTCACCATAGTGGTAGAGTTAAAACAAGACAATTTTCAACACATAACCCAATTACAAAGCAAAGAATGTGAAAATCTGTTAAAATATTCGTTCTCTGTATGAGAAAATACATCTTTACAGCAGCTGAAGCCCAGAATCCACAGTTGCAAAGGCTGTGGTTTACACACCCTGTTTTCAGCAATTATCTTTCCATGGACACTGGTGGGATTTTGAGTGCTGCCTGCAGCAACGTCTAGTTTTTAATTCAAGTGGCTGATGAGACAGGAGCTGCCTGAGAAAACAGGGGTTTTCTTTGAAATTTCTCTTTCCACATAAATTCAACTCGGGAAAATACAGTTCTACCCCTGGATATCTCTATATGGTGCATGGCATCATCGGGTACATATTTTGTATGTCTCTTACCCTTATTGCCCTTTACATGGTGGTCCTCCTAATTGGTCTACAGTTCCTGGTATACCCCACTGTCTCCCACTTAACCAAGATACAAGTGCTAGCCTAGGTTGCATCACGGGTTATGACATCCTCCAGACAGGTAGTAACAGGAAAGCAACTGAACTGCAACTCTCAGAAGAATGACATTGTCGTTGACAACAGAAAATATTTCAGGGTTTGTTTGCTTGGTGTTTGGGCAAAACAAGGCTGTAAAGAGCTTCTGGCATGAAACGTACTTAGTGAAAAATCCAGTTTTCCAATTAATAGATGTTTAGACTTTTTTGACCAGCCCAAGTAGTTCCATCTCCTTATTCTTTTTACACACAAAATTTCAAAGTCCTCCTAAGGTATCTAGCTTTGAGGGTACAAAGAGTGGGTTTTTGTCCATCATTCCTTACAGGACAACTTGACCTTTCTTGTGTTGAGTGGATTCTCTGGAGATTGTGAATCAGCTTTGTTCTCTAAGCAAACCTTTTCCCAGGAAAGCCTGGCACTAACTACACTTTGTAAATGTGGATTTCTGCCCTACACTGTGAACTAATTGCCTCCTTTCCTTGTCATGTGATAATGAGGCAAGGGTAAGTGTGGTCTCATAACCCTGAGATTGCCATTTGCTTTCTCTTGGGTTGTCATCAAGGCAGATCTGTTGCATGCATCAACCCAAAAGAGCTCTTCTGAGGACAGCCAGTGTTTTATTCTTCTGTGCATTGGCTGTTAAATGGTGGTGCAGGCATTGGTGACTTCTGCTGATGGGCCAGGCCCTAGAGGAGGATGGCTGCTGTGAAGTTCGGGGTGTTGCTTTTTCATTCTTCACAGCAGGTGCTACGTCGGGATTATCACTATGGCTGTATCCACTAGATAAACGCACCCATGCCAGGAAGCAAACCCTGCACTCTCCCCAGCAAAGTAGTGCAGAGTGACTCACATCCACATAACTCAGGGCTAGTCCTCTCTGGAGGAGACTTGCACATCCACATCAACACAGGGTCTTCTCCGGATTTCACAGGGTATCTCAGTGGCTCTAAGACTTAATTACTATTTTGAGCCATTTTTAATGCAAAAGGGTCTACAATAACATACCAATTGTTGGCAACCTTTCGAAGAAGGATTTAGGACATCCAAATGCCCTATCTTTCAGGAGGACCTCACATATGGGGCCCATCCAACCCTCTGTCCCATCAGGTTACCACGTAGCACCTGTTGGGTGGTAACTCTCTGTGGGCAAGGTCTTCTCCGTGGAGTACGTGAGAGCACTCATCTCTCCCTCACAAGGGACCTCTTGAACGTGACCATGGGGTCAGAGACAGCCAACCCCTGTAGCTGTGGTGGAGCCCCTCATTCATTGTAGCTTGTTTCTGTGCAAGATCTGTGATGGGGGGCAAGGAAAGGAGTTGGAGATCTGGAAGGCAAGATAGGAGATGAGGAGGAAGAGCAGGAGGCTTGGGGTGCAGTGAGGCTAGCGAGGTGCCGGGAAGGCTGGACTGGGAGCCCTTCTTGTCTCTAGCAGCCCTGAGGTGGCAGGGCTTCGAGGTTCCCTGAGGTGACCCCACAACAGAGGGTTTGCTGAGCCCCAAAACAGAACCGTCCCCTCTCTCTCCTAATGTTCAAACTCACAAGAGTGTTTCCAAGGGCCAAACATGTTTTATGGTCTTGTTTTTGTTTACCCACCTGCTCTTAATTTGGTTGTGGCTGAAAGGGCTTGGGGATTTGGGAGTGAGGGTAGTTCATGAGGAATAGTTTCAGTATTAAAGTTCAGCATCTGGCTGCTTTCACAGGAGACCTGCTGTCCAGTTTGGCAGTTAATTGCCATTCTTACTTGCTGTAAATATTTCCTTTAAAATGCTGTTAGGAACACTGAGCAATGAGCTTTTCCTTTTGAAGGCTTCGCCTTTACGAGCACTTTCCACCCAGAGATCTCTCAGCCGTTTGCCCCTGTACCTGATCACACATCCCCAAATATCCTCATCCTCCTTCCTCCAAAGCAAATTCCAGCCACTGCAATGCAAAAATGAAGTCTCTGGTGGGTATTGGTTTATTGCATCGACTATCTCCTGTCCAGGCTGGTGAGGAAACCTGCTTGAGTGGCAGAGGAGACATTCACATCTTCTCACACAATGTGTGCTGAGGAAAACCTTATCCTGGTGGTGCCAGCTCTATAGTTCAAAGGACTAAGTAGGAAGAAGGGGAACACACACAGATGTCATCAGGGAGGGAGACAACCTGTCTGTTTCAACACTGTTCATCATCATTTTCGGCTAGGGAAGCTGAGGCACCGCTTACATACCTGTGGTCACTTGGTAGCTCTCCAGTATTGCTAACACACCAGCCACTTCTGCCTGTCCTGCTTTCTCTGTTTCGGTGCTATATAAAACTGTCACGTGGAAACAGAAGACTGTACTTCTCCCTGCACTGTAATTTATGGGTACGATTAGCCCAAGGATGGATTTACTGGAGTGGTTGGAAGAGGATATGGCTTTTTAGCTGTTCCTAATGAATAGCCTTTCTCTAAGAGGGCTCCTTAGCTAATGCATTTGGAGCCGAGCCAGAGAACCACCAGGTCTGGTGGCAGAAAACCAACTGCCAGCTCGCTGAAGAGAGGGCATTTCCTCCTCCTGGGAAGTTTCCAACCCAAGGCAATTCACAACTCAGTCATTAAGGCCCCTGAAATGCAACTTTTACTTTTGCCGCTTCCAGTAGCTGGAAAAAAAACCCAAGCATTTGCAAGGGATCCCTGCTGGGAGAAATCCTTGCCCCGGACAAGTCCAAGCCACGTTTCCCATTGCTCACAGTGGGTGCGTTGATGGCACTCAGTAAAGAAAGACCAGCAGGAGACAGCAAGTACTGGACTGGCCCCAGCCAGCTCTCTCCAACACAAACCTGCCCAAGAAGCGTGCCTGGAGCAGTATGAACATGAGGTGGTTGGTGCCACCTGGGTTCAGGACCTGGAATCAGACCTGCCCCTCTTCTGTTCAGCAATTTATTTATGACAGTTAATGGGATCTGCATTTCCCCCAGTGAGATAAAGGCTAGAGCAAATCACAGGGGTTATCTCGCCTGATCACGTGAATTAAAGAACTCCTGGCTGCATTCCCCTGCAAGGCTGTTGCAATACAAGGTTGCAAGTGCCGAGAAAGCACAAGACAAGAGCCAGGCTGCAAATCCTGCAAAAGATGTCCATGACGGAGAAAAAAAATACATATGGAAGCCCTGCAAGAGATCTTCCATGAAAGGATCAATTATGCAAACACTGAGCAGGGGAGAGTCCCCGCTATGAAAGAAGGCTGCCTCAGCCTTTGCTGGAGGGGCTAGGCTGGAGCTGGGTCTAGGTCTTCTGTCACGGACAAGATCTTTGTGATTTAGATGGGGGAAAGCTAACAAAGAAAGAAATTTTAGGGGGAAATTCATATCCTAACCTAAAACAGATGATTTCTAGTATAGAGACAGTGGGGATATCTTCGCAGCACGGTGCTCTTTTCTTGTGGCAATGAGCCAAGAGTGGGTTAGGGCAACGTGACCAGGAAAGGGATGGGAACCCTCTCTGCAGCAAGAGGATGGTCCGGAGCCGGACATTGCCACCCCAGGACAGGCCGAGGGGAGGAGGTAACCAGCACAGCGGGCTCATGCAACATCTCATCCCTGGCTGTTTTCCAGCTGCAGGTTTCCTCGGACCAGCCTCACAGATCGCTGAGAAACAGCCCACGGGTAACGATAGGGATCATGGAGGGCACTGGCCCCAAAATCCAGGGACTCAGAACCACTTTCAAGCCCCTAGGTCACCAGGTGAAGCTGGCAATGGTGCTACTTCTTGCCCTAGGTGAGAGCCCTCTCGCCTGTGTCCCAGGCGGGGACCTGACGTGTATTTCCACCCCACAAGTGATTTTAGAAATGCAGTTTGGAAGGGCATGGGGCACACACACATGCACAACACAACAGTGAAGACACCATCAGCTGCTCACCAACCTGGTTTGAGAACAGACAGCAGAGGGCTTGGGTTCAGAGCAGCTGCCAGCTCTTGAACCTCTGCCTTTAAAGTCAAGTTCTTTAGGAGAGACTTGCACCAGAAAAGTTTTTCAGCCATGGGCTATTTCTGTTCCCAGGGTCCCTTTCATAGGAATTATCTGGAAAGCTGTAAGGATGCGTTCTGAAGTCGAGCTGGCAGCCAGCCACGGGCTTGTCTGCCTCCCTCAATATTGCACTCAGGCTGGGGATTTGGGGAAACAAAACAGAATGACTTCATGTCACAGGGTTTTCTTTCCGTGTATTCCTCACTCAGAGCCAAGCATGCAGAGACAGAGGAAGAAGAAGCAAAGCACAGAGTTTTCCAAACATTGCTTCTCTCCCTTTCTTCCGCCTTGCAAAAGCAGAGTTATTTGGGATTAATCATGTTGTGCTTCACTTCCAGTGACACCACATGGTTACAGCACTTCGGGGCTCTCTGCAGGCTGGATCCTTAACGATGCACAAGCTGTTAGTCATAGGCTTTAGCCCCTCTTGTGTCAGGTGCTGTACAAACAGTAATGCTATTTCTAGCCCAGAGGAGCTCAAAGTGGTGGATCCAGATGGATGTGGGAGGCAGGAGAGCACCTGCATGCAGTTTTCCCGGCATCCAGACAAAGGACTAGGACATAGTGGTCTAAGTATTGGCAGGTAGCTTCTGCTAGCCTAGAAAAGGAGCCAAGAAAGGCCCCATTCCCATTGCATCTGATCACCTCCATGGCCATTGCCCTCCCTCCCTGAGTCCCCTTCCCTGAATACCTCCTTACCAGTGCTTCTCTTCTCATCCATGCCTCTCTGATAACTGAGGCATGTCATTATTTCTGGTCTGCAGGTAGGCAAAGAGATTAGGGGTAGGATGGGACTCACAGGTGAAAACTTCTACGGATAGTTGTCTATGGGTAGGTGTCTGCATGTGAGCTGGACGTCTCAGCTCCCATTATCGTCCATGTTTAGAGAGCTAGATTACTAACGAGAATTGGAGTGCAATTTACTTCCCTAAGAGATGCCCAGTGCTGTCCAAGATCCCCTAAGGTAGATGAGGTAACCATGTGAGGCTTTTGGTTGCAAGGCAGGACCTAAAGAAGCCCTGCACTCTTCTAGAGGGACATCCAGAAACCAGGAGGGACATCCCAGGGCATTTATCTCCGGTGGTACAAGACACATAGGCAACCTCTGTGTCTACTTTAGGATGACCTGGATTGCACCCTGGATTACTTTCCCAAGAAATTCAAATGAAAACCAGACACCCTCATGGAAAATACTTCTGGTAACCTGCCCACACAAACATTTCTTACTCTTTCCCGTAAACTGGAGTGTAGGTTGTGCCCTGAAGCTTGGTGTCTTGGTGTGTTGATACCTTCCCCTCAGATGCACCCTTCCACAGGCTAATTCTGAAGCTGCATCCTGAAAAGAAAAATAGAAGAGTCACTGCTGCTTTCTCGGATGACCTATGAGGAGTCAATGTGGCTTCCTTTACATCGCTATCAAGCATTAAAGACCACACCTAATGCTTCAATGCAGGAATAGTAGGAAATATATAGAAAACTCTTTGAAGGAAGGGCTTAATCTTTGCTGACTGGCAGAGATAAAGAAGAAAGTCCATCTAAGTGACTTTACTGGTCTGACCTGTCTGTTTCTCCTGTAGGCTCGATCACTTGACATGTTTATCCGGGCAAGTAGGACGCAACCGGCCAAATAGATGGAAAACAGGGAGTTACCTGCCAGTAGTGGGTTTGGCCTCTCCATTTAGGACATGTAGTGATAGTAAGGCTGTTGGATAGGGCAGTGGTGCACACGAAGCTTGTCCCATCACAGCTTTAGGTCTTTGCCCACCTGCTAATGATGAGATGTGAGAACCAGCTCAGAAACATACAGCAGGACATATGTAATGCACAAGCTCTTCCTGGGCTTCATTAGCATCTCTTGATGACCCCAGCGGGCAGCATGGTTACTGCTGTCCTACAGGATGGATCCATGAACTTCCCCCGAAGGTCAGGGGAATCAGGATGTGGGCGGTTTCATTTTCCTGCTGCAATGACAAGGCAAGGGAAAGTATTTGCATTCAAAACAGAACTTTCCCAGTGTCTGAGGCTGTTTGAGTCAAAGGCAGCGAGGGTAGGGGGCTGAGTGGAGATTGTTTACACTGAATGTAGCCATCAGCCTGTCAGGATTTATTCCACACGTTCAGCTGGAAAAGGTCTGTTCCTTTTCTCTGTGTACTCTCACTGCACACCCATCAGCATGCACTTAGAGAAACTGTAGGTGATTAAATTAGCAGCCTAATGTATGGAACAAAAATAATTTGCTCCAAAAACAGCCATTTACCGCTCAAAGCGGAACTGGGTGACTCGCAGCAGAATTCAGACAAGCCGTTGGAGAGCAACATAGCCGGAAATGTGATCACGTCTGCCATCCCACCAAGTGCATTGGCAATCCCTTAAGTGCCTTCTTCCTTCATAACTCTTCATCTTCTTCCTCTCCCTGTTTCTCCTCCTATTTGTACCCCTCTGTCGCTCTGGTGTGCAAGTCCCACAGGCGGCTGTCACCATTTCAAGAAAGGAGTGACTACCACTGCAGATCACCACGTTGCATGATCCCGTTCAAAATCACTTGAGCTTCATGTGTGTCCCAGTCCCTGACCCCCTGCTGCCTGTGCCTTTGGGGAGGCCGTTCTGGATCTTAATGCATACAACTCTTAGAAATTTTGCTTGCAGCGCGAACATATCCATGCGTCATTTGCAATCATTTAGTTTTGTATCTATATCATCTTCTTCCTTAAGTAGTTATATTCTCTCTTCAGCTTTCACCCTTCTGGCAGACAGGTGATCAGATGTCTTTTTCCCCTGTAGCCTTTTTTTGCTGCATTGAACAAGCAAAAATTCATCCCACCTAATGAATTCCCTTTTGCCTTTATCTTCCGTATTCCTCTACTGGTCCATCTGGATTTACTCCCCTTTAGGAGAAGATCACTGATGGTTTGGATGCTTTGGGAGACAAACCTTGTACTTTGCACTCAAACTCTTGAAGGTGCACCAGACAAATGGGCGTCTGGGCAAGCAGTCCTTTGTGGTAATCCTGATGTCCCTGATAGCAACGGTAGTGGCAGATAACACCTCCCCCCTACAGAAGAAACAGAGAAGGCAACCACCTGCACTGTGTTGGTGGACGTCCCCTGTGATTGCCACCGTGCAACCTATGCAGCTTGATGCTCTGGCTGTTAAGTCAGCACTGGGTTTGGACTTTTCTGAGTCATGCCACAGAGATCTCCAAGGAAGAGCGTCTAAAAACATAAATGGATGCCACCTGCCATGTCTGAGTATGTGCTCAGTATTGTACTAGAGGGTTTATTTCATAAGCTGGTCTTGTCTGCTGCCGTTTCACTCCATAAAGGACTCTCCAAAGGACCCTCCTTCCAAACTTAGCTGGAAACAGCTCCCCAGGTCACTGGAGGGGGCACACCTCGAAGCCGCGAGGTCCCCATCAGCCAGTGCTGAAATGTGGATTAAGAAATGCTGCTCCACTGCCAGATATGAGTCATCCTGCCTCTGGAACACTCGCTTATGGTCACCATGGTGACTGGGTCAAGCACCTCAGAAAAATGATCTGGGAAAGTCCATTTTTCTTTCTCCCTATTTATTTCTTGTCACTTCCAAATGCCTTCCTCTCACCCTTCTCCTTCTCTAGCCCAGGAGTGACCTACATTTCCAGGATAAAGCAGATTGCAGTGGACCAAGGAGTGTTTCTTTTATTCCAAACTGCAGTCATCAAGGAGGTGTTCCACCACACGCCTTTGAAAAAGGTGTCACAATCCATGAGAAATCACTTTGCTTGTGAAGAGAGAGACGGACTGGGCCAGCCATAGGTGGTATCAAGACCTGGTTTCCCAACTCTTTTCCCATCAAATACTCCATCAGTAAGGTTCTCAAGTGGAAAGGCATTGGAAGTTAGCCTGGGCTGCAGTAATACAGGCTTTCTTAAATACAGGTGATCGTGCATCTTACCTCCACCAGCGCTCAGAACCCAGCACCCAAGCAAAAGGAAACACCTTTGCAGCAGTCACAGGAGCAAAGGATCTCAAGGTTAGAAGCCCCCCTTGGATGAAAAATTTAGGAACCTCTTTCCTTAGCTAGCCCTTTGTTTATGCTTAGCCATGCTGTGCCATCCTCTCCCATCTATGGTGCCCCAAACCTCCCCTGGGACCCACCGGTCTCTGCAAGCACCTCCCAGCCCCTCGGGCAGGGGGCTTTGCTTTTCTCCCTCCTCCCCTCCTCATAGCAATGGACACCTCTGTCTCTTGGTGTTAGAAAAAATCCTGTTCAGCGGTTTGGCAGGCACCCAGGCAATGGTGTGGGCATTTTTAATGGCCCTGCTAAGTAAGACACTGAACTTGGTTGTCTGCCTTGGGGTCACCACTGGTGTCACCACTCTTGTCACCCTGATACCTGCACAGATCCTTGTACCCAGAGCTTGCTTCCTTCCTTCACAAGGTTGAAACCTTCCTCATTTAGTGGCTGTTGGTCTCCATCCCACTCTCAATGCCTCTTTCAACTGATTCTGCTGCTGCTAGGCTGGTCACTCAGAAAAGTTTCAGCACTAGCAAGTTTTCGCTTGATTTCGTCCTCTTCTAGGTTGTCATTATTGCATGTTGCTCTGTTTCATTCCCTGCACAAAACAGAAACACTATGGCAGGTTTTGACAGGTAAACTGGAGTTTGGTTCCTGCAGATTTTGGCAGAAACCACGAAGGCTGACATCAGTGCTAAGCAGTAGCTGTGCCTCTATTACCCCTGGTACTGGTAAGGAGCAAAAAGCATCTCACTGGACAGATGTGTCTATTAAATTTGGGAATGCCTGCAAAACCATGCAGAAAAGGCCTACAAATGAAAAGCAAACTGAGCTGTTTATTGCCATTAGCAAACAGCAAATAAAATTAAAAAAAAAAAAACAAGGCAAAACAACAGAGAATGCAAGAATATGATCATTTGGGAACAATTCATTATTTGTTATTCCTACTGATAAAATCTATTTGTACTGCAGTTACATCCAGGAGCATGCATGTAGGAGCTGGAAGTCCCATAGCAAAATGGTAATTCCTCACTCTAAAGACTTTACTGCCTTGGTTTTGTGAGCTTAACTGTGCAAATTGTTGACCTCTGGCCACCATTAGGTTGTGGGACTATCACAAGTGGTCCACAGCAGATGCTCAGAAGAATATCAAGCATCAAAATGTGTATGTTTTCAGTGAAAAGTTGGATAATGAGGTTGTTGAATCACCCAAGGGAGATCCAGAAGGCTGATAATGGTCTTTTATCAGCAGGTTTAGGATCTAGTGAAGGAAGAGAGAGAATTGTTGGCTCAACAAAAGAAAATTAAACTCTGTTTTTCAAATTGACCCATAATGTCCTGTTTCCCTGTGTGCTTTGATTGGGTTTGGTTTGTAAACTTAAATGTAAGCAAATTTCAATACAAAGAACTTTGGCACGCCTGTTCTTCCCTACCCCAAAAGAAAAGTTTTGTTTAGAAAAGTTTCAAGATCAAAACTTTGCATTTGTTTTTCAAATACTCTCTTTCTCTCTCATCTGCTTTGGCCAAAACAATTTGACAAGTTTGCCCTACATGAAAATTTGTGTTTGTCTCCTCTGATCTGCATGCTTTGCAGTGAATGAAATAGCCATCCGATATATTTTTGACCTGATATCATCAGATGTCTTTTTTTCTGGCAGGCTGCATGAGAGTGGTGTCAGGAGAGATATCCTGGTACAGCCTGGAAAGCTCTTGAGAATCTCTGTGTATAAAATGATTAAGAAGGTTGGATAATAAAGCAGACGTGTTATTGCTGTGAACAACCACGACATTTCTTGGTTGTACCCATTTTTCGGTTTCCCTTTACGGAACAAGTCCCAGACTGAAATGTTGCTCTGTATATCCCAAAAGCCATTTTAGGGGACCAGGTGGCCTCTTTCAAAGGAGAGTCACGGACGGTTAGTAGTGGCAGAGAGTGAGAAAGGATGTCACCCCGCCCTTAAAAAAATAATCACCCTTGACCTATCCCAAAATCCAGGCAGGAGGGGTCAGTTTGACATTCTTCGCCTGCAAGTTGTCAGTGCACTTGGCCGTGGGAGCAGCATCTAGGGCCAGGCACCAGGTCAGGCTCAGCTACGGAGCCAAATTCTTCCCCGTGTTACCTCAAAATCCCTCTTCGGGGCTCTGGGCATAGACGGTATCACCCACACCTCCTCATATTGGCCACAGCTGGGACACCTGTGCCACGGGAGATGAGGAACAAGGGCAGATTCATGACCATGGAGGTTCCCAGGCTAAGTACCAAGGGAGCCCTGACAGTCTGCAGAGCCAGCCCATAAAATGGACCATTTCCTCTCTTTCAAAAGGAGCATCCAGGGATTTCTCCATGCCAGGACATCAAAGAGGAGATTATAACCAGCTGTCTCATGCAGCTAATTGATACCAGGCCTCTCTATTCCTCAGGGAGGTCGCTGAGGGAACCAAGCCAAGGGAGGTCAAAAGGAATGAACAAAGGAGCACAGATGTCCCAGAGTGTGAGGAGGGCAGAGACCACCTTCACCCTGGGGTCTCCTCGGGGGAACAATCTCCCAGCCGGTCCAACGCCCACCCCCTTCCCTGAGGACAGAGTCCATCAGTGGAATCTGGACTGATTTGTCACCCAGCATCCGGGGGAATATCTCGTGTCACCCAACTTCTTCCTTTTCTTCTTTAAATAGCCTAGTGCAAGGGCAGGACAGGATGTCAGTACAGACTGGGGGATGAAGGGATGGAGAGCAGCCCTGCCGAGAAGGACTTGGGGGCACTGGTCGATGAAAAGCTGGACATGAGCCAGCAATGTGCGCTCGCAGCCCAGAAAGCCGATTGTATCCTGGGCTGCATCCAAAGCAGCGTGGCCAGCAGGTCGAGGGAGGGGATTCTGCCCCTCTGCTCTACTCTGGTGAGACCCCACCTGGAGCACTGCGTCCAGCTCTGGAGCCCTCAGCGTAAGAAAGACACGGACCTGTTGGAGCGGGTCCAGAGGAGGGCCACAAAAATGATCAGGGGGATGGAACAGCTCTGCTATGGAGAAAGGCTGAGAGAGTTGGGGTTGTTAAGCCTGGAGAAGAGAAGGCTTCGGGGAGACCTTCTTGCAGCCTTTCAATACATAAAGGGGGCTTTTAAGAAAGATGGAGAGAGACTTTTTACCAGGGCCTGTTGTGACAGGACAAGGGGCAATAGTTTTAGACTGCAAGAGGGTAGGCTGAGATTGGACATAAGGACAAAGTTTTTTACACTGAGGGTGGTGAAGCACTGGCACAGGTTGCCCAGAGAAGTTGTGGATGCCCCATCCCTGGAAGCGTTCCAGGTCAGGTTGGACGGGCCTTTGAGCAACCTGATTTAGTTGAAGATGTCCCTGCCCATGGCAGGGGGGTTGGACTAGATGGCCTTTGAAGGTTCCTTCCAACCCAAACCATACTATGATTCTGTGATGCTATGTCACCCCAGTGACTAGGAGTCATCTGTGGCTTAGAGGGGCAGCCATGCTCCCTTCCCTGTCTCCTCCACAGGGTCAGCGTAGGATAATCTGCAACTCAGCAGCATGCCTCTGTGCTTTGATTCTGCAGAGAAGCAAAAGTTACCTTTTCAGAGAGCTCAAATGGGAAATCCCCCCGGGACAATCGGAAAGTCAGCATCCATTTGTCAAGGCATGTTTTGATCTTCTCCAATAACTGGAAGGACTTTCTTCAAACAGAAAGTGAAACTGTCTGAGCAGAAGCATTTTGTCCTCCCTTCTCATCAGCAATCAAAAGAATGAGAGACCTCTCTTTCCCATTGCTTGCATCACTTCTGTACTTCCAAATCAGCAGCTTAACTTTGTGCCCGATCAAGCGTGGCTGAGGATGGAAGTGTTGGCTTTTACAGCAGTCAGGGGTGCAGGGCTGAAATGTCTGATGGCATCCATGCCGCTGCAAAGCACAAGCATTGTCGTGCAGATCGGTATGTATTTGCATTTACATTTGCAAACCTGAAAATGGCTATTCCAGATACAAAATTGGCAGATTAACTGCCTGCGGGTGATTGATTGGCATCTTTTGCATTAAATTGCTGGGAAATGGCGTGTTACATAAGTGAAGAAGGAGGAGTGAGAAACAAGAAAAGAAAACCATTAGGCAGAGGTTAAAATGGGGATGGAGAAAAGATCCATCTGTGCAACCTCTCCCCTTCTCCTTCATTTATGCAGTCATGCCAGAAGGCCCTGTGCTCTCCAATGTCAATCCAGAGTCAGCAGCAAATGCACATCAGTCACGTCTGACCTTATTGTAATATTTGGGCATGGATTCACCTCCTGCACATCTGCAAAGCACTTGCCGTTCTCCTGGGTGCAATGGCCCAAAGTAAGTGAAGCATTTAAACAGACGCTGAACTCTCGAGATTCCCAAGTAGCGGGTCTGGATGCTGGGCCAGCAAAGGAGGATTCCATTGGAAAATGCCAGTTGGAAAACCAAGCGGAAATGTCCCAGGTTTAACAACCTCTACTTCAATCACCACTCATAGCTCCAGGGCAGCCCATTCACGCCAAGTTTCCGTGGCTTTCTCACCATGCAACCAGCAGAGTGAAAACCTTGGCAGCTCTGCGCTAACCCGGGGTTGACTCCTGGATCCAATGCAAGTAACCTGGAAGCCCTGAGCACCCTGGCTCCAGAAAGGGTTTTCTCATGCTTCAAGGCTTCCTGCTACAAGCATGTTAATTTGGGGGACTTCAAGACACTCCGGATTCCCAGATTCATAAATTCAAAGGACTGCAGGACTTCCATTGCCTGATCTCCTGTGTTGCTCAGACCAGGGAAAGCCCAGGGAACGTAGCTGGCCAAGGACTTTGTGTCTTCTGTACCAGTGGCTGGGGAGGCTTGAGAAGAGGGAGAGGGGGAGACTGCCCCACGGTGCAGATCTGTCTAGTGGTGGGTGACTGTTGGCATGGTTGCTCCATGGATTAACAAGTGTTTCCACGTCAGCTGGTAGTTGTCAGGTTTCCAGGGATACATCCCTTTTAGACAACAGTGTGCACTGGATGTTCTTAGAATTCATTTTTTTAAATTTATAGTTCCTCGGAAATCTTCATTATTTTTTTATTGCATTCTGTTTTTTGAAAGAAAACAAATATCAAACACTGAAATTTCCCACAAAACAGGCATTTGGATTTCCAGATAGCTCTGTTCCCAAGCACGGATTGAGACACACTGCAAAAAGTGAGTCTTAACAATACCATCTTGTCACATTAAAATCATGGGGATTTGCGCCACTGGCTCTGTAGAAATATAGATGATTGGGGCTGGAAATTGTCTTAAAAGATGATCTAGTCCCTCCCTTGACCTCAGGTCAGAGAAAATGGATCTGGCCTATATAATGAGTATGTAGTATTTCCATTACATGGGGATTTCTGGTTGCCCTGGTGCTATGAGTGTGAGAGTCTTTTGAAGCAGCTTTTGCTGCTTCATGTAATTCAGGCAGTATCAGCGTCACTACAAGTCTGTTCTGTACGGGTTATCACTGAAGAAAAAGCTCCACCATCCAACAGCAGTGCAAGTATAAACTGTGTGACATAAATTGACCCTAAATCCAACTCCTGATTAACAGCTTCAGCCTTTGCAAAGCTTGCCTCCTCTTTCCCAATAGCTCCGTTGCCCCAGCCTTGTAACTGGCTTGCTTTATCCTAGGACTCCCCTACACACAACATACACATCGGCATCCTTTCCCTGAAGTTGAGCTGATTGTCTTATGGTGTGAGTTGGCTCAGAGTATGGTTTACCAGCAGATGTTTCCAAGCAGCATAACTTTCGAAGGAGTACAGGTTATCTCATGTGTAGGTTAAATGCATGAAACCATGGTATCTCTTATTCAGAAGTAATTATTTATCTCTCAAAAAGATTAATTACAAAGCCTGATTTGATTTTATTTTTTTGGTACAGCTGGTGAATATTGTCACTTGTTAAAAATACAGCGTCTTTCATGTGATGCCCGAATTTTGCCACCCTCAACCATGGCATGTTTGCCGTGCCTTGCTTGATTTAGTGACTTAGAAAAATCTCCAAATTTCTGACCAGACACTTGGAACCCAATGGGAGAGATGGGCACCAATGCCATGCTCTTTGCTGTTTTTACAGAAAACCTGCTTGGCCATGTTTTTAGTAGTGGTTGAACCAGATACCTCCAGAGATCCCTTCCAAACTCACTTATTCTGTGTCTCTCAAATCAGATCCAACTGGAGAGCCATATGTCAGTAAAGTTATAATTGGCCTAGTTTGTTATACTTCAATTATTCCACTCTCAGCCTTTTGTTCCAGTATGTTCGGCCCATATCATTAGATAGTCGATGCCCACCTATGTCTCAAAATTTCAGAGAAGTAAGCTGCGTCTGTACCAGTAAACTGAATGCCTGGTAAGTTCCCAGATGCTGAAGCCAGCTGGCAGATGACAGCCTTTATCTCAGCTAGTGAACTCTCTTAGCCTTCAAAACAGGGTGGCTGCGTGCAAGCCGCCTGTTGGGAATGGACCTTGGGAGGTTCCTCTCCCACACCATGCCTTGGGCTGGTTGCACGGGCCAAAGTCGTTCCTTTTTGCTTTCATGGAAGTGTCTATTCCAGTGGTGGGGATGTTCATAGGCAAGCTTCAAATTGACAATGAATATGCAACCAGGGCAAACTGGCTGGCATAGTAATGCTCCAGAAGGTAGGTGCACACGTCCAGGCATTTACATGGGAGGTAGATACCTAAACTCTCATTACCATGCAGGGTGGTATGGGGTGTCATGCTGTTTCCATTAAAGATGTACTAGGATGTCCCAGCTAGCCTCCAATTTCTGCTCTAGAAAGCGGCCGATCTCCTGTAGGTCCTGTGTCACAGTTGCCAGTCCTGTGTGAAAGTTTTGGATGTCCTGTGTCATGCCAAACAGCACGAGGCACCTCTGCATGGGCATCGGAATTGAGCCTTTCATTCACATGCAGACAACTAAATTTAGGTGTCAATTTGTGAGATTAATCCTACCCTTGAAGACCCCTGATAATCTGGGTCCCAGCTGTTCTGGCTCATTGAAATCATCTCTCTTACGCTTCCTCTCTGTCATTTGGCGGATCCCCTTCTTTTTAACCAGTTTGTTTCAGTCCAACCATGAAGATTAACAAAGTCTAGTATTGTGCAAATATTTTGTCCACTCCCTCCATATCATTGCCTGTATTTATTCCAACGACTCCACCTTCAAGTGAGCCTTGATTTCACGTGTGTACCTGAGTGAACATTGTGCAGGTCTCTTGCTTCTCCTGCCCTTTGCTATAGGATCCACCACCTCCAGAGGTAACTGGGATCCACGGAGCTTATCCTTGTTTTAAATGGATGTGCCACTATCAAGGAAGGACTCTGAGCTGACATTCCCATTTCTTTACTGAAGCAGGACTCAGGCGTGTCAGTCTTTTCATTTGTCCATGTTTTTCCCTAAGCATGGTGTAAGGGCACGTCTGCTGAACAGCTTGCTGCTTTGCTTTCCAGAAGAGAGTTGAATACAGCACCTCCCCGTGCATTTCCAGCTGGGGAATTACACAGAGTTCAGGGGGCTGTGAAAAATAGATTGCAGAGGAGTTGTGCGAATGCTGATCTTTGGCTCCTTCATGTTTGCTTTGCTGGCACAAAGGGGATGAAATCCAGCTGAACTCAGGAGGAGTCCACCCCAGTCTCCTTCCCCGTTAGCAAAGAGCTGGGGGAATGACCTGACTGCCCTAACGGGACAACCTTCCTACTGCCCGGTGAGCCTGCAATGGAACCTGTGGTTGCTCTGAGCTGCCGTTCAGGTCTATGAGAGAACTTCATAGGAGAAGAAGTTTGGAGAAACTGCACTTTTTCAGAAACAACCTGAGCAACATAACAGCTTGAAATGTCTATTACAAGCTGACCTTTTCTCTTCAAGGGAGTTATGGAGGTACACGGGAGCCTCTAACTCACTTTCTGCAATCTAATCGTCTTTGCTGTTGCTATTGTCTCTTCTACTACCGATGCACCTCAGCCCAATCCTGGTTATCTATTCCTGCATCGATAGAGCATCTGTCACAAGATGGTGTATGCAGAGTTCTGTCAGCAAATCTGAAATGGGTTTGCTTGGATTCAGGATCAGTCCAGGCTCAGCTACATGCCTGGCAAGGAGTTCCTTCTTTTCTGCTCAGGCATGGACTTAATGGTATTAGTAATGGCAGTGTACTGATGTTTTGTAGTTACTTCTAAGAGGTATTAAAGAGGTTATCAGACCAGGGCAAGCACAGCTGAGCTAATCTGAGCTTTCAAGCTTGGAGGACAGTAGAAAAAAAAAAAGTACACTTGAAAAGACTCAACCCTAGAAATTAGACATTGGGCAGCCACGTGCTTGTGTGCAGTTTTGGAACCAAATAAGCCCTACTTTCTTGGAAAATTCATCTGTGGAGTGGAGTGATTTGGGCCTTCCAAGTGTAATGGGAGGATCCAAAAATGCTCAGGGGTGCTAGGGAAGGCCTCACCTCCAGATATCCAAGGTTGAAGGCAGAAGTGCCAAGCCTCATATACTTTCCGTGTTCTGGGCCCCATATACAGGGGCAGCAGCCCAAACACCTTTTTCTTCATGCACGCGCCCCAACACACACATACATCAAGATTTTAAGTGAGAGCTTGGTTCAGTTAGAAGAGCAATTTTTTTTAAACAGCAACGGAGTTGTCTGGCTGCAAACAGTAATTACGGCCCCGTTCCCTGCTATCTTGGGTCTTGCACTCTGGAAGTTGGATGCATATGCTGAAAAGATCAGGGTATCCAAACGATGCTACGTGGCCTGATGCATAATTAGGGAGGTAGCATCCATCGGCATACACAGTGTTGGAAGAGCTGGGATCAGGGGATTTATCTGTTTTCCTCTAGAGACAAATGCCAGGAGGTCACTCTGTGTGTCATCAGGCTTAGCCCAACAGAGAGCTCAGCATCCAAGGTACACTTGGAATGAAGTATATTTATTAAGGCACTCATCAGCAGTGACTGCTTGGCAGGCGGTAAGACACAAGACCAGGCCAGGCTCTGGCGTAACTCTGCAAAGCCTCTTAGAGCTGCAGCTGGCTCCTCCGCATAGCAGTCTGCTCCTCCCTAAAAAGGGGCACAGCGGTGAAAGAGAGATCCAAAGTGCCGGGTGGATCTCCAGATCTGACTCCCAGAAAGGAAGTCTTGAGACACAGGTGTGATTTTTCATAGCCTCATGCACCCCCCTTTCCAGCCATCTGGGACAAGTCCAGCACTGCAGCTCCAGCTGGAGATCTAGCACCGAGGAAAATGTGTTTTTTGGCCTGCAGTGCTTTTCAAGATATTCGCTGAAAAAAAGCCATCCCCTTCTCTCATAGTCTTATGCTGACATGCTTCTCAGGGACTTAAGAGTCTTAGGTCCCAGCCGCTGCTCTTCCACATTCACACTCAGGCTTTCGGTCTGTCTCTTCTATACCCCAAAAAGCATCCTGGCCAATTCATCAGAGATTTTTTTTTTTTTTTTAATTATTTTCTTAATATTCATTTCATTTTGCAAAGTGGACCAGCTCTAGCTGCCCAGTCTGACCCAGAAGAGCAGTCAGGTTTTGAAAGTACCATCTCTCAAGGATTTCCCTCAGCATCTTGCAGCGAGAGGTCCAGGTGACATTCACCCCAACTGAGACACCAAGGAGAGCAGCCCCATCTCCTCTGGGCCAGCAGGAGGTAAAGGGAACTCTCAAAGACAGAAGCAAGGTGGTGATTACTGAAGACTCAGACCTCAAACCTGCAGGGAGGAGAAAATGATATCCCAGAGGAGAAGCGATGCAGGGTGATGGGAGTGCCAGGATGCAAAGCCTCCCAACTCCTAGTGCAGATGCTGTGCAGGACTCCAGCGCCACTGAGCAACCGGCAGAGTTTGCCAAGTGCTTGCAGGCAGGGCTGCCCTGGGTTTGATTTTCCTCATTTGGGCATGGCCAGGAATGAGCATGTGTCCTTTGGCACCTGTCCCTGCAAGAGCGAGACGTAACCACGGAGAGGAATGCACAGGAGAGAGTCACTGGAAGAGGCCATTTGCTTGCCCCAACAGGGAACAGGGGATATTTTGATGGGGGCCTTAGGACAGTCTCCACAGAGAAAGTACTAGGTGTAGGAAGAAGGGAGATTTTTTTTTTTTAATAAGCCATTTTAGTTGTTTGAACAGGTTTTGTTCTCTTGATCTTGGTTACACATTTTCTGCTGGACTGACAGGGGAAAGCTCACAGGTTGGGAGAAAGGGGTGTTATTAGAAAAGCTCTTTTTCATGGAGTTTTACATCAATACATCTGCTCTTCCAGCTCCTTTGGGGGTCCTTAGAACCACTCCCAAGTGGGCTGTGGGCCCCACAAATACAAGGCAGGGCAGGCAGTCAGGCGCCAAACAGCCCAGCACAAGAACGCCCAAGGCTGCTCCCACCAGCTGTCCCCAGAGCTGCAAAGCAGTATTAGCAAGTCACACGCTGATTTCTTCGGCAGGACAAAAAATGCAGCTTCAATGCTGCTGGGACCTGAACGACTGTTCAAAGCTGGCTCAGGTCTTTCCTCGTGGCATCCACAGCTTGCTCTGAGAAGGACCCAGAAAGCGCTCTGCGGTGCTTATTTCTTCCCAGCTCTGTTTGCTCTGGCTAATTACTAGCACACCAAAGGATATTAGCTCTGGATGTGAGAGTGCGGAGAAACTAACTGGTCTCAAATACCAACATTGTAGCTCATTGTAATTAATTAAATGTTGACATGATCCCCAACAAGCAAAACCTTCATTATACTCTATTAAACCCCTTGACACAGATGCTTGACTCGTTGTCAGTCCCTCTAATTAAGATCAAATGCATAGAAATGTAGACGTCACAGCACATGTGTGTCAAACCCAGGGAAAGATCTTGCAGCAGGGAAGAAAGGTCCACTGCTGTTCCCAATTAAAGCAGTTTCTGGAACAGACAATCTGTTTCCCAAACGGTTCTTGTACTTATCATATCTGAAGACCCTCTGTGACATGACGATTTTTACAACTCTTCTATATTCAAGACCTACCGCATTTTGGAATGGAGTTTGCTAATCATAGTCGTAGTTTGCAAGGCTAGAAGGGACTGCTCTGACTATCTACTGTGATTTAGAGATGACTGCAACCCTAAGTGCCTCATTCAATAATTTCTTCAACTCCCCCATTACTCAAAAACAGTTTTCTCCTTAGAAAGACACTCAGCATTAACTCAAGACTGCAAACAATGGACAACCCATGTCTCTAGCTATGCTTTTTCCAGTTGCTTTATAACCTTGCTATTAAAAATGACTGCTTTCTTTCCAGGGTAAATTTATCTAGCTATAACTATAAGCCACTATATTTTTCTACTATTCTTGCCTAGATTAAAGATACGTTTGCTATCAGAAACAGCTTCCCCTCTATTTCACTGCAATGCATGAGCAAGTCGCTTCAATTTCTCCTGGATAATGCCAATAGATCAAGATCCTTTAATCTCATGCTCTAAGTCAAGTCTTCCAGACCTTTGCGTTGTCTCATAGAGCTCCTCAGAGCATTTTCTGTCTCCTTGGCTTCTTTTCTGCACTGTGGGCACTGAAGTGGGACATGATTTTCCATATGAGCAACCTCCATTTTTCAGTCTTCCTTGGTCTGGTTCATCTGTTCCTGTTCTTGGCTTTTTTATGATCTAAGCTTGTGTTGTTATTATTAACGCTCTGTGAAACGCTACTCCTAGGTGGATCACACGTGCCTTTTTGCCAACAGCTTTGACTGCCTGTCTGTCAGGGAGGTAGCTGTAACAGCAAGTCATCAACTGTTACTGGGAGGAAAGATATTCCTCTAACGAACCATTTCACCAAAATGTTCCCATGTGCGGAACATTCAGGGCGGGCATGAATACTGATCCAGAACTGACAGTACTGCTAATGTATGCAATACTGGGATTGATCCTGGGAACCCTCATGTTCAGAAGATATTTTAATGCTTAATACCCATGAGTTTAACGAGAGTTCAATGTGTAACTACTTTTAAAATCTGTGCCCTGACATTTATGTTAGGGATCATCAGATGGCTTAGCTTCACCCAGTATTACAAGATATTTGTCTCTAGGTACAAGCAAGTTGATAGTCTTGAAGAAGCATATCACTGGTGTTGTCAAGACAGATGGTTTCTGTTGCCAGGTAAATTGCTCTTTTCAGTGTTTTGAATATCTGGAGGCAATTTGTAGGGGATCTGCATTGTAAGGAATCGGGGTCCTGTCTCACAGCAAATGTAGAGTGTCTTTACCCAGCCATAGATTCATTGCACAAGACAAGACTGAATACCTCTGCTTGAAGACCTACTGACCAAGACATCCTGGGGACCCACTGGGAGCCCCCCGTTGGACCCCCAGACTCCCTGTCTTTAGACAACACTGCTGGTGGAAGTGCACAAGCAAAGCAAGTTATATATGGCCTGTTTTTTTGATCCCTTGACATAAGGACCCATCAAAGTCTCCTAAGAGGGAGGTGGCAAGTCAGAAACTAGTTGGTGATGGTGGAAGAACAGGAGATAATAATTACCTGGCATGATACCTGTCTTGACAGGGGTGTCCACAAAAGCAACACTTTCCTAAGCAGGGATGGAAAGTCCACTTAGGGTCACTTCCCTGGAATGAGAAGTGAATATGCAAAATTAGCATATCCAAAAGTAAATTAGGAGTCAAGGCCACATCAAGACAGGGAGTGCACCCCAGATCCCATGTCTATTACTTCTGAGCAGTGAGTGAAGAGCACAGGAGGCAAAAAGGCTTGTTTATCGAACAAAAAGGCGAGAGAGAGGCAGACAGATATTGCATGGGAGGTACTCAAATTGCCATGAAAATTGAATGCAAATTTCCATCCTTTCCCTTCAGGATCAGAGATTAAAAAAGAAATAGAGATAGGGCAGAGATGGAGCAGGAAGCATGTCAGTGGAGAATGAGCCTCATCACCGTAATGAGGCACTCTGAGACACTCATCTCTTCTTAGCAGAAATCTCATTGCCCTGTGCAGGCATTTAAACCAGGCAATGCAGCAATTTTCTTGCATTCTCTCTCCTGAAATGTCTCCTTAAAACTCCATGTGGCTGTAAAGCTTAAACAAAACCACCATGATATGATGGTTGGTCTGCTGCTCTGTTTCTTGGTCCTTCCCAGCACTGTCTTCGTGCTTGTCCCAGGCTCAGCTCTATGGCTAAGACAACCAGGCAGCCAGTTTTTGCCTCTTGTGTCATTTTACTTTCTATTCAGCCATGACATCCCGGTGGATTGCTCAGGTAACAAAAAATATCGATAGTCTGGGTTTTCTGGGCTTGTCACCTCTTTCCACTGACAGTTCCTGACACCACTGTACATGGTTATATCATGCCACAAGCTTTACTGGAGACTGCTCTAGTCCGGGCATCACAAGCTCTCTCCTCTCCTAACGTGGTGCGACCCATGCAGTCTCTCCCATCCACGCTGCCAGACGTATTGCTGTGGATCACAAATCCTGGGGTACCAACCTCGTGTGTGCTGCGGGGGTACAGGAAACCCCTGCTCAGCATCAAGTAGCAAACACCCCCTTTGGGGACTGGTTTTCCCACCACTCTGTGTTTGTACAGCACCAAGCACAAAGTGCGGTCCCCCCATCACATCAACGCTAGCAAACAAAAGGGATCAGGGTCAATTTGTTAGCCATGTGCCTGGCATTGCCACAGCTAAACCCTCCCAAACAGGGGTCTGCATGCAGGTACATCCCTCGGCTCTGCTACCCACTGTACCATGTCCAGGCCAAAGTCACGCCAGGGTCCATGCCAACAGCCTGGGTTACCCTTGGTCAAAATCTGATCCCTTATCCTGTCCCTGTTCGCTGTACCCGCAGGGGTATGGCTTAAGTGCATCGCTGCCAAATAACCAGGTAAGAGATGTACAGCCGGTCACATCAGACGGATGACATGACCCTCCCCGTGGAGACGAGGGAAAGGACCAAGTGAGAGGGATCCTTCTCAGGCAACTGATGTGGCATTAAACAGGAGACTTTATCCCTTTGAGTTAAGGGCTTCAGGAGCTGTTGGGAGCGATGAGGATGTTGTTATCTCACCATTCGTGTTATATTTTTGGAGCCCTGTTACACTGACCCATTGTTTTCTGAGAGGGGGAAAAAGTGTCTTTTTGAAGCGCAATGTTTTTAGAGCTTGGTATCAGCTGAAAGCTGGCTTTCAGGGCTGGGGAGACACAGAACAACTCTTTCCTATCTCCCCTGAATAAATCCAGGTTGGGGGAGAAGAAGGAAATTTTTTTTTTTTTTAAAGTTTCCCTTCTTGTCGCAAAAAAAAAACAGAAAGAAAGAGAAGGCGAGCGATGAGAAACTCTGCAGATTTTTCTGTGCAATCTAACACAAGAAGGGCTGTGCCTTGGAGCTGGGTGCAGGGCAGACGTTGGAGGATTTTCCCCTCCAAGCCTGAAAAGAAACAAGAAGTTGCCTGGCTGGTCTTGAATAACCCCTCCTGAGCCTGCGAAGACTTTTCACCAGAGCTGAAAATATCAAACTCCCCCATCCTTTCTTCCCCACCCTTTCCTCTGCAACGTCACAGCGCCCGGGTCCAGCGGTGCGGCTCTCTGGAGGATGCTGTTCAGCATCCTTCACAGCCGGCGACACCGGGAGGGGGGCACGGGCTGCGAGTGCTGCGGTGCCAGGCTCCGCGGCCGGTGACGTGCTGTCTGCCCAATTCTGATATAAACAGAATGTCCTTGGGACCAGCACAGTGGAAACATGCTGAGGAAGCTCCCACACCTCCCTTGATAGCGTGTTTTCCAAATGCTGGCGTCCCGCCACTAGCAAGTTCTCCAGACTTGGGGCCACCAGCTTTGCCAGCAATGAGCTTAAGTAAACCTTCCACCGCGGCATCCTTCTAGATCAATGGTCTTATCTCTGTTTGGGTCCTGGTGATGCTCACCCATCCAAGGTGAGTTCTGCTCACCCCACGCTGTAAATTAAAGTCAGGGCTCACGCATTTTGCTCTGCGGGGAGAATTTTTTCCTGGGTTGGGTTGGACCCAGTGAAAAACTGCCTTTTTGCTTTGTGCAGCTCGGATCTGGCCTCGGTGTACATAAAATGCCATGTGTTCCCAGCAGGATTCAGCCCTTCCAAGGCCTACCCTGCAGCCAAATCTGATCTACATATTTACGAGCCTGTAAACAGGACGGGGTGGGTGAGTTCACATTCTTAGAAAACCAAGTGCAGAGAAAAGAACTTCTGAGTTGGAAAAACAAAGAGTAGTCTTGGGTCCGACCCAGCAAACACAGTGGTTTTTCCAAGACTTGGATGACTTGCTTGAGAATCATTCCCCTCCACTCCTTTTCTACAGGATTTCCCAAGCTTGCTCTTTAGTTGGAAAAAATACACGGTCTCAATGTTTCTGACCAGAGTGGTGGAGACAGCTTGATAGAAAGGGATATTTTATCTTGGAGGTGAGTTGAAGCCAGGCTTCTGTTTGCCGTAGCCACAGAGGAACAGCAGTTACTTGCAAAGGGAAGTTTAAGGAAGCTGTTAAAAGGAGTTGCGCAGAAGAAGCTTGCTGGAGTGCTCGGCACAAAGTGCCATTGTGCCTGCCACTAAATGCAAGAACCAGTAGTCTAGAACAGTGGTTCCCAAATCGCCATCTCCAGACCTTGATGGTCCGTGAAGGCTTGGTAAATGGTTCATCGAAAACCAGTTTATAAGGGAGCCAACCAGTCTGCAAAAAATGATGAGGATTAACAGGTTTTGGTTCAGAAAAGTTGGAGAACAACTGGTCAAAAACCCTGTACTATGTCCATTCACTATTTATAGATATGGAAGCAGAGAGCTCTTTATGGCAAGGGCTGAAGAAACATTTTTGCAATTTTCTTCCAAAAAAATTTTTGACGACATTCCATGAAACATGTGTCAAAGGAGTTATCACATGGCTAAGTCACAGCAATGCCTCTACTAACTTGCCCATCTTGCTGGGAAGTTTGTCATTGCTTCTCTTGTCATAATACGTAGGGTTTCCTCAAGTAGATTATTGTGGTGAATCTTCAGCTGACTCCCCAGAATCCTTTTTTGTGCCTCTCTTCCTTGGTTATTGGTGATTATTCTTAGTTCGGTACGTATTTCATTAAGTTCTCTGCCCTCTGTATACAATATTTTCATTTCTCTAACTAGCAAAGCTGATGATCATAAAATTCTTGTTGATATTTTTTAGACTAGTCTGTGAAAGGAACATTGTCTTAACAAAGAAGGTCATGCAATATTTCCTAATACTGAATAGGTGTTATATTTGTGGGAGATCTATTGGGAACCTCTTCCGTCACTTGTCCCTTCCACAGTCTGCAACCTCCACCCAGCTGAGAGCATCGATTCTTCCCTCTGTTTATCTCAGGCTTTGAAAGCTAAACCCTGCAAGATGGTTTCAGGGTATATCAGGATAGTGTCTCAGCTGGTTGGTCAGCCATTGAGATGCCTGGGCAAAGGACTGAAAAACAGATTCACTGGATTGCCAATGGAAGCTGGCTGGGACCCCAAAAGAAGTAGAAATTCCCCTATAACCCACACACCGCCTTTTACAGGGGGATTTGGACAGACAGGAATGCGAAGGCTACATTCCTAACCAGCCCCACGTTGAACTTTGCCTCCACTCCTGAGAAATCCCATGTAAGAATTTACGTTCCTGACGAATCCTGCAGCCCATCATGAAGGGAACAGAAACCCGCAGCAGGCACTGATGATAGTGACGTCCTGTGTTGCTGGGTAGCTTCTGCTCGTGTCTTCTAAAAAGGGATCACTTAAGGCAATTCTTCATGTCACAGGGTGAGGAGAGGAAGACTTTCGGGTTGTGGTGGGGGTGACCTACTGCGCTACCAAACCACCTGCCACAAGACTCCAAAGCAAGGAGTTAATGGTAGCCAGCCTCCCTTGCTTCTCCATGCATAAAAGCACTGGAATAAAGGTCGTTGTGGCCCCGACACTGACTTGGCATAGCACAGGTTTGCTTGGGAGACAGATAGGTCAAAACCCAAGGTAGTTTGTTACCGGTCATGTAAGATTCATTTTGCTGGGCTGGATTTGGTGCCAGATTAAAAGCCAGGCATCCAGGGCTCAATTCAGTAGCCTAAACACCAGTCGCTAGTGCCACCTGAACCACTCCAGGGTCTCTGAGGCACCTGCACAGATCTGGCTGATATGAGACAATTTACAGTGGACCCACACCCTTTTGAAACATTAGCAGTAGGCCAGGATACATTGGGGTGTCTAAAATGGTGCTAGCCTCCCAGCTTAACGAACTGAGTCACACCAGTGAGACAGCAATGCAAGCATCAGGAAGCTAAGGACATAGCCTCCTACTGCGAAGAGTTACCGTCCACCAAAAGAGAGGATTACGCAAGCCGTTAGTTAAGGACAAAGTTATCCATGGCCAAGAACTTACATGGTTTGCCATCATACTGTTTGAGTCCCAGGGATTGAATAAGCAGCATCTTTATTTGCAACCTATGCCTATGGTTGGGTATTTGCCCATGACACATTCTACCTACGGCTTACTCCTGCTGCAGATGGCAGTCAGTCAGCTTGCCCGTAAATGTTTGCCTTCCCCAAGGGCTGGTCATACTGGCTGCATTACCCAGAAGTGAGCCCGAGATGCCAGCATGCAGAGAAGAGACTCCCAGGCTCAGATGCAGCAAGACCTTCATGCTCAGGACGCTCCCGCGTTTGCTTAATGGGGAGCCACGGGAGTGCTCCTCTCTTGAATGACACGCTGATTTTTGCATTGCCCTGGAGGGAACCTAGCAACCCCGCACGGCCATTGTGTTCATGCAGATCCTGAGCCAGACGGAAATTTTCTTTTCAAAGACCGCCCCAAGCGTGTTTCCTCTGTTTAACCATCCAGGCAACAATCTCACTGTGGTCTCTGCTGTACTCGCTCTAACATCAGCATGCAGATTCCAGTCTTCTTCCTGCTCAGACAGCAAGACAAGCGCTCTTGACTTGCAAGTCAGTTACCCTGACTTTTTCCTTCTCTCAGGAGACGGGGTTTTTTTTTTTTTCTTCATTTGCATCTGGCAGATAACAACCTTCCTAATATCTCCCTTTGGATTTGCCAGATTGGCCAATCCTCCAGACTTTTTTTTTTTTCCTAATTTTATTTACGTCCTTTTGCTGAGTCTCATGATTTTAAGATTTGTTTTAAAATCCCCTTTGGGGCTGGAGTCAGGCTATTATCTGTGAATCATTAAGGAATAGGCAGTGAGATACACATTTATCTTTCCCAAGCATAAGAACACCACAAAAATATTACCTTTAAGGGAGTCTGTACTAGAAGCCAGATGAAAAAAGCCTACATCTTTGTCTTCTTTTTAATTTTGTGACTCATTTTCAAAGCCCATTTTCCTACTGACCCTGCAGTGTTCAGCATTGTCTGTGGCCCTGAATGTCCTGCCCAGCCCTTCTTCTTGGAGGATGAACCAAGCAGCTAAAAAGGCTACTCCTAGGCACGGCAGTGTTGAGGTGAGTTAATGGACAGCTTGATTTGAAGGCATGGAGAGGACAATGTCTAATACCAAGCTTGGGGCTACCAGGCCCTCTATACAGTCCCCTTTCAACACTGAACCAGCCATGCTCTTCCCCACAGAGCGAGCAAAGAACTCATGATGATGAGCTCATCTGGTGACCCAGGATTAATGGTCAGCAGCAGTCCTCAGACAGAGCCCAAGTCCTGGCTTCATCACAGGCATGAGAAAGCTGATGGGCCAACATCGCCTTCCACAACATGCAAAGGAGATATTTGCTCCTGCTTTTCATTTCCTCGTGAAAGCATTGCCTTAACCACTTTAAAAGCTTTGTTATAGAGTGAGCTTGGTTTGCAGTGTCCAAGCCCAGGTGTCTCTCTCCCTTTCCTCTGCCTGGTCCTGCCTGAGTAGGGTCCACAGAGCTCCTGTTAAAAACCAAGAAGCATGGAAAAACTCCCAATCCTCATCCTGCTGACATATATACTTCAAAAGGGTGGTTTTGTCATCATGCCACAGGGCTAGAGTTGGAAAACAAGGGAATCCTTTCTTGGCCCTTCTGCAGACCCAGGGCTCTATATATCTATCCATCAGCCCCTGTGCAGTGGCAGACCACAGTCTCTTAATTATTCCTTTATTATCTTGAGCATGATTTTCTTCTTTATAAATCCCTAATGAAAGATGGAAAGCAGCATATTCAGTTCAGGGCAATGAAACTTCGTGCATGGTGCTAGCATGGCACATCCGGGTCCTTGGAAGGAGAATGCAATGAATGTGATGACTTTCTGGGGATATTCTGCTGCTGCTTTCAGCTGTGTGTCCACAGATGAAGGGGTCAGTGCCCTCCCAAGAAACTTGGCATATTGAACCTTCTTTGGGCCCCCTCCCCTGTCTATAGTATCACGTAAGCACATTCCCAATGGTATCTAGCAAATGGCAAGTTTAGCTACAACTTTGTCAGGAACCAAGCTAAATACTAAGGGTCATCTATGCTACTAAAAAAAAATAGCAGGAAAAAAAAAAGCCAGATTATGGTCACAAGCCCCCCAAGCAAGGGCTCTAGAGCAGACTAGAGCAGACTAAGTACTTTATAGCACCTGGCCCAAAGCCTCTCCTGGGTCCCATGCAGTGCCCCAGTGGTACTACGACATAATTACTCTCTTGTGGGAGTTGTGAATCTCTGGAAGAGCAGGGGGGTGCTGTGTGACAGCCCACCAGAGTGGATCTTCAGTCTGAAACAGATGCTTTGCATTGCATGCCCTGTGATGTGGCATGAGGGCATATGGAAGTAATTAAGGGTGCAGAGCCTGCTGGGACAATGTTAGAGGACTGCATAGTCAAGTCCTTATGGCCTTTTGGGAATGGTCTCTGGAGTGAACTGTTCCCTGAACCAAATTTATCTGGAGAGGTCTAGCTGGACCACGCCAAGCAAATTAGCACTGTGCACGATCCAAGACTTGAAATTACTCTTTAGCTTTCTGCTAGGTAACAGTGTAGATGTATCTGTGTGGCTCTTCACTTTGCCACCCTTCACGACTGTCGTGGTTTAATCTCAGTCGGCAACTAAGCACCACGCAGCCGCTCGCTCACTCCCCCCCACCCGGTGGGATGGGGGAGAGAATTGGAAGAGCACAAGTGAGAAAAAAACTCGTGGGTTGAGATAAAAACAGTTTAATAATTGAAATAAAATGATAATAATAGTAATATGATAATAATAATAATACACAAAGCAAGCGATGCACAATGCAATTGCTCACCACCTACCGACCGATGCCCAGCCAGGCCCCGAGCAGCGGCCCCCCCGGCCAGCTTTCCCCCAGTTTATGTACTGAGCATGACGTCCCATGGTATGGAATGTCCCTCTGGCCAGTTTGGGTCGGCTGTCCTGGCTGTGCCCCCTCCCAGCTTCTTGTGCACCTCCAGCCTTCTCAGTCGGTAGAGCATGGGAAGCTGAAAAGTCCTTGACTAGTGTAAGCACTGCTCAGCAACAACTAAAACATCGGTGTGTTATCAACATTGTTCTCATCCTAAATCCAAAACACTGTACCAGCTACTAGGAAGGAAATTAACTCTATCCCTGCCGAAACCAGGACAACCACTCTGGGAGGCTCACTGGTGAAATTCTTCCAGTGATGAAAGTCCTGTCCTGCACAGGAGAGAAACTGATACATGGGAGGTTTTGGAGACTCCTCCCAAAAGAGGAGAAGACCACCAGATGCCAATGACATTAAGGGTGAAATCCATCAGAAGTAACCTTGGATGCCCATGATGTGGATGCCCATGAGCCGGGAGTCTGGGTCCATATCTGAGACCTTGTGGGCTCATGCTTTAGGATGAGGCGTATCATTGCCTCCTCTCCACAGAGTCTACTGACTAAACCATTTACTGTAAGAGGAGCCCAGGGACCTGCTCAGATACCTAAATTCTGAGAGTAAGTGACTATCAGAAGATACCCACAATTTTCAGGAAATTTGATGCCTCGGAAACATCTTCATGGTAATGACCCATTAGCGGTCCAGATTGATGGGATTGCTTTGAGAAAAGCTCCAATGTGAGCTTTGAGGGGAATGAAAGGCAATTTCAGCCAAAGTCCTACTGATGGGCTGCAACTGAGAGGAAAGCTTCGGAGACATCACTAGGACCATACTGCGCTAGAGGTTAGGGGACGGGTTTGGGCGCTGTGAATTAGACCAGTAAATTATCAGCACAAGGCTTTGCTGCATTATCCTTCTTTTGCTGACAGGCAAACCGCAGTCAGTCTTCAAATTTGAGGTCCTGCTTGAGAGTGTTGGTGTTTTCCAGAGCCCTCAACCCCCCCAAGGCTGGCCTCTCCTGCCTTTACAACCTCGCCACCACCCCCAGCCTAAACCATGCTTCCCTGAGCCCCACCACACCACAGGCCGCCCTCCCTCCCCATGGGGACCCCACACGCCAGATATGCACACCCCACCACGGGCTTTGGCATTGCCAGGGGCTCTCCAGGAGCGCCCTTCCAACCATCCACTTGGGACAACGCAACACTGCCGAGAAGGTCAGCAATGGGCAGGGGAGGGGTGGCTTCTCCCTGCTTTTCTTCCCGGTCAGATCAGGGTGCAGATGTTGGAGCAAGCAGTCATGACTACGCGCAGAGAGGCGCACAGGCAGCTCGTTAGGGTTTTCATTGGTGTGACGGAAGCTGTCACTTATCTGTGACATTGTTTATGGGATCGGCTGGAAGGCTTACAGGCCTGAGGCATTCCACCCGATATCCCAACGCCATCGCCCTCCAGGGAAAACGCCGGAGTCACTGTGAACATGCTGTCCTCCTCCCTACGCCAAGCAGCTCTTGGATCCATCCTAGGAGGGCAGTGAACTCCCCCATCACTCTAAGACAGTCACCAGCTGCAAGGAGGTGTTAACCCTCTAGGGACCCTGAAACGCTTACAGATGCCCAGTGGAAGCGGTCAATAGTGAATGGAGGAGAAGGTTGAGAAAGACTGGTCAGAAGCTGAGACTCCCAGTCTCACACATAGGCAGAAATCCTTGCTGATACCCAGCCCATTCTCTCATAGCTTGGCAGCCGCATCAGGGAGGTTGTCCATCATGGGAGCCCGGGAAGGAGCTGGCAAGGAGGGATGCAAGCTGGGTAATGAGCAGAAAGTGGCAGCTCATTATTACTTTGGACCAGATTTAATTAATGATGTACTTTGTGAGAGCCAGAAAAAAAAGAAGAGACTGACTGTTTCTTTGGCCAGGAGAGCCCACAGTGAGCTTCGGCAGCTATGGTACCTCCTACGTCAGGGTTTTTCCTATACCAGCTGCAATTCTCTTGACTTGCCGCTCTGACACATCCCGAGGGAGTCCTCAGACCCCTCCTGACCTGTGAGGCCACATTCAGGAGAAGCTCAGGTGATGGGGCACATGTCCCCACTGTGGGCCTAATCCTATCTATGGATTTCTGGAGCTTCCTAACTCAGGAACAGAGTGATTCGCACCTTGGTAGATTTTTTCTTTTCCATGAGTTTGGCCAATCATTTTTTAGCATCCACAGCCTCCTGCTGCAGGGACGTCCACAGCTGAACAACATGCTGTGAGATGAACCATCTCCTCTTCTTTGCTTTTAACCTACCACCCGCTAGTCTCCATCTCCCGTGATGCCCCTTGTAGTGGAAAAGGCAGAGAATAATAGCTCCCTATTTACCTTCTCCGTGGCATTCCGCCAACACCTGCAAGGTCCAACTCTCCATAAGCTATTTTTGCCCAGGGCCATTCCTCATACAAAGCCCACACCAAGCAACAGCGAGGCCCCTTGTCAGCGTGAACAATCCTGCTGGTCCTTGCATTTCCCATTCATGGTGGGACGGCATTGGGGCATGACTTTGGCACTTTGTTTTTCCCACCTGCTATCACGTCTGCAGCATTTCTGTGCCATGGACTATTCAGGACATGCTGTAAAGCAGGGACCTTTGAAAACAAAGATGCCCCTGCCAACTGCGGCAGAAAGCAAGCCTGCTCACAGATTCTGGCTGCATACTGGGAGCCGGGGCCAGAATTTGGATTGGACTGGGTCCATTTTCATTTGTGCATTTGTCTTTTTTCTTGTTTTGCTTTATTTTTTTGAGCACTGAACACTGGGACCAGCAACTCTCCAAACAATCCAGTGATATCACCTTCGAGTGAGTCATGGGGAGGGCAGGGTGGAGAAGTGCAGACAAGGAAAGATCATGAGATTGTGCTCGCTCAAACAACCTAAAAAAATGGGATATGTGTTTGGATGTGTGGAGGGGAGATTGCATCCACTAGCCACCCAACACAGGGTGTCACAGCTTTGGGGAGCATGCCCATGGCTTCAGAGATTTGTAGCTGGCTGGGTTTTTTTTCCAGATATGAGCAGGGTGACTTTACCTCGGGGAAAAAAAGTGTGTAGGCACATACACAGCATACAAACACATGTGCACGTCCTGCACACACACACTGTAAGAACACCAAAGAAATTACTTCTTTTGCTTTCACTTCAGAGCACATGCCTTATTCACTCAACTTTTGCACCACCAAAAAAAATGAAATTCAATCTTCAGGTCATGTTTAGACTGAGTCCAGTCACTTTGCACGGTGGGGACAGCTTTCCTTGAGCTCATCTGCAGCTTTCATAATTTCTTAATTATGAAAGAATTATTATGAAAGGTTACAACAAGACCTGCAGTCCTTGCTCAGACCCAGCTCTATCACTACGATTCAGACTCTGCAAGACGTGGAATGACCTTTTATAAAATGCTGAAAGGAATAAAGCCCCAAAAGGAGTCTCAGGCCCCCCAGCAGTATTATTATAAAATTTTTATTTATTAGGAGAAGACAAAGTCCTCAGCAGGATCTCCATAAGCCAACATGGAGCCTTCTCAACAAGGCAGTGGGAAATATGAAGGACGAGGCTCTGCATCCCACCCTACCTGGGAGCATCCTACACTGAGATACAACCAGGATCCTCCATCCACCAGGAGAGTGAGCATCACTGGGTAGGCAGTCAGGGTGGAGAAGGGGCACCTCAGAGGTCTGGCCCTACTCCCCAGGCTGTCTCTGTGTTTCAGATGTGGATTTGGTTAGGTCTGATGGAGACTTCCCTGCTGAGAGCACTACCCCCAAAAGCAGCAGTCCCATTCAAGCAGAGCAAGGGCAAGCCCAGACTCCGTGGTCCTCTCCCTGTGAGGGCTCTGGGGTCCCAGGTGCTCCAGCATGACAGGGGGTTGCTGGATCCCAGCACACATACTGCACACAGTGTCACTGTTCACCACACTAAGACCACCGCACAGGTGGATGTCCCCAGGGTGGGTGTCAGCACGTCCTCCTTTGGAAAGTACACCAAGCTTTGCTATGAAGTATTGAGCTGGATGCCCAAGAGAGGTGTCCAGAGGGCTGATCCTGAGTGAGTAGGAAGAGCTCCTCTTTGAAACAAGATGGGTTTCACAAACTTGTACTGTGACACAGGTCCTACAATATTTGGGTTTCCTGTTCTTTGATATTGCCCTGTTCTGGCTTTGATGCTTTTGGGGCCAGATCATCAAAAAGTGCTCTTACACTGAGATACCAGGCTAAAATGCTGATGCATCACTCTGTGTTGCTATACCTGATGTTTTACTCCCATTTTCTATTTCTGGACCTTGGAAGCATCCGACTGTGTTTCCTGAGCTCTTCAAGTGTCCATTACTCAGTACTGTCTTCCACACATCCTAACATCCATGCTTCTATATAGTAACTGCTACAAAGCCCAGTTCAAAAACCCTCCCTCTCTCAAAATGTTGTTGCGCATTTGTGTGCATGAAAGCAAGAGCTAATTTCTTCCGTACTTTACTCATTCCCTAAATAAGACCCCGCAACTCTTCCTCACGTGCAGCCTCCCAGTGCCAATCGAGAGTCTGATGCTCCAGCACGTACAAAGTTACCAGCCAAGGACCTGTTTCAGGGGACTCCCTGCCTAGTTCTGTTCATCCCAGTGTGATCAAATGAGGAAGCTATGGATGCACTCAGTACACGTCCCTTCTAAGGGGCATGCTTATTTGCATGGTAATGAGGATGGTAATGAGTCTCTTGTCTTCAGATGTACACAAGGTTCTAGCGGGTGAAAAACAGCCAAAGTTGAAATTCAGGGAATTCATAGCTTTTTTTTTCTTTTCAATTTGTATTTTTTATCTGGATGCAAAAGACAAAGCATGTGCAATGAACCACTAAACACTAGATATAAGTTATTATTTTAACAGCCATCAAGCTGTTTAAGCGAGCACCAGTCTCTGAAGTAGCTTGGCTCAAGCAGTAATTGCTAATCTCATTTCTAAAGAGACCCTTCTTTTATTTGCTTTGTTACCATAGCTTTTTGTTTTCTTTTCCTCTCTCTTAAAGTTAAAAAATGCTACATAAAGCTGCAGCTCCTCTGAGAACCCAGTGCACACTGCAAACAGGGTTCACAACACCGCTGTGAAAGAGATTATGGTAATTAGCCCCATTCTGCAGTGGGGAAACTGAGGCACTGAACCTCTCCCCAACAAGAGTATGAGCAGGATTAGATGCTTAATGAAGTCCTTCACCTGTCTTGGCCCCAGTTGTTCACACTGAGCGATGGCAGGGTCAAGCTAGGGCAATGCGATGTCTCAGGGCTGAGAGCCAGGGATCTCCGTGCAGAGAGAACAGGGCTCCGGGTAGAGGCTGATCCCAGGCAGGGTGGAGAGGGGGTGAGTCCAGGCAGGAAAATAGACCCATCCGCTATTGTCAAGACTTGAGATTGAGGAGAGGAATTGATGCCGGGCTTGGAAACCCACCGCTAGTCCACATTGCCCAAAGCATCGGATGGTGCCTGTAGGTCCAGGGTGGTGGGCTGGGGGCAGTGCGAGAAAGGGGGAAGGCTCAAAGCCATGGTCGGATGGAGAACGGAGGAGATGCTACATGCAGCGCGAAGGGGGATTGTCTCCAGCACCACTGGGGCGTTTAAAAGCTGGCTAAACACTTGGGGGTGGTGTTTCTGCTGTGGTTAGAATTGGATGTGGTGATTCAAGCAGCCTAGCGCCAACCTATAAAGCTCACCACCGTCCCGGAAGGAATAAACCCCTTTAATCAAAAACAACCAAGGTGGGGGGCACTGCCTCTGAAAACTCCTAACCCCGGTGCTATTGCTCTGTTCAAAACCACAGGCTACAACACCAGCGGCTGCTCATTAACCTGCAAATGCCATTCATTTCCATGAAGGTCCCAGGTCTTTCCAGCACAGAGACGTCAACCCTGCTTACTGTCCTTACTCAATGCCTCCTTCAGCACATACTGGCAAACAGCGTGTACTCCAGCCCTGCGACTTGGGTTAGCCTCCGGCAGATATTTAAGCTGCATGGCTGCATCTGTGCTTTCCCTGCCTAACCATCAGAAAGTGCTGAGGTTTGCCTTTCTTCTCCCACGTCCCCGTGATGAAGTAGCCCGCGTACCTAATGCTGAGTCTGGCTGTAATTTCTGCACTTTTTAGGGGCGGGTGTAAGAAAGTTTTGCTGGAACCAGTACTCTGAGTTTCCTGGATGATGGGTTTTCTCCAGCAAACAGCTTGGAGAGCTTTTATGTATTGTCAGTCCCAAATTTCTGGCTTCTGGCACCTGTTTTACTTATTTTGTCACCAGGCTTTTGAGCATAGGGAAAATAGTAATGATATCCAGAGCTAATGTTATTTACTAAAATACAAATTAACGCTCAGTCACATGGCAGCACAATTTGTCATCCAGAGCTAAAATTAAAAGAAATTAAGGCTGAGTCAGAAAGTTATTTCAGATCTGAGTGGGGAATGCTAAGTGATGGGGCCATGTGGGAGCAACACTGACATCTTATGGCTGCAAAAAAAATCTCCAGCTTTCTCACCAAGAAAACCACCAGGAACCTCCAGCACAAAAACATAAATAGGGGTCGGGGTGGACAAAAGAGCTTTTTCAAGTAGCAGGTACAAACTTGGGGCGGTGGATTTTATCTGAGCCCACTTTAAGTGTCCACCTTAGCATCACTGCAAAATTTGAACAGAGAGTGTGTGACATTGATGACCCAAAATACATGAGTGTAGGAGGTGAAGGGGTGTTGCTCTTCCATCAGTGGAGGTGACAGGGCTGTAGCCATCCTTTTATGTTGCAGTGGTGAACTGTGCAGTGCAACACGTAGGAAGAGGCAGGCACCAAGAACCAATCCATGCAAACCAGCCAAGCAACAATTTTCCCTGTCTGGTGTGGAATGGGACAGGGCCTGGCTGCCTTGTGCTGATAAACCAGGAAGGCATGGGGACCACTAAACCTGTTCCCCAAAACAATGCCCTCAGCCCCTGCTATAGGGTCTCAGAAAGCAGCCCAGCCCCCAGGTATGAAAGATACCTCTTGGGTGCAAGTCCTCTGCATCAATTCAGAACAGGATGGCTGAACCCACAGTGAGGTAAACATGTTTGGCCATGGGGCTGTTGGGTTCCTGCACCAGGACTTTCTCCTCTGGAGTGGATCCCCTTCAAAACACAGTGCATGCTGGATTCGGGTGGGGGGGTTACCTGGATGGTTATCTGGAGAGAGATGTGAGAAAAACCCTCCATCCCCACCACCCCTCATACTTGTGTAGCTCCTACAACAATTAACAGCCTCCTTCCAAGCTGTATGGGCTTGCCACGATGGCTCGTAGCTGCATTTGAGGGTGCTGGGTCAATTGCTAGGATCTTTTTTGCAGTGGGAGCTAGGAGGCTCCTGCCAAAGACATAGTATTATCCATCATTATCACTTTAGGGTCGACACCTTGCAGTCCCGCAGTGGCCAGATCTTCACTCTGGTGGCAACGGCATTGCTAGCCAGGGACCTAATAGCAGAATCACACCTTCAGCCTTTTCTGCAGGTCTCGCCTCTTCCGGACTGGGCTGACCACCACCCTTGCTACCCTGTGCTGCCATACCCTTCCCCTTCCTCTAACCATATTTCTTTTGATCTCATCCAAGGTTCGTTCTTCCCATCTCTGAAGCCCTCCGAAATGGTCTTCAAGGTCATCTTCTGGCTGGGCTACTTCAACAGCTGCGTGAACCCCATCATCTACCCGTGCTCCAGCAAAGAGTTCAAGCGAGCTTTCATCAGACTGCTCAAGTGCCAATGCCACCGGAGAAGACGGCCCATCTGGCGCGTCTACGACCACCACTGGCGAGGGGCCTCCATGAACAGCTCGGTGCAAGACTCTGAGACGGACCTGAGGCCCAGGATTAACACCCTGAACAGCTCGTTCATATTTCACTCCTCCTTGCAGGAGAGAGCCAGTAAGAGGCGAACTCTCAGCTTCAAGGGCTGGAAAATGCTCACTCCTTTCCAGAAACCAGCATCCACCCAGCTGAAGGAGAAGATGAACAGCCTTTCTAATAAAATCCGGGGTGGCTCCAGCAAAGGGGGGGTGACAGCCACATACAAAACAGAGGTGGAGTCTGTCTCTATTGGGATCCCTCATGACTTCGCGGAAACCATTGACTATCAAACCTATGACTTAACAGACTGCTGCGGGCTGCGAGAAACAGATATTTGAAGCCACTGGGACAGCTGTTGATGGTTTCTTTTGAGGTATCTAGCAGAAACATGAAGGGATACCATCTGTGGGTCTGTCAGGCAGACTGGAAGCGGCAATCAGGTATAAAATGCAGTTGCCCAAAGGTTATACAAGCATCCCCCACATGGAAGTCAGCCCCTTCTCTGGGATTATGGGTTCCTCAAATAAGAGCCAATGGCATATCCCATTTTAATGAGTCACGGCAGGAGGGGAAGATGTGGGGTGGATATGGCCTTAGGACCAGAGCTGTCTCCTCCATTGGATGGTTATCTTTGACTTTGGAGGAAGCTGTGCAATTAAGGGAAACCAGGATGTCTCCTTTGCCTTAAAAACACCGCCACAAAATCTAATGGAGAGATCAAACCCCAAAAGATGCCAACCCTGCCTTAGTACACGTGATCATGTTTCCATCCAGAGGCAGCACCCAGAAAGGACGCTGCTGAGCAGTAGCTGGCAGCTGATCCTTTGGATAATGGGTTGGGATCTTGTAGGTCTACAGGGCTGGGCAGGACCTCCAGCCGAGGTCTTTGCTTTGGAGGGCGAGCAGACTGTGGTATTCCCAAGCAAGGTGGGGGGAACCTGGCTCTCAGCTGTCATGTGTGCAGTGACCACAGCTTTGCCCCTTCCACGTAACCTGGTTTTAGGCCAGAGGAGCAGTCCAGACGTGTACGCCGATGCCAATGGGTGTGCGGGTCTCTCTTCTCAAAGTCTAACCTGTGATGCATTTCTCATTTCACTTTCCAGTGAAACACTTTCAACCCACCTTGCTCTAGTGCGCATACCTCTCTGATAGAGACAAAGCAACTCCTTTTGGTGTCGGTCATCCCTGGCCTTTTTCTCTCCCCTTCTTGCTCTTACTTGCTGTCTCTCTCAAACAACACAGAATAAAGATGCATCCTAGGGGCTTCGCTCAGGTCCATATTCAACTTGCGCTGTGGCTCAGGAAAGGTGGGGTGGCTGAGTTTGGGGCCCGTTTCTACTGCCCATAGAGTCAAAGCTAAAATGCAGCTGACCTGCAGTTGGAGCTCTCTTGTGTAGATGCATCTTCTCCCCAGTCAGGGTCACGCTCATGACTCTTCTCCCAGGTGGCTTCCCACATGCCTGATACATGAAAGCCTTTAGTGGCTATCAGCAATTGCCCTTGGTTATGTCCGTTAGCATGGTAAAGCAATGTCAATAAGGGGTTTTTTTGCTCTTCTCACAGTCCCAGAGTGTGAGCTGCCCTCAGGAGGGCACCATGGCCTCCTCCGGGGACCACAGGGAGGTTGGAGCCATGACAGGCCCACCTCAGCCAGGCTCACACACCCTGTGCTTTGCAACTCAGAAAAATGGTTGCCCAAACTCTGCTTGCCCAAGTATTTCAGGCACTGGTTTTATCTAATTTCAGAGAGGCAATGAGCCACAGAGAGACGTCATTAGATTAAGCTGTGGGCAGAGGGACGAGACACGCAGGCGATGGAGGCAAAGTCTGGCTCTGAGGTGCAGTGTCTCAAGCCAGGTGAGTAAAGAACAGGAACAGGAAGACGAGGGGTGGAGACACGACACCGAACGTGTCTGGATGGAAACTGATCCACATCAGCACTGTCCCCCAAACCCACTAGGAGTCTTTCATGAATGCACAGCACATCTAGCTAAGCCTCTTAAGGGCAGCTGTCAAAGGAGATGAAAGGCTCCTAGGCATAGCAAAGAGAATGTCACCTTTCCTTCCGCTGTTCATTTGCTTTAAAGGAAATCAAAACAGAGGAAAAGTTGGACTTCTTCTATTTTTTACTTTTTTGTACAGTGCATACTGAGACATGATATCTGGAGTTGGCCCTATCTCAACACCCTTAACACCCTTCTGCCCTTTAGTCAATGCACGACTCCAAACTGGACCAATTACCGCGCAAAGACCTGCAGATTTTGTCCAAATATTTTCCTCCCAGCAGCAAATCCCACCAAGGCACATGGGCAGCATTGCACTTACACTGAACCCAGACTCATTACTGCCTGCATGTTTGCCAGTGTCTGCAAAATCAGCCAGAGGTTGCCAGCTTGAGAGGCTCAACCCTACCAAAGCAAGGGCCCAATACCCCATGGGAACCTCTGCGGGGAAATGCATCTTTTTTTTCCCTGTTTCTTTGGCCTTCAAGGGAAGCGAGACCCCGCAGTGATGACGGGGTGACACAGAAAGTCATTTTGCAGTGTAAGGACTGCAGCTGCCGCTGGTTTCCTGGGTGTTTTGGGGATCCTGATGGGAGAGCACACTGCTGTCACCGGGGAAGCAGCAGAGAAGGCATCAGGGAGAGGGCAGTCGCTGAAGAGCAGAGATGCCTGGAAGGTAAAGGTGAAAGCATTACTCCTCCCGCCTTCCACCCAGCTCTTGGGATTCATGTGCACACATGCCACTGCTGCAGGGAGTAAGTGCATTTTTGGCCCTTGGTGACACTGCTTTGCAGGTCTAACACATGCAGGTACGTAATGTAAGCAATTTGGGGGCACAGTTTAGGACGAGCTGATACACATATCATCAGAAGTGAAAGTCTAGTCAAGGGGGAAGATGGACATTTGCCATTAAATGCTCTCTGATGCTCAGGAGCAGATTTTTCTGGTGTCTCTCCACAGCCAGACACTCATAGCACATGGTAACAGGTGCATCCATGACCATGCAGATGCACATACACACTTTACTACATTTATACATATAAATGTCATCTCCAAAACGGCAGACATTCTCCTATAAATGGAGGCTTTGCAGGGGCTTTTAGCAATTGCTGGCAAGCAGTTCATTCCCAAGAATGAGTTGAAATTATTGCTCACACTTCTCCCTGATCTTTTAAATATACTTCTTTTTTTTTTCCAATTTTGAAATATTTACATTTACAGCCTCGAGCCCCTTGAAAGCATCCAGAAGGGAAAGAAAGATTAGTTTGGGGGTTTACTGCCTCTCCATTCCAATTCTTTACAGGCCTACAAGGGAGAAAATGAGGATAATGTCTGTTTAAGCACACATATGCATACACACACATAAATGCCCGAACTCTGGCTCATTTACTTTCCTCCATTGCAGCTGTGCCTGCATCTGATCAGGCCCCAAGAGATACCCTAGAAGGTGCTGTAGGAAAGTCTTGAGCTCTGCTGTGCTGCATTCCAGCAAAATACTTGTTTCTCACCTAAGCCAGGTCCCCCCTTTCATTTAGCAGCTTGCATCAGAAGAGGCAATGCCAGGACTGGACTCTGAGGCTTTACACGTAGAGTTTCATTTAGAGTAGACAGGGGTGCCTTTGCTGGCAGGGGAGGGAGGACAATGTTGTATGAAATATGATCTGAGTGTCTAAAATTGTGCATTTCTCTGTGATTCCCTTAATCTCCAACCTCTCCCAAGTTTGGAAAAATGGGTTCAGACCTTCAGGAGGTAAATTTGGTCTGATCCCACTGACTTCTCTGGACCCACAAGGGTGTGACCAGCTGAGGGTGTGGTCCCGTTTCTCCAAATTTGCCAAGCAGGCCATTTCCCAAAGCACCCGTACCTTGGTTATCCAGCAGCTCTCACCTCATCGCGCTGGCTTCGTGTCACTATTGCATCGTCAGACCTTGCTGCTTCAACAAACCGGGTGTGCAGGATGGTGAACAGCAGCTTTTACATCAGTAGACTCTCACGAGTCCTATTTAAGGGGGGAAGAAGGTCCCTGCCAGCCTGAGCTGGACTGCAGTTGGGTTGCATTACTATTGTTTACAGTGTGTATATAAGTGTACATTTTCTTTAGCAGACATTGGAATTTTTTATGTATAGATTTTTATTTTTCATCCCCAGATGTATTTATTAGCCAGAGTATTTCTGTTTTGTGATTCAAGTTCTGTCAGACTGATGTAAGCTCTATGAAACAGAATGCACATATTTTTGTTTGTTTGTACCAAATACATGCACAAACCTGTCTAAAACGTTGCTGTGAATTGTTGCTGTGTCTGATTTTTAAAACAGGGGTTGTAGGGGATGAGGGAGGGAGGAAGAAAAACCTGCAAATTATCCAGCGTTGTTTTTTTCTCAAATATTTTTTTGTAGTTTCACTAGGATAATTGCTCCCACATGCAAGAATTTATGATAAAAACAAGTTAGAAGAGGAGTCTCTCGGCTTTGTGCCACGCAGGGATGAAGGGGCCACACCAGCCATGTCTTCTCTGAGGCGTTCCCTGGAGCAGGACGACTCTGGATGCAGCCATGACCCATGGGAGCGGAGGAGGGCAGGAGGAGGGAAGGCTGTTGTGTAGTTGGTGGTCAGGAACAAGCTCTGGTGAAAGAATTTCCCTCAGAGTAGGGTTTTTTAATGAAAACTGAAATTTCAGCTCATTGAAGATTTCTCTGGAAAATTTTCATTTTTCTTCTAACGTTAAAATTCCAGCATCACTCACAAAACCATTACCCATTAATAGCATTTCTTATGCTCCCGTTTCACTCCACTTCACAAAATGCAGCCCGACGGCACCTCTAGGTACCGGGCAGCGGTGTCTCAGGGCTGGGTGTCATGGGAAGGACTCTGAGCTGGAAAGCCCAAAGGGGAGAATGGCAAAAGAAGACAAAACACCTGCCTCACCTCTAGGACACTAGAGCAATATCATACAGCAGAGTCTGAAATGCAGTGAGGGGAGAAACAGAGCTCTGAAAACATCCAGCAACAAGTATCCCAGAAATTTCTTTGCAAAACAAATGACCAAGCACGGCCCAAGGCTGGCTGTCCTTCAGGGATGGCTCCAGGCAGAGGCAAAGCGAGCAGCCACCAAATGCAACTCAACAGCTCCAGGGAAAGATTGTCATGACTTCGCCGTGCATTTTGCTAATGCTTGTGTGTGGTTGAGTCAGACTGATGCTGGGGAAGGGGGATGGATGCTGTGTTCCCTGGCGAGCCCACAGCAAAGGATGCTCTTGACTGATGCTGCTCACGTTTTTTAGAGGGGTTTCTTTCCCTTCTGTATGACTGTCAAGCTAGGCTGCTGCCCTGCTTGGATGCCAGGAAGAAAGTGTTAGGTGCTTTGCTGTTGACTTCTCCAAGGCTACGATAAGACCCATGCCATGGCCACAAGGACCGAATGAGCCTTCAGAGCCACAAGGCTGGGTTGGGCATGTTGCTTTTGGCTTCCTTCCTCGCCCCAAGTTTAATCCATTGAGACCATTGTGTGGCCTGAGCTATGCAGACAGGGTCAGGGGCCAGGGCTATGCAGCCCCGGTGTCTGTCAGAGCCCGGGCTGGTGCTCGTCTGGCTCATCTCGCAGCATCCCGTAAAAGACCATGCATCTATTAATGCAGCTTCACGGGGATCATATGTGACCTGTGCAACTCCCAGTGCCTCCTTCTCTTCTTTGCCCTATGCATCCCCAAATCTGTTCCTCATGCCCACCAAAATCCACGCTATGACTCCTCACGCTTTCCATGTGCTGGCTGGACATTGCCCAGGCAGAGGAGCAGATCCACTCGGAGGGGGAAGAGTGCTGGGGCATCTTGATCCTGGGAGGAGTTCGGTTCCCTTCTCTCACCCAAGGCCTTGGTGTCCCTTCTCTATGGCACGGCCCTTAGAGACAACCTTCAGCTGCAGAAGAGGCTTTCTTCTGCTCTGGTGGGCAACCAGTGGGCAGGTGATTTGCAAACTGCCGGCCATGATCCAAAGCACGGTCAGTTATGAGAAGCACGTGCTCTCTGATTGCCAGTGAGATAAGGTGCACCCCTAAAAGCCTGGTGATAACTGTCTGACTAAGTTCATTACTATTTTTCTTTTTTTCATTTTTATTCAGGTTTGAGGGAAGCCACCACTTGGTATTTCAGTTGCTCTTGGCTCTGTGATGGACTTGTCAGCATTTGAGACTCAGCATTCGCTGAGCTGCTGTGTTTGGCTCCCAGCATGCTGCAGCTAAGCCTGGGCAGAGCCTGGACACTGCGTTGGAGGAGGGAACACCAGCATGCTTTTGGGGACGGCTCCTTCATTTAGCACCCTTTCTGAGGCCAGCGAAGGCAATCGAGCACACTAGGCCCTGCGATCTCTCCCTGACCACCCGGGCTCCCCAGAAAGTTAAGTATACTCTCTTCCAGATCCCACTCCAGCCTAACGAATAGCCTGGGTATTGCCTTACCAGCGACACATGGTAGCTGAAGAAGATAGCCCAGAGACACTGCAAAAAGCCAATCACTCCTTTGGAAAGCAAAGGACATTGGTAGCACCTGGATGTATTTGGCTATTCTGTTTCTGCATCCCCATTTGGGGGGATGTCTGGACACGCCTAGGCAGCTTCTGCTTTCTCATCTCATCTCATCTTATTCTCTCTTTGCTTCCCCCAGTAGTTGTCTTTGGACCTGGCTAGCCTCACTGCCAACGTGTCATCTCACCCTACAAAGCCTGTGCTTTCTTTCCTCTATCCTGCCCAGCTGTTTTGCCTATTTAAGTCCCACAGATCTGTTCCCCTGACCCCATCTAGGAAGCCCTCAGCCCAGGGTTGCCACACCGCTGGTCAAACCCAGGTGGTCCTGCCCCAACACCCTCCCATGGGGTTTTCTGCACACCCTGAGCCTGGCACATCACAAAGATGGGAACCTCACCAGGAAAACCTGCCAAGGGACAGCACAGCACTTGCAAGAGCTTACCGAAAATGCTGCTGAGGCTTTGTGGAGGATCACCTGTTGGGATATGAGAGACATATATAAAAATATGTATGTTGTATATCTGAGACAAGAAATGGAAGGGCAAAAGGGAAAATCAAAAGGGGATATAATATGAAAACCTTGGATCAATATTTGATAGCAGTCACAGGGGAAAACTGCATGTTAGGGAATTTTGGGAAAGAGACAGAGAATGGAAGAGATGGAGAATAACCTTGAAAATATCTTTGCACCTCTGAATAAGTCTATGACGTACCTGTAATTTGGCTACTGTTTGCTTTTCTGATTAGCCCAGCTCAAAAAGGACAGAATGGACTTAGAAAGGGTTCAGAAAAGGCTGACAAAGATGACCAAAGATATGGGATAGTTTCCATCCAAGGAACAATTAAATCAAAGGGCACTTTCCTGGAAAACAAAGATGACTGAGAAGGAACACAATGGAGGTCTATAAAATCAGGAGTGTCAGGGAGAAGATGAATAGTGGATGATTGTTCACTGTTTCTCATAATACAAGAACTAAATGTCATCAAACCCAATTATCAAAATGAACAAAGTGAGGTAATTCTTCACACGGCACATACTTAAATGGTGGAACCCATCACCACGAGATATTTCATCTGCCAAGAGTCTATAGGGGTTAGAACAGCAATCAGGTGCCTTCATGACAGAAAAGTCCATCAAGGGCTCTTTGAAACATATATATAATCTCTGAGCTGAGAAATCCCTGAGGCAGCGATTGTTGCCAGCTGGGAGAATATTTCAAGGGATATTTCACTTTTTCTTTCCCTCTATCCCTCCCAAAGTTTCCATCGTCAGAGAGAGGGGACTCAGCTAGAAGGACCCAGGCTCCAAACCGGTACAGCCGTTTGTATGTCCCCTTCATCTGGATGTTGGGTAGCCCATAAGTGCCGCAGTTACATCGTTCATTCCTCTGCTCGTAGGCTAAAATGAGAATATATAGAGAGAAAACTCAAGGTTAGTCTCCAATGCACATTAGATGAACAAGGTCATACCATTTTGCCATCGCTGTGTGCCAATTCCCACAGGGAAATTTCTGCTACTGAACACCACTCAGAAATTGAAAACCATCTCCTGGATAGACTGACTTTTAAGATCTTTCCAGAGAGGACAGGTTTGTAGCTGGGGCCGGGAGTTGCCCAGAGATTTCCCAAGAAACTTCAGCCATCTTGTGCAAAGGTTTCAATTTCTTTTTCATGTTCAGACCTCTGAATATCCCTCCATGGAGACACAGATCATGCACGGTGGCATTAAGGCCACTGACAAGTAGGTTTGCTTTTCCTAGGTACCTTCAGTGGGATTCAGCTGACAGATTAAGACGTCTCCACTCCAATGAGGTGCCCACCTATGAGCCAGATGTTTAAACACCATTATGGAGATATAGGCCAAAAAAAATGTTGCCTGAATATAGGTGTTTCATGCCATTTGAGCCATCCTAGGCTATCCAAGACTTCTGTACATGGCCAGGAAATAAGACATAAAACCTGTTGTGCAAAATTGACTCAGGAACATGGCAGAAGGACCTGATCTGTAAGCTGGGAGGAGATGTAAATGTTGGGCAAAGAAGAGGCAGAAATTGAAGTTCTGGTCCCCACTTTTTCCCCACGGGAACAGAATATTTACTGTGGTTTAACATATCATCAAAAGTCAGATCAACGCTTGACTTGCAGGATGAACCACACCAGCCAGTCCCTGCGGCATCCTGGGAGACAGAGTCCTGCCAAGAGAGTGGCAAGGACAAGTCAGAGATAGTAACCTATCTTGAAGTCCCATGAGGCCAGAAAAAAAGGGTTTAGAGCACAATGTTCAGTTCTGTTCAGTTCAATAAACCAAACTTATCTAACTTTAAAGATTTCCTGTGTGCAATGTTGGTGGATAATAGATGTCTTGGGGTTTGGAGGGTAGGGTGTAGACATCAAAAATAATTTTTATGCATTTTCTGGAAACATTATATTCCATTTATTATGCCCAGCTCTCCAATTTCATTTTCACAACACAGCCTCAAGCAGGATATTTCACACAGTTTGGAAATTCTGCACTTCTTTCCTTTACCTTCAGAAAGACTGAAGCAAGGCAGGGACTCTACCCATGATAGGTGCAGCTGACCAATGCTAAAAAATCTCACTAAGACCTGAAAGAAAGCATTTGGGTATTTAAAAAATAAATCAAGGCCCAACCCAGCTCCAGGGATGAATATTTACTCTTCCTTCCTCTACAACTGCTACCTTCTGGATGGAAAAAAAAATTCCCTAAGAGCTATAGTTGATTCTGAAATCTCATTGAAATCTGACCATAATTAAGTAGTAGCATCACTGCTCAGAGGCACGGCATGGCCTGTTCAAACCCCACTGCTGCCTCCTAGCAGATCTGTGGTTGCTGATAGAATAACACATGGATGAGAAACTTGAGTTCTGTTGTGGCAGGAGGGTGCTTTTGGAAAGAAAAGGTCCCAAAGCCTAGCCCTGTCCATGGCCAGGAGGCTTCAGATGGCACGGTCGGAAGAGGAATACTATTGCAAGAGCCTTTCTCCTTGTGAAATCGAGAGTTTCCATTTCCAGAGTTTCACAGAAGGTGTTTGAAATACAGAAACGTGACAGGAACACAAGAGAAGACCCCCAAAAGCCCAAAGCCCAGCATGCACCGATTAGAACGTGCAAGGCAAAACTATACTTACATTGAGTTATCCCGAAAGCTCTTTGTCATTTACAGGTTGCCTTGACACAGATTGGAATTTCTCAACAAATTATTGGAAAAAGGCAATGCCCTTGGGTAACCCTGTTTTTATCACAGCAAGGTAGCTTTATGGATTTAAAAGGCTTGCTACCTCAACAGCACTAATGTTAATCTGTGAGTAAATTGCCATTGTTTTATGCATGTTTATTACTACAGTCTTCAAAAGATGATTCACAGTACAAATCCAATTTAACTTTGATTGCTGTGGCGCTTTCATTTCTAACCGCTTTTAGGCTTGCAAGTTTAAATGTTACTTCTCAAAGCTTTAGGGTATGGGGGTTTTGACAGTGTATAAATATGTTTTTATATAGGTATTTATTCATATATCTGTATAAATAGATGTGTCTACATAGATATACAGAGATACACATATAAATATGTATAGGTCTTATCCTTCAAATACTTTTTTGTGCTTTCTTGGCAAAAGCACTCTTCTGTCTGTGGCTAACTTCATACCCAGGCTGTGTCCCATGTCCTCCTGAGCCAGAAGCCACTACCCAAAAGTCCGCATGTTGAGTGCAGCTGCTGAATCACCATGTGGGTGACACAGAAATCAGTAATGAGTTTTCTAATATTCCATTAGTGAAATCAGTTGCCCAGAAAGGATATGGATTCTCTATCACTGGAGTTCGGGCAAATATTTGTCTTAGGTAGCATAAATAGGACGGGTCCTGCTGCAGGTGCTGGGGCAATTTAAGCCTTCTGAGGTTCCTGTGAGCCATATCATTCCATATTCCATCCTGTTCCATATGTTCTCCTCCCTACCCTATCTCTGAGGAATTAGAAAAAGCTTTTGTCAAGTTTTGTGAGTGGGCCACCTATTGCTGATTGCACTATGGGGATTACCCCCCCCTCCAGCTTTCAAAACTGAGCAAGGATGAACGACTGTGCTAACAAACTGCCTGTAAAATAGAATAAACATTCCCCCACTGATTAATTTACTAGTAGACATGGTTTAGCTTTTCTTTCCAGTCTCCACTTTCTCCTATTAGCCTCTAAATGATCATCCTTCCTCTGGCACGGCGCTGTTCCTGAGGGTCACACATGCTTCAACCGAGCTCCTCTCTCTGCAGAGCACATCTACAGCAGTGACCTCCTGGGGTCTGGGTAAGCAGGACGCTTTCATTCGGCAGGCAAAGGACTAGTAAATCCACTGGCAGGCAGCTGAGGTTAGGCAAATTAAAAACAAAGCGATCACGGGGAGTAATTAACAACTGGAGCATATTTTCTCAAAAATGTGAGAGGTTCTTGAAATGCAAAACTTAGGAGAGAAGAAAAGAGAATTATTTTACAATGCATGCTCTGGCTCAGGGAGAAGTAATGGGCTTGATGTAAAAATTTGCTCTCCTGCCCTGCTTATACAGGAGGTCAGGCTAAATTATCAAAATATGCTGTCTGGCCTTAAAAATAAATGTTTTTCTGCCTGACTTGGCAAGTCCTGCTGAGCTCAAAATATTGCCCAAATATTGCACCTGTTTTGCTAAAAGGAGAAAATACACTGTGCTGAGGCATCTGCTGCTGACCCAAAGCAACCTGGATGGAAAGGTCTCCTCTCCTCTCCTCTCCTCTCCTCTCCTCTCCTCTCCTCTCCTCTCCTCTCCTCTCCTCTCCTCTCCTCTGGCTGATTAATTTGTTTATTTCTTACTTTATTTTTATCGTCCTTTTTCTTTGCATTATATTTTTCTATCAAGTGCCCCTGCAGCTATTTTTAGCTGGTGGAAATTGGCCAGACAAGTTATTTTTTTACTCATTTAGGTATTTATTTTGGAGGGATTTATTAGCAGAGAAAGGAACCTGACTGACAGCCTGAGAGGTCTCTCTCTCTCTGTCCTCTCTTTAAGCCAAGGAATTGGACTTTGACACACAGGGCATGTAAAGAATTGGCCACCGATGGGCCTCAGATCGGTGAATTTTTCTAATCCCCTTTTTATCCCACCTCTACGTTCAGTGTCCAGTTTACCCTGTGGCGATAACTTCTGTCCGTTGTAGATGGGCTGCCCAGTGCTTCCTCATTTTGAACTCTGACGCGAGGTGAATAACCGTTCCCTATCTGCTCTCTGTAGATGGGTGTAATTAATTCACGGTTGATAGACCATCATGTCCATCCTCATCATCTCTTTTCCAGTGAAGGAGTCTTATCCTATTTAATGTATCTGAATATGAAGTTTTTCCAGACCTTTTAATGCTCTCCTTCCCTTGACCTTTTCTAGGTCTATTACGTCCTTTTTCAGAGTGTGTGGCCAAAGTTGACCTGATTATTTCAGGTGCAGTTCCACCAGAGATATCGTTACGTTCATAACATCATCATGCACATGGCATAATGATATTTTTCTTTATTCTCAATTCTCTTCCTGGTAATTCCTAACATTTTATCGGCCTTTTTGACCACCACTGAGCACAGAGATGAGGTTCCCGTTCCAGCTATTCACAAAGATTCAGCATCTCTTTCCTGAACGTTAATGACTACTTTTGAGTGCATGACCACCTATGCATAGACTTTTCCTCATCTACATTATTTTGCATTCATCAGTATCAAATTAACCACCTGCTAATCCAACATCATGACATCTCCTCCACAAATATTCACATTTAGCATTAGCTTTGACTACCCTGAATAATGAAGGATTGTCAGCAAACTGTCACCAACCTATTTACAACCTTTTCCCAGGTCTTTTTGGAATACAGTGACTGTTATGGGACCCAGCACTACCTGAAGAAAATTTCTAATAGCCTTCCTCCACTGTGAGCAATGGCTGTTTAATGATACTTTTTTTTGCTGCTTCTCTGTTTATTCCACCAGTTATTAAACCAGAAGACTTTTTACCGTATCCCATGGCAGCTTAGAGAGATAGGAAGTTTTTCAGGATAGACCGCTGAATATTAGACACAAGACAGCAAACACTATGAAACCTTCACAAAAGAAGGCAATATTGACTATATGGGAAAGAGAAGAGGAAGAGGAATGGATGATACCACTGGAGAGGAATTTGCAAAGGCCATTAGTAGATGGATACTGTGTACAGTACGCGTCACATGCCGACTTCGCTAGATCAAATACTCTTTTCCATGGGAGCAATGGGCAGCCTAATAGCAAAAGTCAACGTGACAGGCGACTGCAAAGCGAAAGGGTCATGTGTTTATTTTAAACAGGAAAATGGTGCTTGTGCCGATGCATTCCTAAAATTACTGTTAGCAGCGCAGGAAAAAAGAAGTCATGGGCAGTGAACAGATACAACTCAGGCTTTGCATGAATTAGCTTATTCCTATTAATAATTTAGGTAAATATAAAAAAACAAAATCCATAATTGCGCTAGGTTAGAATTACCTAATGTAGCTTAAAAATATTCTAACCCCTAAGTCTCTTCGGGAGGTGATATCTAATGGAGCGATCAGGTACCAAAATAACTGAAAAAGGATTTGGAAATATCTTCAAATGAAATTGGAATCTCTCAGCTGAGTGCAGAACAAAGGAGAAAAAGGTTTCCTGCTCTCACTATGAGAGAGGTTGAAAGAGGAGCTGGATGAACCTCTTGCTTTGAGAGTCTTAGATCAAACAGAGCAGCCAGAATATCATCACTGGTTGAAAAGGAAAGGAAAACAAAGTAAAAAGAAAAAAAAAAATTGACCTTCACATTTGCACAGGCCATAAATAATTACTCAATGAAAAGAAAAGTTAAACAAGTGTTCTGCTTCCCCCCATCCAGGGGAGACACCTGGGCATTGATCCTGAGGCATCGGCAGAGCTCTAGGAGATGTCCCTGTGATCCGCCAGTTTGGGGAGGGCTGTCGATTCGCTGGAAGGCCGGGCCGTTGTGCAAAGGGACCTGGACAAGCGAGTCCAGAGGAGGCCACTGTAGTTGGTCAGGAGTTTGGAGCACGCACACAAGGAGATGCCGAGGGAGCTGGGTTCATCCAGCCGAGAGAAAAGAAGGTTTTAGGTGGGCATCTGGTTGCGCTGCTCTAATGGGGTTGCAGAGAAGACAGAGCCAGGCTCCCCTCGGAGGTGACGGGCTCAAGGTTCAACATGGGAAATTCCCATTAGACACAAAGAAAAAAATATTTCTTCTGAGTACAGTGCAGCCCTGGACCAGGGGCCCAGAAAGGCTGTGCAGCCTCCATCCTTGGAGATACTTGAAAACAGACTGAACAAGACCCTGGGCGACCTTGAGGTTGGCCCAATGTTGAGCAAGGGGCTGAAATAGAGACCTCCAACCTCGTTTATTCCTCAAGCCTACAATTCTGTGGAAAATAGATCACATACGTGTAAGGCTTCCAGCTCCCCCCTTTAGGAGATGCTTTTTTTGTAGGCTACCATTTCTGTTGGGCTAAATTCCTCTGAGGCCCAGTGAGAAATGCCATCCTTTTTCCCATGACATGCAGAGCGCAGAGCTTTACAGTGGTCATTTTGTTCTGGAGAGAAGCAACAGAAGGGCATGATTAGAGGCTCTGAATAGCCTCAGAAGAAACAGCTCTTATCAGGCTGCAGAGCAGCCATACGTACACCCCTCAAACAGCCTCAGAGTTGGCTGGGCACATTTTTTAAAGACACTTCATTGAGAAACATTGGCCGCTGTCCAGAATATTAAAAACATAATAGAAAAGTCAAAATGCTCTTCTTCCCTGCTGGTTTTGATTTGTTTATATCAAGGGCAAAACACAGTCCCTGTTGTTTCATTTCAGATGTGCTCTTAAGGTCGGCACACCCTGCACCCCGATGTTGCTCATAAATCATTACTGACCTAAGTTTTCATCGCCCGACTTTGTTCTGACTGGTTATAGCTCTCTTCATTACATCTGTCTGTCATCAGAAGGGCCAGCAACAAAAAGGGCACCGAGGTCAAGCGATGTACGTCCAAGGGAAAGACCTTCCCACCCTGACACCCCGCTATTTACTGTCTGAGTGTCATCAAGGCGGGTGCCAGGAGAGAGGAGAGGAGTCAGCGGTTCACAGCAGGAGCTGGTTGCGTCCCGTTTCTCCGGGACGCCCCACATGGGTGACAGCCAACATCTCCCAGAGCTCGTGATTCCGAGCTCAGCAGGGTCTGGGAGTCATTTGGGGGCACAAACAGCATTTGCCCAGATAATGGAGAAAGTTAACCAAAAATGCCGGTCTCATTTGGATTTTTCTCAACTCACTCCAAAACAAAAGGCGTGTAAATATCATCAGCCAGAAAAAAATTGCTGATGACTGAAAGTGAAATTTGTCATTAAAAGGGGAAAATAAATGGGGTGTACTCAGAAGAATCTAGACATAGAGAGACTGAGTCACTTTTATGCTACTACATCTTCATCAGACCTCCCCAGTGAATACGTAAAATGGTCTCATTTATTGTAATTGAAGTTTATGATAAAGGCGCTTTCATATTCTCTATGTATCTACACAGCTATTCAGAGAAACATTTTTCTCTCCCTTTTTGTTCTCCATAACTTCTCCCATTCTTTTCTCTTTGGAAAGTGTTGCTTTCAAGCAAAGCAAGCAGAGCTATCTGCTCAGCTGTGTAAAGGCTCATGTGGGTACCACACCTCCATCTTCTTTGTCCCTGGTCACCTGTGACTGGTGTGACACCGATTGCCTCTCGCTGTTGAGGTGCACAACTTCATTTCTCATGGCCTTCTCCTTCTCTTTATCCTCCTCCTTAATGACTCTGAGCTAAGAAGAAGAAAATTGTTGCAATTACTGAAAGGCTGTTGCTCTGATCTAAAATAGTTGTAGTTCAATGAAGACCCAAAATGCAGCACTTAACTGCAAAGCGCCCTGATCTAGGGTGGTAAAATCAACGCCAAAGGAAATAAATATAAACCTTACAGTTGCCCTGATCTGCCGGGAGGGTTGCCTGTAAGCATTCCCGTATTAAAGTCCACTGATCCTGCAGCTGATCTCTCCTAATGCTTTGCATCTCTCAGTTGTGGCTGGCTCAGATCTCTTTCTACCCAGGAGTGTTATGGACCACATCAGCATCTCTCCTCCCCTCTCGACCCCCTTTAAAAATCTTGATCGTGGTCAGAATACCCTTCATTCATGCAGGGACTGGGAAAACTTCCCCGCTCCCAAACCCCCTTCCCCAACATGCAATTTAACCCTCACCTCCACCATAGCAAGGACATCTGCTCCAGGCCACCATCCCTCCACCGCACCCACACTAATGACCCGGAATTCATTAACCTTTGCAAGATTTACGGTCTCCTTCCACCATAGCCCAAGCAACCCATGGGCAACTAGGGTGAGCAAGCATGGAGACAACCGCCCTACCAAATCCCAAGAGGGGTGTGTGACCCCCTGACAGGGGTGATCACACTGGGACTAGTGGGGCCAGTGAGCCCTCCTGCCTAATTGGGGCCTTTCATAACGGACGTTGCCCTTGGTGATGCATTCCCCAGTCCTTGCTCCCCATCATCTCCCATACCTCGTATTTCTCCAGCTCAAGAGCAAAGGTGACAGAGCACCTCTGGTCTTGCCCTGGCACAGAGATCGGATGAGGCCAGAGGATACAGCAGTGCCAGGATCTGGAAAGCTGTCTTGTGTCTCTACTGGACAGACATGGCACTCAAGGACCTGCTGAAGACTTAATGTGACATGGACATCACAAAAGCCCACCAGATCAAGCCAGAGACAACCCAGTGGGTTGAGTTCCCTGCCAAGTACATGAGAGGGATTTCAACATTTTGATCGCACCCACATAGAATCGTAGAATCACAGAATCATAGAATATCTCAAGTTGGAAGGGACCCATAAGGATCATCGTGTCCAACTCCCTGCCCAAACTTCATCAGTGAAGAAAGTTAAATAATCATACATGAAGGGACAAAACTGAGAGCAGATCCACCAGTAAGTGCCTACATCAGACAAAAAAAGAGCCAGCAAAGTGCATGTTTGCCCCCCCGTGAATGACTCAAAATATGCAGAGAAGCTGTCAAATTTTTCATATGGCTGTTGCTACCAGAGGTTTTGACTTTCTGGAAAAGGACCAGTGCTTATGATCAAGCATCTAAAAATTGCATTTGATCAGAACAGCAGCACTTCTATGGCTTTGCAGCTCTCGGAAGCAAACAGCCTGTACCAGGGAGACGCAGGGCTCCAGAGGGGTTGCCACCGTCAATGTCCATCTGGCATTTTTAGATGACAGGCACTGAGAGGAAGGGATCTGTGATAAAAAAAACCACCTCTTTTTGACAGTGGGAGCAGGTCCTGCCATGCCATGGCCCACTGAGATGCTTGTTGTGGTTTAACCTCAGTCGGCAACTAAGCACCACGCAGCCGCTCGCTCACTCCCCTCACCCCTGCTGGGATCGGGGAGAGAATGGGAAGAGTAAAAGTGAGAAAACTCGTGGGTTGAGATAAAAACAGTTTAATAATTGAAATAAAATGATAATAATAGTAATATGATAATAATAATAATACACAAAGCAAGCGATGCACAATGCAATTGCTCACCACCCGCCGACCGATGCCCAGCCAGTCCCCGAGCAGCGGCCCCCCCGGCCAGCTTTCCCCCAGTTTATGTACTGAGCATGACGTCCCATGGTATGGAATGTCCCTCTGGCCAGTTGGGGTCAGCTGTCCTGGCTGTGCCCCCTCCCAGCTTCTTGTGCACCTCCAGCCTTCTCAGTCGGTAGAGCATGGGAAGCTGAAAAGTCCTTGACTAGTGTAAGCACTGCTCAGCAACAACTAAAACATCGGTGTGTTATCAACATTGTACTCATCCTAAATCCAAACCACAGCACTGCACCAGCTACTAGGAAGGAAATTAACTCTATCCCAGCCGAAACCAGGACAGTGCTATATTGATGGTACTGCGGGAAGGCAATGCAGGCTCACCGCCGTGCTCGTTAGCCTCCTCTGGAAGGAGAGCTGGCCAGGTAACCTAATCCCAGGAGTTGTTTTCATTTTGAATCTGCAGGACAGCAAGTCCCAGCACACCTCTGGTCTTCTGCATCCTGTGACATCAAACAGCCTGTATTACTTCATATGCTTTTGCAAAATACCTCCCTTATTTGTGTTGTAAATAATGCAAATGTGTTTTAGTCTCTCCCAGTGAACTCAGCTATCTCTAGGTCCTGGATCCCAGTTACCACCATCTGAGTGACTTTGCCAATATTTTTTTGAGGACTACACATTGATTTTTATGTGAAGGTGCTATCAGTATTAGTCAGCGTCCCAGTATTTAGAAAACATACTGTTTTGTTTGCTTTCTTGACTGCAATTATAGAGTGAAAAGAGGTTTGTATTGAACCGTCTGTCCTGATACAGAGGTGTCACTCTCAACCAGGCACAGGTTATCTGAGAATCCCGTCCAGCTCAGGATTTGCTTAATTTCTCCTCTCTTCTGTGTTAGTTTACATTTTATCAGTGCTTAATTTTCCTCTGCTATGGTGATGCTAATTCCCTTGGCTTGTTTAGGTGTCTCTGAAGTTCCTCCTTGCTTTTGACTACCTAAATTAGTTCTGTGTCGTCAGCAGATTCGTCTGCCTCCATTTCCAAGCCATGTATCAGCACATTAACCAGCACTGCACGCCTGGGACTAAGCACTGAGCTGTGACCTTCTGCCACAACTGGCCATTTAATCCTTCTCTTTGCTTTCTCCTAGAACAGCTGTAGAGGCACGACAATAGTTTCCCACTCATCCTGTGATCCATTAGCTCCCTCAGGAGGCCTTTTAGTCTGACCTTGTTAAAGGCCTTCTGGGTATCCGAATGCACCGTGTCTACCAAGTCTTCTTCATCCATCGTTTTCCTGACACGGTCATTGAGTCACAATCCCTCCGTGAGAGCTTTCTTCTCCACAAGCTACTGGGTCCATGCTCTCCTGTTGTGAGCTATCTCCCTGAAATCTCATTATCCTGCTTTTAAATATCATTTCAAACTAATTTTCCCAGGACACATGTAAGGAGGGATGACCTGTAATTCCCCCAATCTCACCTTAAGGCTTTTTGAATATAAATGTAACCTTCCCTATATCCCAGTCCTTGCTTCTTTTCCTCAGTAAGTCAACCAAGTCCTATTTAAATTGCTTTAAAATGCCTGCCCAGATGATCCGGACCCCTGGGAAAGGCCTCCTGAGACAAGCTGTGGACATTTGCGGTTCATGGCTGGATTTTCTCTGACTGTCTGCAGGCAGGTCTACAGGGCAGATACCTGACATGCCCGTTCCATCCACATTTAACCCCAAAACTAAAACCGCAAGGTCTGTCAAGCAGAGAGACCCAACTGTGAGCCAGTTCATCTCTGGAAACCATGCTGAAATATTAGTACGGGGCGATGCTTCGGCTAATAATGCCCCAAGAGGGGAGATCCAAAAGGGACTGCAAGCACCATTTCAAGAGCTGTCTTCCTTCTCAGCCTCCTCTCTTTACATCGAAGCCCAAGGAGGGTCAGAGGAGTCACAGTTTTATACCCCCTCCACCTCCAGCACACACCCCATCACACATTTATTTGGATTTAAGACATACGTGTTCTCCAGTTATTCTCAGTTTCCACAGAGGGACTCCCAGTATCAGAGGAACCTCTCAGTTTTTATATGGTTCACATGTTCCACGCTGCATACGGAAACAGGATCAGGTGCTTTACTGTGAGCTTCTGTAATGAAACCATTCCTGATTCTGGGGCTTGCCTTTAAAAACTCCTATAAATAATTCCTGTTCTACGTCTTTGGGTCAATAGGGTTTCTGCCCAGCAAATACGAAGGGCTGAGTAAACCAGAAAGAACATGTAATATAAGGGGAGTATGGGATGTATGTAGGAAAATCAGAACTGGCTGGACAGAGATGGAAATAGTGCCATATTACAGAAGGCAGATAATCATAGAATCATAGAATCATAGAATGCTTTGGGTTGGAAGGGACCTCTAAAGGTCATCTAGTCCAACCCCCTGCCGTGGGCAGGGACATCTTCGACTAGAGCAGGTTGCTCAGAGCCCCGTCCAACCTGACCTGGAATGTTTCCAGGGATGGGGCATCCACCACCTCTCGGGGCAACGTGTGCCAGTGCTTCACCACCCTCAGCATCAAAGATTTCTTCCTTACATCTAGTCTCAATCTACCCCCCTTTAGTTTAAAGCCATTAAATTAAAGCCATAATCACTGGATTAAGTACTAAGTGTCTATATGATGCGGAGCCATTGGCAACCAGCTACCTCCAATATCCTGAAGCCATCCGGAGTCTTTCCCATCTCATTAATGGGCTTTGGATGAGGCCCTGGATTCTTTGACCTCCATCCCAGTGCAAAATATCAAGTTTTTCCTGCTTAACTTTTTTTTTTTTTAAAGCTATCAAAACCTGAGCGCTTTACCCATTGTCAGCCACTTTGTGTCACGTTAGAAAAGCATCCCTATAAATGTGTCCGCAACACACGGGCAGTTCAGCACTGGGCAGAGAGCAGCCTTCAGAGGAGGGAGCTGCCGGAAACCTCCTAAAACCCATCCACTCTCCAAAAAAATTAATTTCAGCAGATCTCCTTCCAGAGGTTTTCCACCTAATGCTGGGCACTTGTCTTCGCCCCTCTCTTCTCTCCTCCTGCACCCTGGTCAGAGTTTCTCCTCACTCCAGATGGGCCAAAGCAACCTACACCTAACCGAGGGGCAAGGGTGCAGCGGTACATGGCATGGGGAGAAGGGTGCAGGGAAAGCAGTCTTTTCTGCCCTGTTGTTGTGCAGGTCAGCTACCTGCTGTGCCACAAAGTCCCGATCCCAAAGGAAAAATCCCTGAATCCAGACACTGTTTCAATCTATTTAGCAACCCTAATGGGTTTCTCTCTTCTTTGTGACTGCCACGCTTGTAGACGTGATATTTTCCTGCTCAGATAAATATTCCTATGCATTTTGAGTACGGTTAGGCTCTGCCTTAGTCACAGCCCAGGAGACAAAAGCCACATGGATAGTCATTCACAGCACCTCCATGCCGTCCCCTGCTCCTGGGAGGTCTGCCTGCTCTCAGGACCCTGACAGAAATGGAACACGGGACTGAAGGCAACGAAGGCATCCCGTCAGCGCAGCCCTACCCCCAGTGTGCAGCCCTCCATGCAGCATTTGCCTGATCCAGCTCCCCTTCAGATGGCTGGAGGCTGCGTACTTGGCAAGGTACATCGGGATGCAGCAGCAGGACAAAGAGGGACATGCACACATATTTTTTTACCAAAATCACAAGGCAGCTTTGGGTACCTCCCACCATCCCACTTTTTGATAAACAACTGCCTCCGCCGGCTGATCTTCCTAAGCTAAAGGGCTAATCTGCATCCAGCGCTGGGTCAGGAACATGCCACAGAAGAAAAACCTTCAGAAGACGTGGCCGCCTACTTTCAGGTCAAAGGAAGAGGTTGAAAATTTCTCACTGAAATGCAGTGCAAAAACATCTGCCCTTACATCAAACACTTCAGGGTGATGAAAAATTGCATTTCTTCCTGGTGTTATTTACATCCAGCAACAAGCATGCTCGGGACTGTCTTCAGAGCACCTGTCTCTTGGAGATCTCTCTTCCAAAATCACATCCTTTCCCCTTTCTCTCTACATTATCTTGTTATTTGCTCTCTCTTTCTCCTTTCCCACAGAGGAACTCCTTTCTGTGTCCCCTGGAAGGGCTGGTCAGTGGATTGGCCACATCCATCCTGACCCAAATCCTCCATCAGAAGGGAACCTAACCCAGCCCAGGATGATTTGAGGTGGGTCGCTTTAGGCCGAGAAGAATGTGTGTCAGCTGTCCTCAGAGCAGGAGTGAGCGGCGATGAGCCTCGCTTGGCTCAGCAAAGCTCCTTCTCTCCCACTTTTGCATTTCCCAGTGGAAGTATTTGTCCTGGAGCAACGGGCGTGGCTGCAGTGACGCTACCGCATAGCAAAGACATTACACTGTGCACAGGCTGAAGGGAACAGGACGGAGGGTGGAGAGTGCAAGTGGAGGTCCCTCCCCCCTAGCTTTGGGAAGGGATCCTGCTGGAAAATGAGTTCAGAGCTAGTCTGATGAGTTCAAGGTCATGCAGCCACTTTACAAAGTCCACTGCAGGGGCAGCCTCTGCTTAGGAGAGCCCTGGGAGTGAGAGTTATCGCAATTTTACATATATAAAAATATATAAATATATAAATATATGAATATATGGGGGTTTACATACATATATTTACCAAGAATTTTCTGTTCAAGCAACTAAAACTGTGACTCAGCTGCAGTGACAACTCCATACAGGTCCAGGTAATTTTATCCAAATCCACCCTTTCCACCCACCTCTGACCTGTCATTATCTATTCTGTCTCTCTCCCCACCCCGCTGCTTCTCATCTGCGTGCAGATTATCTGAGAGGACAAGTTATCTGAAAGTGGGGATACCTTAGCACTTCTTTTCATGAAGGGGGGGCTTTGTGCAGTATTTCAAATACAGCTTTTCCACCCAAAAACATGATCCTATGAGGTGCAGGACAGAAGTGGGTTTGACCAGAAGAGCTGTCCCTTGCTAAGAGGGCCACACACAATACACCGACTGCGTCGTCTCCAGGCGTGATTCAGGCAGCAGAGACGGTCAGCCTAAAATTAATCCTTGTCTGAAAAGGTATTATGGAAAAAAGCTGTCCTTCCTCTGTCCTGATTGTGCTGAAAGCCTGCCCCATTTAGAGCCAATTGTGTCAGCAGGCAGCTTGATATTCCTATTCTTTGGGGATGGGAAACTTTTTTGCTCTTTAAAAGTCATAGCAGAATGGTTTCCTTGGGCTCAGCATCATGAAATGACTGTGGAGAATCACCTAGCCCTTCCCGGCAGTCCCATCAGAGGGCTACTACACGGGAATTAAATGGGTGCTTTAATTGAAAGGGCAACAGAAATTAGAGGATCAAACCTTTGTTTGTTTGTTGGGCGGGGGCATTTTTAAGATCCAAAAGGGATACTCTGCTTGGGAGGGGGGAGACGGTGCACCAGATGTTCCTGTTTGTGTACAGATGAGTTCCACAGCCCTCCCATAACGAAGATGATGGACAAACACACCCTCAGCACAGGAGCTGTTGAGGTTTTCATATGAAATGAGACAAAAAGGGGTGCAGCGGTAGGTTTCTTTTCAAAATGAAACAGAGCTGAACCTTTCCAGCAGGTTGTCCCTAAGCCTGGGCAAAGAAAGAAGGTATCAGGGTCTGACAGAGACCCGATGTGTGATGGAAGAGCAGGGTGGGGTGCAACCAGCCCCATGCACAGGGGCCAACACACATGAGCGTGTGCCCAGCACGTGACAATGGCAGCCCTGTGTCACGTGCAGAGAGGTGATGGGACATTTCTAAAAGACAGGACCTGAGTACAACTCAGGTAGGCTACGAGCCCTTCCCTCTCTACGCTGGAGGGTCCTCAGGAAAGATGGTGCCAGGGAACGAGGTGTGCACCGGGTAATTGCTCTGACAGGCCAAATTCAGCCTCTGGGGTGGCCACCTCAAAATAGACATCCTCAAAACAGGGGCCTGGGTCTATCCTTACGCCAACAGGTCCAGTTCAGACTGTGGCTCTGCTTGCAGAGATCCAAGGGTCCACGGACCATCTCAGGGGCACATCAACAGAAATCCACTGCCAAGCCAAGGAGCACCCCCAGACCGTGGCCCATCAGCAGAAACTTCACTGAGAGCAGAAAGTGATCCAGGAGCAGAGATCTCATGACGAGATGGTTTCTCCTGCTCAGCCGTAAGTGGTGGCACCCACCAAAGGGGTGCAAACTGATGATAAAGAAGGAGGACACCCCCAAACAAGGTCCTTGCTTGAGGTCCTTTTTCTGACTGCAAATTGCACCAAGATCCAGTGCAGCCATATCTCTGCAGAGAGGCCAAAATACCCCTTGTACAATCCTACGTGACAGCTGTAAGGGTCAGCTGCTGTCTTCCCCATGAGCACTGCAGTGTCCAGAAACATGAGCAAGGTAGCACAAGGTCACTGACTCAACTAGCGGACATCCCTCTATGACTGCTGGAGGTTCATGTATGCTCAGGTTAGCAAGGAGCAGGCAGGTACGGTCCAGATCAGAGAGGGTAGCACTGTGGGACTGGACAGGAGCACAGCTCCTGGCTTGGGCAAGTTTCTACTCTTCCTACCATGCAGGAGCACAATGGTTGTCATCACAAAAGTGGGTAAAAATTCCACACATTCACCTGGGAAACAGCAGCGTGACCAGGAATAAGCAAAGTTTGCTGTGCATATTTATGAGCACAAGCAAGTTTATATCTTATCAAGATGGTCTGAACATCCCCAGGTCAGGGAGAAAGCACCAGTTTGGAGTTTGAAATGTGCTTACCTGTAAGCAGGTAAATTTAGGCTTTCCAGCTGTGTTTTAAATGAAGTGAGCCAGGGCAAGGAAGGAGAGGTTTTGCACTGAGGTCCCTGTACCAAAGTTTCCTGGAGATTTAAGGCCCTCAGCTGGTGAGCCTTAGCACAGCACTACTGCAGACATTGGCACATCCACATTCCCATCGGCAGGATGGTTGCATGCCCTCTCTCCTTGCTAAGCTGTCATCTCCTGCACCCAAATCCTCCCTTAAGCCAACTCCTCACATGTTCCTGGCGTCCCACCAGCTCAGCCCTCACCGGCTGCCCAGCCAAACGCGACATATTTAGCTCTGCTAATTTATTATTTTTTTTAATCTCTCCCCTTATAAAGTAACTTCTCCCGCCCCTGAATCACTGCCTGTGCTATTGCCTTTCCATTAGGCAATGCTCATTTGCCAAACGCCTTGCAAATTGCCCTCTGGCAGCCGCTCAGCCGGGGCCACACCGCCCGTGAGAAAACCAACGCTGTTGCTTCTCCTCTGAACGTTAATTGCTCATTTCATTGCTGCTCTCACACTCGCGTCAGTTATCTTACAGATACCCAAAGCAAACCACCCTGCCGTGAAGCCGCCAGGCTAAGTGGGGTTAGGAAATTTCTCCCACTGCTTCACGAAGGATTTTTTTTTTTTTGCAATGGACAAAGTTGGCATTTCTGGGACTTGAGTCCTTTGCTTGGACCAGTTTCGTGCCAGTTGCTCATGTCTTGTGGCCTGTCCCTCTAATGAGATGTCACCAGAACCTGCCCATCAGAAGGGAGGCCAGTCCACGTGGTCGCCAGCCCATGACTACGTGTGACCAACTTTCCTTGCAGGCCAGCAAGGGACTATAGTAGGGGAAGAGGGTGGGAGGAGAGAGGGAGATCCTGGAAGTTGCTGAGCTCTCACATCTCCCAGCAGCTTGTGGAAATCCTCCATATTCAGCACATCACTGTTGGACCCTCATGCAGGACCTGATTAATCACAGTTATATTGTGGGCACCAGTGACACAGCCAGGAGCAGTCTGAGGACTATCAAGAAGGACTACAGAGCCCTGGGAGCGGTGGCAAGGGACTCTGGAGCGCAGGTAGTTTTTTCATCAATCCTGCCGGTCAAAGGGAAGGGGTTTGAAAGGGCCAGTCGAATCTGGCGAGTCAACAAATGGTTACGGGACTGGTGCCACAGCCAGGGCTTCGGCTACTTAGACCACGGGACTCGCTTTGAGAAACCTGGTCTACTGGGGGCTGACGGGGTCCATCTGTCAGAGGAGGGGAAGAGCATCTTCAGTCACAGGCTTGCCAAGCTGGTGAAGAGGGCTTTAAACGAGAGATGCCAGGGGAAGGGAACCTCAATCCATCTGACTCCTACCAGTTTGAAGCCAGGGCCAGCAATAGATGCCCAGAGCCTGGAGAAGGGACACAGGTCAGCAGGAGAGCGCCTGAAGAGCAGCACAAAGGAACTCCAGCCAGTAAGACAGCTTCATCGGGGGCCCAACTTCAATGCCTCTATGCAAACGCACGTGGCATGGGGAATAAACAAGAGGAGTTAGAGACGTGCACATGCCTGCAGGGCTACGACCTTATTGGCATCACGGAGACGCGGTGGGATGGCTCCTACGACTGGAGTGTTGGGATGGAGGGATACAGGCTCTTTAGGAAGGACAGGCAGGGGAGATGAGGAGGGGGTGTCGCCCTCTATGTCAATGACCAGCTGGATGCATGGAGCTCTGCCTGGGGATGGATGAGGAGCCGACCGAGGGCTTGTGGGTCGGGATTAAAGGGAAGGCAGGGACAGGTGACATTACGGTGGGGGTCTGCTACAGGCCACCTGACCAGGAAGACCGAGCGGATGAGGCCCTCTATAGACAGATAGGAGCAGCCTCACGCTCACAAGCCCTGGTCCTCATGGGGGACTTCTACCACCCCGACATCTGTTGGAGGGACAACACGGCAGGGCATAAGCAATCCGGGAGGTTCCTGGAATGCGTCGATGATAACTTCCTTCTCCAAGTGGTAGAGAAGCCAACGAGGAGAGGGAGGTGAGGACCTTGTACTCACCAAGAAGGAGGGGCTGGTGGGGAATGTGAAGCTCAAGGGCAGCCTGGGCTGCAGTGACCACGAAATGGTGGAGTTCAAGATCCTTAGGGCACCAAGGAGGGCACACAGCAAGCTCACGACCCTGGACTTCAGGAGAGCAGACTTTGGCCTCTTCAGGGAGCTGCTTGGTAGAGTGCCATGGGACAAAGCCCTGGAGGGAAGAGGGGCCCAAGAAAGCTGGGTAATATTCAAGGACCACCTCCTTCAAGCTCAGGAGCGATGCATCCCAACAAAGAGGAAGTCAGGCAAAAATGCCAGGAGGCCTGCATGGATGACCAAGGAGCTCCTGGACAAACTCAAACACAAAAAGGAAGCCTACAGAGGGTGGAAGCAAGGACAGGCAGCCTGGGAGGAATACAGAGAAATTGTCCGAGCAGCCAGGGATCAGGTTAGGAAAGCTAAAGCCCTGAGAGAATTAAATCTGGCCAGGGACGTCAAGGACAAGAAGAAGAGATTCTACAGGTACGTCGGGGATAAAAGGAAGACGAGGGAAAATGTGGGCCTTCTCCGGAATGAAACAGGAGACCTGGTTGCCCGGGACATGGAGAAGGCAGAGGTACTCAATGACTTTTTTGCCTCGGTCTTCACCAGCAAGTGCTCGAGCCTCACCACCCAAGTCGCAGAAGTCAAAGGCAGGGACTGGGAGAATGAAGAGCCGCCCATTGTAGGAGAACATCAGGTTCGGGACCATCTAGGGCACCTGAAAGTGCACAAGTCCATGGGACCTGATGAGATCCATCCGTGGGTCCTGAAGGAACTGGCAGATGAAGTTGCTAAGCCACTCTCCATCGTATTTGAGAAGTCGTGGCAGTGTGGTGAAGTTCCCACTGACTGGAAAAGGGGAACCATAACCCCCAGTTTTAAAAAGGGAAAAAAGGAAGACCCAGGGAACTACAGGCCAGTCAGTCTCACCTCTGTGCCTGGGAAGATCACGGAACAGATCCTCCTGGAAGCTATGCTAAGGCACATGGAGGGCAGGGAGGTGATTCGAGACAGCCAGCATGGCTTCACCAAGGGCAAGTCCTGCCTGACCAACCTGGTGGCCTTCTATGATAGAGTGACTACCTCAGTGGACACGGGAAGGGCTACAGATGTCGTCTATCTGGACCTCTGTAAGGCCTTTGACACGGTCCCCCTCAACATCCTTCTCTCTAAACTGGAGAGGTATGGATTTGATGGATGGACTGTCTGGTGGGTGAGGAATTGGTTAGATGGTCACATCCAGAGGGTAGTGGTCAATGGCTCAATGTCCAGATGGAGACTGGTGACAAGTGGTGTTCCGCAGGGGTCCGTATTGGGACCGGTACTGTTTAATATCTTCATCAATGCCATAGACAGTGGGATCGAGTGCACCCTCAGCAGGTTTGCAGACAACACCAAGCTGAGTGGTGCGGTTGACATGCCAGAGGGACGGGATGCCATCCAGAGGGACCTGGACAAGTCCGAGAAGCGGGCCCGTGTGAACCTCATGAGGTTTAACAAGGCCAAGTGCAAGGTCCTGCACCTGGGTCAGGGCAACCCCCAGTATCAATCCAGGCTGGGGGATGAAGGGATTGAGAGCAGCCCTGCCGAGAAGGACTTGGGGGTACTGGTCGATAAAAAGCTGGACATGAGCCGGCAATGTGCGCTCGCAGCCCAGAAGGCCAATCGTATCCTGGGCTGCATCCAAAGCAGTGTGGCCAGCAGGTCGAGGGAGGGGATTCTGCCCCTCTGCTCTGCTCTGCTGAGACCCCACCTGCAGCACTGCGTCCAGCTCTGGAGCCCTCAGCATAAGAAAGACACGGACCTGTTGGAGCGGGTCCAGAGGAGGGACACGAAAATGATCAGGGGGCTGGAACAGCTCTGCTATGAAGAAAGGCTGAGAGAGTTGGGGTTGTTCAGGCTGGAGAAGAGAAGGCTTTGGGGAGACCTTCTTGCAGCCTGTCAGTACTTAAAGGGGGCTTACAAAAAAGATGGGGGCAAACTTTTTAGCAGGGCCTGTTGTGACAGAACAAGGGGGAATGGCTTTAAACTAAAGGGGGGTAGCTATAGACTGGATATAAGGACAAAGTTTTTTATGCTGAGGGTGGTGAAGCACTGGCACAGGTTGCCCAGAGAGGTGGTGGATGCCCCATCCCTGGAAACATTCCAGGTCAGGTTGGACGGGGCTCTGAGCAACCTGATCTAGTTGAAGATGTCCCTGCCCACGGCAGGGGGGTTGGACGAGATGGCCTTTAGAGGTGCCTTCCAACCCAAACTATTCTATGATTCTATGATTCTGATTTCTACAAGGGGACACCCAAAGCCCCTGGGGGGGTGGAGGCTCATGTGCCACCCATGTGCCAGCTGCTACAGTCATGCGATGATGATGACCTTGAAGCTCATGTGGGCCAAGCAGATATGGAGCAGGCGGACTGCTGTTGCCCAAGACACCAAGTAATTGGCACTAGGTCTCCCAGGGAGCCTGCAGCATGGCCAAAAATCTCACATACATACACACACACACGGGCTCTGGGACATGGGCGATCATCCAGCTTCTTCCATCTACCTCCCATAGCTCCTGCCAGCCCTCCGGGGATTGAGCTCTTCAACCCCATTGACTGGAAACAAAACTCACTGATAAATGACCTGCTCCCCAGACCGTGTCTGTGCTCACCCCTCTGGGCTCCCACCTGTTTTACTTCACTCACATATATGTGTGTATGCATGCATATATTTCTTATAGCATATAATTTTTAATATTTCTAGACAAGGTTTGAAAGCCACAAGATGGCAGCATAAAATCACCTTTCCCCGGTTTGTGTTCAGTTTGCGAAGGATCCCGTGCCATGGAGAAGCCAGTGGTCTCATCCTGGGGACGGCCACAGGAGGAGAAAATATCCAGCCCCACCAAGTGCAGAGCCGGGACCCACTTTTTTCATCACCTAACCATCTGCAATTTCGGTATCCACTCATTGCAAGCACTTTTGTTTTGCTGAGTTTGTCCACCTTTCAGGCACTCCTGTAATCACTCCGAGGTGACAGCTAAGCCTGGTTTGGACACCCAGAGCCTCTCTTCTTCACCCCACAGCACTGAGGTGCTGGAGAAGCTAGTTTGATGTGCTCGGGGCTGTTAGTCACTGCACATGAGGCAAACAAAGCCCACAGGCATTAATGTGCTGAACTTTGGGTGGATCAGTCCTGAGGGCACCCAGCAGAAAGCTGCAACTCTTACCTTTTGGGGGGTTTCTTTCCATCTTTTTTCCAGCTTTGCATCTCCATGCGGGAAAAAGCCTCTGGAAGAGGCGATGTTTGGGCTGCGAAAGAGGAGATAAAGGCTGCAGCAAGCCCTGAGCAGCCGCAAAAGCACAAGCTAAGGTAGTGACATAGTCAGGCATAGAAGTGCATGTACCCCTACATCCCAATCTGCTGCCGTTCCTTCCTGTCTCCTCCCCTAATTCCAGCTACATGCCCTCGGTATCTCCCAGGGGGTCACAGTCTCCTTTTCTGTTTTGGATCTGTGTTTGCTAGTGCAAATAAATCAGCACCGGGGAAATTTCCTGGGCACCAAACTCCATCGTTTGCACTATTGTATAATTAGCATCCCCTGGTGCAGCCTGGCTTGTGCCCACTTGCACAGTTTGGAGACCAGCACGGGTCCTGGACCATTCCCAAAGGGCAAGAGGGAAAAAAATACTGCAAACATAGAATCATAGAATTGTTTAGGTTGGAAAAGACCCTTAAGATCATCAAGTCCAACTGTTAATCTAACACTGCCAAGTCCACCACTAAACCATGTCCCTGAGCGCCTCATCTACACGTCTTTTAAATACTCCCAGGGATGGGGACTCCACCACTTCCCTGGGCAGCCTGTTCCAATGTTTAACCACTCTTGCAGTAAAGACATTTTTCCTCACGTCCAATCTAAACCTCCCCTGCCGCAACTTGAGGCCGTTTCCTCTCGTCCCATCGCTTGTTACTTGGGAGAAGAGACCGACCCCACCTCGCTACAACCTCCTTTCAGGGAGTTGTAGAGAGCGATGAGGTCTCCCCTCAGCCTCCTTTTCTCCAGGCTGAACAACCCCAGTTCCCTCAGCCGCTCCTCATCAGACTTGTTCTCCAGACCCCTCACCAGCCTCGTTGCCCTTCTCTGGACACGCTCCAGCACCTCGACGTCCTTCTTGTAGTGAGGGGCCCAAAACTGAACACAGTATTCGAGGTGCGGCCTCACCAGTGCCGAGTACAGGGGCACGATCACTTCCCTACTCCTGCTGGCCACGCTATTTCTGATACAGGCCAGGATGCCCTTGGCCTTCTTGGCCGCCTGGGCACACTGCCGGCTCATGGTCAGCCGGCTGTCGACCAGCACCCCCAGGTCCCTTTCCGACAGGCAGCTTTCCAGCCACTCTTCCCCAAGCCTGGAGCGCTGCATGGGGTTGTTGTGGCCGAAGTGCAGGACCCAGCACTTGGCCTTGTTGAACCTCATCCAGTTGGCCTCGGCCCATCGATCCAGCCTGTCCAGGTCCCTCTGCAGAGCCTTCCTGCCCTCGAGCAGATCAACACTCCCGCCCAACTTGGTGTCGTCTGCAAACTGACTGAGGGTGCACTCGATCCCCTTGTCCAGATCATTGATAAAGAGATTGAACAAGACCGGCCCCAAAACTGAGCCCTGGGGAACACCGCTCGTGACCGGCCGCCAACTGGATTGAACTCCATTCACCACAACTCTCTGGGCCCGGCCGTCCAGCCAGTTTTTTACCCAGTGAAGAGTACACCCGTCCAAACCACGAGCAGCCAGTTTCTCCGGGAGAATGCTGTGGGAAATGGTGTCAAAGGCCTTACTCAAGTCCAGGAAGACCACATCCACAGCCTTTCCCTCACCCACCAAGCGGGTCACCTTGTCACAGAAGGAGATCAGGTTAGTCAAGCAAGATCTGCCTTTCATAAACCCGTGCTGACTGGGCCTGATCCCCTGGTTGTCATCCACATGCCAGAAAATGGCACCGGAAGCCTTAAACATGCTGGTGCAGATGCAGTCCGGACAGTCCCCTCTGTGCGTGGCAGCATGGACAGCCACAGTGTCCACTTAGTGCCACTGACTCAGGCTTAACCACACAGTGATGCTAAAGGGGTTCTCTGCTCACCGCAGACTGGTAAAGATTTGTGCAAGGAGGGATGTTAAGCCAAAAGCCAGGACTTGGCCCATAATACCACCACCCTCCTAGTACAAGAGAAGCTTTGAGAACTCACTTCAACTTTTCAAACAACCCCTTTTTTAAAGCATTTCTTGCTACCGAGTTCAAGGATCAGCCATGAAACGGGCAGCTGGGGACAGACGTGCATGTTTCCCCGTGGCACCATCACCCATTGGGCTTCAGAGACTCACCTCTGCCAGCACCCTGCCTTTCCCACCTACCGCTTTCCCAACCCAGCTGGCCAGGAGAAGCTCTCTGTAATTACTTCTGGGTAATTAGGTGTCTCTTACCATCACAGCACCCATGTCTGCTTTCTACCAACCTTCATCCTACCGATGAGTTCTTGGTGGACACAGCTGGAGAGAGGATGCTGAAAGTTTTGGAGAAGGGAGAGCAGGGTGCGGAGGGTCACACAAGCGGTCACAGAGCGCTGTGGTGGTGCCACCTCTCTTCATCACATGCTCATCATGGCCTTCACTGCTAATTTTAAGTACCTCTTAGTAAACAATTGCTAAATTTAGTGCCTCTGAGAGAAACACGAGCCTCATGTTAAAGGCTGGATTGCTGGTGACGGAGGTAGAGGAATGAAGGGGCGAAATGGGATTGATTGCCCTGCAAAGTTTTTCTGGTGGGGAAGGGAGACATTAATTTGAAGCCCCCATATGAAGGGAGCATGAAAACCACCACCAGGCCAGGAGGCATGAAGATTCAGTCCAGCCTTCACCACTGCCCCTCACCTCTCCTCCTTCATCGACCTGCCCATGCACAGGTTTCCAGTTCTCAGGCAGAGCAAAACCCCAGCAAAGTGGGGAATCGTGCCCCGACCTGCAGCAGGACCAGCCCTCCCATCCCCTTGAGGGCTCCCAAACCGCTGCCTGTGCACCCCTCCATCGGGAGCTGTTTGCACGTCCAGCTGTTTGTGTCCAGCAGTTGTTGGTGCTGCAAGTTCTGCTGGGTTGCACAAGGGATAGCAACACCGCAGCACGTTGCGCTGGCAGAAGGAACACTTTGGGTTTCACCGAGAAACGCTCAACCTCTCCAGGCAAAGGCAGGTCCGTGGAACTGGGTGATAAGAGCAGGACAACACCCCTCGCTCGTGGGGTGTACACCAGGACCCAAGGCTGAATGGCACACAGAGAAACCAGCCATGGAGAGAAGACCCTTTATTAAAAGCCAGGGTCCTGGGACATTCAATGCTGAATGTGTCTTGAGACGTATCAATTGATATGGATATCATAGATCCCTATTTAGCAAAACCAGACACCGTCGTCATATTGTCTGCACAAAGCAGAAAAAGGAGCTTTGAAACCCTAATTACCAGAATAGCAGCTTTTCTTGGATATCCCATGATAAAGAAGCCACAGGAGAAAGCGACCCTATGGTTTTTCCTGGGTCATAGCCTCATATGCCCAAAGGATTTGGTTTTCTCCTCTGCTTCCACTTTGCAATAGATCTGGCTGCTGGGAAGTCAACTCTGGCTCCTTGAGGTCAAGCTCTGGCAAAAGCTGAGTGATTGAAGCTGGACAGGTTTTTTATCTTTTGTTCTCTTCAAGTCAAGCACGCTGTACTCTCTTCCTGCAGCACAACGCTCTCTCAACTCCATAACATCATGAAAAGGGGTTTGCTTCTGAGATAAAATGGGAGAAAAACATCTTAAAGTCAATGTACAGCAGCCCTTTCCAGCTTTCCAGCAGCCAGGAAGGCAACCCACCTCCATGCAACAGCAGAAACAGCACAACTTAGCTGATGTTGGAGAGAGTCAAAGATGGTGCCTCCTCTCCACACATCTATCTTGGGATGCACTGACTCACCCTCTGGAGAGGGTTTTTACCCCTCTCTCTGTCCCTTTCCCTCTCTTTGTTGTCTCTAGAAGGACCCTCTATAACTCATTTATCAACTGGACATCCTACTTAGACAGGCACACTCTTCGCTGGGTAAAAAACTGGCTGGACGGCCGGGCCCAGAGAGTTGTGGTGAATGGAGTTACATCCAGTTGGCGGCCGGTCACGAGCGGTGTTCCCCAGGGCTCAGTTTTGGGGCCAGTTCTGTTCAATATCTTTATCAATGATCTGGACGAGGGGATCGAGTGCACCCTCAGTCAGTTTGCAGACGACACCAAGTTGGGCGGGAGTGTTGATCTGCTCAAGGGTAGGAAGGCTCTGCAGAGGGACCTGGACAGGCTGGATCGATGGGCCCAGGCCAACTGGATGAGGTTCAACAAGGCCAAGTGCCGGGTCCTGCACTTCGGCCACAACAACCCCATGCAGCGCTACAGGCTTGGGGAAGAGTGGCTGGAAAGCTGCCCCGCGGAAAGGGACCTGGGGGTGCTGGTCGACAGCCGGCTGACCATGAGCCGGCAGTGTGCCCAGGCGGCCAAGAAGGCCAAGGGCATCCTGGCCTGTATCAGAAATAGTGTGGCCAGCAGGAGCAGGGAAGTGATCGTGCCCCTGTACTCGGCACTGGTGAGGCCGCACCTCGAATACTGTGTTCAGTTTTGGGCCCCTCACTCCAAGAAGGACGTTGAGGTGCTGGAGCGTGTCCAGAGAAGGGCAACGAGGCTGGTGAGGGGTCTGGAGAACAAGTCTGATGAGGAGCGGCTGAGGGAACTGGGGTTGTTCAGCCTGGAGAAAAGGAGGCTCAGGGGAGACCTCATTGCTCTCTACAACCACCTGAAAGGAGGTTGTAGCGAGGTGGGGTCGGTCTCTTCTCCCAAGTAACAAGCGATAGGACGCCTCAAGTTGCGGCAGGGGAGGTTTAGATTGGACGTGAGGAAAAATGTCTGTACTGAGAGAGTGGTTAAGCATTGGAACAGGCTGCCCAGGGAAGTGGTGGAGTCCCCACCCCTGGAGGTATTTAAAAGACATGTAGCTGAGGCGCTTAGGGACATGGTTTAGTGGGCATGGTGGTGTTGGGTCGACGGTTGGACTCGATCTTAGAGGTCTTTTCCAACCTTAATGATTCTATGATTCTATGATTCTATGATTCTACTTCTAAAGAGCTGCAGTGAAGCAATGTGACTCCCACCCCAGCTGCTTCATAGAAAAGCACAAACAGAGTACGCATACTTCACATGGGATAGCAGATGCCAAAACAGACACATTCTTCACTCCTTGCATGAACCCTCGGCCAGCAGCCAGCCAGATGGGTTAACGAAATGCAGAGAGATAAGGCAACAGCTAAACACGCTTCTTCTTCATCCTGAAAATTTTTTTATTTTTCAAAAAACACTGTTGAGACATTTTAAAACTATGCTGATGTCTACATTTTATTCACTTGACTTTAAAAAAGAACAGGATTTATCTCTCTAAGAAAAAAAAAGTTTTTTTCTCGTTCCAGAAGGCACCTTTCACAAGGTCAAGACAAAACCTTGCTAGTTACTAACATCTGTGCCTACTGACACACATCTGCACCATTCAGGGGCTGCTTAGACTGGGGGAGAGTGCTCCTGTTAAGCTGGAGGACATGCAATTAAAGCGTAAGTCAACAGATGGAGTCGTTAACAAGGGGGCACATTGTATACAAGTCCTCATGGAAGCTGTTGACCCAGGGGAAGAGCAGAGCCAAACATTACTCGGGTTAAACACCCACCCCTGCAGTGAGGACAGCCATTTGCCTAAAGGTAGGCTCCCAAAGCAAAAAGCTGAGCTTCAGACCCTCATGCCACAAAGCCTCCTAGCAAGAAAGTGTCCTCTGAGGATTCAAGCGTCAGCCCCGGTGACACCAAAGCATGAAGTGCCACCCTCAGAAGCGAGCTGTTGGCCTCGATGCACCATGGCTCATAACGTCCCTGCCCGACGGTGCCGAAGACTCGCGTACATCCATGTTCTGCATTTGCTGTAGCGGCACCGAGCACTGCTAAACTGGGTAAAGGCTCAAAGCCAGAACGAGTTATCCAGAGCCCTCTCTCCAAACCCACACAGTTCAGGGGATCCCAAAACCTGACGATCTGTGAAGCCTGCACTTTTCCTGACTCTGCACCAAACTCCTCTTCAGGACACACTGGAAGTTGGCGTGGCTGCCATTGAGCTTATGGTTTATCAAAGAAACATATGTCCTGGCAAATACTTGCCTACACAATCAGAGAACTCTTTGAGGGAAACAAATCATGTACACAAACACACACACACACAAGCTTCAGCGACTAAAACTACAAGCCATTTAAAAATAAACAAGTTTCTTTTCAGGAAGCCTATTTGGGTCAGTGGAGAATTCTCTCACTAAACTGAGGGGCAGCTTGAATACCGCACACAGATGGTTTCTCACTTAGAACAGGCCTGTTAGCTTTGCACTAACCGGACCTCTTTGGTCCAGATTACGTTGCTGCAATAGGAAAACCCCAGTTCTGAGAGATTCTTCCATACAAAGCACCATTTATGTGGCGTGTATCTGACACTGTGTAATCAGAATTGTTTATTTTCATACGGACCGCTATAGGTGATCACCTTAAGGCTCCACTGAGAACCAGTTTGTCTCTCCACCCAGAAGGAAAGTTTTTTCTTGGATGCCTTCCCGAAGGTTTAAGTGGTGCACATTAGGACAGGCTTGTTGCATTATCTTTATTCATTCACCCCAAGTTAATTTCAAAGCTTTTTCCTGTTAAGTTCCCCTTTTTCATCAATTTTATTTGCAGCCATTTTTTCAAGCACATTTCAATGAATTTTCAAGCAGTTCTACTCGGTCATTGCAAGAGGTGTCACTGCCAGAGGTGCCCTTCAGATGAAGATGTGCTCTCCAGATCACACAAAGAGGAGCTGGCAGGCTCATGAACAAACCTTGCCAGGCATTCTTTATCCTTGGCACTGGTGTTTAGTCTTCTTGCGGTTCAGCAGCACTGGCCTCTCTGCCCAAAACATGGAGGAGAAACTGCTTCCACTCAAGCAAAGGAAGGAAGGACATCTGCTCAATCAGCCTTCAAACCCTGGCTGGTCTGGCAGCCCCCTAAAACAGTGTCTCCCAGCCTTTTGCTTTATCGCAGAAGTAGTTTAATGTAAGAATGAATCTTGTTGATAAACCAAGCACATTCATACACAACTGGGCCCATTCTGAACATAAAGGAAGGGACATGGGGAGACTCACTGTATATCAGAGGTTCTGGGGTGCCACCGCCTCTCAAAGTAAAAATCATTTTACTGTGAGATGCAGCAGCCCCACAGGGAAAATTAAGCTTTCCAAGCTGTATCCTGAGGTCCCAACTCTTCAGAGATAACCCAGGGCTGCCCAGCTTCTATTTGGACTAAGCATAAATCTGGGATAATTGCATTTAAGAAGTTTTAATTGAAGCCCATGTCAGCTACTACATGTAGGCTCCATGGAAAATATATTCTTAATCCAGATGTAACATGGCTGAGCCAATGTTACAACATTCCTTCAGAATTCCTTACTAGTGGGAACAGCCTTGACCTCTCTGAGAAAACTCTTCAACATCAACGTTGTCATTCAGACTTTTGGACCTTCTTTTTGGGGGGTGGGGGGTGAAAACCTCACCTGGTTTGGGTATTGCTGTCCAACAAAAGATGGAGTTTCATCACAGAGGTAGTTCAAGAATGCTGCTTCTCATCATCCTCCTTCTTGCCCACAGTCCCACGTAAGTTTGTACGGTGTTTTCCACTTGGATTAGTTGCCCCAGTTACAGCCATAGACTATACTCCAGCTGTACCTGCATCACGATGGTAGTTTGGGGGTTTTACTTTGCACTTTAGTCTGGTGCACAAGTATGAACGCTCCTTCCACAACGTGGTTCAAGAATTTTTGACGGACAAGTGACAGGTTAGACTTTGATGTTCTCTTTACAGGCTGCACCATACCTGGGGAGTTCCTGAAGAAATGCTTCTGGCTTAGTTTCCTTAGAGAGAAGCCTAACCTGTGCACCTCAAAACCATTTTGTGAACCAAGTCAATTTTTGAAAAGTGGGAATGACTGGGGCACTCCCTTCAGAACCAAGATACTATTCCAGACACAGTCTCCAACGCTGCTTTCATCAAGGCTGTTTGTCTCTCTGCTTTGCAGCGCTGTGATTCCTTTGATAACTTCCCACAGACTGGCTGAGTGAACCCAGAGCGAAGACAAATTCCCCCACGAAATTATAGGCAGGTTTCCTGAAGCACAAAGGCCCACACAAGCTGACAGACAGGTGACACACGGAGTTAAATATGTAGTGATACAGAGTGATTTCTGTGGTAATCTGTACAAGGCAATGACTGTGTCTCTAAGGCGCAATTCTTTGAACGAAAGATCAACCGGTACACTGAGGATCCAGATCGATCTCAAGATCCTCCTACTCCAAATTTTGTAGGAAGGGAGAAAAACCCTGGTTTTATAACGTTGAATAAAAGAGTCGCAGGTTACTGAGTGGAATGTCCAGGAAGTACCAAAGGACCCAGTCTTTTTATTACAACATTTATTTTAGTATAGAAGGCACTTACAATACAGAAAGAAAAAAAAAATATGATAGGCACCAAAAGTGAAGTTAGAATTAAAATGACAAAGAAACAGTTTACCAGACAAAAGGAGCACCCTTCCCTGTTAACAATACAGCACACGGAAATGAAGCTATTGGTGACTAACTTTTTAAACAGTTAGGGCTTTTTTTTTTTAATAGAAAAAGATAAAGGCTGTTCTACTGTGAACTGAAATTAAAAAAGAACCCCTCCACACACCTGTACAAGGATTTGGGAGTTGGTGGTGTTCGCAAACATGGGGTCTTTCAGCTCCGGCACTGCAGGAGGTCCTGGTACATCTCAATGAGGTGAGCGGCCTCTCTCTGCCCAGAAAGCACAGCACCGTGGGTAGTGGAATAATATTTCCTGTGAGTGGCCTCCCCTGAAAACATCACCTGCATCGGCTGGAGAGGATAAGAGAAGTGGAAAAGCTCAGCAGCGCTTACTGGAAAGCGGACGCGAGCCTAAAAGGAGACAAAACTTTCTGTGCCCTCCCGCATCCCCATGAGCTGACACCAGTGTTTTTAGAGTGCTGGTTCTCGAAATCCCAGCGTGGTGCACCCCGGGGACAGGCACAGCACGTCTGCCAGCGTCAAGCTCATCATCCTCATTGCTATGCCCGCACGGAGCTGTTTGCAGGGCTGAGGCACCATCACAGAGCCAGACTAGCTCAAATAACCTCAAACAAATCTGCACGAGTCACAGAGCACCTTGCTTCTCTACCGACTCCTCCCTTTGCTCCCCAAAATTATACTTCAGCCTTTTAGGCATTAAGAATTTTTTTTTTTTCTGGACAGCGATTTCAGCAGGAAAAATAGTCATGTCTCAAAACCCACCGACTGAGACACAGTGTCTTATCTCTTACATCAATAGTTAGGTGCTTGCTAAAATTGCTGCCAACTCAGTTCTGAGGCAGGAATTTCAGGTACCTCTCTTCCCCGGGAACTACAGAGAAAGATTCCTAAAGCTCCTCCTATCTTTTTTAATAAATTTCAGTGCCGAACAAAATTACATGGTGGGGTCAGGCTCTGGATGGAGGAGATGATGGACTGGGCAGATGCTTGGAGGTTGTATATTCATCAAGCATTGTCTGTGGATTTGGACACAAACTCACCCCCCTGAATGACGGGGTGAGTTTGGCTTAATCTGTTACTGCTCATCAGCTGAGCTGCGGTAACTATCTCCATGTGCGCTCTTGTTCTCCATGCTATATTCAGAAAGCAAAGGCAGTGTCTGAGGAGAAAAGTCATTGTCCCCTGTCAGTGCATGAGTCCCCAGCCAAGCACTGGGCCTCCCTCACCCTCTACTGCCAACACAGAAAGATTTCCTAACATGCAGACCTAGCCATTAGCAGGGGTCGTGCATTTAATGCTCCATATTCAGACTATGCTTTAAAACAGAACAACGTGTTTCCCCTAGGGAAATTCCTGGCCCATAAGGCTAATGGTTTTTAAACGCAGAGATCAGAATTCCAAAAGCCACGCAGATGCCCAGCTCCTGATAATTTCAGAGAGAGATGTGGGAATCCCTGAGATGTTGGGATTCCAAACATTAGAGGTAAAATCCTACATACATTATTTGTCCAGAGGAGTATGTACAAAAAAACCTGGAAAACACACTACTGGAGGCCCAACGTGTCTCTTTCAATCTCCCCCCAGAAAACCCGCTGCGCAGCGTCATGTTAGTCTTCTTGCCACAGAACCGATTTGGGCCGTACTTACAGCAGTTTTGGAGCTTTCAGCATAAGGCAGTGGTTTAGCGAGTTTCTCTACATCAGCCCCACTAGACCCAACTTGGGTGTAAGAGTAGGATCCACGGAAGTTGGGATTGCTGCCCCAGGAGGACCGCAGGATCCGGCGAGGTTTCGGAATGTTTGGATTCCCTGGGTGGAAAGCAGGAGAAGACAAAAAGTAAGACTATGTCTGAGAGAAAACATGACAATGCCTGTGCAAGGTGTGGAGTGGCATGTATTCAGTCTGATTTATTGAAAATACATCCTAGCAGAGCCTGCAGGCTACAGGAAAGAGGCCCTAAAACAGATCTCTCTTCTATTACTGAGTTGTCGTTATCTATATAACAGAAATAGCATCCCTTTTAATCTCAGCTGCACTCTTCCATTTTGGGAAAGACCCTTAAAATGTTTACGTTCCTAAAAGACTGGGGAGCTTCAGGGAACCCTGGACACAGGCTGGTTGAAACTACAGAGCATCTCCTGGTCTCATTTGCCATGGGGAGCCTGGTGGTGATCAAGCATATGATTGAACTCACCTAATTTTAGGAGTTTAATTGGGTGTCCAGTCTACATTGGATGCTTAGGTAGTCTTGCGAGAGATGTGTGCCTCCAAAGAGGAACGGAGATAAGGATATTAGAAGGCAAATCCTCATTATGTGGGGGCACAGGAAAACCTGTCAGAAAGTTCTCAAAACCTGTATTACTCACTCCAACTGCTACCCAGTTGCCCCCAAAATTAATCTAAAATCCAACAGACCCATTTTGTGGGATGCACATGGCATGGAAAGAAGGCTTTTGAGGCTGGAAGTAGGATTTCTAGATTGCTGTAGGATTTCCACTGCTAAGAGGATGTAGGACCTAGAGGTGAGGGGCACTTGAGTGCACTAATGATAGGGCCATCATCAGCCACTGTCCCCCATCCCAAAGAGTACAGGAGCACATGGGATCCAGGACTGTAGCCAAGGCAGCCCACCAGCTGGTGGCACAAGAGCCTCAGGTAGAACTGAAATAGGGAGGGTCATGCTTTGGAGACCCTCTTGCTAGGCTGGTTTGAGACCACCTCAGTGTCATTGACCGAGATTCTGTTGGCGTCCTGTGATGGTACCTGGCTTGGGGGGAGAGGAATGGGGAGACGGGACATGGAGAACTGCAATGAAGATAAATTCTCTCTGCAGGAGAGCTGAAACCCACCCTTAGGGCAACCTCACATATCCAGGCAAGGTTCAGCTACTTGGGTTGAGTCTAAGAGACTGTCAGCACAAGAAGGAAGAGTAATTGAGACATGTTTGCATCTCACACAGTTCCTGTGCCTGCTTCAGACCCTGACTCTGTAACACCTCAGCATGCTTAGCCTGCTGTGAAGACGATCCAGATTCCCCCACTTTTTTTCACCAGGGCTTAGAGAGGGAGACGTCCAACTGTAAAGACCAGTTAGGCACTACATTGTAGTTCTACTAAACAATTATTTAGTCGTGCCTTCAATTCCTTAAAATCGGGAGCAGGTTACTTCCCTGGTTCAGCTACCGCTTTTAGGAGTATCGTGTGTCAGCCAGAACTATGAAATACGAGGCTGAAACACAGCAAAGGCACCTGGATGGCTTGCCAGAGTACACTGTGAACACTTTCTAACCACTGACCCCCAGATCAAAATATGGCACAGACTAGCAAATAAATATACCCTACAAACAAAATACATCCTACAACTGAATGTTGTTTCAGGAGTAACAACTTAGGATAACAAAGCCTCTAATATGCTCCTCCAAGAATCTTCAAAGCAGGAATGCCTGGGATGGAAATGAAAAGCCCAAGGGAGTCTGAGAACAGGGAGCTCTCAGATGTGTCAAGGAAATATGTTATCACGTTTTATTTTTAAGGGCTGTGGGAAAGCCCAGGAGAACACACCATGAAAGCTGTTAGACAACACAACACCACACAGGGCCAAAGGAGTCATCCATCACATCACATTACACAAAAACAATCACATAATGTGTTTTCAAATGAAAGGAGTCTCTGCAGTGGGCTGGTGGTGCCTCTTTTGTACCTGGTGCATGTTCTCATGTTCCACTGTCAAGGTACCCACAAGATTTTCAATACAGGAGTCAACAAGTAAGATGTTGATAAAAAGATGATTAACATTAGGAACACACAGTGTTCCAAGCAATGAGATGAGGGCTTGTCAGCCTGCAGATAAGGCCACAGTTCTTCTAAAAGACTGAAATTTGTAAACAAAAGGGTTTGTGGAGTCATAAGCCCAATCAACAACTGTATAAATCCAGCAATATTTAATAGAGCAATCATTCAGACTGGTAAAAGCAACAGCTTTGTCTCTCTCTAGTGTTTCCCACGAGTGACCTTGTACTGTGTATACAAGCAGGTAAACAGCAGCCTTCCCACCGGGGAATTACTCTTCACGTAGCAACTTCATCACAAGGGAAACTGCAGCACAGCAACATGAAGCACGTGGCACTGGGCAGATGGCAGAGCTTCATGCAGAGATGCCTGAGCCAGCTGCCAGCGTGGAGCAGGGCTAAGGAGCCTTGGTACGTTAAAACGCAGCTGTACAGCTCCCAGAACCGAAGCCAGTCTCCTTCCCTAGCACCATGCCGTGTGGTGCAGACATACCAGCTCTCATGAGCTCCTTTAAGGTTCCTCAACACACCAGACCGCGTGAGCATGATGCAAGTGTCCACTGTGCAACTACTGTGCCCCCACGCTTCTGCATTTATGCACCTTTAAGTGTGAGGAGCTATTTCTAAGAGAAAAATCCGGAGACCTTCATTTCTGCTGCAGACAGAGAGGAGGAGCTTGGTTGAAGGTCACACGGGAACTCTGTTGTTGCTCTGATCCTGAACTGTTGTTTGCAAGACAGAAACTACAAAGCCTGGCAGGGCCCCACTCGTTCAAGGAACATATTTAATTGGACTTTCTCAATCTGCTCTTAAATAGATGGGTAATCATGTGCTTTTGCCTACAGATAAAAGTAACGATTAATACAGATGCAGAAACTTCTAAGTTTCCACTGTCCAAAGAGAGATAAAATGGCTAAAAAAGGACTTTAGCCTTCAATAGAATAGGAGGGCACACATCTTTATGCCAGATTCCCACTTGTGAAGCTATGGAAGATAACTCCATGTGCCTCAAACAATCCTGTCTTTATTCAGCTACTGGGAGGTGTGGCTACATAGATTTATCGGTTATGGGGCCGATTATGAGACACGGGATTATCATAAAATCAACTCACAGATCTAAATTAAGACACCCAAATTTAGTTGCCTACCTGAGAGCAGGGTATCTAAGATCCCACCAAAGCCAACAGAGACCTGTGGTACTACCCACACATTAGTGTCTACAGCCACCAGAGACATTAGGGTATCCCAAGCATCCACATGGGGCTGGCAGATACGACACAGAACCTAGAAGAGATCCGTTCCCCTCTAGAGAAATAGCTGGAGGACGGGGAGAACAACTCAGGGCATCTCCAGCCGCAGCTTGACAAATCAGCGAGTCCTTCAGAAGGGAGCAGGCCTGCAATTACTGCCTTCTGGCTTCTAACGCTCGGAGCTTAGCCAAAAAGAAACCAGAGCAAGACTTCTAATTGTTCGAAGGCATCCCATTTAATCAGATTTAGAGGACACTGCTTTTCAGCCACCCAGTTGTGAAAAGCAGTAATTGTCAGTGGTTCTTAGGTTAGAACAATCCTCAGAGCTTTTCACAGCAAAGCCAGATAATCTGCAACACTAACCTGCATGTGACATTTAAGGTCACAGAGGCAGATCATCTCCTCTCAGAGAGAAATTCTCAGTGTGAAATAACACCGAGTCTAAAAGAATGGATTTAACACAGGACTGGTCTAGCACTCTCTGAAGCGAAGGCAAAGGCCTCCATGAGCAACGGACTGAGAAAACACAGCTGAAGATGGGAACCCACCTAGCTAATGCATTAATTCTTTAATAGAAGAAATAAGAACATGGGGAATTTTATGCGCAGAACATGAAAGCTACAGAAGGCAAAGCGAACATTAAAAGGCTCATACTACCTACTTCCATTACTGAATATAAGGCGCTCTCTATACTCAGTAGAGAAAAGTTTCTTCAGAAGATGTCGCAGAGCACCAAGTGAGATGTGGAAGATCTGAACTGCCTTATGGAAGAGTCTTTCCTTCCACTGAGCTTAGGATCCTGGGAAGACTAGCTTCCCAGCTCCCAAGCTGGACGGTGGGAAACGCTTTAAAAGCCGGGTTTGGTGGTGCTAATTGGACCAGAGGAGACCAGTCATTTTCAGAAATGACTACAATTACATCACAGACAGAAGGCTGCTTTGCACCCTCCCAACCACCTCCTAGCTGGTTTAACCCGCTCTCACACTCCCGATGAAACATATTCGTGAAGAACATGGTAGGTGCACGGAGAGCTGTGCACACTTCTGTTATTTCAGCCTGCCTGGCACCTGGTCCAGATTAGCCTTGAGATAGCGCTGCTTCTGTGAAGCTGCTAGGGAAAACGGGAGCAAGAATAACAGGATAAATGCAGCTACCTTAGCTGGAAGATCTGTGAAAAGGTTTTGTACAAGCTAACAAGTTTTTTGGGAAGAAAGTGGAAGAGGTCATGTTGTGTAATGGGTACTCCAAGGACAGGTTTTCTTCTCGCAGTTTCGAGCAGCTGAGAGGGGACCTCTCATCTTATGCACAAAATGTCCATTGCAGGGCAAGGCCCTGGTAAATTCAGTCTGAAATTCTCCAGGGTTAGATAAACCAAGATTAGCAGAAGGCTGAGAGAGAGCTCACACTGCTGAAGAGTCTGATGGACAGTGACCAGGTGCAGTATCAGCTGGAACAGCAACTGCAGCACATACCAATGACTCAGTGCCAACGTATTTCCATCCTGGGAGGAAGAGAGGAACATCCAACACATGCAAACAACAACAACAGTGAAGGAGCCCAAGAAGGAAGAGGGAGAGTATACTCCCATCTGCCAAACTAAGAAAGACCTGAAGAGCCAAATTCCCACTGATAAATCAAGGGGTTTTAGAAAAAAGAGGTCTTAAGCAAGAAGAGCTGCAACAATCAAGATTGTTTATATGCTCTGGGAGACATCAGCACTGGAACAACTTGGCCTTAAAGAGAAGAGCCTCCTGCTACGCCTGCGTAGGGCAGCAGTTGGCCTGCTGAGGTCAGGAGGAAAGAAGGCATGTGTGTCCTGACATTGCAACGTAACGTAGGGATACCCAACACCACTGAAAACAAACAGCTCAGGAGGCAGACGCTGCCCAGAGTCCAGCATTCACTAAGTCATCCTACTTCTCTGCAGTAGCCAGTTATGCAGGTAGTCCTCAGCTTCCAGGACCCTTTCTCTAGATCTCTGCGGTGTTGGTAGCAAATGGTCTGTAAGCACAGGGGAAAGCTACGCTTGTGAAGGCAAATTTCTTCAGTGAATTGGAGGTCCACGGACAAGAGCTAAGGCTGGAAACCCACTGGGGGTTGAGATGTGGCTAATACAAGCTAGCAGGCAGATATAAATAGCTTAATCACGGGACCCATCTCTAGAATAGCATAAGATACATCTAATCTTGGAGGACACTGCTCTTATAATTGCTTATAATTATGTAGAAAGCCAAAATCCTTGTTTTAAGACTGCCAGTAAGTCAATCACTATTTCTTTCAGCATTACTTACCACCTTACGCTTTAACTTACACAGTGTCTCCCAGCAGAGGATCTCAAATAACTCCATAGACACTACAAGCCCTTTCCTTGGGAAGGTGTGCAAGCTCTAGAGGACTGACTGCAGGCAAACTAAGGTCCAGCTTGTTCAAATATTACTACTTTTAGTGATTTCATCTTGGATTTTCTCAGCATAATACACATAAGATCTGTCTTGCTCCAACTGCTGTCTTTAATGTGATGTGTGCTCAGTACACGTGAAACCTGTGACGTCCAGGAAGGTTGAGGTGAACCACCCAGAAATGGAAACTCTCAACATCAATGGATACTTGGACATTTAGGCCAATGAGATTTCCACATAGACTCATGTTGAATGGAAGTCAGGGATGTGATTCAACCACCACATCTCAGCTGATCTAAACAGGTTCAACTCCGCTAGCTCTAAAAGAGCTATGCTGCTTTCCACAGCTGAGATCAGTCCTCAGGAGCCCCAAGCCTGACAGTTCCAGCTGGTAAAGAGTTATCTGTGGTTAAATAAAGCAGAAGATGCGGAATCCTCAAGCACTTCTACCCACCACTGCCTGAGCTGGTTATCAGGCCCTCTATATAAATAGCTTTCAGGCACACCCAAGCAGGACGTATGCTGGAAGCACAGGCACAGCCCGTTCAAAGGGACATAAAATGCCAAAGAACTAAAAATTACTTCAGTGGATTTCCTTCCTAGCGGTTGTTCAACACCCCAGCCCCACTCTCCCTCTCTTCTCCACTCGCCAAAGGAACCAGAGTATGGCTGACCTGTAAATTTACGTAGCATTTCGGTGCAGGTTTCTGCCACAGTTTCATCATCACACTTCTCCATAATCAAAGCCTCTTCTCCACAGATCCAGCCACTCAGGACATAGCCGTACCTCTCTGGTGGGTAGAGTACGTCAAAGCTGCAGATCTTCTTGTACCACAGCTCCTCGGGATAAGTCAAGCTCTCACTCTCTGCCTCATCTTCCCAGACAAATTGGATGCTGTTGCATTCAGAGCTCCAGAAAGGCTCTTCGAACTCCAGGAAAATCTTGTCGGTCGTATTGATTCCTAGTTTCTCAATGGCCATCACCTTCTCCTCGGGCAAGCGGGGATGAAACAGGCTCTCATGGCGTTTCTTCAAGACTCCCAGGGACACAGTCACAATGACATGGTCAGCTGGGATGAACTCACAGTCCTCGCACTCTACGAAGACATCGGAGCCCTTGTCCTCCTCGGGGAGGTCACTGTTGTGGTCAGCCACCCTCTCAATCTCCTTGCTGACCGACTGGTTCCAGTGGATGCACTTGACCGGCTTGCGGAGCTGAATGACAGACTCAGGAATGGAGCGGGCCAAAATCTCCACGATTTTAATGAAACCGCAAGGAATGATGTGATGAGCCCCAGGGATTTCGGTCCATTCCCCAAATTCACTGAGCGAGACTTCATCCATGCTGTGGGAGCTGCTCTCACAACTCTCTACCTAAGGAAAAGCAACACAAAAGCAATATTGCCACAAAGCAACTCATTTTGCCACAGCACAACACTGCAAGGGCACAGAGGAGATGCACAAGCTGGGAGTCCTGAATCCCATTCTTAAACCACATTATTTTTGCTAGTAAAGAAGTGTTTGGCCATAGGATCTGACAAAATCAATCCTTAGCCTTCCTTCCAACCAGAGAAACCACTTTGTCATGGTAACAAGCTGCATCAGCTTTGGTTGCATCGGCCACAGTTGCATCAGCCAGAGTTCAGAGATGATGTCTCTGCTTCTGCATGATTCTGGGTTACAGTTCTCACTGTCTTCTATCATTTAAAACCCACTCCACTGGCCAGGGACTGGCTGCTTGGTGCTCCTACAACAGAAGCTGGAGCTATGTTAATCGGATGCTCCTTCCAGTGTTAATAAATGTTCCCATGAGGAGCCACGAAAAACTTTTGGCAGCTATTTCTGCTGTCTGCAGCTTTCAACATGCTGTCAAACAGTCAGCAATCAGCAAGCTAACAATCTGCAGGAGGTGAGAGGACCCAACACAGGAGGAACTGAAGGAGACAGAAAAGGGAAATGCCAAGATATGAGACACTTGCATTTGATTCAGTTGATGTGATTATCAAAGCTTTAGATTTGGGACCTGCTGGTTAATGTTTGCAGGAGCATTAGGCATAGCCACAGCTTCCAGCAACCCCTAGAACAAAGGCAGGATGTTTAGCCTGTCTCGTGATAAGTTTTTTATGCTAATACGGATGCATGGGACACAGTGATCTTAAAGTCTTCAAATCACCGGAGTCACAATGATTTGCACACTGTAATTCTTCAAGCATTTTAGGCAAAGGGAACATTACGATTCCATGCCTCACCCTTTGGCCAATTTTCCAGGCCCTTCCACACTTTAATGACCATGTTTGGAAGCCTGGCAAGCTCAGACCCTCTCCCTGTGGAGCATCCTGGTGCAGGGCAGGAATCTCTGTGCTGGGCTAAGATGTCATGCGAACAAGTCAAAGTTGTACTAAGTAGTTCACAGCCTGCTCCTGTGACTGTACTGACAAACAGGTGGTTGCCCCTTCCTGGTCATTGCCCGATGACTCCAGTGAAGACTGCTGGGCCAGGTCACCAGCAGCTAGGTCTTGAAGAAGACCTATCCTCTGAGTCTGCTGTGGTTCCACCCCATCTGATGGCTAAGCGAGCACTCTCCAACACCCACCCACGGTCAGTTCTGCTGGCCCACGGCACAGACCCTGCACCCTGGGTCACGCAACAGGCCGCTTATCCTGCCTGGATGCTCCAACAGGACACTCCACATTATGAAGATAACAAACAGTGATAGCTATTTGATTCTTTCAGCCATGAAGGAAAAATGCCAGGGGGAAAAACAGGCAACTACCAAGACTACACTTTACCTGAGACACCGGTTAATCCCCACTCTCTCAGCAACCACTCTGATCTGATAGTCTTAAGTATCAGAAGCTTTGTTGTTCTCGGGTATTTACACATGAGAAAGGATTTGCAGGACTTGCAGAAAAGTCTCTGGCTGTAGCAACCACAGAAGTAGCCACCAGGAAAACCAGAGCTATATCAAATGACTAACACTGTCTGCATAGCTGATGTTACATGGATAACACACTAAATAACTAGTCTTTACGTGGCAGGTGTGGAGACGCCCTGTGATACAACCTCTTGGGTTAGGACAGTGAGATATCAGAACAGCGCTCAGGACGCCTGGGTTCCAATCGCAGCTTTATCACAGATCTCCTGTGAGACTCTTTAGGTCTTTACTTCTGTTTGTTTCAGCTTCCCACCTGTAAACAGTGAATACCATACACTTACCCACATCACAGAGTGCCGCTTGGCTCCCCTGCCTCATTTCATAAGTCTTTAAGTCATTATAATTGAAATAGGAACAACTGTTACACTTTATTTGTGGAGTGCTTGATGCAGCATTAAGTCCTCATCCCACAGAGACCTCATTTAGGTCAAGGCATCAAGGAGATAAACGAACTAGGGAAGCCATGAGGAGAGATGATTAGGCCATGGGTTTATACAATCTACCTTTGATTTTATTGCTTTACCTTCAAAATACTTTCTAGGGATTCCTTCAGCAAATTACTAGTATCAAAGTTACATTTCTTCTGGTCTCTGAGATATGGACAGAGGCAGAAGGGCGTAAAAGACACTCAGACAAGATCCTGGGGTCCCAGGTGTAAGGCACAAGACAAGACATAACTAAAAGAAGCCGATAATAGAGTAGCTTCAAGTGGTAAGAAAATGTTAAATCACACCAGAAAATTTAACAGGGCCTACGAAATCCCCTTCTAATTAGAAAGCTGGAAGTTTAAGGTAAGGAAAAAACCCCAAAAAAGAGTAAAGGCATTATTTCTTGCAGCCCCCCATCTTCAGATGTGCCTCACAAGGAAAAGTTGTCAATATGAACAGAAACTGCTTCAGCTGCAAGAGACCGCAGAAAGCAATTCCCCAGTGATGGGCAAGGCTTAGCCAGGTGTCTGAGGTTCAAGATTTGTCTGCTCTTAGTCAAAACAAAAAAACAACGACGTGCACACACACCTTAAGGTACTGCTGGATCATGGCTAGTTTCAGCCTCTTGATGGCTTCTGTGTCATCCGGATCGGCCTTGACACGTTTGCGCACTACGTCCCGTGTAAAGACACCCACACTATTCTGGCTCTCAGCATTGACTGGTTTACCTCGTTGGAAGAACTCCTGAGTCAGGTTATAGACCTGCCAGAGACAGGACAGAGAGACGGACAACGTGATTCACAGCAGAATCCAAGCCCCAAGCAGGATGCTTTTTCCTCCATCCAAAACCAGCACATTCAGATCACCTTCTCTTGCCAACTTTAGCGATCAGCTTTGGCAATTTATTGTGCACTCTGCTCCAACGCCATGTCAACTTGCACCCACAGCTATGCTGGTTAGAAGGCAGGAAGCAACACTTCCCTCCAGGCAAAGATAACCACCCTTACTCACCTGCAACAGCCTAGTTACTGTTAAGTCATTAAGTTACTATTAACTTACTATTAAGTTATTTTTTAATTCAAGCATGTCTATTCTATCACTTGCAGAAGACCAAGCGAGGCAGTCCTGCCATTTTCAGTGAACAACAGCTAAAACCTGTTGTTCAACCAGCTGTTCAGATGCCGCAGCTGGATCAGTGAGCCAAGTAAGTGCAGACTGCAGAGCACCTTTGCAGAACAGGTTTGGGTTTGCTATGTGTAATTTCTGGCTCTGCTGAGCAGTGTCACAGCCTGACTTGGCCCCAGTCTCCATCCAAAGTCCACTGGGAGTGAACTCAAGCAGCAGGACCCATGTGCTTCCTCGCATCTGACAGTAAAGCATCAGCTCTTCTCCCACCACAGTGTCTCAGGTGCAATCCCAGGTTGCAGGGCCCATACGTTTGACTGCTCTAACCTAGAACCAGCCCTTCCACCCTCTCCATTATTTAGCAATAATGCCCAGGAATCCACCAGGGTGGAGGAATTCAGTTTCATAGTTACTTTTCTGTTGTCCCCTGAAAAATAGGAAGCAACCAACACAGGCTTAGCAAAGGAATTTTGTATGCACACATTTTACTTGTTGAGCACAAGACAGGTATAGATCCATGGAATACAATGACATCCATGGGGAGGTTTAGATTGGACACGAGGAAAAATGTCTTTACTGAGAGAGTGGTTAAACATTGGAACAGGCTGCCCAGGGAAGTGGTGGAGTCATCATCCCTGGAGGTATTTAAAAGACGTGTAGATGAGGCGCTTAGGGACATGGTTTAGTGGGCATGGTGGTGTTGGGTTGACGGTTGGACTCGATGATCTTAAGAGTCTTTTCCAACCTTAATGATTCTATGATCTCTAATAGCCCCCCAACAGGAGCCAGCCTGAGGAGGACCCACAAGAAAAATCCCCTTCTAACAAATCGTTGTTCTTTGAAGGAGATCTTCCTGACATTTTTTTAACCCTAGTTTTCCACTGTACAAGCTACTTAAAAGCAAGAAAACAACCATCCGCCTTGGCCATCTGCTTGTGGCTGTCTGGAGTAATCAGTACTTCTGTCTGTAAGACTGACGGAAGAGCCTGCAGTTGAATCATGGCCCCTCATTTCCATGGAAAAACTCCCAGGAATCTTTTAACACAGGAAAGCTTTCAAAAGATGCCTCCCAGTAGTGCAACTCATCCCCTTAACGACTTGTTTGTCCAGAATGAGTCACCTGCTCATTTATATCATGCCACAGAGGTACACAGTACGCTTACAAGTAGAGAGGCAAGATCCCTGCTTGGTGAGTTTTTCCTGTCAAAGATGGTTTGATTACAACTCATGACCCTTTTTTGGAGACAGACTATTCAGACATATTGAGGAGTTCAACTCAGAAGTAAATGCCTGGTAGGAAGATGGCAGAACTGTGCCAGCCTCTCCTTCAAAGGCTCCTACAGCTTCCCATTCTCTGCTGGTATGGCTAATTCACCATGTTTTGATTTCTCCCTACCTTGATGCTCCCCAGAAGCTTGATTTTCTCTTGGGTTTTAGGAATAAAGTGAATTTGAGGAGGCAAAATAGAGGGATGATGAGGAAAGGGAGGTAGTGACAGAAAAGACTTGGCAGTGGTAGGAGTAAGAGAGAGCAGGTCTGTGAGTGAATGGAGGAAAGAGAGTAGATAAGGACAAGTAAGGGAGGAAACTGAATTAAAAAATAAGTGAAAGAGGGAAAAAGGGGGAAAATAAACTACAAAAACAGAGAAGTAATCACAAGAAAAATGAGTGGAACTGCTGAATACAGAAGAGAACTGTACACACTGATTGGGACACAGTCTTTCCAAGGACATTTCCAGACAATAGATGTGGAGACCAATGCCCTACGTGAAATGAAGGCTTCCAGCAAAGGAAAGGAAATAGTGTCTTCTCTGTTCCCCAGTGCCAAAAGCTCTTTGGCAGTTTCAACATCCCACGGTTCTCAGGTCCACTGATTTCTGAGGCCCAAACCACTTCCAGCAAGTACAAGCTGCATAGACCTTGTGTCAGCATAATGCAGCTCAGCTTTCACAAGCCGATTGCACACTGTAAGCAGATAAGGCATTCACAAGACAAGCAAAGCTGTGTTAAAACCCAGCTACCATTTGGCCTAAAGGATAAGTGAGCCATGGGTATGTTTTTATTAACCGTTGTATTCTTCATTGCCCAACAGAGAAAAGAGCAGAAATGCACAGTTCTCTGTGCTGTAAACATCAAGTAAAGTCTTTCCTATATATGTCGTCCCAACGATCAGAGAGCAGGTAAGTAGAATCACCACCAGGATTTTTTATTTTTTCTCAGAATCCGTCATTTCTTTGCTTTTCTCTTCTTGGGGGTGTTGAACCGTTTGATGAAGAACAGAAGGCAAGGCTGTTGTTGGAAAGAAGAGGAGAAACAACAGCAAGTCCTACATTAAGAGATACACTGTCATAATAAAAGAATCAAAAAGATGCTCAACATGTATTCTTTAATGTACACATACAGCGAACACATCCTGTATAAGAAACTATGGAAAAGGTTCGCTAGAAGTCCCATTTAAGGTAGGTTTCTAATGAAGTAGGAGCAGAATTGTACTGTCTGGAGTTGGAGTTACTTGGGCTTTGCTTCCTCAGGTGGGAAACTGCTCATAATAACAGAAAGCATCACCGTGTCTATGGGTCCACCTCTGAAGTCATGGGGAACAGGCATTTGTGAGATTTGAAGACACATTCCCCTTCTATCATTTCATCATGATGTGATGACAGGATTCCTGAGAGAGTTCAAGTGGGCTTTATTTCAAGGAGCCTGGTGAAAGGTAGCATCAAGAACCACCTGAAAGATTCTGCTGATTTTCTAGTTAACCCTACAAAATATCCACTCATCTAAACTGAGAGCACCGTGCCCATCAGCAAGGAGAGCTACACCACATACAGTCCAGACTGATCTCCCTTGTCTATTATCACAGACCTGATACAAGCAGGAAGAAAAAATAAGGACAGGCTGCATCATCTCCCAGCTCCTGCCACCGGCAAACTCACATCCCAGCACAATGACCTAATCATTTCTCACTTTAAAGCTCCTCTGGGTTTGGGCAGAACAACTGGCCCTAGAAGCCTGTCTGCAAGAACCATCAGCAGAAGCAAAAGATGCGGAACATCTCAAGTGACTATTCATTCTGTGCAGATTTCCATCCCTAATTCTGAGGGTTTACATACAATCCTGTGGGGAAATGGGGCTGTAGGTCAGAAATTAAAATGAGTTAATTGAATGGCCATAACCCTAAAATGGCTCCACTTTGGCTTAGATCTTCTGTCTTCTTTCTGACCAGCTTTGGGGCATCCCACAACCGGGGTCTCTGCAGAGAACGTGGGTTCCACCAGGGATGTCCTCTCTGTTACCTACAGGCTTCCACCTACACGTGTTTACTACATACGTGCTCCTCCACCACAGGAAGAGGCAGTCTCTTAGGAAGAACAAATCTAAATAAAGAAGTTTCTCAGCACTGAAGGAGGTCAGGAAAGCACATCCCAATCCATGCTCCTTCCTGCTAGCACCGGTGACGATCCGTACCATTGTCTTTTTCTTACTTGGCTTAAAAACTGCAGTGACTTAATCCCCGGTCAGTAAAAAAACCCTGATGGAGATAGGTCCATGCTGTTACCAGGCCAGACATCTGTCAGTGCAATAGAGGGGCAGGGAGGGAACGGTGACTCTCGGTGGCCCTTTGGTCCTGCTTTCTATGATAACGCAAGGCAAGGCACTGGAGCTTAATTGGGGATGGCACGAAGCCCAGCACAGGGTGGGAGTGAGAAGGGTGGAAAACTTTGTCATTCTTTGGCTGCATCCCTCCCCCAGAAGCTGCGCAGCACACAGGAGAAAGCTGACAGATAACAAGGCCATTAATTAGCTGATTGTTAAAGGGAGGGTTCCTGTGAAGCAGGTCTTTAGGGACCACATCCTTACTGAAAAGCCTGAGTAAAAATAGGCACTTTTTCTAAATCAGGCTGGCCGATGGACTGTGAAATTCTTGGAGGGGAAAACAGTGGGATTTTTCACCTGTATTTAACTTGTCAAGCTCACCACCTCCCTCCCACCCTTCACAAATACCTGGGAGTTGGCCTTAAATACCTCTTTGGAGAGGGAAATGAGGATTTAGCAGGGACAGAAGAGCAACTCTGAGATGGGTTGTCCCTATTCACATTGTCCCAGCAGTTATACGCACACACAGACACTGAAGCTGCAGACATTACCCTCAAAGGTCACGCTCCTGTCACTTTTCTTTGAGGGTCATGCAGATGTGGTATAAGCAGGCAGAGGCCAAAATCCTCTCCCAGCCCCAGGATTCCCCCAATTATCCTAGCAGGAGTGGAGAGGAAGGTGGGAAGATTATGAATGCGTAGCGCGGACATCACACGCTAGGGAACCTTCCAATGCTGGTGCCCCCTTCCTTTGAGAGACTGACCAAATGGACTGACGATGACCCTGAGCAGTGCCAGCCCCGCACAGTACACGGTCTAAGAAGGTTAGTCTTAAAACAACAGTGGCTGGAGAGCTGTCCTGCCAACAGCAGGCTCAATGCCCTTTCTCGTGGTGCATCGCTTGGCAACGCGTGGTTGGAAATCCAGGTAGCTGCTCTGCAGGATTAGAGACCTTCCTTACAGGCATTGCTCAGTTTGTGCTCTCACGGAGGAGGATTCGGGTCACCTTGGTCACAAGCTCGTGATAGATCTTGACTGACTACAATGCAGTGCAACAGCCTCTCAGTTAAGATAGCCTCTCACAGGGAACTTTCTGCTACAGAACTGAAGAGCTGAGCAGTCTTACTGCTCGGATTCCTCGTAACCAAATAAAGGCTTCTGTGAGGCATCCCTACAGCTATTAAAAATTCAGGCTACTGCAAACAAAAAGAAGCAAAACTTGTACTGAAGTAGAAGCAGCCAGCCAAAAAAGATTGGACAAGTGCCTGGAAAAACCGTAAGGACTTTCCAAATGAACTAGCGAGGCAAAGCTCTGGAGGTACTGGGGTGCCTTGCCTTTCACACCAGGAAAATTCAGCACACAGAGGAGAGACCTCACCTTGCTAGGCTCCAGCTTCAGTGACTTCACATACCCAAGTGAAACGCTCGAGGGAGACCCTCTGCTCTTTGCATTCACTAGAATTTGGTCTCCAGATGACAAGATAACTGGAGCTAGAGAGATACAGATGGAGAAGCAGAGCTGAAGGCATATGCTCGAGCCCAAGCACATGGCAGCAGCTGCAGCGAAAGAAGGGCAGTGTGTGAGTGCGTGGGAAGTGAGCCGGCTGTGCAGGGGAGGGCAGGCATTTGAAACTGTGACAAATTCAGCCACGTTTATTCAGGACTACATTTTCCACTGTTAATGTCAGTGGTCCATCCCCCATTAGGCTTTGCATCCATCATGTGGTTGGCGGTTGTTTTGTTTTTTCTTTTCTTCAGTCTCCCTTCAAGTCAGGACAGCACATGTCACACACAGCCTTTGCTATCGCTGCCTCTTCTAAAGGGGGAGATGCAGCCTGAGAGATGAGATGACGTGATGGCGGGATTGCTAACAGCAGACTGCCCCAAGACTCTGAGAAGGGTCTGGGAGCTCCTACGAGGCAAGGGAGGAGCCTGACCTCAGGATTTGGTGATCTGTAAGATGGCTTTTCATCCTGGACAACTTCAAGGCGTTTTAACAAAACCTCTCAAAAAACGTGCCTCCTCTAAAAAAGAGATGCAGAACTGAAGAACAAATTCCTACTGTTCCTCCCCAGCACCCATTTCATGACCAGTTAAAGCAAGAGAGTATTGGCCAGCCAGGGTGAAAAAAAATGATGGAATGGCCTCTACTGAAAATGCAAAAAAATGTGCTGGGGGATTGGGGGACTCAACAAAACACAAAACAGAAACGCACCAGGCAGACTCAGCACGTGTAAACAGAAACATTCTCTGCACTTTATGCCAGAGGAAAAGGTCCCCGAAGCCACACGCCTACTGCACATGCTCCCGACTGCCTACCCACCAGGGCACTTGTATTTCATACAGTCTTTTTTAACTGGAGATTTTCAGGAGATCACGTAGCTCACCTTAATTCTCACTTTTCCTACACAGCGCAGGGAAGAAACCACAGTCAGCTGTCTTAAATCACTAAAGATCGTCCAATCTGACACCCCAAAGAGGCTGGGACAAGAAGCTCAACAAAACCGTGAGCTGCCCCTGCAAGAAATTCCAGCACACTTTGAAGGACAACAGAGAAAGCACCCCCCCAGCAACAGCAATTAAGAGGATGGCTGATGTCCTCTTCTTGGCTTAAGCTGTCCCTTACATATTTTTTACCGCAGAGAATAGCTGTAGACATTTTTACAATCCATAAATGTGAAAGCCTTTTCTGTCTCCTAGCGATAAAGATAGCCTGTGGCAACGATAAGCTAATTATGTGTTGCGTAAAGAAGATTAACTTTTAATGTGTTGTTCTCTCATGACACTGGCTGCCCCCTTTCTCTTGCTTTAAAAGAAAGGGTAGATTTATCAAATTAAGCATTTCTAAAACACTGGCACCTTGTTATAGCCTTTATCTTATCGGCTGTATCTCAAAGCTAAGCAGCTCTCACCTTTATATTCTCTTCTCATTTCAGAGCCTGCCTGCCTCTTGACACCCTCCCTTTGCTGGCGATTTTCCTACCATCTTTGAGACAGGATGATCACCGAGCACTGCGTGCAGTTTGGCGGTGTGCCATTTACATAAATAATGCTGCTCACTGCAGTATTTTCACTTACTCCCTCTCTCTTTTCTAGTCTCAGTTGCTGTTAATCTTGCTCCACACACATCTCACCTGTCTTTTTTCCTGGCTGGCTCTGGTTCTGTTTTCAATCCAGTAATACAGAAAAGTTGTTCAGATGAGTTATCTCCACCTGCATTTGTCCAAGCAGAATTCCCTCCCTGCCACGGGTTGCTAAATTCCTTCTATAATAAGGTTTCTTTGAAATTCCTACTACCCCCCTCTAAAATGGAAATGATTTTGTGCCATCCCATCACAGATTCCAGTTCAGAGACCCCGGACAGTGACAAAAGTCTTTTCAAACAAAAAAATCCCCATTTCTGCTCCCCATCCAATTCTTGATAATTCTTTACAGGCTACAGTGACTTTTCTCTTGGTGGCTTTCTAAATGCTCACGGACATATTTTTAAACATGAAGTATGCAAGAGTAACCTGAATCTAGTATGTGTTCAGCCAAGCGTCAAATACTGGTGCAGTTCACTGTCAGATGAAAATCTGAAGGTTTTAGGCATGGCTACAGCCTGATGAAAATAATAATGTTTTGTTCCATTTTATATAACCCAGTGAGAGATCACATTACCTGGAGGACTAGACATTCTGCATTGACCCCCCTAAATGTACTTCCTAAGTGACATTAAAAAATGTGGGGAATAATTATAATTAACTTTGGCAAGCCTCCTTCTTTCACTTCGCTCTACCCGAGGCCAAATCTTCCTACTGAAAGCAGATAGAACTAATACCAATCTTTCAAGTGGTATTGCGTTCAAGACAAAAATCAGTAAGAAACACCATTTTCCCTCTAAAAGAAATACTAGGATGACAGCAGCAGTGCCGAGTTACCTGAAAGTAAATTTGGCCTTTTTTGTCTGAGTCTAACATTGGCTCATTGCTTTTTTAGCAGAGGTTAATCTTTCCACTAAACATGCATTTTCATTTCCATCTTGCAGGCTTCTATTTAGTATTTTTAGGTTCTGCGTCTGTAGTTGTTTGTTTGGGTTTTTTTTTCTATTTGGCTCTTCTGTCACATACCGAGGCCCTCTTCTACACTGAACTGAAGAGAACGTCATTGAACATTGATCAAAAGAAGTTAAAATAACCTTAAACAGAAGTCCACCCTGGTCTGAATCTACCAGAAAAGATTTTCCTTTCCTTCTGATGCAAGAAAACTTGCGATTCCTACGATACTACACTGACTTTGGCATACTACACAGTGCACTATGGTATTTATAACATCAATAAAATGTCAGAGGGCTACAATATTTAGCTGGTCGTTGCTAAGGTTTTGCGTTCTACTTTGTTTAGTAATTTGATCCCTCCTCTACTCTTTTAATTAAGTGGCAACTTTCTAGAGCAAATGACTGGATCTCCCCAGCAATAGTTGCTGGAAGTGATTAAATTGATGACAAATGTGGAAAGATTGTTCTTCCTAACAACAGTGAGTTAATCCCACATCAGGGACAAATGGGGTACAGCTAAGCAGATGACAGCAAACTAAGTGTTGATTTTTTGCAAAGAAATTAAAGACATTACTGGTTTTCTACCTTTGTCCGGTACCCAGAACATTGTAACTGTCAAGGGGTCTCACTGTTTCAGGCAAATCTACAACCTGAGAAAGCAGCTGAATACCAACCTCGTTGTATAAATCACTGAATTCTTCAACCACATCTTTCGGGATCCTTTGCCCGTTGTTGGTAAGATGATAAGCCACCCCATTCTTGGAGTAAAGACTGATCCGTCCAACACTCCTCTCACCATCGGTAGTCTCTTCAAGTAAACCATTGTCTTCTGCTAGATGATAGACTGGGTTTCCATGTGAGCCGTGAATCCACGTAGCTCCCAGTTCAAAAGTGGCGTGCCCTGCAGGAGAGTAAACCGAGCAAACTAGTTATTGAAGCCCATTTTCCTGAAAGCTTGTCACACTCAACCCTAAATAAAATGTACATGTTCAAAAGCAGAACTATTGCCCAAGGACAACACATGTCTGAACATCACTTAAGCGAGCTTTCTCTGTTAGACAAGGGTAATGCCTGTGTTCTTCAAATCAGTCCTTCGGGATACAAGTTTAGATAGTGCTAGAAGGATGGGATGTTTCCAATAAAGACACATCACAGCGACACACCTCTGATACTTAAGGTGAAATTCAGAATCTTCTAGGTTCCCAGTTCTTATCACGGTTGCTGCTAGCTGCTCTATCCTTGCTACTTGGCCTTGCTAAATCATCTTCTCTAAACCTGCACTTAAGAACATGATCAGACAGCAGAGGATGTACTGCTCGTGTTGCAGCACAAGCCATGTACTAGCGAAGGGGGTGTGGGAAGGAAAAGAGCTGTAAGAAGCCACGCTGCACTACTGCAAAAAGGACACATAAGGATACTTACATAAATATTATACCTGTAGGGAAAGAATAGAGTACCCACAGACTTCAAATATCCACCGTATTCAAGAGGAGGGGATGGATACCCAGACACAGGAAGAAAAGCATCTACAGCAGGGAGATGTAGGAAAATTTGGATTGCCCTGGGATAGCAACATTGGCCTGCATACTGAACCTCGTCCTGTGATTAAAAATGCATGTTATTTACAAATATACCTCAGATTAACTGCAATACAAAAATGCATTTCCATTCCCCAAATGAGTAAATAGGTTATATTTTATTATTTATGCCTCTGAAAATTTAAATCAGGTTCTTTAAAAACAGGTTAAACACCAAATGCATTTAGTCTTCACCACCTATACTCTCTGCCTGCAAAACACAAAGAGTTTAGTCAGCCCTACTCTCTCTCTTCCTTATAACTAACGGGGTTTGCACCAGGGCTCTGACCCCGCTGCCGCGACTGGGCTGATAGCACAGGGAGATGTTCAGCAGCTGAAAGGAGATGATAAAAATAAGCTCGGGTCATGTCCTCCACCCACATTTTTACAGATTCTCAGAAGTCCAAAGCTAACTGTTTTAAAGTCTGACAAAGCTGTGTTCTCCCAGCGTCCCAGCCAACACCATGCTGTGCAGCTCGCTCTGCAGAGGTGTGTGAGTGCCTGATTAAGTGGGATAGCTAATAGGATCCTGCTTGATGAAGAAAGGATCGTGCAGTTACCAGTCATCATATACTGTTTAACATGTAAATATATGCTCAGACAGAAAGACACTGCAGCACTACGCTATAACGCAGTCAAGTTTAACGGGTGAAAGCTCCAAGAAATGCTGCTCTCCAGCTGAGACACTGCCTCCAAGGGAAGCTCCATGTATCTTGTTTTTCAAGCAAACAACCACCTCGTCATTAAGGAGCATGCTCATTGCCCTTCAAAATATGCATTACAGGACTCGAGAGCACAAGATTTCTACGTGTACCTAAAACAAAGCACGTTCTTCAGAGCATGCAGCATCAAGTCACAAACGTGTGAATATTTAAGGCGCCGCAAAATCCAATTCGCTCCCAGAGCACCCAGCCTGGCGGAAATGAGTGCTGTACATTGGCAGCCAAAGGTACAAAGCTCATACATATTGCATGTGGCAGTCACCTTGTTAATGCAATCCTCCTGCGAGTCATCACATGCCAGATCAGCAGCAGGAATACTGCCTGCTGCTTTATGTCAGGAGCTTGCTCTCTGCTACGCTAACAATCCTCCTGCATATAGCTCTTATTTATGGGGCACCTGATCTTTGAAAGAAAAAATATATGCCAGCAGGTCCCGCTGTATTGGTGCTCGGTAACAATTATGACGTGTTCCAAGTTCTCCTGTTTTCAGTAGCTGTGTGGAATATAATCAAATACCAAAAAATTAAAAACAGTCATTCTTGCCTGTAATACTTAGAAACTCACTATGATCACTACCAAGCAGATAAGCCAGTTGTTACCTAGTATAAGTTACATGATAAATTATTTAAAAGTGTAAAATTAAATAACATCTTTTTAAACAGAGATAGCTAATTTACTTTCAGGGCCTTAAAAGGATTTAGTTTCAATATTAATCTACTTCGAATGAATCATCCAATACAACAAAAAACAGAAAAAAATTCTGCTTCCTATTCTGCGAATATAATTACTGAGACACAAGCAGCAGTCAAGACAGGCCTATACACAACAATATAGCATACCAGCAATTTTCCAAAGGAACGCACAGATTGCATATCAAGCCTTCTGAATACGCACGGGAACTCTCACACTTCCCTTTGCAGCCCTGACTATTTCTTGGGCATCCTGTCGTCAAATATCTGCAGTGGATACAGATGTTATAGATCATGTACAAGAAACACACTTACAATCCACAAACACACAAACCCTCTGCCTCACCTGTGCTAGAAGTGATGAACCAAACCTCTGAAAATCCAAATTATTCCCCTGTGCTGAGTAGCAACACACTCTATGCAGCTGAGGGAAAATACTGTCCCCTGCAAGACACAGCATGGCTCAGTGAGAGTGGAAGCATTAGGATATAACCCTGAGAAGGTGCCGCCGTAGCTCTGTTGAAGATTTAAATCGGATCTTTAGTCAAGTGTGCAGACAGGGCAGTGGCCAGAGAAGTTTAACATTTAAATGCCATTTAGACAAGCAGATCAAAATGGTCGTATGTTGAAGACTCAGAAGAATGACTTCTGTGGCAGTGTTTTGTAAGCTTCAGCCAGTTCTGAGAAATGAGCAGGTCTTGCATGCCCCACTTGCAATCTTGCTGCTCCAGGCAGTACAGAAGAAGAAAACACAGCCCAGGACCGTGCTGCCCTTTTGCCCTTGTACCAGGGAATAAGGAGGTTCTGAGTACGTGCTGCTTCTGAAGATTTCACCACCCAACAGAGCTCCAAAGTTGTTTGGCTAAAGGGCATGCGAATCTGCAAAGCGCACAAGGGGCCAGAACGTGGACCCACCTTGGGAGAGAACTGCAGTCCATACCCACAGCGTAACTTTGATAGTTTGCAGAAGATAAGAAAAGATGGACAGTTTGTAGTTTTAAGAAAGGTATTAAAAGATCAAGACTTTGGATTCCAGTCCTCTGCTCTGCAAGTAACAGTTAGATCTACAAACTGCAAGATCTCCACCAGACTGAAAAGCCTGCTCTTGTCTCATGTTAGTTAAGAAGTGTTAACGAACAGGAGGTAGATTCCTGGCAAGGGCAAAGATATGAGTAACCGGTGAAGGTGTCGAAAGGTGAGAGAATTGGTCTCAATACTAGTACAACAAAACTATTTCACAGGTGCACTGACAGAATGATATATTGCTCCCTGAAGATTTCAGGTCTTTAACACTTCCCTCCTCTCACAGACATGATCCAGGATATTTTTAATACAGTGTATTGTGAGTAAAGGACGCACTTCCCATTCTAACCTCTATGCCAAGTCTCAGCAGAATGTAAAGTGCCCTGTTCAAACCCTGGAGATTAATTTGTCCAACTGCCTTTTCATTCATTTCCGTTCTGAAAGTTCATAGGACACTACTGTTTATTTACTGCGGTGAGTTTATCGAGTAAAATATAGTAAGTGATGTAAGCACCTGACAAATAAATAGAAAGGAGGGCAGCAAGAGGCCAAAGTTAATAAATACAGAGAGTGGGATCAGAAACAGAACTAGTTAATTGAAATCAGGAAGGCAATTCAGTAAAAGTAAAGAGCTTTTTGCCTCCTGTGGAGGTGAGACAGGCAATGCCCTTCTAGCTACCAGGGAAAGTTTCATTGACTACTGTGCTGCAAAGGGTAACGTTTGTTCCAGTAGTCTTGCATTTAGGGGTTTTACAAGCCCTTCCAATTGACACGGGATTAAAATATCCAGTGTCTGCACCTTTATTACACACTGAGAAAGGAAGCCACAGAGGTAGGAAAGCTGCGAATCAGGATGAAAGGACACGTTGAAGAGGTTTTTCCAGCAGCCTGATTCACAGTGGGTAGTGCCCTACACAGTAAATTAGTTCCAGGGAAATGAATGGGGCTATTTGTGAAACAGAATAGGTCGGAGCTTGCCCCTTTGCAAGTGGTGTAAGTCACTGAGAAACGGCCGTTCACCAGCCAGGAGATTTACTGACTGCTCCTAGTCAAGAGTCAAGCTTGAAAACGTTGGTGGAAACTGTCTCAATACAATTATTTAATCACAGAACACTTCTCTCAGACCTGTTACACAGAGCTCTTCCTGTACGAATTAAAACGATCACCAAGGTCTTTATTTTATAGAAACATGGTTCTGGAGCAGCCCTCCCTCGGAAAAGATGCACAAGATAGCTCAGATTCACCCACCCACCCTGAAAGGAGCCCAAGAATTTATGTTCCTGACAACATCACACCTCAAATAACCTTTTGCATGTGCACGTTGACTGAAAAAGCACATTCCCAAGGCCAAATTACCCTAACGACAACACAAAGCCTTGCTAGCAGAATAAAGCAAGCCCAACGCATTACTCCCAAAACGCTGCTCTTACCAAGTTTCACACTTTGCACGCGGCCTCCAATTCGGTCAGTCGCCTCAAGGATAGTTACATCCGTGAAACCGCTTTCCAAGAGCGCTTTCGCTGCTGACAGGCCTGCAAGCCCAGCACCGATAACTACTATTCGAGGCTGTCGTTTTCTCCGTAGGCCACTACTAAGAGGATCATCCGTGCTGTCTGCAGATATTTCACAACTTTGCATGCCGTCCAAGCTCTCTTTCTAAGGAACCTATGGAAAAAGGAAACAAGCGTGTTCAGGGATCTCGGCTCAAACTTATCCTCCGCAGTTAAAAACCCTAAGGAAGTCAAAAAAAAAAAAAAAAAGGAAAGTCCAGCAGAAAAGAAAGAAAACTTGTGAACTAGACCCAGCCTTCAAAATGGGAAGCATAGGAAGGATAACTGAGGTCAAACTGGGATGCAACAACTTTTTGGCCTGGAGCACCAGTACTGGAAACTCCAGAAATCTCCACCCTCTTGTACCATGTAGACTATTTCCAGAGAAGTCAAAGAATTTTCAAACTCCCATTTCTTTATATAACCTCCAAAAGTGGCAATTTTGTGGTAAAGACTTTAAAAAAAAAAAGAAAAAGACAACGACATGCCCAGTGCCGACAAGCTCCACAACACAGTGATGAAGCTTCACTTTGCCTCTGTGGCAACCACAAAGCATAAGCTTCAGATCATATAACTACGGGACTAGGTAAAGAGGATTTAGCTCAAAGCATGGAGATCAGATATCAAACCAATCATTACAGAAATGGTACAGACGGAAAAACGTTTCAACTGATGAAAGCCAACAAGGGCCAGCTGAAAAATTCGCAACCACATGATGCAGCCCCTGGAACCAACACTGTCCTGCCACATCAGGATCAGCCTCAGTCTTTGATGAAGAGAGGTTCAAACCCATACCAGCCCTGACTAGTCCAATTCTACCTCCACCTACCCAATGCATCCAACTGCTCCTCCAAGCAGTATCCTATTTCTCTTTGCAAACTCCTAGAAGACATCTTTTTAACTGTGTATACCCTTAGTTCTCGGGTCCCATCACCTTATTTTAGTACACGGCCTGAGTCCACGGTTAAGGTTAAACCTTAACAAGGGATCACCAATATAGGATGTCCCTATACACAAATGTCAATGTCTAGTCATCTGGTTCTGGATAGGTTCACATCTGTCCTCAAGAGCACGAAGGAACAGGGTACAGAGACCCATACTCTACCAGGCCCAAGAAGACATCAGTCCTGACTTGCAAAGGATAAGCACACAGCCCAGGACCCATCAGCCCTTGAATCAGCTGGTGCCCAGTGATTTGGATAAAGCGCACACATGATTCCTAGCCTTACCATCCTCCCTACCCAACGCTTACTGAGCGCAGAGAAATCCAAGGAGCTAGTATGCTGCCTCTACCTGTTGCCAAGCTGCTGGATACTCCTTCTGAGCTCTTCCCCAACTTTCCCAACACTTGACCAGTGTCAAAGACTCCTGTTTCTCCCTTGCATCACCAGGAGAAGAATCAAACCTTTGTGCTTGAGACACTGCTGGACTATGGCAGTATATTGTCATGTGTACTAATGAAGTTCAAAGCAATAGTGGTTTCATTTGGACAGTACCTTTTTCTCCGGGTTCTTAAAGCATTTATATATGTTGACCAAGCATCTCCTGCTCTCTGTAACAGAGGTGACACCAGACTGCAGTCAGTAGTGATTTAAGCAGCAGGATAAAAAGTAAAGTGGTCCTACTGGAGCTCTTGACAACTATTTTGAAAATGTTTAGTTTCAACTGGAACAACTTCAGCTCAATCCACCCTATCTGGGCTCACCTGCAAGAGAGATTAGCACAGTGCCTGTAACAAACTCTGCTTCTGCCAATACCGCTCGTTCCAACTGCCACAGAACAACGGAACAGGTGACACTGAGCCAGCTCTGCCTGCAGCCACGCTAAAAACTTCTACCTGCAATTACATCAATCATCTCACTGTTTTCATCTCCTGACCAACAGATCTCAGCTAGCAGATATCTGTCATAGGGAGCCAGACATTGGTGCTGGGAGAGTTATTTCGAAGCTGAAGTCAAACATGTCAAGCATCCGATGCTTCCTAGTCCGTGGTGAGAGTCACGAACCATGGTCATTTGACAAGCGGAAAAGCTGTGAGCAGCCAAAACCAGGCACTGGATTTACTTCTGAGCAAGCTGGATGCAAAAGCAGTACAACAGTTTAAAGAAGTAGCAGTGAACGATTTCTTCCCTGGTTCCACAAGAAACAGTAAAGATCTGGAGCAGGCAGGGGGGAGGAGGATGCCAAGCTCCTTCCCTACAGCGGCCGGTGAGATGGGTCAAGTTTCCAGTTGCAGACACCTTAGGACTTGTCTCTACTTGGCCTCGATGCTGATTCATTTCTCCTGTGGACTTTCCTCACCTGGGAGAGGAATGGTTTTTTTTTTCCTTTTTATCTTAATACACTCTGAAAGTGGATTTTCAGAATGGGTTAAGATAAACAGGAACACGGCACTCCAGGTACAGAGGGCCTCCCTCAGGAGGTAGTCGGGAACTGCTCCATGATGTGTAAGTTAAATCCTATCAGCCTCTGACTGGAGAGGAAAGACGAGACCACTCCTCAACAGACCCACACAAACACCCACCACAAACAGAGATGAGGGACAATATTCCAGTTAAAAACCCAACCAAAAAAAGAAAGCATCACTGTTCTCTATTTACCAGAGCAGGACAATGAGAAGGAGCTGGGCTTCCTACAAAGAAAAGTTTTTTCTGCCATCTTCTCTTGAGGTTGAATGAAACCACTACATTTCTTGGGCCCTGTCAATCACTGGTCCTTTACCTCCCCTCCCAAGCATGCCAATTTATTGACTTTTAATCTAACAAGGTAAGAAGTGAAATTTCTCCGGGTTCTTTAAAGATCTTTAAGATGGGCCCCAAACATTGGGATGTCTGTATTCAGCGCTTCCGGGAAGTCCACCACTGGGATACAAAGGGCAAAGCAGTACAGTTACTAAAGAGTACGTAAGAACTGCCACAGCAAGTCATACTGAAGAGTCTGGGGTTGGTACGAAGAGGAATGACCCTCTTCTGGCAGTACCCAGGTGCCAGCAGTACATCCAATAAGGACCTTGTAAGGTAGAGCTAATGTCCAGACCTCTGAGCGTAACAACCCCCGGGACTTCTCCCCCTTACATTTGCCAACTTCTTTTTGAATCCCTCTGTACTTCTGGCCTTCACAACAATTTTGTGGTGAGGAGCTCCACAGTCTATTAACCTTACGCAAACATTAATGTCCTTTTGGTGGTTTCAGAACCGCTACCCAATGAAAATTGAGGACATCCCCAAAAACTGTTATAAGAAACATTGAACAGTCATTCCCTGTTCACATTCTCCTCGGTGCTAAGGACCCTCATACATGATCCTAGTCATCTCTTCTTCAAGAAGAAGTAAACCTTAATCTGGCTAGTCCTTCCTCATCTGTGAGCTATTATAAAGCCACAGCTGAAATAACTCTTACTAGAAATGTCTTCAGGATTTACTACAACCTATAGACATTCCGTAACACTCTCCGCTTCTCATCCAGCCTCCAGATAACACTTTGATGCATGTATTTTAATTGCCACAGTAAAGAAACACCTTTTCTGCCATCTACATCCTATAGAAATTGAAGCGTTTTAGCGCAGTTCTTTAAGTACAGCTTTCCTAATCCTGGCTTCAGCGAACTCATGTGAATTTTTCACATGAAAGCTTCAAGAAAATGTTTTCCCCTCCTGTTTCACCATTTTAATACTGGATTAGGTGACCTGTCTAGACAGATGAGAAAATAACAGGGTATTTTGTGTCTACAGAATCCTGATTTAGAAACCACCCTTAATTAGCCAACAACCTTTACCGTGTGATCGGCAGGGGAAGGCAATTAAAATTTAGAGAGAGCTTGGGCTTTCCAACCAGGATACATGCTCCATTGTGAAATGAACAGACAATATAAATACATAAATCCCCACTACACTTTATTTCAGTATCAGTTATACACTCTGTCAGACTCATAAGACAAGCACATAAACCACGGTCTATTATGTGCAATGCTCTACCTTCAGTATTCACCAAGCCACCAGCCAGGGCTTGAGCCAGTGAATATTACTAGGTCCTCTGATACAAAGATAGTTTGGCTTTTTTCTTCTTCTTGATTGCCAAAAAGGGGTTTTTCTTTTTTTTTTTTTTTTTTTTAAATCACAGGGTAAGAAGTGTGTTAGCTGTCCTACTGTGAATCTCTCTGAGGCTGCAATTTTACCTTGTGCCCATCTAAGAGCACGGGTGGTACTAAATCATAGCTTGACTAACAGTAAAATTCCCCTTGCTTTGTCTTGCTTACAGCTTTCCTGTGAGATAGCTAACAGGCACCTGCTATCCACAATAAAATAAAATTTAAAAAAAAAAAAATCCAAATACATACCTTCCTTCTGTCTTAAAAATATAGCTTTGATCCTCTTACCTCTTGTGCATCTGTCTCACTCATGATATTTAATCACTCCTTCTTCCGGACCTGCTCCCTTTTCTCAGTCTCTATCGCCATTCTGCCCTTGCCTCCCTAGGTGCCACTACCTTTCATTCATCCCTTCTCACTACTGTCCACTTCCTTCATTCAAAAAAATACCTTAAAAAAAAATCCCCAAAAACAATCCCCCCAAAAAATCCCTGAGCTCAACTGCTGTTTCCCAGCAGGCAAATCTTTGCAAAAATATATTTTCTAAGATGGGCATCATTCTACCAACCCGGAATCATGGGTTTCCATTCCTGGCATTTGTACCCTTCAATCCTATGAACTCCCCATCCCTTCACCTCTGCTGACCTTAGTTATGCACCCACCTCACTGACTGCTCCCAGGGAAATGACTCTTTCAATCTGCACAGAGGAGCCTTGTTAGCTTTCAGCGGGACTTCACTCCAGAGCTATCCCAGCAATGACTTAGAAATAATTTTGAACAGATTCCTGTGTTTCATCCTTCTAATAAAGATATATTCTGGATATATTCCCTTTAACACAGAGTGCCTTCTACTCATTTAAGTTACAACGGCCCCACAGACAATGGCAACCTAGAAATGGCATGAATGCAAATGTCATGCTAGCCTTCTCTACCTTTCATCCAGCAGCAATAGCAATGAAGTTCAGAGGTATGTCCACTGCATGATTTTTTTTCTCATTTTGCCAGTAAAACCTTGCAGGTCACAAGGAAGAAGCCAGAGAATTAAGGCAGTTCACAACTGCCCTCCTTAGTACAACAATACTCTCTGATCAGGCTATTCTTCTAGGACCCTTAAGAAAAAGGTCACAAAGGCTCCGACAATTTAAAAATACAAAACCAAAATAAACAAAAACATTTCTCAAGGAAATCTGCTATTCTTAGCTCACCCAAATACTCTTGTGGTAGCACTGTCTTAGCTGTGATGACACAAAGACTCAGGCAAGGCAACGTACTGAAAACAAGGCTTGCTGCTTAAAGGCTTGTCTGGTGGTTGGTTGGGTTTTTTTGGTTTGTTTGTTTGTTTTTTCCACCAGGATTGGTTAGTCTTAAAAAAAGCGACCTTCCTCTCCCTTTCAACTTTATATCACACAGCAGGTTGTCTTATACCCAGGAGCCATAGCTGTGAGCTCCCGGCATACCATAGACCACAATCATGGTCATCCCCGGTGGGACTCGTCTCACCCCATTTCATTGCTTGGGTGTCCAACTTGCATCTGCTGTCTGCAGCCTTTCAGGTGATGGAGAGGAGGAGTAATCCATCCTGCTGATCTCTGGCATACCTATCTTAGGATGGACAAGCTGAAAGGAAGCTTACAGACCAGTTTAAAACAACCACCTAACCTTTCTGAGTCCTCTTACATTAGCAGTGTAGCTAGGATCAGGAGTTTGCTTTGGCGTGACCTCAACACCTCCTCTTCCCATGCTTTCATTCACGGTGTGCAGTGGTATCGAAGCAGCCGAACGGCTTCACTCCTTGTGGATGAAACTAGACTAGAAGACGCACTCCAGGAGAGCCAAAATGCATCCCAGCCACTAAGGGGCATTCATGGGGCCAGAGTACGGCAAGTCCAACCTGAAGCCTCCAGGGACACACACTCTGTCAGGGACAGACATGGGGACCTCAGCACTGATTCTTTCACTCAGCATATCACCTCACATTACCATGACGTACTTACTGATCTAGAAATAGCTTTCAACAGCAAAAATGAGGTTGAGAGGAACTGCACCTCCAGAAAAGGCAGCCAGTGGCGACACTTCCACATGCTATTCTGAGACTCCTGCAAGAGGACCCGGTTTTCTTTCCTAACCACACTATTTGCCTGAATTTTTTAGTTCTTCTGTAGAGCGTTTAATTGACAGTCTTCACATTAACAAGTGTAACAGCCAGTGTGGAGGGTGAGAAATGCATCATCAACACAAACAAATTCCCTGCTGACCGCACAGACCACGCAGCTCCAGCATAAACCGACCAAAATTTACCAGAATCACTTCATTCCCTCTAGGTTTTTAATTGATGGAAATTAAGCATCATCCTTAATCAGAAACCTAAACAACAATATTGTGTGTGTTTGAAAGGAACTCAGATAAAAACAACAAGACTTCATTTCAGTTGAAAGACTAAATGGAAGCACAAGAAATAAACACACTACTATTTTACTATTATTTTAAGTGCAACTATTCAAGATACCATCAACACGTGAAGGGGCACTACATACATGTGTGTTTATAATGCAGGTTTCTCATCACAGTCTGAAAGTGTTTACAAACAGACAATACTCGACACCAAAGGATTAATTCAATCTAAGCAGAGACAAAGCAAGATTGAGCAACCAAGAGCAGAAGCTAGAAAAATTCAGAACAGATATTATGTCTATTTTTAACAGTGACACTAATCAGCTGTTGAAACACTTTTCACTAAAGACAGAGAGGCTATTGCTTGAAGCTTTTAAATCTCTCATAGACATTTACACTCCAGTCCTATCAGAAGACAGGGTTGTGGTGCTGGGAATGCTCCTGCCTATATGATGGAGATGGCCAGGACAGATGTTCAAGACAAAACTTTCTGCCCTTTGCACCCCAGGAATCTACCATCATGCAGAACTGTATGTCTGTGAGCACATGCATTATTAGCATAGTGTTGTAGAGACGGAGCAAAGATGCAGGTGGTTTCCAGTGATGCCTAAGGAATGGAAATCAGTCGCACAGACCACCCAGTGCAGGGCATCTCCCGGGCCTCAGAAAACATTAAAAAAAAAAAAAAAAAAAAAAAAAAAAGCAAAGTTTTTGATACAAAGTTTCAAAAGCCTTTTTTCAGTAGATGAAATAATGTCTATTTTTTTATCAACTGCATACAGAAGAGTGGTTATCTGAAAGCACTATTAGCAGAGCCCATATGCAAAAGTGCCACGATGGAAACAGAAAGGCAACTTATTTAGCAGACGTAAAGACACTCCAGCATTAGGCTGTTAACTCATTACGCAGTCTAGCAGTACTTGTACTGAGCAACTGCATGGCTGTAATGAGTAACCTTTATCTAAGTAACTGCAGTAACAAAATTTTCAATTATCATCTCTAATGCACCTTTTTTCCTGAGCTGAGGGAGAAGTGCTTGGAAGGATTATTCTCGTTAGAGCAATTTGATCTCCTTTAACACCTTTCCAGGCTTCAGACTCAGGCTGTCCACTGAGCACAGGTCAGGACAGAGCAGATCATATCTCTGAGTAGACACAAAAATGCAGTGGAAGGAGATTTCTGCGCTGGCCCCAGCACTGCCTGTCGCCAGTGCCTCCCGTCGCTGTTAGCTGTGGTTCTCCCTGCGGCTCCTGGCACAACAAACAAGCATTTTGCAACTTCTCCCTCTTTTCCCCTTTCATCAGCCTTCTCGGAAGCAAGCACATTAATCCTTACTGCCTGTTATTTCAAGATGCTCTTTCCAAGCTCTCCAGGCTGTAAACACGTTGAACTGGAAGATATGTCACTTTTCTCCTTCTCCACATACCCTCCCTCCTTTTTAATCCAGCAGGTTGCACACCAAACTCACTCACAGTCCTTTTCAGAATCACCATTTATACCAGCACGGGTTAAATACGGACACCCTTTCAACAGAAGGCAGGAGCATTATTAATTGAACTTAAGTACTCCACGTCAGTCAGATATGTGAGTGAAACAAGCCTGCTGTTATAAACTGCCTTTGTACAGTAGTAGTGGGCTGAAACCACCTGGAGAGCGGTGTTTCATTGTTATCCTCGTGCTCAGGCTTTATCCAATTCGGTATTTTAGTCTAAACAGGTTTGCCGGCTGGATGTGGGCAGCTGGAACAAGTCACTCAGCCTCAGACCAGTCCTGCTGCCCTCTTCTGCAGGCAGCTGCCAGGCGTGGGCAGGCAGCAGGCCTTGGCAGAGGAGACCTGTTCTGACAGCTCACAGAAACTGGAAGTCTTGGTCAGAAACAGCCCCTGAAAGGCTCTACTCCAACCTCCTGCTCCAAGTAGGACCATCACCAGCATGGTCTCCTTGAATGCAGTGTTTTCCAGTGCTTGAAACAAGCAAGACAGATCCAAAATCCCTGCTTTTCCCATCAGTGCGACTTGGGCCCCTTGCTCCTCATCACCTCTTCATGTCTGACTGGAGCCAGGAGACTTGCAGACGCTGCACGGGGACACGTGAGCCTGAGTGAGCAATTCTCCCTGGACCCAAGCAGGTTTTGAGTGAGGCACCTCCATCGTCTCTGCAGCACCCTCCCCACTGCATCCCACACCATCAATACAACCCATTTATCCTGCATGTCTCACCCTTGCCCACCAGCCCTGGTGATGGAGAGCTGACGATGCTCATCTTTCTCACTGTGGTGGTACAAGGAAGCCAGACAGCTTTTCACAAAAACAAGGCAGCACTCCTGCCGCAGACGAGCAACCCATGCCCTGCCTTACCTTTCTGCAGACAGAAGCAGAAACAAAGTGGTTCGATTTCCAGAGAGCTGCTGGAATTTAGAGAAGTGGCTGTGAGAGAAAAACAAGTTTGAACTGAGGGCAAATGCTACCATCCGCTAAAATTTGCCAACGTAAAAGCCCAAGCCATCAAATGTGGCTTGAGGCACTGAAAAGGCTGCAGTTCAGCAGCGTTGATCTTAAATTAGCATCTACAAGCCCCATTTACAAATTACTGACCCACCCCAATGACTGACACACAGTGAATGCAGAGCTGGATCAGACATCAAGGAAGGAAACACATTAATAACACACCACCCGTACTCTTAGACAGCAGCATGAACAAAATGCTTCCCGTTTTACCCATATGCCAAACCTGCAGCCTTGTGCCGAAAACCTCCTCGGCATCATTTTTTTTGAAGGCAGCAGAGACCTTCAGGCTGACTCTGCGCTCTTCTTCCTCTGGGCACATCCCAAAAGAGACAGAGGGAAATCACAGCATTAACCTTTGCCTGTCCAAACTCAGGTCTCCTCCAGCCTGAAAGGATGAACTTAGCTGGGATGCCTAGCCCCTACTCTTGTAACAAAACACTGCAAGCCCTGTCTTCATTTCCCCCCTCATTTCCAGAAATACCACCTCCCCGCATCTCAGGAGAGAGAGAGACGGGGCCATTCTAAATTGTTTCCTCTTCCCAAGCTGGGAAGAAGCTGTGCTTCTTCAATACACACACAACAAACAATGGAATCCTACTCCTAGTGTGACCACTGATGGTCTGTGGGACCTTGGGCAAGCCTTTTCACCTATCCGTGTCTTATAAGGATGACCACCCGGAGCCACCTCTGTAAAACTGCTCCCCTAGTTATGAATGAGAAGCAGCCCAAAGCTGCCAGATCTTAGGGGCCATCAGACCTTAGGCAGGCTACAGGCTTCAACCACAGCACCACTCTGTGGTCCTACACTGCTGGCCTAGAAAAGGAAGCAAAAATGTTTAAGTTCAACAACAACAACAACAAAATCTTCTGAGAAACAATATCTTTTGTAAGTATGATCCAAGACAGCTGTCCCCTTTGCCTCTTCCCACAACACCATCATCCAGGAAAAATGCAGGGGAGACAGAGAGAATATACCATCAATCTGACATTTTATAATTATGTCTGAATCAGCAAAGATGGTAGAAAAGGCTCCATAAGATCTCCTGCTAGCTTAGAGGCACTGGGCACCTTGTTTGCCGCCTGATTTTCTGAGCAGCTTATCCGAAGCTGCGTTGCAAGAAAAGACATAGCTAGCTAGTGTCCAAATCTCTGAGTGATCGGACCAGCAGCCCACGGAGAGTGGGAAAATGTGGACAAAACAGCATCTGTGATAATTCAGTCTTCAAGACAAGGAGGGCCGGGAAACATTGCAACGAGCCACCGGCTCCCATACCCATCACACACCGACTAGCCTCCCCGCTGAGAGATGATTTGCAGAGCTGGCAGGGGAGCGGGCCGGGCAGACAATTTCAGACAACAAGCCAGCAAAGATGGAGCAGGCAGGGAGCAGAGCTCACTTTGTAAAGGGGTGCCACAGTTCTGACTTTACAAAGGAACCTGTTGAGGAGCACACAAGCGTCACACGCGATTTATACACTAGTGAGGAATCCGCCGCTGCAGCCGGTGAACCCCATTGAGTAATACTGGCTTCAAGCGAAGGAAGAAGTGTCAGGACGTTTTGCCTTGTTACACCCATACCCCTGCACACCGACGTTCAGTTTGCATCGACTGCAGCAAGGGTTCCAGTAACACACCGAGTGGCTCCCAGAAACACTTGCCCCAGTAAGCCTCCTCCACTCTCCAAAGTCACCAAAAATTTGCTAACTGGGAAAATCTCTGTACTTTTGAATGTTTAGAGGAGATTAAAACAAAAAAAAAATGGGTCACTGGATGGTGCTTTTGATCAGGAAACCACTGCACATTTTTACCACTGTGATCCAACTTGTTTTAATGCCTGCAAATATCCCTCGAGTCAAATGAACTTGTTCAGAGCTGATTCACACCAAGGCTACTTTTAAAATTGGGTAGTTGTTGACAAGTAGAATATATTTAACAAGCCCCAAGCATCTTGGCATGCAGTATAAAGACTTCCTATTATGAGTTGGGTTTTTTTTAAAGCTAACATATGGGCAGAGCAGGTTGTCTGCCACAGGGCACTTCCATACAGTGCTTGGCACTACCAGAACTGCAAGGTTATCCAAAGAATAAACCAAAGAATGTCACGCCAAGAACATAGGGGATGAATCACGCCATTTAAAACTCACTGATAAAATGCACCATTATGTGTTTTTCAAACCCGTCTCATCTGAGGGAAAAGAAAAGAAAATAAATCAAAATAATTGGCTGGCCTGTGGCTGATTCTCAAGCGCGTTCCTCTGGCTGAAGGGCACTGTGAGAACACAGCAGGCTCCGCCAGCTCCGAGATGCTGGGAAGGGAGCAGGCTATCTTGAACTACTTTTCAACGGGCCTTCTGACAGCCTGCTGGAATACACCTCAGTCAGCATCTTGATTTGGGGATAAAATTAAGGACTGGATGATTTCCTCCACCATCAGAAGGTCCCACGGAAATGCTAGGAGGCGGTCACCATCCCCAGGTGATTCCCAGAGAAATGGGCCGAGAATGAAGTCGAAGGCCTTTCAGGAACACACAGCAAGGGCACCCTGTGATGGTAAGATGGGTCAGCTATGGTCAGACTGGCTGAGCTTTTGGGACAGTCTTGGAGGCGTAAGTCTCTTCCTTCCCCTTTTTATTGCAGCTTTTCTGGTCACACAAAGCTGGGTAGCTCGTCTGCAGCTGAGACAATGACTTCCCTGCACCACGCGGTCTGGGCTAAGGAGCTTCTCCTGCCCACGCAGCTAGTAAGATCTGAACACTGTAATGCTTGTGGTTCATGTGCCAGAGGCTACAGTATTACACAGGACACAGTTGAAAGGAGTTTCACAGCAGCGACAAAAAGCACAGCTTCAGCATATTCCTTGCACAACAGCGGAGCAAATCCAGCAAATCCTCTGCTCTACAAATCCCCCGGAGACAGAACAAGTATATGTTGTAACTGGCGTATCAGCATCCCCTTCATTTTGGGAGGCTGCAGAGATAGGTACAAGGGCCCACCTACCTAGAAGGCATCCGACAACATCTACTCCATCACCAGGGACAGTTTACACTGCCAGAACACTCTTCTTTTGCATCAGGAGAAACTGGAGAAAATAGGGACACCAGAGCGGTATTCAACCTGCTGCAGTGAGCGGGATATTTCTATCTTAACCCCAGCAATATAAACGATGATCTAGCCAAAAATTCTAACACCTTTGGTTTCCACATCCTATCGACCATCAGGGACCTACCAACACTGTGAGCTGGCCAGAACCTAAATCAATGCAGCAAGATGCAGTTTGGCTGTGTTAGCCTCAGACAAGACAGAAGGTTAACAGCTCAGGAACAGAGCTGTTGAACTAACCAGGACAAGCAACAACCAGACCCAAACTGGCCTGCCTTTTCCCGTGTCTTTGCAAGCTTGCCAAGCCCTGGTTGACCCCATGGTGGGAATCTTCCCCTTATTTCCAGCTCCTTGATCACGTTCATTATTAGGAAGTATCTGCCACTGCCAAGCTCCTCATGAAAGCAAAGCTTGGTGTTTCAGGACTGTAAAAGGAAGGAGAGACAGACACTAAACCAGAGGAAAAAAGAGGTTACAAACTAAAAACGTTGGCATAATGGATCAGAACAATGCTGCAAACAAGTTTCCTGCAGAACTTGTATTCTGACTGCCAAAAAGAGCTGTACTCTATCCCATCTGCATAACCGTGCGATCTTATCTTCACTACCCTCCTTCTCTCTACAATTGTTTGGGAACCTTAATCGATAAAACCAGCCTTAATTAAATAGGAAACTTGCCCATGTTTGCACAACTCAGAACACAACAGGGTCTCAGTCAAATAAACACTGGTGGCCATATTACATTTGGGAATTCTCTGTGGCTTGGGGTTTTAAATTCATTGCAGCAAGCTTGGGAGCAAAGTTTCAACAGGAATCTTCTCTTCTCCTCCCATCCTGTGTAACAGGAGGGTGAGAAAGGGAATGAATCTGCATGCAGAGAGGCTCAGTACTGGTTCCAACTCAATGTGTACATGAGGATCATTTCAGGACACACCATATGAGACACGCTAGCCCAAAAGCAATTATTTTTTCTCACCACTTCTCAGAACCCAGACCTAACAAACTGCCCTGAAATAGCAGCACGACTCTCTAAATAGCATCATTTCTTCTCTATTTGAAAGCAACACCCACACTGAATCTTTCATTTTAAGCCATCCCCAAGCAGTTACCACATCTTTACTATTCAAGCCACAGGGAAAATCATTAAATGCAACAGAAACACTAAGGGATGAGAACCAAAATTAGAAAAACCGAACACTGCACTGATTTACTCCCACAGTAACTGGATTGACTTCAGCCTGGAACAGACTAGACGTGACTCCAGGAGAAGTATGTCTCTCCAGGTGGAGCTGTATTGAGGGGACTTCTCCTGGGCTTGTGCTTTGCTGGAACGTTAAATGCAAACCACAAGCTCCAGCTTTAAGACAGCAGACACATAACCAGGGCTGGCTTTAGGACACTGCGATACACACATCTTTCTCCATCCTGCTGTCTGCACAAACACACTCACATATCAGATGAGGGCCCAAGGCAGGGGAATTCAGGTTGGGAAGCATGTCCTTAGATCTCGATGAAGTCTGGCTCATGGCTGGCAGACTGGCCTTCAGAGATTTTTACCCACTAGAGGTTTTCCTTGAAGAAGATAGGTGTTTTCCCCATGCTGCTTGAGGTGTGGGGTTTTGCATACGACAGCAAGAAATGTTTCAATACAAAAGCACAGACCTTCTCCTAACTAAACACTGTCTGCATTCAGGTCGTCTAGAGGTATTCAGAGGAAATCGGTGACTGCGACAAAAAACATCTTATACAGGAATGCATCCCTGCTGTAACACAACAGAAGCAATTCATGCTGCCAAGTGATTTTCCTCCTGAGTGCTAGGCACACTGAAACGGAGCAGAGAGCAGAAACAGCTCTTGAAAGACAAGGAAAAGAAGGGTGGGAGAGGAAAGAGATGAAAACACAACAGTGACACCTTCGGCTTTGTTTCCACCTTGTTGCAAACTTCGAAACAAAGCCCGAGGATCAAATTTTGTCTGGAGATGGCAACAGAAAACCTCCTGCAGTCAACTTCTTGTGCTTTGAGGTTACTAAGTGCCCTGCCGGCGACTGCAGCCTGGAGTGCCATGGGGTGCACACAAATGATGGATTATCACTTCTGCAAAGTGACTTTCATTCCTCCTTACACACCTGAACTCAAAAACATTTCTTCTCCGTGACGATCACGATGTTTACTGAAACAAAGGGAAGTTTACTTTGCATCGCTCCTCTACAGTAAACTGTGTCCCAAACAGCTTCACAGAATTAAGATAAAACATTGCTCAGAAAGAGACAAGTTAAATAGCACAGGCTGAGGGAAAAAAAGAGAGATTTTTAGATCTAAGGGATTTTTCACAGAGCAGGAAGACTTGTCATGTGGTAAACAGTAGAAACTGGGAACTGGGACACTTGTGATTTATCTGTTCTTCCACAGCCTTCCCATGTGACTGGGGGTAAAGGAATGACAATCCTATCCATAAGGTGCTAAAAATATAGCACAATTTCAATGTGTTTAGATGGGAGCTCATTTTATTCAGCACGTCACGCTTTATCCTTTCGATAATTCAGCTTCACCATATGTAAAACAGCATTAGCACCTAGCTGTGCCAAAAATCATTTCAATATATGCCCTCAAATGAAAAGGAATCAGTGTGAAGTATTAGATACCCACCAGGACCGAGCTATGTGGAAGTCAGAAGAGATAACAAGCCAGTAAATTTCAAATCACTGTTTGCATCCATCCCATAACTACACGCTGAAATCCATACAGCCTACATATAGGCTGGCATGTTGGCAAGAAAAATTTGTTATTTCTAGGTTTAGCAGACACTGCAATTACTGTACGATGCTTCAAAAGCAACAGAGATATAAAGTGGAGTTTGTAGGAAGACCATTTAAACTCCGCTCACTAAGCAAAGTCTTTTCTTAATTCCCTTCCTGTTTGGACAATTTGATCCACTTCTTTTTTTCCACCGCAACCGCAAGGGTCTGTCCTGCAGTGAATGGATGGGCTTTTTTCTGGGATAACTTCCAGGTTAAAGAGAAAGGATTTACACTTGAATGAAACATAGGCTCTGTATTTGGAAAATTTGTTTTGAAAACTTGGGAAGGAAGCAAAGCCTCCTTCATTTAAAAAGGGACTCAATTAACATTCTCCAACAAGTCTTCCTATCGAAAGAACAGTACTTGCTGGGGGACATGTGATTTGAAACTTGTTCTCCTCGCTCACAATGTCCCTTTCTGAAATACAGGCCACTGTTTTTGAGAGACACGAGGATCTTTGCACAGCTTTCCAAAGGACTGCCCGTCACAGTCAAGGCCTTGACTGGACATAAGATGTTCTATGACTTAGGCTCAGGAAACTTAAAATAGCGCCTAAAGACCCTAATGAAGACCTAGAGTGACACGTTCACTCGGTAAGCGCTGTGGATCCCTCTACATGGACAGCTCATCCAGGCTCAGCCACAACCGCAAGATGAATCCTCCCCAAGAGCTAAGAAGCATCACAAGTCTCACCGCCTTGTCTTCTTGAAAACATACAGCATTGCACGTCTGGTTTTGGTTTTAAAATGTTTTGTAAAGAAGACACTAATGACCAACCAAGCAGGTGATCTGCTTTTGATTCACAAGTTACTGGGCGTGGGTTTGATCTGTAGCAGGCAGCGGCCAGACAGGACCACCATAATGGTTATCTTGGTTTTGATAAACAATCCTGAAAGTGCTGGGCATGTCTAGATATTGCCCACGCAGGAGGAGGAAAACAACCTATGCCATTATTTTTTCCAGCTAAAGCTAAAGGGAAAAAATGTCCCTGACAATTTTATATCCACTTTTATTTCTGAATTCTCTTATCAAATGCATATGACAGCACATTCTTCAGCCTTTAATAAGTATAGGTCAAAGTCTAGCCCGACTCAAAGTTGATGATGGATTGAGTATGGGAGTTTACTTCAATACACAGCAGACTGGGATGGGAGATAAAGGTCTTATTAGTGTATATTGCTACAGAGAGCATGCAACCTTCACCTCATTTAACACCTTGGGGAGGCCATCTATATTCACCACTCCAATTCATTTCTTCTGGATGCCTCAAATTGAAATCTGACCCAGGCACGAAGCAACAGAAGGGAACTGTCACCTGTAGCTACCCACCGTCAGTGCCTCAGCTAGGAGAGCAGGCTTTCTGCGTAGTGAAAACAAGGACACAGACTCTCTCCAGAGCCTGTCCCAGTAATTTAGATGCTGAGATGTGAAACACCCTTTGGAAAAAATACGATTTTGCCTGCTGACCGCGCTTTTAGTTCAGGCACTAAATCAGGTATGGATAACTATAAAAATTCTTCTGCGTTCAACAGCTATTCTCTAGTTCACCCAAAATAAATCAGTGGTTTGGGAGTTTGTCTACACTGAAATGGACCAAAACAGTTACCCTGCAATCTTTTCCCTTCATCCAAAATAAAAGTGATTTAGGAGTTTTGTTATTTAATAATATTTTCCACGGAAAAGTCAGCATGCTTTAAATTCACACCCCACTTTATAGTGGAATAGTTTCCTCACATGGACAAGTGCCTAACTCAACCCTTGCTGGCCACAAAAACACAGATGTCAAGACAGAAAGCATCAGAGAATCCTCCAAACTTCCCATATAAATGAACCACAAGGTACTTTGCACAGCTGGTAAATGAGCTGCTTGGTGATAAACACACTTAACAGAGTTTACGTTTGCTTAAGACACTTTAAGAGGTCAACGACTGTCTTTTCTGCCTACTACAGACAGATGTTGGACAGCGTGACAAGCTGAAGATACTGTTTAGATGAGGTAAGCAGGCTATAAATGAAAAGCCCTAGGCACCTCACCCAAGATACAGGGCCAAAGGTTGGGCTCAGCTTGAGCCTTGTGTCAAAACCCTCCATCGATCCCAAGGGAACCCACAAAATGTTTGGACAGAACATGTTTCACGTAGTCACTTTCCCGTTACCTTGAGCTAAAGATCCCCTTGGCAGATGCATCTTTCGTACCCAGAAACGTCCCTTGCAGACGCCTTCTCCTGAGAATATAATAGGTGGTGACAACTAGTGAAATGTGCTCATATCGACATGTCTTTCAATAAATAAGCTAGCTGCTGGGAAAATACAAACACACATCTTCTACAAGAGTCCGACTTTGTTTTCGTTATGCTTTTGAAAAGAGTCAATCCACTCCAAAAGCTTTAAAATGGGTAAATGCAGTAACTGCATCTTCTCAGGAAAAAATAAGGGAAGAGTATTTCCATAACCAAATAGCCTCTCTCTTCCATGTATGGAACTGGTCATGCCAACCCCCGTGCAAGCTTTCTGATCCTGTTCACTCTGCATCTTCTTCACGTGCTGGAAACAAGCTTTAGGACCAGGAACCTGCTGCAAAATCCAAGTGTCCCACACACGCATAGGATGCATCTCTCTGTTATATCACGTTGGATTTAAAACCAGGGATGAAGTTACCCTGCATGTTGTATTAAAAGATACCTCTGAAAGGTATTTAACCGCTAGAAGAACTGTGCTTTTAAAAGTGAAATTGCCCAGCTAACGTGGGCAAAGTCTGAAAGGGTTGCAACTCTGTGCTCTGGGACTCAAATATTAATGTTAAATGCTACAGACATACAGAGCCTCTGCCGCAGAAGGTTCCTGGAAATGAAGTGATGGGGACACAGGACCATATTTACACCGCTGCTCCACCGTGCAGCTTCTTGTGTCCATTTGTCACCAAGCACATCTTCCCCTCCCTGCTCCAAAGCAGATTAAGCTTAATATACTTATGTAGTTGTGAAGTGTACTGCCTATTATCCAATTAGACAGCTAACGAGATCTGAGTAACAGCACGTAGGCACAGATAACCGTTGGCTGATATCTGGTACAGATTAGACACGTTCTTTATTTTTGCAGCCCTTGCAGAAAAAGGGTTGGGATTCGTTCAAAGGCTGCTCTGAAGACTGGGTTCAGGTAATTGTTTAATTTTGTTTGAGACCTATAAACACATCACGTTTGTTTCCTCTTGATCTCCTGGAGCAGTCATATGGTAACTGTCCCGTTACAAAAGTCCTGATAAATCTGGCGTGGCTTGCACTTTTAAACTTTCAGTGTGGTGAGGGGCAGATCTCATCACCTTTGAGGTCCCTTCTAGCTTCAGAAACCTATGGAACAATAAAGGATCTATGCATCAGCAGGAAAAAAATGTACGCCTGTGCAAAAGTGATAAGGATATTCAGAAATGCAATCTTTATTAGCTCTGACACTGTTCCACATGACGTTCCCGTCAGATCCAGCTAAGAAAACACAAACTAGATGTAATCACCACAAAATGGCTGCTTGACAACATAGTTGTCAGAGCATAATTATCAAGGGTTTGCTATCTAATTGGGAGGGCACTGGAAAGCGGGTCCAGCCAGGCACAAGAGCTGTGCAATATTTTTATTACCAATTTGGATGATAGACTGGAATGTATGGCCATAAACCCAACAGATGATTCAGCTGGGAGGATTTGCAAGCATCGTGGTGTACAGGTTTAGATTTCCAAGTGATCTTGACACCCTGGTCCAACATCAACAAGAGGAAATACATAAGAAAGAGAAGTCACAGGTACAAATGCAAAAACGGGGAGCAACTTCCCATACAGCAAGACTCCAGAAAAGGCTCTGGCATTTTAGAGGGTCATGGTACAATTGTGAGGTTCAGCAATGTCCCACAGCTGCGTAAAGGCAAACCTCAGCCTGCAGTGATGATCCATGGAAGGCACTTAGCTATAAGTTTTGCCCTTAGCTTTTGCTGCTTAGCTGCTCACTGCTGTGCAGTTAATATGTTTTTTATAAAAGCAGACTGGAGAGAATCTTGTGGAGAACAACAAAATTAAAAAACACCAGGTATGAGATTAAGCTGGATCCATTTAAGCCAGACATGTTCCTAAGAACAGGCTAGCCCAGGCAAGCAGGCAGGCCACAGCCTGAAGGAAGCCTCCTTCTTCCTACATCCAGCAGGAAAAATTCAGAGTTTAGCTCTTCTGAGTTTAATACTCTGGCTTTAATCTCTGTTTAAAAACAAGCTAGTGGCCATCAGTGTGGATGGAAAGAACAAGAGTCCATGGGCTTATCAACATAGAAAAAGAGACCAGAAACTACTTTTTATATTCCCATGTGCTTCACACCCCTCTTCTTCCAGCACGCTCCCCCCACAGAACAGCTCCACGTGGGTCAGTCTGAAAACAACTTTTTCACTGTTTGGAAGCAACTCCCTCATTTGCAAGTCTTGAAAAGAGTGACCATCCTACAGACACTTAACCTGATGCTACAAATGGGGAGATAAAGATTGGATGGGTGGAACACAAGGTGGTTAAAATTTGGTTGGATCATTGAGCTCAAATGGTAGCAGCCAACAGACTGAAGTCTTAACCGGCAGCCCTATATGAATGGTGTTCCTCAACGAACAGCCAGTACTGACGCTGATGCTGTTCAACACCTTAATTAATGCCCTGGATGATGGGATGGAGAGCTCCCTCAGCAAGTTCAGAGACAACACCATGCTGGGGTGAGCAGCTGATACACTGGGGGGCAGGACTGCCCAGCAAGCTGGAAAAATGGGCTGAAGGAAGCCTCATGAAGTTGAGAAATACAAATAAGAGTCCTGCACCTGAGACAAAAAATACCCACTGTCAGCACAAACTGGGGACTGACTGGCTAGGGAGAAGCTCTTCAGAAAAGCACCTGGGGGTCCTGGTGGGCAATAAGGTGAACAGGAATCAGCAGTGTGCCCCTGCAGTGACAAAAGCCAGCAACCTGCTGGGCTGTATTGGGAAGGACAATAGCCAAGAGCTCGGGGAAATGGCTCCTCTTCTCCTCTCGTCACCAAGGAGGCTGTGTCTGGAGCACCACCTAATTTAGCTGCACTGCCCAGAAAAGACATTGACAAACTTGACAGAGTTCAGTGGAACCCCACTATGATGGTCTGGTCACTGGAATACATGATGTAAGAGAAGAGAATGAGGGAACGGGGTTTGTTTAACTTGGAGAAGAAATGGGGGTTAGCAGGGGATCTAATTTCTATCTTCAGCTACCTAACTGGGGGGTTACAGAGAAGATGGAGCCAGACTCTTCTCAACAAGTAGGAACAAAAAGACAAGAAACAATGGGCGTAACTTGCAGCAAGTGAAATTCTGATCAGACAAGAGGAAAATACCCCTCACCATGAGAGCACTAAGCATGGCATCAACCTGGCACATTTGACTGGAAAAGGTCCAAAACTTGATCAGAAAAGTTCACAAGAAACCTATCTTTGATTCTGGCCCCACTTGGAGCAAGAAGTCACACGAGCGAGCTCCAGTTGCCCTATGCAACCTAAATTACGCTTCAGTTCTAAGAAATCATTATGAAGAAACACTGAACAAGGGATTTTGCCCAGTAGCCTACAGCACTCTACATTTGTTCAGTGATAACAAGTACTTTAGACTCAAAAGCTGTCAATAAAATTCCTTCCACATGACTAAAGATCCCTGTATCTGTAATTAAGGGAGAAAAAGAGTAAGAAAGAAAGCGCTAGAGCTTTCACTGCTATTTGAAACAGAACAAGAGAAACTGAAGACTCACATCATACAATTTATCATACAAAAGCTCTGCAAGAAAACTCTGAGGAATTCAAAGAAGATACATACTGATAGTTCAAGCAAACAAAAGCAAGACTGCTCCTCCCTACCTGCTCTTCCCACCACAATAAACATGAGTCGATGCCAAGAGGTGTTTCAGACCTGTCCAGACCAGCCTTCACTTTAGTGTGAGCTTCTTCAGTTGTCTCAGGACAAAGGCTCTCTGTATGTAGACATACCTTTCATACATACTTTCTACTCTCTCCCACTGAAAGGTATAAGAGGTGTTAATAAATCTAGAGAAAATGCCTGCAACAATATACACAGACAAGTTTTTTTCTTTTTTTTTTTCCCCAAAAATAAAGTGAAGCGCTCCACAAGTGAAGCACTTAGATACAGTTAAAATGAAACTGCCACCTTCCTCTGAGTATCCTGTAAAATGAACCCCCTAAAACCTGACAAAACAGATACAACTATGGTGTACAAGAAGGTCAATGAACGCAAACTAGTGTTTTGTGCAATGTGGACATCTGTCCACCTGAAAGCAGCCAGACCCAAATTCACTTCACCCAGATGGACAAGCAGCCCTCAGGTATCTGCCTCTGTCACACGACAGCCATTTGGAATAATTTTCCTAAAATTGTAACAATCAAACAACAATCACCTTCAAGCAAATGGCTAATTGTCCCTTTAATGCTGGCTGGCACGTTACCCAGTTTACCTTCGTAAGTAATGTTTCTAATGCTGATCTACTGCATTTTCTGTCATGCTTTATGTTTGAGTGCTACCTCTCCTCTCAGAATAATCTTCACAGCCACATTTTATCAGCTTTAGAAATGCATGAATAACCGTGTATCCTTCACAGAAACAAAGGGATAGTACGTACCAAATCAGATGCACGGAGCGTAACCACTGCAGGGAGGGAGAATAGAAGGTCACTCGTGAACTACAGCTGGGAGGTCAGATCAGGAAGGCACAATTGCCCAAGTTGCAATCGAGCTAGTCATGGGGAAAGCCTTGGTGAGAGCAGCTGGCAAGGACCTTCACCTTACCACAGAGAGGCACTATTCTGGAATAGCTGGTGAAGATCGATAGTACATTCCTGTGGAAAAGACGGCACTTGAGGCAGAAGAGCATGTGCCCTGGTTTTACAGTGGGTGGAGAGACATAAAGCAAGCCATAATGAAACCTTCCATGACAAAACACTTTATCTGTACCGCTGCCAGAAAGAAAAAGAAATGCATCCGTCATACCCCGAAGTCTACATATGAGAGTCATAAAATTGCGTCTGTCGGCTCAGTACGGGTAGGTGCCAGATGGAGCACTGCAGGCAAGTTTTGGGCCCTGCAGCTCAAGAAGAACGTGGCCCAGACATTCCCAAAGTCTGCTGCAGAGGACCGAAGAGCTCTCTCTGTATAGTAACAAAAGGGCAAGAGGTCAGCAATTTTCAACTGCAGCACAAGAAATCGAAGTCAGAAACGAGGAAAATCTTGGTAATGGTAAGAACAACGAAGGACTTTAAAGGATCACCCAGGGAGGATGGGGAAAGTCCATCACTGGAGGCTTTTAACAACTGTGTTGGACAAACATCTGCTGGGAAAGTTTAGATAGATCTGACCCAGTCTTGGGGCAGGAGGTCAGATGAGACAACTTATTAAGGTCCCTTCCGGCCCTGCTGTTCTTTGCTTACAACAGAAATATGTATAAAACAGAACATATCCACAGCAGCCCCAGAGCACACGAGCTTCCCTAATATTTCCATGATACGTCGGAGAAACGCTGTGAGATCCTGTGTGCAGCAGTTGCCCATTCCCACATGGTAACTTCTCCCTCCGTTCCTGGAGGAGCAATACAGAGATAACACAATCAGTCGGTCTTACAGAACAGACGTGTGAACGGGAGCTCCCCAGCACAGCCTTCCCAGCGAGACAGTCCCTCGCACATCCCACAGCACGGGGACGGTTGTTAACAGGAGCCCATCTGCACTTTTTCCTCCCATTTTGCCTCCTTCGCATCTCACCCTGCAGTCAGAGGAGCTCTCTCTTTTTTCTCTTTAGGCCTTTCTTCTGTTCCTCCCTGGAATATTTTCATGCGTAAGACCTTCAGGACTGGATCCCTTTCATGTTTTGGGGAAGCCCTGAGCAAAATATCTGTGCTTCTAACAACAAAAATGCTTGCAGATCGTCTGCTTAGCATTACAGACTCCCATCTCCCCTCCAGCACTGCCTGTCCCTCTGCTCAGCTGGGCGCCTGGCATGAGAAATCCCACCTGCGTAAACTCTTCATGCAGAAACACCTAGTCAGTGCTGACCTTTCGGTCATCCCCAAGATCTGCAACCTTCAGTGCTTCCTACCGGCTTGCCCATGGCAGCCAGCTATCGAGAGCGAAGCTGACTTTATGTAGCGCTCTCATCAAAACTTTGGATCCCCTCCTAACGCTCCGCTGTGCCGCGCAGGGAGCCCACCACACAGGCCTGGATCCCACCCCAAGGGAGTCGGGAGACAAAAAGGGTAATGACCCAGTGCTTAACTCTAAAGCCTGCGGTCACATTCAGCCCTTTGTCAAGTTCTCTTCAAAGTCCAAATAGAGGCACCAGATGCTATTGTATAACTGGAGCAATGGTGTGAGCTCCCCATGACTATAAAGGGGACGTTTAATTTAGTCTACTACATTACTGGAAGCACTGCACTTCTGCAAGCATTAATTAATGGCACGTAGTGTGCTGTGAGATCAGACCATCCAAGCAGCAGAGTGTAAACTGCAAGCCCCAAAGTACTAACCTTTGTCTGAGAGTTAAAGCTTGACCTATCAACTTCAGCAGCACGGGGGTTTTAGGAGTTTTTGCTTCCTTGCGTGCCCCACACAACTCCTCCCAGCTTATTCTTGTAAATGAAAAGCCAATCTCCACGCTCTTAGTCGTGTCTGTCCATGGAAGCACACAGTGAGCAAGACGACAGAAGTGGTCCGAGGCAGAAATACCCACTCGTGTGTGCACGTGTGTGTTTGTGAGAACACCCCAGCACATCTGAGGGCACAGTTTTGCAATCCCAGGAAACTTAGATCTAAGTTTGCACTGTCTTTAAGGACAGTCCTGACTGTCTGTGCCGCGCTGACAGCAGCAGTCATGGGACAGGCCAGGGATTGGGTCCAACTGAAAAATAACCCTACAAAAATAAGTAATAATCTGCTGCCAGGTGTGTGGGCTCCCTGATCAAGATCTCTTGCCCACAGTCACACCAGGACATACACAGGAATTGGACCAACTCTTTCACTAGAAGTAGCGCCTTAAATTTGTGTAAGTCACCCACCCATAAGACTGTGCCCCGATGGGGGTGGAGAACAGTTATGCAAGAGAGGAAACAAGCCGTCGGAGATAGGACGGCACAGTGAAAATATCTTAATGCAGTTTCACTGCTGAAGCCAGGGCCTGGCAAAACGACGCTCCTTCCAGCAACCCAGACCTTCCCACAGGGTCTAAGATTTTTAGGAGTTCGACCAAAGGATTACCAGACACGCTAATGATGCGCGTCTTCCTGGCAGAGTCCTCTGGGATCACAACTGTGACTGATCCCAAATAAGAAAATCCTGTTAGAAAAAGACTGGAGATCAAAGCAGGAGGTTACACCTACATCCTGGAACATGCATGCCCACGGGACAGAAGAATTTTAAAGTCAGTTTCAGACTAGATGTCTGTCTGTCCAACAGAATCATTAGGTTAGCATACTTGAATGTTACACCTGTACAATCTCTTCGGGAGAAAAACCATTCCCCACCTGCCCTGCAAAACGAACGGTACTGAAGAGAGCTCTCATAAAGGAAGAGAAACTGCTCCTTTCCCATGCAATTCCCAGCTTAGGGATAGGCCAGGACTACCTGCTTAGCTTAGCACAAGGTATTTTCTGGATACATTAGCTACAAGGTAGCCTGAGTAGGTATTTCACAACGGAAATGATCCAAACCAAAGTGCTTTTTTTTGTTTTGTTTTTCCTCTCCTCAAAGTGTGCAAACATCATCGTATCCTGTCCAGTATTTCAGTCGTTCCAAGCACGCCAGCGACCTACACTGTTAAATGCCACTCAGCTAAATCTAGAGGACACACGTAAGAAAAAAAATGGGCATTATGCAGAATAATGAATGATGAAGAAATGAATAAATAACTATCCATTCTTCAGAAATTATCTACCTCCATTTACTTCTCTACTTCGTCAGTGAGGAAAACGAATATTTTCTTATTTCTTAAAAGGTAGTTCCTGCCTTTGAACTCAGTAGGTACAAAAAAAAAAAAACAAAAAACAAAGAAAAAATGGATTTTAATGACATTTTCAAGCCATTATAAAGATTCTGCAGTCCTTTAAAGACCTATTGGATAAAAGAAATGTGAGGGACCAAAACCAAAGATTCCCCACAAGCTGAAATCATCTTTATTTACATCAGTTCAGCTCTCTGGGCTCCCCACAGCTGAGAATCTGCCTCGCTTACTGTGACCTCCATTCTGTCACTGATCTGCTCCGTGGCCTCCAGCTTTCTCCTTCCATCGTCCTATTCTCAGAAGCGAGATAAACGTGGTCTCAGAGGATGATGTGGAAAACAGCTCCAAAGAAGGAATGTGCGACAACCAAAGCTGTGTGTAAATCACTACTCCAGGGCTGCAAAATCTGTTTCCCTCAGACCCGGCAAGCTCCCAGCCGCCATCATTTTGAGTTATCTGAGAGCACTAACAATAGCCGTCTTGTTTTACCAAGACTTACAGAAAATCTTAAAGGATGGCCTGGTAAAGGAGAACTACCCTGAAATAGCTCAGGGATCAAACTCCAGCGTGAACAGCAGGGAGGGGCTTTGTGACCCCCTCTAGCATTACATTCCCACCGATGAGCTTATCTCGCTACCTTCAAAGCCACCCGGGCCTTCCTCAGGGCCAGAGCAGTCCCTGCTGCATCCACCCTTACAACCTCATGTCCCTGGCCCCGAGACGTCACAAAACAAAAACTCCAATGACCACAAAAAAAAAAAAAACCAACAACCAAAATTGCACTTAAAACCAAGGACATGATTAAAATTCACCAAAGAAGCACCACTTTTTACAAATCCACTGCATTTAAAGTTCTCCAGAGGAAAAGGTCACCGATATGTACAGTGCACCTCCCAAAGCAAAGGTCTGTGTCATGCTGCTGTCAGGTTCAGCCTGCAGACAGGCTGTTATAAAAACCCCACGTGCTGCGTTATCCGCAGCCGGGGCGGGCAGCATAGGGCTGCCAGTTGAATCCCCACCACCTGCACTGTTCCTCCAGCCTGCAGTCCAATCCCTACCCCGGGGTCCCTCAAGGGTGCCGGCTCAGGTACCCAAAGCCTTTTCTTCCCATAGGACGAATAAAGAACACGTCCAAACCACGGCGGCACAGCTATGTATTTTGGTGATGTGACGGACACACTCCGGTCAGGTGAAGGTAAAGGACAGTGCCATCAAGTCCATAAAGAGCACGTGTCCTGCACAGCCGAAGAGTACAACCATTAAAACACCAACTGATGATATCCTACTTAAGAAAAGACAGTCGCATGTGTCAAGTTTAACCACAAGAGGCTTTATTACAGGTTGCAGTGGACTCTCAGAAGGTACGGGGAGGAGCTGAACCCCACAGGCTCCCCAAAACATGTTCACAACTGTACACAAACACGGGACCTCAAACTCAGGTCCTTACAAAGCCACTTTCCAGAGCAGAGACGCACATCACATGAAACAGCCGCGCCGCATCAACATGCTCTCCAGGTGCCACGACGCACATGGTGCCAACTGGAGTCGCCACGAAATTTTATTTTCCAAGTAGTTCATATTCCCACCCACAGTATTTCTTGGAATTTATATTCTTAAAATAAAAAGAAACCACAGAAACGTTAGATTTCAAAAAAAGCAAAGATTTGTAACTAATTTCCATGGTGACTACTACAAACTCAAGTGATATTACTGTGCATACACCCACGTGCCCTCTACATGGAGCATGGAATACCTGGACACATGTCGTGGTTTAACCTCAGCCGGCAACTAAGGACAACACATCAAAGCCAACACATCAACAAGAGCTGATGAAAACAGATCACATCATCAAGGTGGCTGAAAATTTTCATGCTCCCTCAACAGGGACACGACAAGGATGACAACGTGTTCTGGAAACACCACAATGTTTTGTGATGCCATTTGTTAAACAGTTCACTTCTTACGAGTCCGTAATACAAGGAATCGGTTGCATTCATTGTTTTACATTTATGCTTCTATCCCCTCGTCACAGACCTGCTAGCACACGTGGTGTGCAAGAGGATTTGAAGCCCAGCTCCCACCAGCCAGGAGAGAGCACCTTGCTCACCAGCCATGGTGGGTTACTATCACTCTCCCACATTACTGCTGTGCTACAGATTAATTTTTGCACCCAAGCAGAGCAGGACAGATCCTTAAGCCAGACAGTTTAGATGCTCTCTTGAGAAGTAAGAGTTCAAATCCGTTCTTCACCCACTTCATTTCCAAGAGGTAATCTTTATACCTCTTTAATTTATTATTTACCACTCTGACACAATGTTTTAGCTCACCAACAGAGCTAAAAAACCCAGTTATTTAACTTCCATAGACTTGACTTCATTAGCTTCTGGAGAGGACTAATGTTTGTGGCCACTGGGAAAGGATATTTCTACATTTTTCCATTTTCTGGTCTGTTAATTACAGTTACTGAGAGAAGGAGACAGCAGTTAGATTCGTGAAATATTCGTAAAATACAATGTATTTTAGTATTTGTCAAAGGCACGGAGAAAATAATTTCTATTTCTTTTTTATATAACCCAATCATACAAAGTAAGTAAATCCACATACTTCAGAAGTCAGCGTCGCCATTCTCCCTAGACCCTCACTTGGGCCAGCAGGAAATTAGTTGGAGACTCTTAGATGTCATTAGAAGGGATTATTTTTCTGTGGGATGACAGTCACAGAAAACATGAAGCGATATAACTGGGGTTGAGAGGACAGGCAGCTACACTTTTGTGGCAGGCAGCAGGAATACACTGCAGGCAGGAATACCCCTCCAAACTTCTGAGGCAGAGATGGGGACAGTCCATTATCTTTTGCAGATGGAGGATTGTGAAAAACCCAAATCATACTACTTGGCTAAGGAGGAGACCAGTCAAAGAGCACCATCACACCTTTTAGACCAAAGGGTGCTGCAGGGAGCCCGTAAGCCACAGGTGTCCTTCTGCTTGTGAGGAATGTTAGCAATTTCACAGAGCTTTCCAAACTCTACCTCAGCCTCTCCATCCCCACCGAGTCCATTGAGATTCTCCCATCCCAGGAAAAGACTGTGTTTCAGAGACATCACAGTTAACTTGTGACAGCACTCGGACACATTTTGGTGGAAAAGACACAAGAGAGAGAAAGCCCTTCAGGTGAAAACCAGAGAGGGCTATCCAGGCATGCTTTCAGCAACAGCAGAGATGAGGACAGGAGCTCCCAGGACACGTGTGGTGTGTTCGTGGTGTTCCAGCCACACACTGCCATTTCAAGAAAGCGTGGCACAAAACGGTACAGCTCGAGAGCAGCTGCTCCGCCAAGCCAAAGGATTGAGAAGGATAAACAACCACAGCGCCCAACATCAGCTGGCATTTTCAGGATTTAAAGACCCAGACCTCCACACCTATTTCCACATACAGTTTGGCCATGATACCAGCTAGTTGCTCCTCTAAACCCAAAGATGCCCAGGTAAACATTTGAGCAGCTATGCGATGATTTGGATCCAGGCACTGAGTCAGACCTAAGACCATCGGGTTTTTGCCAGCTCAGCAGTCATCCAAATCTGTTTCCCAGTCCAGCTCCCCACGCCACAACGGGGGTACAAGGGAAAGACAGTACTGTCGTTTTTGGAGGCAAAGCCAGCTGAAGCTACGGACCTTGCTACTCACTGAAAAACACCGTACATCTGTTCCACAGCAGTGCCATAAAAGATTAGTAAGTGCTGGGCTAACAATCTGGAAAGGGAAAAGGACCTAGGAGAGCAAAATGTTATCACTAAGTCAATAAAACAACATTTGTAGAAGACTGAAAACATACAGCATTCTTGCACAACGTGCAGAAATGCTCCTAGGCTGATTTCTCGTCCTCCACTAAACCTGCCTGGTAACTCCTGGAACAGGACCGTGTCGTACAGGCTAAGGGAAAAGTGGATCAACAGGGTGAGCTAAGGACAGAGCTCTGGACTCAACTCTATTTGTGTAGGATCACAGAGTGGATGTGCATTAGCCGATACATATGGTTTCACTTTTACGTAAAGCTTGTGTTTACATCTAATATATCAGGGCAATTACAGCTGGCCCCAGCACTGGATTTGAGACAGCGTGCCTATACACCACGCAAAGAATTTTTAGGGGTGATCAGAGAGCAAGGATCAAGTGGAGCAGCTGTACTTCTGGGGCTGAGGATGTAAATTGCTAAAAAGCTTTGTTTTGAGGTCAGGTTCAGTAACTGACAATTGGCTTTGTGCATTTCGCTACTGCGCGTCCGGGACTAATCCCTCATCCACCGCAGCGATTTAAAAGACGGAGCAATTCTGCAGAAGTCAATGGGTTTGACTGAAAACACGAGATCGGGACGAACTGCCAAGCCCCCAGTTATTGTAACAGCTTTGTGTAAACGAGAAACACCAAAACGCAAATGAACTGCAAGTCTTCACAGCTCATAATTTACATCCCGCCTCACACATCAGACCATGGTGACTTTCCTACTTAACCTTTATTCTTCATGTCATCGCCTGAAACGCTGAGGCAGAGAAAGCGGAGGCGCGCGCGGACGCACATCGCGTGCGGGCGATACGCTGACATAAACACACGGAGGGGAAAAATAAAAAAAAAAAAAAAGAAAAGAAAACCCCAAACCACCCCAAAAGCCCAACACCACCGCACCCATCAGCGGGTGCTCTGCCCTCGGCCCAGCCCTGCGCACCCGCAGCGAGGCGGTGGGCCTTTCCCCCACCCCTCCCCAAAAACACGGGTAGGGATAAAACCGCCTCCCGCAGCCTCCCGCTCTCCACCCGGGCTCGGCGCGGCACCGGCCGGGCTTTCTTGGGGCTGAGGAACGAGGGCTAGCACGTCCAGGAGGCGATCCTGTGAAGTTGGTCGCACGGGATGGACGGGGCGCCGGGGCCGGCCCCCTGCTCTGCCCCATGGCAGCCACCCTCTCCCGCCGCAGGCTGGAAACCCTCCTTGGCCGCGTTACGAGGAGGAGAGAGCCGGGCTGGCCGCCGCTGAGGTGGGCGCTGGCCTTCCCGCCAGCCCCTCGACGCCGGCGGGCGCTGACAGCCGCAGGTGGCCGAGGGGCAAGGCCGGGGCGCGGCAGGTGCCTGCCGAGGGGAGGACGAGGGGGCCGGGGGAACCCTCGCCCGCCGTGCCCTCTGAGGGGGGGACCCCCGGCAGGCGGGGAGGGGGTCGCCGCCGCCTCCCCGCCCCCCGCCCCGTACCTCTCTCTGCGGTGGCCGGAGGGGACAGGGTCTCGCCGCCCGCCCGGCTCGCCTCAGCGCCTCGCTCCCCTCCCCGCGTCTGGCGGCTCCCGGCGCGGCTGCGGCGGCGGCGGCGGCGGCGGCGGCGGCTGCTGGCACTGCGAGGCGAGAACCAGCGCCGGCCTGTTTTCCAGCCGCCTCCCCTTCGGCCCGCCCCGGCTCCGCCTCAAGGATCCCCCCGCCTCCTCCTCTTCCTCCTCCTCCGCCGCCACCTCCTCCTCCTCCTCCTCCTCTTCGCCCGCTTCCCCCCGCAAGCACCGGCCCGGCGCGGCCTGAGGGGCCTGCGGGCAGCCGGGTGCCTTCCCCCGCGGGCAGCCGGCAGCCTGCCCGGGAGAAGGAAACCTCAAACCCAACCCGCCGAAGCAGCACAGCCTCGGGGTTAATAAATCCTCGTCTCCTCCCTTAGGACAGGCCTGGGAGAGGACGGCGCCGGGGGTGCCAGCGTTAGCCCGTAGTGCCCCCTCAGGCACGCCACCCAGGCTGATATGCGATGTATACTCTCAAATACCACTGGGCATAAAGCCTCCGCCATGCGGACCTCTCCCGAAGGTAGGGGAAAGCAAAAATTCTCATTACGGTGCCACAAGCCAGGAGACGGCATTCAGAGCCCTAAAGCAGAGGGGACGGGGCTCTCCCGGCTTCTGAACTTGATGCCTTTCATGCAGCTGAAGGGTAAAAGCCTTGTCTCCAAGCAGCAGCCCTGTAAACAGCACATTTTATTAAATTATAGTCTCTTTCCAAAAAAAGTTTGCAACCAGGAACGAGCAACGTGTAAGGCACAGGGTGAGGATCCACCAGTGGAGCAGAAACACTCGGACGACCCCCAGCCTTGCCATTAAATGCTGACTGAAATTGCTTTTGGATGTCTGGAGAAAAAGTCTGGAGAAAAGGCTGCGCCTTGGACGAACATAGTTGCGTCTGCAAATTGCCTTCAAGCGTTTCAAGGTTTTATAAAACATGTTCAGCTGCCTGCCGGAGGTTTGCACCTGCACAACTGGGGTGAGGTTGCTTAGCCAGGCGAAACATCTGGAGAAAACAGCAAGAATAATGCGGGGCTCGGGTTTCCCAGGTTCAACCAGATATTAAATAATAACACTGCCAACTTTTCCATTTCATATATACAGTGTTTGCAGGCCATTTTCTCCCAGACCTTGCACTCTTCTGACTGCCCTTTGCTGCTGTCACCGCTGCAAGTGATACCTTCAAAGCACCTCAAAGTACCCAGATGCTGTAGTATTTGACAACCAGTATAGGACAATGGGCATCTCATGGCCACACGCTGTGTTTGAAACGTGGTTTCTGAGCCTGCAAGCCATAAGGATGGCTGTCCCCGTCCAGCACACCACAGGAGCCAGCCAGCGCTGCTGGGCCAGGCTGGGCACGGTGGGGTGCTAATGGAGAAGATGCAGCAGCTCTGCCCTCACAGACATGCCCCACGGCCTCAGCCTAGGGTCTCCGCCGAGCCTACAGATGGAAGCAGAGCTTTGCAAATTAAAGGACTTCAAGGAAATGAGCCATATCCCTGTTTTAACCAGCTATATCTGGAAAGAGGAATTGGCAACGAGGTTGGTTATGTTGGCTGGAAAGAGCAGCCTTTCCCACCGGACCGGACACAGTCCGAGATGATGAGGAAACAGGGTCAGTTTGATGGTCCAGCTTGGAGCTACCTATCTGGAGGGGATGGAGAGGAAGCTGGGATTTCCTGCCTGTAGTCCTCAGCATCGCACAGAGCAATACCTGCCCCCGGGGCTGCCTCTCATCGAGGCCGCATCTGTCCGTAGCCAAAGAGGAGCCACGGTGAAGAACAGACTGGTGCTCCCTGTTCCCACAGAGAAGCTGACCCATGAGAGACGCTAGTCATCCAGCAGCTGGGAAAGCTGGTGAGCCAATTCCTACTGAATGGCACTTCTATTTCCTCCATAGCAAATAAACAACCATTCTCCAGGACTGCACTAGCTCTCAGCTCGCTTGGCTGCAATTTGAAGGATTTGAACTAAATCTGGAAAGTTCTGAGTGGCTGGGGTCCCCTGGGCTCTACCCTCTTTCTCCAGTTTAAATTTGGCAACAGAGCCCAGCCAGCTCAAAAGCCCTAGGCATGTTTGCAAGACGTTTTGACGGTGCATAGAAATGCAATTACCTGTGGGAAAATCAAGCTAAAATGCGTTGCAAGCACATGTTTAATACAGTGTTCGATGCATTAAGAAAGAGGAATTGACAGATATGGCTGATGTTGGTACCATACTCGGACAGTAGTTCCAAAGAAATTTGACGAAATCCTAAAATAAGCACTTTTTGTGCCTCTGACATTTGTTTTCTTAGCTTGTGGTCTGTGAACAGCTGGCCTTCGAGGTAAATAGAGCATCTTTCCTGGGAAAAACCCATGAACCACAGGTTCATGAATGAAATGCAAAGTGAATGATAAAAGTCCAGAGAGCGTAACCCACAAGCTAGGAAGAAAGACCTCCTTGTGCAACACACCTGAGAAGACTGCCAAGAGCTGCAAGCCAGAGGCATAATTGGCATGAAGGAAGAAAGAAAAGGGTATTATTGCCTGGAAGGTGTCTTTCTGGGAGGGTTGTTGCGTTTTTTTGCACTACAGCAAGATCTCCCAGGGACGGACAGAAATAGCTCAGGTCTCACGTCCTTCAACACACTCACATTCAAATGGGGGAGTCTAGCAAACTAATCCGGAGAGCTCTCGGTGGGCACGAGGGGAGTGGAAGGGTACCTGGACACTATATTAAGCTGTACTTCTGGGTTTGGGGGTGTTTGAAGTCTTGTCAAGGGGATCTATTGGATGGATTGATCCTTTTCTTTTGCTGCCAAGCAAAATAATGATTTAAAGCCATTAAGCGATTGTCCTCTAGATTCCTATTGACCAACATAATGCCCCATTCCTAGAACTGTCAGGCGAGATGAGGATCAAGCCTGGCATGAAGCTTTTTTTAGGAAAATAAAGATCCAGCTGCCTGGAAAAGAGAGCAGGAGTGGAGATTTAAAATAGGCAGCATTCAGTACCCCTCCATGCTCCAAAACACCACATTCCTGACATTCAATATAAAAAGGCTTCGCCTCTTACCGTTCTCACACAGTGTTTTTCATCCTCAGATTTAAAAATATTGGTAAAAGTGCCATTATCCACTTGAAGTCAGCAATCCTTCAATGCAAAGCCATCTGATACAAGCCACAGGGCGTGCTATGCTTTAAAGATTGCCCACTCTTGCTAAGATTCGGAGTTGGCATTAAGAGCGTGTCTGCAGTCGAAAGGTCTCATTGCATGCCAGAAGTTTGGCACATGCTCAAATCTTTGGGGGGTCCACTCACACGCTGACATTTAGCAGGACCCTTGTCGAGTTAAAATATAACTCAAAAGCAAACACAAAATATATAGCTTAGAACAGGGGGTTTCCGATTTTCTAAGCCAGGAATTGTTATCATAAGGGTACCTGGGCGCCGATTTTGACTCCTGCTCTGGGCTGGGCGACGCGTGACGGCGGAGCCGCTTGTGTTTCTCCAAGCAGTACACTAAGTACAGTTTGGAAATACCTGTGTCAAATAATTACATTACAACAGCTCCAAACAGCCCAGCTGACTTTTCCATCCTCTGCACTGTTTGTTTACTACAGAGAGACTAATCCATTTTACCTGCAAAGTAGACAAAGCAAACTTGCCGTGAGGGCTCAGATACAATGCTTTATTATCTTTCCATCCGTACGTAATACAGAATTTCCATGATTCATTCACCCACTTGAGGAACACTTGAATAGTCAAACAAAAACATAACATTCCCAGGAGAAAAAGCAAAACCATGTCCGGTGCAGGAGAAAGAAACGTTCTAACATAAATACAAAATCCCGCTAGAAGTTTTATCTGAAGCAGGGCTACTGATCATAAACACAACGGGGAAGGGCAAAGATCAAACGGTATCGCTTCTTGTGAATGTTTTTCCCCTTTTCCTCACAATCCCCTGACAATAAGTCAATAAAAGGTTTTACCAAGACTACAAAGGGAACCTGAAAGCCCAGCAGCCTCCCTTTGAAATTATATTCAGGCTACAGGCGGTTTCAAAAGTCACTTCAGAGAGTCTGCCCTTTGCTAAAAAGCCTTGTGACCTTCCAGTCATTCCAGCGTAGCTGCAGTAATTCATAGGAATGAGTAATAAATGACGTTTGCTATTCAGTCATCATTTGACAAGCTGTCTAAGTGACAAGGAGATCTATCATAAATATTTCCCTGTGATGATAAACAATCTAGACACAGAAAAACCATCCAGCTCACCTTTATGGTTAGAAACAAAACAAGCCCAGGTGAGGAGGAGAACTCCCAAAATTCCCCTCGCAGGTTTTTTTCTTCCTTACTCCCTTCTAGGAAGGTGATTTCCAGAATGATACGGCTCAAACAGTAATTTCTTCTAATATCCTGAGAGCTACAGGCTTTAACACTTTCCTACATGGATTCCTGGGAGGATATGGCTGCTGAGAAAAGTGTCCAATCTCAACCACAGAAAAAAAAATATACGTGTGGAAGATCCATTGCAATCCTCGATAAATTGTTGTCGCGAGCATGCACCCTGGATGCTTGAAACGTGTCGCTATTTCTAGCTTGTATCTGTCAAGCTTCAAGTCCCAAATACTTACTCTTACCGCAACCTTCTCTCTGCCAAATTTGAAAATCCTTCATGATTCCATTTCTGCGAGTTCTCATAGCTAAAGTACCCCTTTGGTTTCATTTGGATTAGGAAAATTGGAAATGCTTTCCCTGGAGCACAGGCAGAAAGCAGGTTAAAAGATGGCACTGTCTCATACACACACACACCCCCACACACAAACACACATCTGCATGCTGGCCAGGGGCTGTGCTGTCCTACAGCCGGGATATCTCCCAGTGCCTCGTTGTACACAACATCTAGCTCATTCGGGAAGGAGCTTGGACAACTGCTGTGCCTTACGTGGGCTGCGTAAGTGCTGCAAGACTCTCTGGGATATATGGTGGCAACAACCTGAGTCGGTGCAGCCAAGGCCGTTGCCTGTCCGTACTAGAGAGAGAAAGCGCACATGAGACAAATCCTTCCTGGACCTTCAGTCCCCACCATCATCAGGTGAGCAAGGCTATTAGCGCATAGATCCTGGCTTCGGCATTTCATGCTTCTATTACACACTCTTTTCCCTTGCATCTTGCTACATCTCTCAAAAGCCTGGAGAAAGTCGTCTTCAGGAGACAACAGGAAGGACAGCAGTACCCCAGCCACACCACAAAGCAGATGCCTTTGAAAAAAGGTGAAAAAAATAAAAAGGCAGAAAAATGGGGCTGGCAAAGAACAGCAGAACAGCTCTCCCGGGTGAGAACAAAGATCTGTCTAGGCCAGTACGCTGCCTCCACAGGTGGAAGAACAAGACTCGCCCCTCTCAGCTCCCAGGTATTTTCTGCTCAGGGGCTTCGTGAGAGAGACATGGTTTCTCTGTATGTAGTAACCTTCTTTGGATTTCGTTTTCATGAGCTTGTCTGCTGTCCTCGTGTAAATATTGACAACCCCAAAACCCTGCAGGAGGGAGTTCCACCAAGGAACCGTATCAGTGACACACCCTTTGATTTGCTTGGAGCTTGCTGTCTTCATTTAATGCCCCTGTGTTCTTATGTTGGAAGAGACAGTGAACAGCTGACTACTCTGCAAGTCTTTCACAATTTTGTACACCTCTAGCATATCCTTCTCAAGTTATCCCCAGGAAAGTTCTAGCTCACCTAGTGTGCCTTATTATGAAAGCAGTTATGGACCTTTACTCCACTTCGTCGCCAATTCAGCATAGGTTGCATGAAATCGCAATCACTTAAACTATTCTGAACACAAAGAATCCAGGAAATGAAAGTTTGGCAGCTACAAAGGAACAGGGTTGAATGTGGAAATCTGGGAGGGTGCTTTGCCGATGATAGCAGCGCAGCTCCTGCCTTATCTCACAGCAGGTAACAGAGGAAAGCGCAAGCAACTGCAGTGAGAACAGTGGAAAAATGCAAACTAGTCCTACGAGTCTCGTTTTCGATCTCTAGCACTGGCCCGGTGACAGCAGTACTTCCAGCCGATATGCCTCTCTTCCAGCCAATATCTCGCTGTTTCGGATGTTCCCCCTTAAAGGCCAAGGGCTGATACCTGCAAAGGCCAGTGAACGATCCTGAGAGTCCTCCTGCCCCCACCACCGTTTCCATCCCGCTCTCAGCAGCCCCTGCCTCCCCTCCTCTGCCGTCACTCTGGGCGCTGCGATGCCCGCAGATGCCTGCTCGCAGACTGCAGCCGCTCTCGCTGACCAAAACAGCCCTGTTGTTTCGCTGTGCCCCGCTGTCTGTCCGTGCCTGTCTCTCGGCTCCTGACGATGCTGAGTTCGCAAGCCATCCAGTACAGAGGCTGCCTTTGTGTTCTGCACGTGTACGCTGCCAAGTGCTATGAGCCGTCCTGGTACGGGGTTTCCTAAAAATAGCTTGCCCCACCGATAACCTGCAGTCTTTAAAAGTCGCAAGTCTTGAAGATAAGCCCTCATATAACCTGCACAAAATGAGAAGCAAAGGCACTCCTGGGGTGAAAAGCTCTGAAGAAATAGGCTAAGAATTATAATAGAGAACACAGTCTCGGCACACCCACAAGCAGCAGAGGAAACTAGTGCCAAGGGGCCCAGGGAGCAAGTATTATGTATAACCTGCACACAGACATAATACGACAACTGCTGAGCCATGAGGGGTTTTTTATAGCCAGCCTCCAAGTTCTGTGCACGAAGATACAGCACTGCTAGCAAAAGTAATCCAAAAGAATAACGATCCACCTAAATTATCTGAAAAAGCACTCGAATTTAGCTCCTTCTTTACATAAGGGTACGTATTTTGGATACGAAATATATCCAGATAGCATTTTACCCTTCCACAACTTGCAACATATCCATTTACTCTTTCACATTTTATTTTAATAACAGGGGAGTCAAGCAAGCTCGATTGACGGGCTGGTTCCCAGGGAAACATGAGCAACTTATTTCTCTTAAATAGCAGGCACAAATGTTTCCTGTGTTGGACCATGCAGCCTGCTGTGACATTCAGATCTCTAGGATATAATCGCAAAAGGACAGAATGTGTTTGCCTGGCTCTGAGGTGGGGAAGGAGAAAGGTAGCAGCACACTACGGCTGGTGACAGGCACTAGCAGGGATCTGGCACCCAAATCGCTTTTGTGGAAACACGTCCCTTGTCCTAATCCCCAAAGGAAGGGCAAAACAAGACTTTAACAAAAACTGGTAAAATTACCCAGTGTTGCGGGTAAGGGAAGAAGGGAATTGGTAACAGCAAGCCGTCAAAATCTCAGTCAAAATGCTAGGCTGGCCGCCCGGTGTTGTTGGGACACATTAAGAGTGTAAAAGCAGCCACACTGCTCTGGCCCAGGGTCTATCCAGCTCGGGAAGCTGCTTTGGTGGGTACAGATAAAGGTGGGAAGGGACTTGGGAAAGAAAATGGAAGACTAAGCTGAGCATCCTCATAAGGTGCTCTCTGGTAGCATTCAGGGCATCTCAAAACCTGAGATTACCTACGTAGAGACCTGTGGAGAACACGTTCCTGCTGCATGTGACCAAGGATGCTGTTCCCCACTCCGATCACACACCATGGGGTGCGGTGGGTTTGGTGGCTAAGCACATTTTGCTTCCTGCTGTTTCAAGTTAACAAGATGAAAAAAAATAGATAAAACCAGTGGCCATGAGCAGGCACTCAAGGGTGGGTCAAACACATACGATACTTCTCCCCAAAACTCTCCCTGCCTCCTTTATATTCAGCTCAGGGGATCTCTGGAGCCTGATGGGATTTGTATGCTTAGTAAATCCCAGCAGATCTCTCATCCACGTACTTGCCCATTCACTTCTTGAACCTCCTCGTATCCACAATATCCTTCAGCAAGAAGTTTACAGCTCAGCTACCCATTGCATGAGGACCCATCTCCATTGGTTTGCTCGGAGCCCATATCCCAGTAATTTAATTTGCTGGCCCCTAGTTCTTGTTCTGGCCAAGACACTGGACAGCTGTTCCCTCGCCACCCCGTCCCTGGCACACAGGATTTTCCAGACCTCCCTCATGTGCTTCTTCAGTATCTAGGGCCACATTCTGCTTTCACTTATCTCCTCTGAGCCAATATTCAAGTGGGTTTTAAGTGAGCAGGTGATAATTTGGCCTCAGGACAATTCCCCCCCCCCCAATTTGCTTTTTTGTTAAAAAGAAAAAAAAAGATTTAAATCTTTTTCTCAGTTGCTTTAGGAGTGAGAAGAAAAGAAAAAAGATAATGAAATACAAGTTTTGCGTGCCAAAGTTTCCAGGTGCCCGCTGTCCGGGACGCTGAACAAACAGCCTGCAAACACGATCCCCTGCCTTTGTTCTGCCAGCTGGAAACCGCAGGTCACTCTGCACCCCGACACCGCCACAGACCAGAGCCTCAGAAGGAGGCGATATTCGACCGAGCAAAACACTCCTTTCGTCTGATAAAGGATACCGAAAAGGGACCTGGATTTTTTTACTGAATTGGTGGGGTTTTTTCATTCACTGAGGAACATTTTCTGTGAAAAGGTCTCTGTCCATGCAAGTGACTCAGCTCAACAAACAGCATCGGTGATTCATTACTCCTGAGTGTGCCAGCAGTGGCTGGTGACCTGTGTGGTGCTGAGTCTCTTCCTCACCAGGAAACAGCCTTAATAAATGACATCAGCAGCGTGATTCAGTCAGTAGGACCATGGACTGCAAGCCTCCCACTCGGGTGCTCGCTCCAGGTTTCCCTTCCCCAGCCAGCTTCTTCTCTCCTGTTTCCTTCAGCTGTTACCTCCCCGTGCAAGGACTGGCTCTTGCTGCACATCTACGTGGTGCCCAGCACGATGGAAACAGTAAGCTGGGCTGTAATGCAAACACCAAAGTGACTGCACGGTGAATTCACTCAAACGACAGAATTCAAACCATTTCCCTGAACTTTCCATGAATAGACACAAAAATAAAAGGCTACCAAAAGGAAATGAAATGGGCCAACCATCAAAGGTAAAAGATGATCCTTCATGGAATTACTTGCTCACAGATACACACCCCAGGTCATACGTCCCAGTCCAGCTCCAACTGGAAACTTCTTATCAGGTCATTAAAACAAATCAAAATAGGAGATGAGGCAGATTTCTAATGCGGCCTGAGAAACGGTGAGAGTGCATTAAAAAAGTAATTTATCTTCTCTGCATTCAGGCCAAATATCCGAATACCCAGCAGCTCTCCAAGTCCTGATGTTTCAGGTTTGTCTGAATCTTGCAGGTAATTTCCCCACAAACAGAAAAAAGTTGTCTCAAATAGAATAACTGTGATCCTACGCAACTTAAACATAAATCTTCAAAAATAAGAACGCCTGTTTGATGAAACAAGCACATTAAGCCCAGTTGTCTTCCTAAACATGAAGGGTCTTTCACCTTTTGCAATTGCCGCTGTACTTCAAGGCTGCTGTGATATTCCTGCTATCGAGGCGTTGTACAAACCACAGAACAGACCCAATGTGGAAAGGCGCTTAATTCATGTACGATTTTTTCCTATTCCTGTCCAGATAATGAAATTAATCTCCTTAGAGTCCATCTCACAACTAAAGCCCAGCCCGTGGACCAGAAGACCACAGCCCACTACAATCCTATCCAAACACTGTCAGGTTTTCTTATCTCCCAGCACCCATTTCCCCCCTCCGCCGCTCACTCATATCAGTGTTTATGCAGTTGCACAAGGCAGTGCAGTATATAGAAGAAAAATGCTATATAGATGCAAAAAAAGGCATAGCTTTAAACTTTTTTCAGCTTAAAGACCCCTAAAAGCTAGTGGAGGATCAGCTCCCTTTTGTGCATAGTTCAGCGTACAGACCACGGTCCTACTCGTCTTAGTTACCTTCTGCTGAAACTTGCTGGCCGCGTAGGCGGATCGAAGCGGGTCCCTTTAAATCCTTTGTTGTGCTTGCACAAGTGGAAAACAGCTCCTATAAAAAAAAAGAAAATCCCCTCTGTTTGCCAAGCCGTGTGTAGAGATTATGAATCACTAAATGGCAGCCACGTGTCAGCAAAAGTAGCAGGAAGTGTCTTGCGTTTGACCTTTATTTTTAGTAGCAAGAGCACTTTGCAGCATATAGTTACGATGATCTGATTATCCTTGCTCACCAAGAACCATCGGATCAATTGCCTGCATAATATGCTTTTTCCATTAAAAAAAAAGGAATAATATCTGGCTAATAGTTATCGGTCTGGAGGAACTCTGAGAAAGCCCTTTCAGTCTGTTGCCTTCGTGTGTTTGGAAGGCAGAGGACTTCTTTGGAGGTTTTCCTCTGGGATCCTAATGGAATGGGGGACTCGAAATCAAGACCGCTTGACAAGCCTGTTGACCGATCTTTTGGCACGCCTCTCTCGTTCAACATACACCCTTGTTTGACAGAATCAAGCTGCGAGTTCGGGAAGCAATAAAGTGCTGAACCCTCTCCTTGCTGTACACAGGCGATTTGATACATATGCTTATTTTTTAGGGAATCCCACACATCAGAGAGCGTTACTGAATCAAGACAAAGTACCTCTGGGCTGCTATCCAGTGGGGAGCCTGGAGATGTGTTTGAATTATGCAAGGGTGTAAGTGGCATGCCTGGTTCTTCCTCGTATGCAAGAGAGCATTTTGGTACCTTTCCAGATTAAGGGCCAAGTCTAGCAGACGTGGCGAGTTAAATTAACGGCTCCCTGCATTAGAAGGGGGTTCTTTATTTCCCCCTGTCCTCTTTGCCCCTGGACAGTGGGATAGTGTTCTGCCAGATTAGGGAGTTAAATCTGCTCTCAGAAGGGTCTGCTGCAGTGGAGGGAGGAGACCTGCATGGCCATGGGTAAGGGTGAAGGTGAGAAACAAGGCTGAGGTGATCTCCATGTAAGGTCAACTCAGCCTAAGCAATGGCCATTTTTTATAGCGTGGGCATCTGAGAGCCGCACACTGGGTCACACAATGAGGTAGGTGAGAGGTGCATGTTGGGACACGTTAGGAGCACCCCAGCACGTCCAGCCATGTGACAGAAAAGGGATCCGTTGCCCAGAAGGGATCCCATGAGCATAGATCCCTGCTAATAATGGGGGCCACAGCGCCACTGCCTCCCTCCCACTTTGGGTCTAGTGATCAAGGCAACCTCCTGTGTCTGGCATATGGGAAGAGAGCGGGAAGGCAACGAGGGCAATATATGAGAGAAGAGAGTGAGATGAGGACCTGAAGCATAAAGATTAGTCCCTTGGGCTTCCCAGACTCCTGCCCTGGTGAGGAAGGGCAGTGATCACCCTCTTACCGCTAGCCTGAGACAACACAGAGCCAAGACTGAGCCAGGCTTTCTCCTGTATGACCGACAGCCCTGCAACCAGGTCCCCACAAGTCCCAGCTAGCAGCACTTAGAAGAACCAAACCCAAGCCAAACGGCCCTTGTGAGCTCTGTCAGCCACGGCAATACAACACACTACCTTTCTGCAGACCGGTTGCTGAGGAATCCGGCAAAGAGATCACAGAGGATGGTCTAACCACACTATCGATCACCATGTGCTGGCTTCCCCGTGCCCACCACTCTTTACACCTGGAAGTTCAAACCTGCCAGGAGAAGAGAGCGCCAGTCTCTGCTGCTCCATGGTCTCTCTCTTGCCCTCTCCGCTGGGATCCTCTCCATTAGCCCCAGGACAGAGATAAGCCAGGATCCCTCACCTGTTCAGAGCCTAGGGTCCATCCTGTGGTGAGCTGCTGCAACCCCACTAACCAGCTCAGTGACACCATGCTGGGCAACCCTGCTTCTCCTTCAACTTTTTTTAATTAAAGCTTTTCTAATCAGATAGAGGTCTCCATTCTGCTTTGGACATGGGTCAGGGATGCAAAAGCAGCCTGTTGCCTTCCCTCCACCATTGGGTCTCCCTGTCCAGTCAAACCAACTCAGCAAGAAACTGAATGCTTGATGGTCAAAGTCCACTGACACCTAGGTTAGTTGGTGGCCACTCCCAGAGGTGGCATGTATCAGCAGGATCAGGCCTTTAATCATACTGTCCTTCATGGATTCCCATTGTCCCCCTCTAATTCCTTTGTGGCTCTTTCCTACACTTCTCCTCCCCTTGCTTTTTCTGGTTTAAAATCGTGCTGATCCCCATGTTTCGTTCTCCAGGACAAGGCTGGGCCGTTGCAGAGACCCAGTCACTACCCAGCACGCTCAGCTCTTCTCTGGAAATCCTTTCCCCGTGTCCACGGCAGTGCACTGGAGGGAGTTGCCTCGGTGACTGTCTCCAAACAGCCCCAGCACCATCTGGATCTCACCCAGCTCGTCCGAGGACTCCAGCTCTGACTCCATGTCAGGTCTGCACCACAGCTACATTCTTGGAAAGGGTGCACGCACCCTGACGTTGGGCTGCTGCAGCAACCACGCTTGACATCATCACCTTTCCCCACGTCCACCGCTGCCATGCAAGAAGTTGTGAAAGCCTCTTTGGCACTGTCGGGCAGCTGCATATTTTGATGTTGGGGAGGAGACTCCTATTCAAAACCAGGAGCACGAGGAGCAGATGTTGTCGTGCCTCCAGAAGAGCAGGGTCAGAGGGCAGTACAATCTGCCTAGCACAGTATCGAATGTGGAGCCGCAAAGCAAAACAAACAAGCAAACGAAAGCACGGTCCCACGGGGCTGGAGTCTGCTGCCTCCAGCAGCAAAAAGGAGCAGGTGCAGAGCTGCCTTGGCAGCACCAGGATATTCTCCAAAGATATCCCTGGCTGTCTGCACAGGGGCTTGCTACTCCGTTACAAAATCCCTCTTGCCTGCAGTACTCCAGGGACGCAGCTGGGAGCAGAGTCACCATTCAGCCCACACACTCCCGGCAGAGTGGAGCCACTGTATGGACTCCATCCTCAAATGACTTCGGCATCCTTGTGGGAGGTGAGTCCTGGAGCTTGTTCCAGACCTCCTGTGCAGGTGGCTCTTACTTTTGGTGGTAACTGTGGCCATTTTACAACCAGGGCAGAGTCTGGATGCCAGAATTCCATGGTTTTTATCAGATGCCAGAAAACATGTAATTTCTGTGTTGATGCCTTTTATCCACCGGAGATGCTTCTAAGACAAGGGACATTGCCAGCCCACACCTTGTCATCAGGAGCGTCCTGATCTTTGGCATCCTTCCTAAAGCCCATCCTTGCAGTTGCTCAGTTAGAGAAACCCAGTTTTTATGATGTCACGTACACACCAGAATCCCTTGAATCTTCTAGCCTCTAGTTTGGTGCTTTATGCAGAAGAGGCAGATAAGCCTAAAACTTCAGTTAAATGCCATGTTTGTGGGGAAGAGAAGGAGGAAGGACTGGCTTACGACTTTCAAATGTGTGAGCTGGTTACTCCTGGAGCGTCCCTGCAATCCCTTGAGGAGCGTGTGAATTTTCAAGCAGGAATGCTTGTTGTTTCCACAGCATTGGCTTCTGGCTAACTAAGCCAGGAGTGCTTCTTTAACATGAAACACTAACATCTCCTCCTTTTATAAAGCTGCAGAACCTCAGAGGGCTTTGGAGGCCAACGCAGGATCTGGAGGGCAGCTTCATGGGCAGTTATCACCAGGTCTCTTCTCTGCTCCACTAAGCAGCATCCAGAGGGGAAAGAGAAGGGACCCAGCCTGACTCTCAGTCAGGGAGAGCTACTACAGACCCCACACAGGAGGCAAAAGAGAGACAACCCTGCAGCTTCCTTCTTCCAGCCGTGGATAAAGACTGTGGACCTTCCCTAGCCCCTTCAGACTCACCCTGCAGGGACAGAAAGAGAAGGGCAGCAAGAACAAGTAGTTTGATATGCAACAGAGCTGCTAATGCCCAATAATGCCCAATGACTCCACATGAATTTGTGCCTTGTGGTCCCACTCTGGTACAAGTTGACTGCAAACCTGTAAAAGCTTTTTATCTGTGACTCTTCTGCCATGAAATCTGGTGGAAGTTGGTCAAATGCTTCAAGAGAAGTTGAAGTAGAGGAGGGAGGTCACAGATGAAGCCAGTCCTCTCTTCCATACCTGTGCAAAGTGTGCTCACAGAAGTTATGTTTCCTTAGGACACCAAGATAAAGCTATCTCCATCGCAGACATCCATGGAAACAAGCTCAGTAGATTCAGGGGAGCTGGGACCAGGGGCAGAAAGCCAGAGCCTTTAGCCAAGAGCAACGGGTTAGTCAGGTCTGGGATGAGGTTACACCCAAAAGACGGGGTGGACAGCATGACGCAGTCATGTTTCTCAACACTACCCCACTCCCAGGCCTGCTTCACACCACGCAGACCCAGTCAAGCTGCTTGGGAGTTTTCTAGAGAAACATTTTTTCCCATCAGAATGTGCAGATTTGTGGAACACTGAACATTTCACAGAAAACACGTTGCATTCAGTGAGCCTCTGGTGGAGCACAGGCAGGGAGATGTTTCCACTGGACAAGACAAATTTCCATTGGGAACCCGACTGCCAGTTCATGTGATGGTGGGAGGAACCCCTTACAAACCAACTTGTCCATACCTCCAGGGAACCAGACGTGTAGATTTGCAATCAGGATCCCAGGTTATCCAGGCAGAGGACTTGATGAGCTCAAGGCTTCTACAAAAGTGTCTCTGATTGATAGCTCCTAGTCAAATACTGGGATAGGCAGTTCCTGGCCCTGGGGCAGCTTGTTACAGGTACAATCCCAATTCACGTTATCTCCAGGCTGTTGGACTGTCCCTTGGTGAGCTTCGCTGCCCCATCAGCCAGGCAGTCCAAGGAGCCATCCAACCAAATGAACTAGGTAGACCTAAATCTGGTTGGACCGCCTGAGGTCATTGCTCCTTCTTTTACCCCTAGAAATCCCTGCAGCCACCCTCGGAAACCAGCACAGTTCTTGTCAGCTTGGAATAGCAGCTTTAAAACTGGCAAGAATCACACGAGCTCCAGTCCACAGTGCTGGGTCCCGGGTCCACATTTGAGTCTGGAAGCACTCGGATTTGGCATGGCCTCAGAGGAAAATGTTAGGAGATTTCCATTTGGAAGGGAAAATACATGTTTCTGTAGCCAATGAGGACATAAATGAAATTTACCCTTCCAAGAAATTTCTAATGCTGACTACACTCACGCTCTGACAGCCCAGAACCCTTCAAACTCATCTGCTAGCCATGCCTTTCTATGAGATATGTAGTCCCACCAAGCTACATTTCTAACATGGTAGGGGAAGTCCACTTTTTCCTGATCTCAGGGCCAAGGATTAGCAAGTCCAGCCAACAATTTCATGGATACAGATGAAGCAGAGGTGAGAGGACAGTGACCCACAACCATTAGCTGTGTGAAGCCTGGGAAGTAACACATTCAAGGTGGTGCATGCACAGAGTCTTTCTCTCCTGCAGAACTCCTGCACCATTTATTGGCCTTGATAGCCCTGATAGGCGGAACGGAAAAATTTTTACTCTAGATCCTCGCCTCATTTGTTGCAGGTGTTGGCAGATATAATGACCAAGGCAGAAAAAGACAGGTTATTCTCACAGTTAGAAGTCTTTAATGACATTATCGATGATATAATAGTAGTGACATTCCTGAGAAGTCTGCAATCTCAGCTTGCCATTTTTCTTACGCTTCTCATTTCCTTTGCATTGGGGAAAGTGTCCAATAGCACTGTCCTGCAGCGTTTTGACTGCAGACCCCACAAGGAAGCTGAGCCAGGCATATCAAGAAAACCAACAGAACAATTACGGACAGACACCTCAGTTATGTATGACAACCCCATGAACCATCCCACAGCCGGAGCCAGGCTCTGGCAAAGGAGTGGAAGCATGAGTCCAGGAGCGCCAGGCTTGCTCCTCCTGCTGCTGCTGCTGGAGGGGACAGAGGAGCCGAGGGAGATGGCGGTCACTTCCCCTCTCACCCCGCCTCCAAATCCCTTAGCCATGATGCCAGATAAGAACTCATGCTTGAATAGGCTGGTGACCCAATTAAAGGGGCCCCGGAGGAACACAACAACATTTCAGATTTAGGTTAGTCAGAACAAGGGAATAATGAAAAACTGTAAAGGAGCATTAAGGGAGCAGTGATACAAGAAATGAAATGCACGGTTCGTTTTGGGATGCCATCCCAGAAGCCGTTACTACAGCGGGTTACTCACTCCCTCATAACCTGCATTCGCTAACGGATCAGGGCTGCACAGTGATGGTGTTATGGATAACTCCAGGACACATCTCAGATCATGTAATAATCACTTCTGAGGTATCCGTCTACACATACCGTCTATATACACATATATTCACATGTCTTAGAATCATTGAACATTTTAGTTTGGAAGGTACCTCTGGAGGCCTCTGGTCCAACTCCCTGCTCAAAGCAGGGCTAGTTAGCCCAGGTTGCTCAGGGCCTTCTCCAGCTGAGTTTTGAATATCTCCAAGGATGGAGATTCCCCCACCTCTCGGTGCCCTGGTTCCGTGCTTGAGCATCCTCATGGGGAAGAATTTTTTCCTTGTATGTGATTGGAATTTCCCATGTTGCAGCTTGTGCCCACTGCATGTTGCCCTTCCACTGTCCACTTCCAAGCCAAGTCTTCTCTGTCTTCTCTACACCCTTCCATTAGGTAGCTCTAAACAGCAATAAGCTACCATCTTGCCTTACCTTTCTGCCGGCTGAACGAACCCTGCTCTCTCAGCCTTTCCTTGTATCTATCATCTCATGTACTCTAGCCCCCGACCATCTCAATAGCCTCCACTGGGCTTGTTCCACTATGTCAATGTCTGTCTTCTACCAGGGAGACCAAAATAGGACACAGTAGCTGGATGTGTCTCACAAGTGTTGAAGAGAAGGAAATAATCACTTCCCTCAACCTGCACTCTTGTTAATACACTGTTATTTGTGGCTCATCGCTGCAAGAGCACACTGCTGGCTAATGTCCAACTTGCTGTCCACCAAGATCCCCAGGACCTTTTATGCAAGGTTTGGGGTTGTTTTTTATCCAGGAGACTCATGGCCAGCTGTACATTTATATCCACATATACTGTCTATATCCACATCTAAATCAAAAAGCCAGGGTCGTTGTGGCTGCTCCCTGGAGAGGGAGCTGGGGACACGTCCCATTCTCCTGCTGGGAAATGCCCTTCCCGCTGTCACTGCTCCCACTGCTCCCATTGCAAGGCAACACACAGAAACCCCCAAACAAAACCAGGCCAGGACAGCCAATTACCCTGTTTCAACCTCTCTTTGCAAACAAGGGCCTTACAGGTCAACTGCCCATATGGCCAGTCACATTTATTGAGCGTAAATACTTTCTCAAGGGTTTAGACCTTCCCATTTTACTCTGTAAAACAAGGCTGTGGACTTTTTTGTTACAAAAGGTCAAATAGCTCCTTCACGCCCCTTGAACAAATTAGAAATGATCTAATTAACTTGGACTATCTCCATACTGCCAAAGTCACCCTCTCTAGGAAGCAGTTTCTGGTCTCCAGGTTAAATGCTGTGGGCTCTTGTCTATACTATTTGCCTGGAATAGACTAACCATGTCCACTCTGAACTGTGCTTGCTGCAAGTCTCTTTTGGGTCCCCTGGTCCTTTTGTGCGCAAAATGAAATTATTCTCTTTTTTTCAGTTCAGGGACCTTGTGAGGGCTGTGTCACAACCCACCAGAGTGGTGTCCAGAGTATGTGTTGAGTGCCCTTGGACAAAACTGTGGGCATGTGGGCATATGGGCATGGCAGATGGTGCAAGACATGCTGGGATAGTGCTGGAGGAGACCCTGTTGGTTGGCCAGAGCCAGTCTACAACTGGAATGCTTTTAGCCATGGTGCCCTAACGAGGCAGCAAGGCATATGGAATGAAGTCACAGGCTGTGGGCAGCCCCCAGCCACAGGTTCCTCCTCCCCAGCATGAGCCCAGCGCTGACAAACATGGGCCAGGACGGCACTTCCCCATGATCAGGTTATTCTGTCAGTGCCCATTATAAGCTGCAGCTCACAGTCATCGCCATGCTCAGCGGGTTGCTGGCCTCTCTCCAGGGACCAGTTCCCTACCCCCAGGACAGCCTCAGTAGCTACATCTACTGCCAGGAGATCAACCCCCAGCCTGGCTGTCCCAGAGGTCCTGGCAATGCACACACGGGGCACATACATGCTCTGCAGGGCACCTACATGCCATTACTTGTCCTGTCACCATGTGGAGTGGGGATACACCTGGTCTTCTAGGCAGTTGGGCATCTGCCCCTCACCTCTTCTGCAAGCCAAACTGTTCCCTCCCGCAATTGCCTTCCTACCCCTAAACATGGCATTTACCTTTCCCTTAAAGTTGGCAAGCCTGTGTTACTCAAGGTCAGTCTATTTAAACACCAGCTGCAGTGTTTGTCTTGCTCTTTTCTCAAGAAGACAGTTTCAGCATGTACAGCACTTCCTCTTCTGAGGCATTTGAGGACTGAGACTGTGACCTTTGGCTGCTGTTTGGGTTCAGCAGCACAGGCAGCAATCCCAGGGGTGAGCGGGCTGAAAGAGAAAAGCCCTTTTCCTCCCCCTCCATCTCTTGATGGACAAAGACCAAAGCAAGCAGCCAGCTGCGGGTGAAACACGCAGCTTGGACGCTGCAAGGAAGACCTTCTCCGTGAAGCCCACGGCTGAAGCAGTAAAGTGGCCCAGCAGTGGCTCAAGCACAGGGGTAAAGCCTCAGCCCATCCTCTGAGCCTGGGCAACATTTAGATTCCATACCTGACTTTCATACGGCTAAAAGTAAGGGAAATAATTAATCCCAATGGAAAGTCTTTGCATGCAAGTATGAAATAGTACCTACCACAAAGTACCATTTCTACCCAAGTTTTTATGTGTATTCATCCGTTGCTGAAGCCTTTCTGCTGCCTTCTATACTAGGAGTTGTTAAGCTTTATATCAGGGCAGCATAAGCCCAAAGGTTCAGGAAAAGGACGGAAAGATCAGGAGGGAAAGCCCCATGTTTGGACTGACTTTGGCTAGTTGGATCAGTAGCTGGGGAGGCTGAACGCTCCCAAAGACCTTCTGGGTCAGCAGAAGGAGCAGAATACACAGCCTGACAGACTCATCCCCTCCCTGCAGCAGAGCCCACAATGGACAAGTGAGCAGTCACGTAATGTCGGACTGTCTCCGGGAGGCTTTTCCTGGCAGGTATCATAAAATGAAGCAACACTATGTCCTTTTGCCCAAAGACGTTTATAAAGCTGCTGATGAAAATGGAAGTGACTGCAGAAGGCCAAATAGCACCATCTGCCTTGGCAGAGCCTGGCAGGACTTGGGGTGGTGCAGTCTGGCTTCTGGCTAAGATGTGAAAACAAATCCTTCTCTGGTCTTTCGAAAGAAAACAAGAGGAAATGACCGCCTTGAGAGGCATGACTGTCTTTCAGCTCCACCTCACTTCAGATGAATTTGTGAGGACTCAACATTTTTGCAACCCTGGCCAGACGCGTGTGCACACACACACAACCACACACGGATGTCCACATCGTCCAAAGAGTTCAGGTCTCACTTAGGCACCAAAGCAAAGCACAGATTTTGAGCACAGTGTGTAGCAAAGGTGAGAACTTCAAACCGTGACAGCCTTTGGACCACGTTTTCAGAGCGTATCAGAGTCCTTCCCACCCTACGCAGACCTCTGTTGACAATCTGGCTACTTATTTTGATACCTAATAAGAAAACGTGGCCCCAGCAGAGGAAGTGGAATTTTTTCAAATGTTCAGGCCAAGATGTCCTGCCTGAGCATTGACCAAGCAGCGCATCTAAAACAAAGTGAACTCAAGGGATGGTTTAACTCATTATAAGCGAATGCATTAAACCAGCCTCAGATGCCTCCTTAGTGCAACTTGGCAGGGCACGTTATACATGCTCAAGAGAAGAGAAGCCACGTTGTGATCAGAGTGCTGGATCCTGGACTCCCAAGCACTCTGTTCACGGTGTCCCTCTCCTGATAAAGCAGAAAAACCTCCAATGTAAGAGTATTTTATGCTATCTGGTGAAACTTGCACTTGGGCTCATCATAGAAACCCACAGCTCTGCACACTGGGTCAGCCCTCCTCCTAACAAAGGCTCCTGAGATCTCAACTTTAAAATACATTACATGCAGTACCGTTTGTTGCAGTCTGCAGCTATTCCAAATTTCCGTCTGTTATAAGACAGCTCAGTACGTGGCCTATGAACTTCACGCCTCTGAATCCCAATAATGTCCTTTAGCTCATAACAGGCTAATTGACGCCGCATTTGCAGCGAGCAGCTCCCACGCTAGCCCTGCCTCAAAGGTTAATGGGTTGGAAACTTGCAGGGGTTTCTAATCTGAGCAGTGGAAGAGAGATCTTAGAGTCTGGGGCGGAAATGTTTCCTTTTAGCTCTCGGGAAGGTAACCACTGAATCAAAGTGTTTCATTGTCAGGCCAAGGGACAGGAGGTCTCCACTGATCTGAAGCTGGTGTGTCCTAGTGGGGTACTTGGGACTGGCCTCTAGATGTAAGAAACACCACCTTCAGTGCTGCCCAGTTGCGGCTTCCCTGATGATGCTCAGAGGCAGCACAGACACTCACTGCACCCAATGGGATGATGTTGCCCAGAATGTGGACACCAAGGACTGAGAAAAATTCTTCTTCCCCTCCATACTTCAGCCGGTCTTTTGCACCCTCACCTCCAGCCTTCAGACCCTCCAGCTGCAAATCAGCAAGAGCTGTCACAAGGACAACTAACCAGCCTCGTGTCTTACCTTGTGGACAAAGTCACCTCTCACTTCTGGCTCTGAACGGGGCAGGAGTTGTCAGCCAGGTGCATGCCTCGGCTTGTCCCGGGCTACCTCTGGCACGAAATGTCCTCCTTGGCCCTGTGGAGGGAAGCCAGATGGGGAAGCTGATGTTAATTTGCAGCTGCAGCAAAACAGAGACTCGTAGCCATCAAAACAGTGAGTGCCGGCACCGTAACTTCCCTCTTCCCCTGTGATCTGTGGGAAACGGGAGGAGAGCCAGGCTCTGCATGGGGAGACTCGACAGCGTGGAGCTTCCCAGGCACAGGCACCTCTTGCTTTGCCTTGATAGGTCACCCACTGGTAGCTGAAGGGAAGGTACTAAGCCTTTAAAGGTCGCCAAGTTGAGCTGGGCTAGCATGGTACACAGACAGCACACAGCACAGTTCATGACCCAGCTTGCTTTGGTCACGTCCTTAAATTAGGGTGGCAATTTCCATCCTCACTGATTCCCCTGTATTCCCTGCTGGGAAGCCGGTTTTACAAGGAAACGAAAACCCACCTCAAGCCCCCGTTCTTCTTGACTGAAGCACAAGTCCTATTTAAAGACATCTGAAGCCAGAGATCACAACAACCTGTCTTAAAACCCAGCACGCTTGCTAATGGCATTGTGTGAATGCCAACATGCATCGAGTCTGTGGCTTCACAGCACCAAGTCTTTGCAGAAAAACCTGCTGAAGGTATTGCTGCCTGCTTCATCCTTCCCCACCCATCATCGCATACTGCAACTGCCTTGTCCTCTCAGTTGCAACCAGCACAGCTTTCAAAACAACCACGCTTGCTGTTGTTATTGCTGTTTACCTATTTTTCAGGTGGATCAGCTCCCATCGCTGCGTGTCTGCCTGACTGTACAGTCAGCAGACAGAGAGGAGATGGCATGGATGAAACTGTGGATGGGCGCTGGGAAGGGGGCGCATATTTATGTTTTACTAGTACTGAGGCACTCAGGCTAAGCAGACACAAGGGCAGGCAAGTGCCTTCAGGTCCCAAAGGTGCTGCATGGTCTGCCCGATGCTTCTGATCCACGCAAGGCTGGGGAAGAAGGCGACAGCATCTGCTCTTATGTGCCTCAGCTGTAAAAACAAGTACTTGCTCAAAACTGCAAACAAAGAAGTAACAAAGCTTGGTCTAAGCCTTGCTGAGATTACTCTTGTGGATTAGGATCAAGAAAACCATGAGATGTTCATGACAACCAGCCTTGTTGCAGGTGTCTAAACTCTAATATAGATGCAGTTAGACCTATCTACACTGTGCCAGTTCCCACTGAATCCGGAGAGTCCCACTGTAAAGGATCCACAGCTGATCTGCAGATGCAGGTTAAACAAGCACTTTGACTTGGTATTAGAAGGTTTGGAGAGCATGGTAAGCATGGAATACTAAGCAGACAGGGATGGCACAAACGGTTTCTAAGCCATTTTAGGTATGGTCTCTGTGGAGGTGACTTACCCCCTACCTGCACAAAGCCTCTAGCTAGTAATTAACCGTAGCATCATATCCACCAGAAGACAGGAGAAACTCCCACAGCATACCACCAAAACTCCCGCAGCATCCTCACAAGTCCTGAGACCTAAGAAGTAATGGGGGCCCTAACCTACCATCAGGTATTCGGGCAGAAAAATGTGGGACCATCAGAACAACTATCAAGGGCCATTCATCCCGGTGACTTGTCTTTGGCCACAGCCAAGAGTGGATGTCTAGAGAAGAGTGTCAGAATACAGCAAATAGTTTGAGATACTTCCCCAAAATATCCAGTCAGCTTCCAACAATTTGTGGCTTCCTGTGCCATAGTGTTTTCATATTTAATTACCCATAGTGAATTTTTCTTCCATGAATTTATCTAGTTGCTTTATGAACCCCCATCGATTTCCTACATCCGCAACATCCTGTTGCAAGGAGTTCCACAGCTTAATTATACACTGGGAGAAGAACCACCTCCTCTTGTTTTGGACTTGCAATTTCTGGTTTCATCTGATGTCCTGTAATTCTTGTACATACAGAGATGGTGACATACTCTCCCTGTCCACCCTTCCCATACCACTCAGTGATTTATAGTCTGTCATAACCTTTCTCATATGTCTCCCTTCCAGCCTGATGAGTCTTCATCTACTTAGTAATATGGCAGCCACCACAGAGTTTTGAGCATCTTGGCGTCCTGAGTCTTCTCCAACCTCACTTTGCGTTCACTTGCCTTTTGAGGCCAGGGAACCATCTTTCAGATGCTCCTTAAAAGAGACCATGAGCAGCTGAAGCCCCTTCCCATGAGGGTGTGTGTATCCCATAGGGTCTCAAAACAAAGGGGCTGCCAAACACGTGAACGTGGAAGTCCATCAGGCCAAAGCAGCTCTAACAACTCTAGTAACACATTCCTTCTTGCTTCACTGAGAAGACAGGAGTCAACTCTTGGTGTTTGCAGATGGTCTTGGAGGGCTGCATTTTTTGAAAGGGGAGAAAGAAAGATGAAAGAAAGATTTTTGTATAAGACTCTAGGGATACTGGAGGGGAGAAAAATAGCAGAGGAGATTTGAGTTTCTCTAGGGTGACTTCCCTGAATGAAAGCCTGGAGGATGGCTGACATGACAGCGCAGAGATCTCTGACCAGTATCCCATGAACCTCTCCCTATTCCCTTTCTATATGTTAGCAGAGGTGCTGGGCCAACCATCTCCAGCACCCACATTGCTGAGGCAGCAATGTCTTCACTGCTCAGAGCAGGGCAGGGCAGAGCAGATCTCACACGTGCTTCGCTGGGCAGACATTCGTGTCTGCCTGATGTTTGCAAAGTCAGCAGAGATAGGAACCAGCCCCAGAGGGCCAGGCTCATTTTACAAACACTGACACACGAGGAACCTCTAACAGCCAAGGCAGGAGGCCCCTGGGAAGCGCTGCTGAGTGTGTTGATCCCAATCCACAGCCTGGGAAGGTGGGAAGTGTAAGAGGACTTGTCGAGTATTTTCTGCCTCTGATCACAGAAATCACAAACTTGCGGAGCTGGTGCGAGACCATTTCACCCCTCTCCCTGCTTCTTTGTAATTATCAGAGCATCTAACGAGGTGATCAGAGCACAGAACTGCAATGTGTTGAGGGGTGTACAAACGTGGACAGCCCTTCCTATGAACACAGCTAAGCCTTTAAGAGGCTCAAACTGAACTACAAAATCACCAGCAGATCCTGTTTGAGACCAGCTGGTGTTGGCTGGCAATAACAGCCTGCCTGCCATGCAAACATCCGTCTGTCTCCCCAGCACCTACGTGTCCTTTCTAGGCAGCATCCCACGGCTTTGTCTGTCTGGGACACCCCAGGGAACCAGACTCATTTCTGTTGATATCACAACTCCAGCAAAAGAGATGCTTAAATGAGAGACACTTATAATTCCAGGTTCGTTCAAGTTCCTGTTCATTCAAAACCCCGTAAGCCCACGACTCAAGTAGATATGGTCAGAGACCATCAGTAGACACCAACATGAATGAAAGCGAGTATAAAGAAGAAAAGACGACAATGCTGGCTTGTCCCAAACCTTCCATTTTGTAGCCATCACAGCACTGTGGTGTTTTAAGAAGATACTTGAAGGAGAACAAGGATGTTTAAAAGAAATTCTCCCCACCCGTGCTTGAAGGGACAGTGCAGAAGAAAGCGTAGAGACACATGTCTGAAAACAGAGCAAGAAGGCTGCAGACACCATGGGCTGAACAGGAGCAGGGGTCAGCCATTCGGTACAGAAAGGCAGTCGTCGGCCACAGAGCATCCATGTAGTGATGAAGGTACCAGACGCCAAGGGCCGTGGATGAGACCCGCAGCTGTGCAGAGGGGTAGGAAGGACACAGCACAGAAAGCATCAGCAAGATTTTGACACAAGACAATTTTCAGGGGCTGGGATAAGATGTTTGTAAGCAAGAGGAGACAAATTCACTGTGTCAGCAGACACAGTGGTGTCCTCAGGCTTCAAGAAAAGACACCAAGACAGCACAGGATGAACGAATTAACTATGCTGGGCACAACCCAAAATCCATGAGGTCTTGTTAGACACGGGCCAAGGTTTTAGTGAAGACATGAGCTGGGTCTTGGCATAGTGTGTGCACAGAAGTGGCAATCAGATTGAGCTGGAGAGGAAATCAGAGCTGAGGGAGAGTTGTTTCAGATGGGAAAGATTAAAATGTGTTTAGGCTGTGAGGAGGAGAACCAGAAGCCCGTGGAAGGGTAAGCAAAAAGAGAGCCAAAGCAGAAGGGAGCATCAGGTGACGGAGCGAGGAGGACGGCGGGGACAGGTCTGGGGCAGGAAAGGGGCTGCTAAAGGGAAAGGAAGACGTGCTCTTTTGCCAAAGTCTCCTTGGAAGAGAACAGAGAGCTCCTGTTCAGAGCCAAAATGGGGGGGACGATGAACGAGGAAACCAGCTTTATCATGAGATATCCCGCAGCAGGAGAGCAGAGGAGGGGAAGCGGATGCTTGGAAGGCAGCCACGGCTGGCGGGATGGCCTGGGGGACCTGCAGTGAGCTGCAGAGAGCCAGGCACTGAGGAGAGAATTTATTTTGTCCCTTTTCAGCAATAGTCCGTACCATGCCTTAGCCTAGGGCCACCTCCAGCCAAGGAACTCTGTCCTTCAGGTTATGCAATATATTCGCGGGAAGCAGCCGTACAAGTCCTACCACCAGCACCTGCAATAACGTGAGGGGCGGAGGACTCATTATTTTCTCTGACAGTATTGTGGCTTTCAAGCAATAACCCAGAAAGCAGTGTTTGCGTTGGCTTGGATGTGAAGTCAGGTCATGGTGCAACAGATAAAAACTGGAGCTTAGAAAACTGGCATTGCAGTTCTGAACCGATGGAAATGTTGCATTGGTACCTCTAACTTGAGAGGATCAGGAGACTCATGGCGAGTAGCCATGTCGTTACGCATAGTTTTGCCTGGACAGCTACCCAACTCTCACACCTTTCCTTTTCTTCCTTCCCAGATGTCCAAACACCTCTGCTCCTTCTCTTGACACATGATGTGAAAACTACTTGGCCCGGCCATCAGCCATCAGAGCGTACAAAACCTCGTTCAGATCAGAAATGTTGTACCTGGGCAAGTCACACACCCAAAGCCAGAAGTCGTTTTACCCTGATGAGGTTCCCAATGCAGAGAGCTGCCCCGGGAAGGCACTGTCCCCAAGGCCAGCACCAGCTATGACATGGCCACCCTCTAGTGGCCACCACTCCTCTCATGGAGACTCCCCATCTTCTACGTGAACATCCATTGCTTACTCCCTCCTTGGTAAGAGGTTAACTCAGGCGCACAAAGAAACCATTGTGGAAAATCCTGCTCCCCCCTGCCAACCATTTGCAGCAGCACTGTGTAGGCTCACAGTGCAAGGGTTCACCAACTGTGCATTAAAAATGTAGCAGAAACCATAGAAATTAAGGTGCCCTCAACCATCACATCAGTTCCTCCTGATTGCAGTCCAGCAGAGTGTTTAACCTAGTCAGCCCATATAGCACCAGCATCAAAAAAAGACCAGGTAGAGATCAAATGCTATTAGTAGGGAGAAAAAATACAAGTTTTGTTTGGGTGCACTTTCTTTCCGTTTCTTTGGATTTTTTTAAAATGGAATATTCTGATCCTCCAATGGTTTTTTTCTGTTCTCTACATAGATCAACCCATCTATATCTGTATGGTGGTGTGTCAAATATATCTCTATGGTGGTGTGTCAAATTGTGACACACACACAAATGGTGTGTGTCCCCTGGGCATGCAGACCCAGGGGAGAGTGGAAGGTACAATGCAGCTACTCAGGGACAAGAGCTCGTGTCCTTCACTTCCTCAAGATAATGACCAGATGAAACATTACACCACTGAGAACACCATTTCTCCCCCTAGGGTCTGCGAGGGCATCTTGGGCAGCCCATGAAACCATACCCATGGTCGCTGTGTCCACTTAAAAGCTCCTCCCCATGATGCATGTTGTTCCGCAGGACACTGTGAAGGTTGCCCAGTGGGGTGCAATTTGAGAACTGCTGGGTTGGGAACAAACCTAAAGCTGTACCAAATCAACCAGGAAAAGAAGTGTAAAAGTTTTTAAACAAAATATCCTGCGGTGATGCTAAAAACCAAACACATGCTGCTTCTGTGCGAGCAGGCAAAGGAGAACTGGAACCAAACCCGAAGGCAAAAAGGAAGTCAGCAGCCCAACGGGGGACAAGTAACTCAGATTTCTTGCATCACACAGGATCCAGGCCTGTTGCAAAACCCAGTTTGATCCTTCCCTCACCAGCAGCCTCATCAGCCATGAGTGACTTCAGAGGGCGAGAAGAGACCCTGGACTCACTGAGCCCCACTCCAAGCTCGTACTGGGGGACGCAACTGAGGAGGAGTGACTTACGGCAGTGTATGCACTGACAACCGAGTCCTCTCCAGCCATCCTCGACACCAGCATTAAAGCTACATTTGCCACTGGGAAGTGCATTTCCACACCAGGTAGATGTTGTAGGGGATGCCTGTCAACCATCTCACTCTAATAGCTAACAAGTAGTTGAAACACAACCAAAGCAAGCAAGGCGAAGGAATCATCTCCAGGATTTCCTGCGATTGAAACCATTTGTCCTGCCAGCTTCATTTGATGACCCCTAGTTCTTGAGCTGTATGAGGCAGAGACTAGCTAGTCCTTGTTCACACTCTCCGGACCACTCATGAGTTTCTAGACCGCTCTTGTGTCCTCCCACGGTCATCTCTTCAAAGCCGAGAAGTACCTACCGGGCTATTCCTCACGGGAATATCGCTCCATGCCTCTGCCCCCCTCACTGCCCTTCTCTGGACCTTTCCCAGCTCCAGCTCCTCTGGGACCGTGGACGCCGTATCCATGGCGCAGCGCAGAGCTATTGTGATGTTTCCCCTGTGTTCTTAATTCCTACGTGAGAGTTCCTGGCACCTCACCCGTGCTGGAGATGGCTTCACTCAAGAGTTAATGTATCTGAGCAGGAAAGGCACGGAGAAGGGGACTCAGCAGCAGGGAACGTGCCTCTGATGAGGATGGGGATGAAAAGGCTTGAACTATCCTCCCTCCTGCCCCCACAACCTGCATGGGAAGGAGTCAATGAGCACAGTTACATCTCTCTTGCAATGAGACAGGCCTAAAACAAGACCTCAAGGACATGTCAGGAGATTGGAGAGCTACTGACAGTGCAGTGGAGGGCAGGAAGGTGCTTGGTCTCACACAGAGGTGCTCGGGGACACGTGCGTGACCCCCCGGTGCTCTCCCTGCTACACAAGCTGTGGTGAGCATCCAGTGTGAGCTTACAGCAACGGGGAGAGGTCGCTTACTTATGCCAGGGGAACAGAAAAGCAAGAGAGGTCAATTCCTGTGTTATTCTTCCTCGGGAAAACCCCTCTGGATATCAGCTAGATCTGCGCTGACGTTGTTGTGCCTCTGGCTTTTGCAGACTGCCTGTCTGTCTCTCTCCCCAAGCCAACGCCACGTTCGTGGCGGCTCACGGGCCAGAGATGATCACACCAGAGCTCGAGCCAGCGAGGAGGACAGGGGCCAGCACTGCCCACGGCAGGGGATCGCCTGGGACCGGTCAGTGTGGAGGCCTGCCCTGCACTTCTCCGTGATGCTATACTTAGGACAAACACAACCACAACCAGTCCTTGACTCTGCCCTCGTTCCCCTGATGGGGGCTTGGGGATGGGGCTGTTTCTGTCCTCCATCCCCTTACCAGGTGTTTTCTGCTGATCTTCCCTGCTCAGATCCCATTTGTCTTTTCCTCCCCACAGGGCTGGGCTGATGAAGCTGATTCGGGATCACGTGTTGCTTAGCAACATTTATTATCCCTGACCACATCCAAGTTTACTCCGGCCGCCAAAGGGAACCAGAATGAAACAAGCCTCCCCCACCTCTGGCATGGAGAGCTTTTAACTAAATTTGCATTTATTGCTACCCTCTCTGCATGCAGAGATTACAAGGGCACCCGGTGGTGGTTCTCTTTCCCCTCCATCACTGTCCAAAGCCCTTTTGTGGGAGCATGTCTCTGCCAGGGTGGGTCCTGGCGAAACTAACAGAGATGTAACCAACGCCAAGCTCACCCGATGGGTGACAAGAGGCCTTGGCCCAGAGAGCAGCATCTCCCTTCTGGGCTGTTTCCATCTTACGCACGGCTGTGGGATGTTTGCAGCCACTGATTCCAGCAACACATCAGACACAAACCCATCCCAGAGGGAGGACATTACCTGACATACCTTCTGTTGCCAGTTGTTGCACCATAAAGAGCCAAAATTGCATTCAGGTATTGGCATCTCCCGGGACGACACAGGTTACCAAAGGGATGCAGCTTGTGAATGAGCTGGAAGATCCCCTGCAAGACAATGACAGTATGGATGTGTCACCCGCACCACGATAGGGAGGAAAGAGCCTCTTGCTGATGCGTCAGCATGCCCTGTGAAATGCTTCCTCTCTTTAAGGCCTTGGAGCGGTCAATATCCTTTTGTGTCAGCAGGAATGGGGTTCAGTTCACAGATGAAAAGCCCACAAGCATTAAGTGTCTACCTGGAATCTAGGGGCAGGACTCAGCTACGTAAATGTAGACATCCATTTCCACTGGGGACATCCTTGGGTGTCCCACCCACCTCTCTGGAAATGCATGGGTGTCCCGTGCATCCTATGCCATACCTGCCAACCTTTGCAGATGTCCTGGGCGTGGTACGGCATATCTCAAAAGGCCTGAAGCATCTATGCTGAGGCAACTGAATTTAGCCAGAGGTGTCCAAGGGCTTGTTACGGTTCACAGAGGTTTAATCGAGGGACTCTAGAGAGCTATCCACCTCTACAGAAAGTACCTGTGTGTGGTCAGATGAATTACCCTCCAGGCATTATTGCCTGTACTGGCAAAAGACTCGATGTGGTTGCCAAAACACAGGTGTGGAGTGTTGTCTGAGACCTGCTGTGGTGTCTGGGACATCCTCTTGGGAATGTGGCACGGGCTCTACAAGGATGGAGATATGGCCACTGAACCAGCGGACGGAGGGAGGGATGTGCCAGGCAGGAGACCTGCGTATCTAAACCAGCACTGGAAACCTGTATTTAGGCAACTGAATCATTGTCCAAGTGTATCTCCCAGTCCAAAGGTGCGTTCATCCCACAGAGAGCACAAAACAACTGGACGATGAGAAGCTTGGGCTGTGCTAGCTCTGGGCCAAGGGAGCGTTGGCATCTGGGATGCCAGTTCAGCAGGTTTCTGAAAATGCCAGCTTCCCTCCCAAAATAACAAGCTTCACCCACGAAGGAAAGGAATGATGATAGCTCTGTTCTCCAGCAGCTGCAACAAACAAAAGCTGTGTCAGAGCCCATTCCAGCAAGGAGGCACAGAGTAACAAATTGCCCAAGAAAATGCAAGGAATTTCCTGGCATAGCCAGCCCTCCTAGCATGATCCATGCTCACAAGCTAGAAATTCGAATCCCTGCACTGTTAGCCGAGACGGGATTTAAAATCACATATAAGCGGGACTGGCACCAATTAGCCATCATAATAAGCAGTGCTGTAAGGTGGTGATGCCTGGAAGAGGCAGCAGATCAAACAGAAATGCATTCAGAGGGCAGGAGGGGTTTTCTGAGGGAATTTCCTTGGGGCGAGCAGGGGTGATGGAGAAGGGAAGATACTGAAGTGGTGACTGTGGGCTACGAGGAGCTTGCTTTGTAGTAGAGAACAGAGCAAAAGCCACAGCGCTGGGAGAAACTGCTTTGGAGGATAGCATTTCTACATGTAAACACGCCTCTGAGAACAGCACGGGCTTTCAGGAAGGTAAAATGGGTGTTGTAACCTCCGTTTCGTAACAGAAGGGAAAGCACAGACTTCAGGGACAAGCGAGAGGAGAAGCACAGATTACAACCTGATGCTTTCTCCTTGACCTAGCCATGAAGACAAGCTGTTTCTCTTGCTGATGTTCTTCAGGCTAAAAATCAAAGCATTCAAGGAGGATTTCTGGAGGTGCATCCAGGACTTCCTGAAAGTGGCCACAAAACACGGAGAAGGGCCAAAATGTTCTCCTTCTGAGCAGAAAAGAAAATGCAGGTAATGCCTAAAATCCCTTGCCTTTGTCTCTTGTGGCCCCAGATGTCCCAGGGGACATCACCCCATGGCTTCGTCCCTGCGGGGGACCCGGGCAGCACAACCTCCCCAGAGCATGGAGGTGAGCTGAAAACCTCATGTTGTTTTGGAGCACATCAGCACAGGGCTGGTGAGCCTTTGCCATCCTTCCAGCCTCTTGGGGCTGCTGTGTCCTGCATCCGAGCTACACCAGCTAACATCTACCTCCTGGTTCTAATGGTTTGCTGACCTGATTTCACTGTTGGTTGCAGTCTGACACAGATAAGCAGCCTGAGGTGGGTTTGCTGGATGCCCTTAAGGAAGGGCTGATTGCGCAGGGTCTCCTGGGTGCACTGAGCTCCCCGGCAGTCAGCACCTCTCTGGACCAGGATTTGGATCAGGGCGTCAGCTGCATCACAGAGAGGGAAAGCACCTAATTTTAGGACTTCCTCCACTGGATCAGTTCATGAAATATGCAGCACCCCAGTGAGGTGGCAATAAGGTTGAAAGGAAACTGAGGCACAGCTAAGCTATGCACCCCGAAGAGAGGATGCCAGTTCCATGCCTTCCTCCACAGCAGCCATGCTCCCTGGCAGACGAAGACAGCACATATAGCGGTGGGTAGTTTCCAAACCAACGGTTGGGCTCTGGATCCATTTTGGCTGAGCCCCCAGCCCACGTCCGATGGCTCAGATGAAAGGTTTCTGTGCTGGCCCCACTCTTGCTGGAACTGAACGAGGATGAACAGCTTGGCTTCGACTTGCAAACTGAGCCAAAGCCCTAATAGAAATTACAGGAGGAAGCTGAGCAGACTCGAGGATGTCCTCTCATCCACGCCTCCCCATTTGCCACAGAAAAAAAACGGGATGAGAGGGTTGGGATGTGCCCTGATTACCCGGCTCTGGAAAACACTTCGCTCCGCTGCTGTCGTTTCCTGCCCACCTACAACCAGTGGCCTTAGTGTTTGTGCTCTTGGCACAGCCCGATGAACCCACGAGCTAAGAAAACATTCAGAGGGCTCAAATGAGTAGCAGCCCTGTGTTTGGGCTGAATAGCAAAAGGAGCTTGTGTGGGTTTCCCTTTCAAAGCCGGCTGAGAAAAGGTTTTGTTGCGACTCTCTGTCAGGCCAGAAGCGCCGGGGAGTCTTGAATTCTGATCTCAGTGCTTGTTTGTGCCTATTTAATGTCATTATTTACTCTTTAACTGCTATAAGGGCTAACGCAGCTCAGAGCTCTTGCAGAGAGGACTCCCGCTGGTCCCGGTCAGGCGAGGTTGGGGTCTGTTGTTTGGCTCAGAGACGCAAGGAGCCCCCTCCGAGACCCAAACACCTTCCCACGCAGAACATCATTGCTATGGGAATGGTCCTGTGACACAGCCTCTGTCCTGGCCCAGACCCGCCGCTTGGGAGGGTGCTAAGAGGGTCCTCTTGCACACAAGGTTTTTTTCCAGCCCAAACACAGTGAGACGAAGAGAGGCAGAGACAAGAGTGTGGATGGAGCTGTAGCCGCTGGAGATCTTCCCCTTGTCCGAGACCTCTGCCCTCAGACCACTGCGTCATCCTACAGCTTCTGTGTCCTCTTCAATTTCCCCAAGCATCCCAGCAGCTGTGATGGGAAAGATATGCTCCCTCCCAGCTGTCCCTGACCTTAATCTGGCACCTCATCATCTCATCCTTGGACCTGGCTGCAGTTTCCCACAGATCAGAGGTCTCCAGTCTTGATGGTTGTAACTCGCTCTGCCTTGCAAGGAAGACACAACACGTTGCCTGGAAGCACTCTCATGCTATCAAAATTCATCTCCTCAGGAGACCAGCACCATGGGAAGCCACGGCTGCAGTGGCCCGGTGCTGACTCCGCCAGAGGTCCCTTGGTGCCTTCCTGAGTGCAGGTCAGTAGCTCTACAGCCACCACTCAGTGGCATGAGGCACAGATGAAAGAGGGACTACCCTCAGCCATGCATGGTCTTCTACAACTTGAAGGTATCAACCATAAGCTGAACCTGCCAGGTGGCCGTCCTGGCTTGGAGACTGCAGTAGTCACGGTCCCCATGGAGAGCATGTGATTTTGGCTGAGCCAGCTCTGCACCCGTTCTTGGTACGCATGCTCCAGACCATGCATTCCTCCTCCCCACCCAGAAACCAACTGGGAGAGCACCTTGACTTCTGCTATTAAAGCATATCAGGTGCTTTGAAATATAGATATCAACTTATTTCAGGTAAGCTGCAAAGCAGGGAGCTCCAGGAAGGTTTTGGGTGATGCTGATGAGATGGTCTCGTCTTGAGTTACTGAAGGAGGAGCAGCATAAAGGAAGAAGGGGAGTGGAATGGAAGAGGATAAGGATAAATATTACTTAATGAGTATTAATATTTAGTCGCCAGAACCTGTCCTTGGTTAGTCTGTGAATTTAGATATCAAGCTCCTGGAAGGGCTTGGAGGAATTTTTGTGCCTCATATTCCCATAGGTGCCAATTAATTAGACGAGCCAGCCTGAGATGCAAGACACACGAGATGAAGCAGGATAACCAAAACCAGTCTGTATGAAAAAAAGTAGTTATTTATGAATAATTCAGAACGAACACAGGAGTCCCAATTAAGGCCAAACCTCACAGAGGGAAATGAGGATCTAAGATTTTTTTTTTTTGACTGAATTTGGAGTTCAAGTTCAACTTTGGAGTTGCAGTCGTGTGAATTATAACTGCTGGGCATCCTCTCTCACTGCCTCGTGCCTATATTACATGTGCTGCACCTAAGGGCTGTGTTTTATAGATTGATTCAGCCATGTAGGTATGAAGCCGTCCATCCATCGGCTGCCGTCACTGCACACACAGTGCATCAGATATCTCTGGGGACTTTATTCTTCCTGTCCTGGCCCTCACTCCCCGGTCACCCGAGTTGACGTCAGTATAACCCTCTTAGTGTCCAGGGAGAGCCTCCCGCTCTGCACGTGCGTAACCGGGAGGGAGATGACCCCGCTGTGCTGCTGGCCCTGGAATTCTCCTCGGAGAGGGCTCGGCGTCTTGCAGTGCCATGCTGACGATGTGCTCCCTGCAATGTCTCACGTCGGCTCGTCTTGCTAAGCTGTGCACCCCCCAGAAAGATGTGGAGGGAGATGTTCCTGCCCTGGCAGGGAGAGGTGGCCTTTTCTGCACGTAGACCAGTTAACACTTCGCATTTTGTCACCTACCAAGCCCCATTCGACATGGCACTCCAGCCCAGGTGTCCCACCGAGTCATTTCTCTGCTGCAGGAAAAGCCCCTTCCCTCGCTATCTCTTGTAGACCACTCAGGATTTCTCCAGCTGGAGGCACTGGAGTATTTCCCACCCATCAGGAGAGCTCTTCGCCCGCTCTCAAGCCAAGGACTGGTGTTACCCCAAGGGATGTCTGACTGGGCTCGGGCTCTCCCAGCTCTCTCTGGAGCTCACGTATCCCCCGGTGAAGCGTAGATGCTTCAGACAACATGGATGAAAGGATGCAGCCCACCGGCTCACTGGAGCCCACTCCTTCCCTCGCCGTGCAGTGCACCTCTCCCCGGGATGCTGAGCATCCTCCTTTCCAGGGAAGGGAGAACTTGGCACCACCGGGGAAGGCTTAGCGACCTGCTGGGTGAAGCCCAGAGTGGGGAAGCTTTCACAGTGCCTCAAAGAGGTCCCATTTCCATCTGCCCTATAACCGCAATTTGCAACGATAACCAGTGTCCAATCCCATTTGAATGCCGAGCGCTTCAAAAAGAGCCATTGCTCCAGCAAGGGGAGGACGCTCCTGCCTCCCCTTCCCCTCCACGCAGCCCCCATCAGGCAAAATCTCCGGCTTCCCAGGAGCCTTCTACTCCTGCCTTAAGAAACAAGGAGAAGGGGAAAGGGAAGCAAATCACAGCCCCAGGCTCATGCATTTTCACCCATCAAAAGGCAATTTTACATGATTACAGAGCTTTCTATTCTGGTCTGCAATTGCAAGTTTATTAGTTAAGAGCACACCAGTAACTTTGAATTGTGACTGCATTAGGAGAAGTACTCAAGCCTCATCATCTTCTGAATAAGACACTTAAGGAAACATCCACAGCAGTTATAACCTTTGATGGATCTCTGCCTGTGGCATGACTTAATGTGCTCATGGTGGGGATAAGGAGAGGAGCGGGGGAAGCGGGTGATAAAGCTTCCAGCACAGAAAGCCACAGTATAGCAGCAAATCACACCCATCTTTACAGAGGAGGTTCATGAGCTACTGATCTGCTTTCACTGTTTAAAACCCAAAAAGGGAATCAAGTTTAATCAAATGAAAAGCCCTCTCTGAAAGTGCAGAAATTGCGAAGGAAGATGTGCAGGAAATACTGCACGGGCAGGAGCTGGCCGGAGATTTCCATAAGCCGGCACAGCAAAGCAAAATCCATCCTGGGAACCTCTTTGCCAAACCGCACGTCTCCTCTCCTGGGAGATGGGGCAGCTGGGGTACATCCTGGGAGGGGGCGTAACAGCCACATCAGGGGATGTGACCAACGGGATGCCCTTCACACACGGCCTCGCTGCCTAAGTGGGAGCTCCAGCAACCCCTGAGCGTCTCCAGCAGCTATGGACAAACCCCCCCCAAGAGCCCACCGGGAGATGGAGTAGTTATCCTCATTTCACAGCAACCAGGAATTATTACAAGCAAAGGCAAGGCAAGGACAGATTTAGACCCAAATCCTGAAGTACCTAAAGTTCCTTGACCGAATGGCGATTCATTCCAAGGACATAAACCTTAATAGACTGTCAATGGTTGATGTATTAAAAATTTACCAAGACTACTCAGATTTACAGCAGAATCGGGGGACTGAATTTTTTTGCTTTTCCTGAGCCACAAACATCTTCCTAAATTGTGGAGCAATCCTTCCACTCTGTAATTTAAAATAAATTATTAAAAAAAAACAGAATAAAAATAAAATCAAAGCAAATTTCAATGACGTGAAATCAAGATTACTGCCAACATCTGCTTCCTGAAAAGGAGAGAGACAATCTTGAAAAGGTTTTGCTTGCAAAGGAGGGAGGCATCTTTAGCTTGAATGCTTTTTCAAATGAAGTAGAAAAAAGCCAGGTCTAGCGGAGCTTAGGCAACCCTTTCCTTCAGCAGAGACAAAATGCCACTTTCTGGGAAACCCAGCAAATGTGGACCGGTGTTGCTGGAGGATGCCCCCCCCTGCAGGATCACACCCCTCCCAGGGGGATCCGAAATGTTACTTCGCCCAGACCTGCGAAGCTAAATCAGGCAGAAACACAATCACCTCCCACCTCCAACGTTCCTTTCCCTCTAACGGGCCCCGGTGAGATTTAGCCCTAACGCTGGTAGTGCAGCTCCAAGGTTGCCCTTCAGTGGGACCGACGCAGGATGGGGTTTATTTATCAAGTACAGGCTGTGCTGACGGACTTCTTGTACTCATGGAGTACAGCCCAGCATTTGCTGCCTTCAAGCAGCTCCTAGGTCGGAGTCTTCAATCCCGCCGCCGCCTCCCGGATTTATTTGCAAGGACAGAAGGTCATTTTCCCGGTCACCACGCAGGATCCAGCCCAGCGACAGCGGCAGGGTGCAATACTTCCAGGCCAACTCCTGCTCAGCCCCTGAAGTGCTGCTCAGTGAAACAAGAACACCTTTTAAGCAATAGTTTTCATCCATCCACCGGACGACCAGCTCCCTCTGCTGCTTCCAACTTGACCCAAACTACATTTTCAGAGATGAGAAGCCACCAGAAGCAGCTGATGAATTTAGCCCAGCAGTTGGCTGGCAGAGCACCGTCTTTGGGATTTAGGGGTTAGCTGGATCCCTTCAAGATGCCTGGTGATAGGCAAAATGCTCTACGATACCTTAAACATCTGCACGTCTCCCAGGTCCTGTGGGAGACCCACCACAGCTGGAGGCCAGCAGATCCTAGGGCATCTCCAACAGCCTATGGCTGCTGAACTGGACTGAGCCCCACTATCCATGTGAACAGACTTCACACTGACTTCAAGGTTCTTGGTTTATTAGACAGATTTCTTTTAAATCCTTTAGGTTTTTCATGAGAAAGGCCAGGGTTGTACCGAGACCAAACAAATGCCTTCACCGCATCACCGAGTGCAGGAAGAGCATCTGGCACCTCCCTCACTGATGCTCCCTCGCTGTCTCTGTGTTTACATCCCTCAGTGGGACCGTACCCAGATCAGATGAGCAGAAATTCTGGGCAGGGGGTATCACAGCAGCCTTTTCCTGGTTTATTTTTAAGATGTTACTCTAACCACTGCACACCGTGCCTTCAATCTCAATTGGAGTGTTGGAGTGTAAATCTCAATGGCTTCTCTTGAACCAAGGCGTTTTATCAGCCTGGCATTTGCATCACTGACCCTTGGAGATGTGGGGGTGCCAGACACCTTCTGAGCTGGCAAAGATGGGGATTGGCAGCAGAAAGGTGAGAAAAACGGTCTGCTGGCTTGCTGAACAGCGTCACCTGTGCCCATGGCAGGAGGAACTACCATCTGCCATAGTGAAGATAATCCTACAGCCACCACTTGTCCCCAGGAGACCCGAGCCCCCCGACGTGCTTGGCAGTGTGTGTGACATAGCAGGAGACAGCCCGTCTTGGGCTGAAGAGCATAGAGGTGAAATAGCCTCCACCTCCAACTCACACATGGGGAAACTGAGGCACGCAGTGGCTGGGACAGGCCTGTGATTTCATAGAAAGTTAGCAGTGATCTGGAAATGCGTCTCCCAGGCTCTACCAAGAGGATGAAGCTGCCACGGAGGGGTGGGAGGGTGGCTGGGTTCAATATATGTTTAGAAGTGAGCGAGGTGATGCCAGGAGGCTCCAGCTGTGGCAGGGACAGCCTGGAGGGAAAGCAGGGGGTCATGCAAACTGCTACCCAGTCAGCCCTTAATCCTTCTACAGGGACTGGCAGCAGCGACACCAACCTCCTGGCAGTCCTGCCGATGGGGTAGAGATGCAGGGGAGGTGTCCATCTACCAGGCACATGGAGGAACCACCAATTCGCTTCACGCCCAACCACCCAACAGGTGCCGGACATGACCGTGTTCAGGTCATCTCCCACCTGTGGCCAGGCTGGACCCGATAACCTCGGGCTCTTTGAAGTGGTGACCCAGGGGTGAATGACAGCAAGGTTTATCTCAGAAGGTTTATTTTGACAAGGGTGTCTGCCCTGAAAAGAAAATAGCTGGCATCCTGTTTTAGAGCTGTACCGTGCCACCGCAGCCAAGCAGCTCCCAGTGGGAGCAGGACAGCAAAGCCCTTGCTGATGGGCGGTGGAGAAGAGTTGTACTCAGCATGACCTTGAGTCCATCGTCCCAAGCCTCTGCATGGGCCCCAACGTCTTTTTTCAGCATCTTCTCCTGCCTGTGACTACTAAGGAACAGGGAGCAGGTAGCACTTACCCCCCAGAAAGGAAGAATGGTTGATCTGGAAGCACAGGAGCTGCTCTGATCAAAGATGCCAGCTCAGAGCAAGGCCCCAGCTCGATTGCTGCGGGTTGATCAGGATACGGCACATTCAGAGGGAGCAGGATGAAGCCAGGAGGCTGGGCTGTGGGGAGGAGGGTGCGGTGGCGGAGGAATGTAAACCCTCCTTACGTGTGGGCTGCAGAGGTGGGAGAGGGATGTGTGCCCACGGCTGCAGAGATGGCTTTGGTCCATGAAGTGTCCCGTCAGTGCAGGACTCCGCTGGAGCACCTCAGGAGGTGGCACCACCCGCAGCCATCTCCAGGACCTGTTCAGTCTGTCTCCTCCAGACCAAGTATTCCCAGCCTGGGGGCACAGGCTACATGTTGGGCTGTATTTGAAGACACTTCTATTTGGGTGAGAGAAGAGTGGGAGGAGATGAGTAAAGAAACAACGCAGCAGAAGCTGTGCAACCTTCCTGAACGAGGAGTGAAGCACCGCAGGAGAGCTGCCCAGGGAAGGAAGGAGGATGCACCCCCTTTGCAGAGCAACATCCTCCTGCTTGCTTTCCCTCTTGGCAAGCCCAGCAAACCGGCTGTGATGACAGGGGACCATATTCCTCTGCTGGAACCCCAGACAGATGAACATTTGCCGTGCAGCTCACAGAGCAATGAGAGCCTCAGACCCTGCCTGTCCAGGTTTGCCAGACCTGGCCCCCATCCAGTTGAGGACCAGAAGGAGGATTCATATGGCACATGCAGGTGACTCCGCCGGCTGCATGCTGCAGGCGTTGCAGACATTTTGGCTTGTATGGATGAGCTTCCAGCTCAACCATGACCTGTTCCCACCAGGACGCCAGAGGGGAGGGACTCTGCAGAAGGGAGAGGAGAAGGAGAGCTGGAAGAGTGGGGAATGAGATGCAATGACCAGATGGATATTTCCAAGAGCTTGTCCAGCCCTGATCCTGCCAGGGACCTTCTGCAGCCCCCGTCTCCTCCTCTCTGCCCCCAGCTGGAGAACCACTCAGATCAGTGACAGTGGCACAGAGACTTGCTTCAGAGGGTATTCAAGCTCCAGGAGGAAGCATTTTTGCAGAGGACACCAAATGGGAAAGGAAGAACGCTTGAAGCAAGGGCAAAAACACCAGAGGCCTGCCTACAAGATAGCTTCATGGTCCCGGATGGGGCAGAAGACCCAGAGGAGCAGAGAGATTCAGGATGATGAAAGAAAAGCAAGATCTGCTCTGCAACAGCAACTACAGAGGCCTCTTATCAGGGTTGCAAGGAGGAGCCAATTTTGGGATGCTCCACTTTTTGCTCATAGCCTGAGGGCTGTCAGCTGCTGGATGCATCTAATCTTATCGGCAGCGTGTAGCTACTGGCTTCTTGTCTTTCTTTACCTTTGCTTCCACTGGAAACCATTGATGGAGTTTCATGATTGTGAAGCACAAGTTCACACTCCAACACCAGAGCTTGGACCGTCACCGCAGGAAGAGGAAGGTATGGATGAGAAAAAACAACCTCTGCATTTCACACCATTGACATTTCAGCAAATCCTGCCTGGAACAGTAGCAACTAGTCAGGTTGCTTATCTGCTGGCTCTGCCTGCTCTTAAGTGGAGCAATTTGATGATGTCAGTCCAATAACCCTGGCAATAGCTTAAGAGGAGTCATAAATCATTGACAATAAGTTAATTGCTTCAGCTAATAGCTAAGACAAGGAATACATTGTTCTAAAATGAAGGAAAATTTGCCAGTGACAAAAAAAATATAGTATTCCTCCTCATTGCCTTCTGCAGGAAAAAGGAGACAGTTGACAGGAGAGCAATCCTAAAAGAGATTTGCTGTGAAATCAGTTTCCCTCCTGATCGGGCAGGGGGAAGACTAGAGCAGCTTTTAAGATAATTCCGAATTTAAGATCTTATGTCACCGGGTCATTCAGGAGGAAGACTTTGTAAAAGAAGAACAAAACAAAAAAAACGTCCTCCTCCTTTACCACGTCACTTGGCAGCCTTGTGTCAACTTTCACCCGAGGATGTGACAATGTTGTAAATGCAGCAGGATGCTGAACTTCCCGCCGCCCCTTCTCCCCTGGAGGAGCGTGGAGTTACCCCTCTTCTGAAGGAATACAATAGGATGCTTCTTGTCCAAGTACATACTTGTACGAAAAAAATTCATTGAATTAGCTGTGCCTTCCTCCTTCCGCTTTGAAGCTTGACTGGGCTGAGACAGAGTTTACTGCCTGGAAATGTATTTGAGGGTGTTTTTGGAAATCACCAGATTTCATGATGGAAAGCTGAACCAGAGGATCGCTTTGCTCTCGCACCAGCACATGTAATCCTCTCCAGCAATGCAAAATGCACGGCCACAGCTCTGGTGTAGGTGTCCAAGAATCCTGCCCCCCGCCTCCCCCCCCCCAGACTTTGGCCAGAAATTCCTCCAAGAAATCGCTTCTCAATGACCAACGAGCCATTCCCTCCCACCTCTCCATGTCACACTGGATTTGACGGACCTCCTGTATTTCCCCTCTTCTTTCCCAAGCTAAGGAGTCCTGGCCTGCCTAACCACTCCTCTTATAGAAGTCCTGCCAGACCTTTGCCGTCTTCACGGGGATCCGAGAACCTGCAAGAGACCCATGTCCTTCTGGGCCAGCAACCAGAGGACAGACGGGATATCCCAGGTCACATCAAATAGCACTTGGCACTTACACTTTGGCAGCTGAAATGAGCTGGGTGGGACGGGCATCATCAAGAGAAACCAGAGGGCAGAGGGAGCGTGGGAGCATTGGTGGGGCACCCAGTTGTCTTGCAGATGATGTGATTTTCCTCCACAGGAGCACAAAGCACTGGATTATTTCCTTATGGATTTGTTCCGAAATCTAGATGAATTCCTCACCGTAGTTCTCATCCTTTCCTGCAAATAATCATTCCTTCAAAGCAAAATAAAACCAAGGACCACCTAACTTGGCATATCAGGGCAACTCCACCTCTCTGAAGCCAGCAAGCTTGTAAATAGGATATCAGAAGGAAGCCAGACTGAGAGGACCTTGTCACTCCCACCCGACTCCATAGCTGTTTGGACAATGACCAAACACCAGGTTGCATAAAGCCAAAGAAACTCCATCACCGGGAGGGGTGGGAGGACGTTTCTCCTCACCCTGAGCTGTTTGTGAGTTTTTTCCATGGTTTTTCACTGCGGAGCCCTAATTAATGACAGATGCATGGACCTCCCGGGCTAAGCGTGCCTGAAGTCAGTACAGGAGAGGGACCAGCATTCACCATTCCCAGCCCTCGGCCGGAACCACGGTCGAGGGGGCCAGTCAAAAATAAAAGGTTTATTCGTGTGAACTTTCCAGAGGAAGCAAGTTTTCTCCTGGAAAGGACAGAAAGTGTGTGTGGCAGGAGCAAGCGGCTCCTTGGGGGCTGCCTGAGCAGGAAGGAAGATGTTTTGATTTATTCTAGGTGTGAAACTTGGCCAGGGAAGCTTGCCAGGTGTTTGTGTTGGCTCCCCTTCATCACCAGGCTGTGCTTCCAGTGGGAACTTTGCTTCTCAAAGCTGGCCTCTAAATATCTATAATCAGGAGAAGCAGAGGGGACAGCCAGCAACAAGGTCTGGCTTACCCAGGGGCAGGGCTGGTGGAAGGGATCAGGTTAGACTGAACTCAGCCTCCACCAGCATCTGGCAGGGATCACAGGTGCACGTGGGCTTCCTCCAGGGTCAACCTCGCCACCATCTCCATCCCTGCCACCTCCTCGGTGCTGCAGAGAAAACCAAGAACCCAGCTTTTCATCAGCACTTTGGGACAATTTTCCCAGCGAAGCAGATCAAAGGAAATACCTACAACCAGGGCGCGAGAAGCCAGATCTGCAGCAGCTCGAGGCATCGGGGTGGCCGGCCTTTGGTCAGCCACAACGCAACAACTTCCCGCAGATGGGACCAATTCAAATCAAGCCTTTGTGCTTCTGGACGGCACAAAATTGGGCCAGAGGACAGCCAACAGCCTTCCCACTCTGCAGGAACTGGAAGGTCCCGAGATAGCCTGGCAGCAGGCTTAAAGCAAACAAAAGGAAGCGCTATTTCACACCGCTCGCAGAGACAGCGCAACTCGTTGCCAACAAATCTAGCCACCTTAGAGCCACTGTAGGTGATGGGAAATCAAGCAGATTGTGTTCCGGCCCCCACCTGGCTCAATGCTCGTGCTTCCCTGAATGCAAGGGTTTCCTTCCCCTCCCAGGGTGTGAAGGCACAACTTTTGCTCTTTTAACTCTTCCCTTTCCCCATATCTTTTTGCATGGGTCCCACAGAGGTGGGCGACCCACTAGCATCACCTCCTCCCTCCGCTTGTGTTGCTTTCTCCCCATGTCTTCTCATATGTGGGATAAAGGAAAGTATGGAGAGAGTTGTTCCTCCTCTGCTTTCCTCTAATCCCCTTGGCACCCCATTTCTTTTTCTTCGCCTTTCTTCCCTCCATTTTTTTCCCCTCCCTATCTATTCTGCTGAAGGCAACCATGCTGGAGAGTGAGAATGGACCTGAGGTCCCAGCAGTGCAGAGCAGCTCACACCTTCGCGGCTAGACCACACTTGTGCACATCCCCACCGCACCTCCTGTGGCTTTCCTGGGGCCAGGAGATATCACAGTCGTTTCTTATGTTTCTGTCCCATTCACAGAGCCTGCAGTAACGTCCCTGTGGTGTGGCAGCCCAGAAAGATGTGTGTGCAGCACAGCAGTGTGTTGCAAAGGGGCATGTGCCTGCGTGGGGAAACTAAGTGTGTGACCTGGGATTTGGAGGGCTAGAGGACGGCACAGGGTGCAAAGGGCCAGGTCTAGACCAATTTCATCCATGCAAACTGAAATGGAGGAGAGGAGGGGGTTTCTGGTGCAAACTATGCCCAGAATCATGCTTAGGTCCTCTCAGAGGGGACATTAATTTACTCCAAAAGCAATACAGGCTTCTGCATGTCTCCTGCTGCTTGTCCTCCTGTCACTCTAGCATCTCCTTCACCAGGGATTCCCTTCACTGCTAAGGGTGAGGACCAAGGACAACCCCCGCTTAGACCCACCCCTACACGTTGAAGGTGTTCAAGCTCTCCTTCCTGCCTCCCTTGTCACCTTAGGCACGGTCACCCCCGGCACATCACTTCAGCCTTCACAGCTCTTCACAAGAGGCGACCCAGGTAGACAGAGCAAACAGCTCTTGACTTTGCTCCAGACCAAGCGCGCCCCTTTCCTCGGGATGAGACCGAGTGTGCTGAACATACACAAAACATCCTGTATTTCCCTGACACCTGCGTCCAGCGAGGCCCTCGAGAGGCGATTTAAGGACAGTCTTCAGTTATGAATGTTCTTGGTTTCATCACTCAAAGTCAGACCTTTATTGTCATGAAAAGGATATTGTGGTGAGCACCGTCACTTCCACTCGCGGTTGGGAAGTGGACCTTGCCATGAACTGGCTCTCACATTCCCTGGAGTATTAACCCATGTATTGCTTTTAGGACATTTATGAACAGTCCTGCCTCTAAGTCACTACCTAACAGAGCACTAGGAAGAGAGACCTGCTTTAACAGAGACCCAGGCCACCAAATCCACCTGCTTGGGTCCCGATACCTCCTTCCAAGGCACACGCAAGGAATTGCATGAGCAAAATGAACTCCACAGCTGAAATCCATGTGCAGCTGAGCCAGTGTAGCTGCAGAGGGGAAGAGCCTCAGCTATTCATCCCTCCCTGCTCCTCCCCAGCTGTGTGGTCCTACCCCTTCCCAGCACCTGCTCAGGCCCTGACACAGCACCAGGCACAAAGACAAGCCAGTTTTCATCCGTGTCATTACAGATCCCGTCTTTTGGGGACTTGGGAAGATGTTGTATAAGGGCATGTGATATTATGGCTTATCGCAGGAAGTCTTTCCCTTCACAGGGAGCTCACGTGCTGAAGCATTCAGCCGCATTTGCCACAGACCCGAGCACGACTCCCTCGCATGCTTGTGCAATCCCTGTGGAATGCCAGGATTGCCGCTTCTTCCAGGAAGACACAACCCCAGGTTTCATCCTGTTGAACATCCCTTTTGTGCAAGCAGGCTGCTTTGCATTTCTGAAGAGCTTTTCTTGTTTTTCTAGATTTAGAAAAACCAATAAATTCTAATTTCTAACCCAATTCCTGGACCCTCCTGAGTACATGGTGGCTTCAGCATGCTTGAATGGGACCTACAGCCTGGGTCCAGGCACTGGTCGCTGCCTTACGTCAGGGGACTCCTGGCAGTGTGGGGCAAACCGCACAGAAGAAGAGCTGCTGAAGAACCCATCCCAAAGGGCTTCGTCATCGGGACAGGCAGCAACGAAGCCCCAGCTCCATGAGAAAGCACCTGGCAGCCCTCTCCCTGGAGAGCGGAGAGATGAAAGCAGCCAGGTGCACAAGCAGGCAGCTGCAAAGGAGCCCAGAGCCCATCCTTGCATGGCATGCCGTGTTCCCAGAGCAGGGTCAGGGAGGTGCAACCCACTCTGAAAGCAGCCAGGTAACTGCATACCTGCTTGACTCATCAGTTGGGTCATCTCTTGAATGTCTGCTGGGCTCCCGTGAATCCTCACCACTCTGACCTGTAGAAGTGAGTATCTACACCGAGAAAGGGAGAGAGGCAGGAGGAGCTGGCTTTGGAAAGCCCTCAGGTGGCACCTCCCTTCGAATTGAGAGGCTACATTCTCCCGAGGAGCTCTCATCGCTATGATTTTGCAACATGACATTCCCTAGCAGACCTCCTCAGGGGGGTCCTGTTGGCAAAGGCTGGATCTGCCCCATCTGCCCCCACATCACCCGCTGGAGCCAGAGCTGCTCCCTCGCCACTGGGTACATCTCCAGGTCAGGAGCTGCCTGTCTACCTGGCTCCGCATCCCACCTCATCCCCAAACCCGAGCTCCTGACCGAGCGCTTGAGCGCTGCTTCCAACGGGACCTGCCTGAGCACGCCATTGGACGTGGCTCGGGGCGACGGCTGGTGTTTTGTAGGAACTAACCTCAAACACAGGCACAAAGTTTGAAAGAAAAGAAAATGAAAGATTAAATATCAAAGCTAAGCCTGCTAAAAACAGAACCCGAAGGGGACAAAATCCCCAGCCTCAAAGCAGCTGGGGAGCAGCATCTCAAGCTCCTGGTGGTTTTTTGATTAACCTTAGGTCAAGCCTGCCCAGCTTTCCTCCCAGACACAGTGTTTTGAAACACATTGCTTCCTCACTGTGAAAGCCTTGCTCCCACCCTGCTAATCCTTTGCTTTCCTGCTGCACCCCCCAGATCTACCAAACGTGCTTTTCCCACAGGACCACCTTCCCCAACAGCCCCCTCTAACTACATCCCCGTGGTGCACCTCCACCATCTTCCCTGCTGTCGGTCCCAAACGGTCTGGCCCCCGCCAGCGTCTCCCCTGTCTGAAAGACACGCTGCACTCCAGATCCAGTGAGCTCCTCTTCAGCTGCCCAAAGCCCTGGGACAGTCATCAGCTTAACCAAGCATCTCCAGGAATGCCAACCCCAAAGGGGTTTCCAAAAATCATCACTCTTTATCCAGCACGTGCACAAATCTAGATGAAAATGAGACCTTTGTGCATTTCTCCAGCTCACCACACGTTGAGTGTCTTGTGGCTTTAGGGCAGAGCTTCCCATAAGGTAGCCAGGACTCTTCTTCCCTACACACAGCTCCTCCACCCTGATGTGGGCTGGGCGATCCTTGCTCTCCCCTCAGCCCCTGGCTTCTGCATTTGCCATCCTGCAACCCCCTTATCAGAGGTGGGATTCAGCTGGCAGATTAAGACACCTAAACGTGTGTGTCTTGATATCAGACATTGATGGGAGACAATGGAGAAGTCTCAGATGCCACCAGGTGCCTGTTTTCAGGCCACTAAAGCAAGCCTGGGTGCCAACTTTTAGAGGAGCCTCTCCAGTCACACCCAGTTCTCCACCTGATCTGCTGCTCCAGCACAGGTCTTGGGTACACGCCGCATTTTCTGTTTACCCAAACTGTCTGGATAACCACTTATCCAAGATCAACACTGCCCATAAACAGCCCCTGCACCAGGTGCAGGAACATCTCCCATCGCATCCAGGTGACTTCCCCATGTTGGCTTTGCAGAGAAAGCAAACACCCCACATTCAAAACAGAGTTTGCAGACTGATGGGGGTAGGCAATGAATCCCCAGTGGAGGACAGATCTCAGATGCCGTACGCAGATCTCTCAGACCATGCCAGGGCTCAGACAGTTGGAGAGACCTCCCCGCGGAAACCATTCCCATCTCTACTCCCTTTAGACTTTGCTACGGCATGATCCACATTTCCTCTGCAAAGAGCAGTTCCCATCCCAAACATGCCTGTGGAGGCAGATAGGGGCTGTTTATCCTACGAGATGTTGGTTTTTTTAACCGATGTGCACTACCTGACACAAACAGCCCGTTTCAGTCCCCTGCTGCAATGCTGTCATGGGTACCTGAGAAAACGGCCACGTCCCTACGAAAAGGGGACAAAAATTATTTCAATAGGAAAAAATAGAGGACAGGGAACATGCACAGAAGAGCACGGATTGAGGACACTGAGCTTTTCTTCGTGGGATCCCTCGCTCAGGACACACAGGGACAGATCCAGACCCAACACTCAGCACCAAAATCTGCGGTGGCCTATAACGATTTTGGAGTCCCTCTCCATCACGGCTAAGAAGAACCCCACAGCCAGGAGAGAAAAATTAAAACCACCAAATGCCTCCACTTGCCTAAAAAAAGGAGGCGCTAGGTAAAGATAGAAGAGGAAAGATGCTGGTGTGGCATCCCCTGGCTTTCTACGCCACTTCCAGTACAGGTGAGGAGCCCATCCAGGAGGCGAGCAGTTAAATCCAAGTCTGTATCCCTGAGAAAGGTGATTTTTTGCAGTGTCTGCTTAGGCCAGAAGGATGTTCTGGAATTAAAGCCCCGCATGCAAGCGTGGGCGCCGTTCGGCACAGTCTTGCTCCATACCCAATACAAAACAACTGTGCAAGTGCTGCCAGCACACCTCATCCAGAGGAAATAATTTTGGGATTAAACGGGCACATGTGTAGCAGAGAGACATGATCAAACAAGCACGGGAAAAGCCACTGCCAGCAAGGAGATCCCTGCAGACTCCTCCAGTCTAGCAAGGAAACACAAAGTTCACACAAAGGGAATCAATAAGGCAAAAAAATCAATTGTATTTTAGGAGCCCTAAAGTAAAAATCCCAGCAGGAGTCACATTCCAAAACCCAATATTGCTTTTCGTGGCCCGTGGGAGCAGAGAGCTAGTTCCTCTCCCAAGGGGAATGAGCGCGGCTCTGCCGGAGGCAGCAGAGCTGCGTGAGAAATACGGTGGCCCCTGACTTCCACCTGGTGATTTTTTACAGTACAGGGAATTTCCAGAGATTAAAAGTTCTCTACGCTTTGTTTGATAATTACCCTCTGCTAGCAACTTCCCTTCATCTCCGGTTTTATTTTGACACATTTATTGTGCTCTTTTGATCTCCACCTTCGCAGTGACACCACAGATAATAATTTCCAACAAAGGATTAAATATTTTGATGTCTCCACAAGTAGCATCTGCTGTCACTCCGGCTGGGAGGCAGCTGCAGCGCCTCACAGCCCTTATGCTTCTCACCGGCTGAGAACACAAAGACATTTCCTCCTGCAGCAAGCGGCACACGCAGCGACGCAAGGAGAATTTGCATCCCGTCCCTTGCAGCTCCCGGACCTTGCAAACCCTCACCGCAGCGCTCTCCCTGCTCCTCGCAGGCTGCACACACGTGCAATGGGGTTTGCCCTCTGGAGGTCCAGCCTGCGAGAGCAGCATGGATCACCTTCACCCCAGGAGGCCCCTTGTTGTAGAGCCAAAGGGTAAATGTTCAAGCTGCACCCACCCCCTCTGCCTGGGGGCCGCTTGGAGGATGCTGCCCAGCATGCGCTCGAGGGAAGGAGCTGTATTATTTTCTGTTGCGAGGGTGGGTTGCAGCTGTCTTGGGAGGTGCAGGTTTGGCAAGGGAGGAGGAATGAGATGCTGACGGATGGCCACAGCCCTCCATCACTCTACAGGACTGAGAGCTGGGAGGGCTGCCCAGCCCAGCCTCACAGCTGAGGCTCCCAACCCATCAGGGCTCATCCCTGGGGCAAGGGGCATGGCTCCCAACCACAGAGCCTTTGCAGATGCACTGCAGGTGCCCAGTTTGCTGAAATGCTTTAGCAGAGCCACCTCCCCCTGTATTTGCAAGGAGCATCATAGAATCGTTTAGGTTGGAAAAGACCTTTAAGATCACCAAGTCCAACCGTTAACCTAACACTGACAAGTCCACCACTAAACCATGTCCCTAAGCACCACATCTACACGTCTTTTAAACACCTCCAGGGATGGTGACTCAACAGCTTCCCTGGGTAGCCTCTTCCAATGCCTGACAACCCTTTCGGTGAAGAAATTTTTTCTAATTGTGCTGGGGTTAAACCACGACACTAATATCCAATCTAAACCTCCCCCGGCGCAACTTGAGGCCATTTCCTCTGTCCATCCTCAGTGTCGTCTCTCATTCCCCGTCTTTGGAGACCACCAGCGTGGCTGCTGCCTGCAAATCTGTGGGACAGAGGGAGACCAGCCATCCCCTGGCACAGTGCACCAGGGTGGGCATTCACGCTGCTCCAAATCACCCCCCACATCGTCCAGACTCTGCCATGTGTGGATCAAGGCTTTCTCAATCACAGTGACCAACTCCTTGTGCAACAGCTCAGGCACAGCTTGGCCATGACCTTGTGTTTGGGCAGGGTTGTTCCCATCCCTCCTCGAGCGATGCTGCTGGGCCTCTCAGTGGAGGCCACGACATCCAACATGGTGACAAGAGATGGTCACGTCCATGAGGCCATATCCAAGTCTCTCCTCATAGACCCGGGGCCATACAAGGGGTGAAAAACCAGCAGCTTCTGGAGCAGGGAGCTCAGCCCTGTCTTCGCCAGAAGTTAAATAATGAGCAACATTGGCAATTTATTCTCATCAATTCCCTCCCCAAACCTCTCCCCATCCCTCCATCGCAAGGGTCTAATTCTCCAAGAAGCGGGAGCATCGCTTGCTCTCCCCACCCAGTCGTGCTGTATTCACGCTCGCCAACCCCAGTGAAATCCTTAAAGAAAAGCAAGGACAAACTCAGTGAGAAAACCCACACGAGGAGACCACGGACACCACCTCATGCATCACTTCTCCATCCAACAGCTCCCCAAATCTCTGTATTAGGGGCTGCGCTGCCGCTCCCGGGGAGCTCCCTGGTGTCAGTGACACTTCGTGAGCTGCCTGTCAAGAAAGCCGAGTGCCAGCAAGGACCACAATGGCATTTTTAAGACGCAATTAAAAGCTGTCCTGAGGCAAGAGCATGCATGGGAAATACAAACACAACTGAACGTGTGACCTTTCCCCAGGACTGCAGTCTTTGCTGTTTCTCAGCAGTTTATGGCATTTTTTTAATTGAAAATAGTGTTCTGGATTAAATTGATAAAATCTTATTCAAGATATGGATGAGTGCTAGCTGTCTATTTCTTGGGGAAATTTAAAAAAAACTTTGAAAAATTTCTATTTTAAAACTCCCCCTTATGTACTTCCCAACAAACTGAGAGGCTCCAAAACAAAAACCTCCCGTGGTTTGAGAGCAGCCACCGTCTCCAGACTAGCAAAGACCAGTGAGTAGAGGAAGACAGAAACACCAGATGCTTCTCCAAATTTGTCCTGGTAGGCAAACAGAAAAAACTGCAATTTGGGAAAAAAAATTGTTTTACTTACAACCTGCCATTAATCTGTGGAACTCACTGCTGAAGATATTTCTGAAGCTTTTAAGGTATTAAATGCCATTATTTATAACGAATTTCCACGTGAAATACCTCCCTCAGAAACTAACTTCAATCTCGAATGATCCGAAACATTTCTCCTGCTGGGGTACTTCCTTCAGGTTTATGTTTCAGCTTCATTACATTATTCACACCCAGAAAAATCTCCATTAGGAGAAAATAAAGATGCTGACATCAAACCTTAAAATGATAGGAGACGCCTCGATTAGGTGAGCTTCCCCTCTCACCCTGTGTGCTAGGGCACGCAGCAGCTCACGCGCTTGTCCCTGCGAGACCTTGCTGGGACGAAGCAGCTCGGGGACTGAATCTGAACCATGTAATAGGAAATCAGGGTCTGTAGGTCTCTGAGGGGTTTGGGGAACAGTGCCCTGCATGAGGGATGGGATGTTAAAGAGAAGGACAGCTACTTTCCTTGTTAAAGCCGTTGCACGTTGCCTGCAAATGCCGTGGCCATCGCTGCTACTGTGATACTAAATCACCTGAAGTAGGAAGAGGAGGAAGGAATCGCTCACTTGCACGTTATTTCCTAGATGCCCGCGATGACAGGGACACCTGCGTCATGAAATCGCTCAGGTCTCCACCAACAGCGTGAGCCCGGCTCCAGAGATGGGCTTGAGGAGGACCGTCAGCAACCACCCAGCCGCACTCAGGACAGCAAGGAGGAAATCCTTCCCAATGGCCTCTGTACCGCATGGGCAAAAAACCTACAAAACACACGTACGGTGGGGAAAATAATGAATGTGCTCTTCCAGACTGCGCCATCATGCACCCAAGGAGCAACATGAATGTTATCATGGGCAACCTGGCATCCCCAGCTTTTGAGATCTGGGCTGAGCAACCCTCACTGTCTCGGCGTATCTTAAATATACGTAAAGGACAATACCCACAGTGATGCTGGGCAGGAGGGAGGGGGGATCTGGGAAGGCTTATGCAGGCTTGAACTGCAGGACATGAGCTAGTGGCAGAGGTGGAGAGAAAGCTCCTGTAGGTGAGGTCTCTCATGGCTTCCAGCAGTGGGACAGCCTGATCAAGCGGAGCCATCCCTACCCGTAGCTCTGAACTGCACTTTGCCCAGTGGTCAGAACTATGGAGGCACCAGCACACCCATCCTAAGAGACAATTATCCTATTGCCCTCAAGCCCCGGGGTTTGCTCACTGCCCCGCTGCAAACGTCTGACTTCTCAGTGCTCATAACTGACAGCTACGGTTTGAGCTACGTGCCACTCACAGGAACTTAATCCCAAAGCAGGCAACGTTCAGCCGGGCTGGCTTACGTTACAAACCCTGAACTGAAACCGTCATCCTGGCAAACCCCAGGGGCACCTGCAAGCTGTGCCAGGGCCAGCTGGTGACAGGAGCATGGCTCCGGTTCAGCTTTGGGTGGCAACCGACCAAGTTGCAGTGCTTCTGATCCCACCCCGCTGAGCAAGGAGCCGGTCTTCTGGCCAGCCTCCCTTGGCTCCTCTCTCATTTTGGGACCCTGTGGGCCACACAGCTGTTGGTCGTAGAGCAGATGGATTTTACAACACTTGCAATGCTGGAGCAGAAAAAAGACATTAGTAGGATCCTGAGAAGATGCAAGATCTAAGTGTGACCAGGCCAGAGGGGGTGGTAGACCGAGTCTCAGCCACAAGGAGCAAGACACGATGGATCGGTCTCTCCCACTGTATCCTCACCTTGCAACACAGCCAGCCCAAACCAGTATCTGCCAGCCTTCTGCAGTCAGGGAGTGGGGTCCACAAGGAAGGGGAGGAAAGGACAGCACGCCACCAAGCAAAGCCCCAGAGGGCTGCTGGCGCCTGTGGATACAGTGAGCAAGATAAGAGCAACACAGTGAAGGCCAGCAGTTGTGAGGTGAGAGTGGAAAAGGTGCTGAGGATGTGCTGGTCTGGAGGACACCACCTCCCCTCATCCCACTGGGACCAGTTTGAAGTTCCAGCTGGAAGCAGTCTTGGCTGGCTGGAACAACATCATTCAGTTGCTCAGACATCTAGTGCCCTTGGAGATGCTTTAGGCCCGCCTCCCCACTTTGCTGGTCGAGAAGGGAGAAGGTCTACCTTGCCCCAGCCAGCACCCTGTGGAAGCTTGGGATACTCTCAGGCATCTCAAACAGCAACACGCCTACCTTGGGATATCCAAACCCAGCATGCTGATACCCCTACCCAGAGGCATCTCAGTCCATGAACCAAATCCCACACTTGGTTTCCAGTTCCTGCACACACATGCTCAGAAATGCTAGCACAGAGCTGCTTGTGGCCAGCAAACAAGGACCAGGAGATACTGCAGGCTCTTATGCTTCAGTCAAGGCTTGCGTACATTCAAGAGACACAAAAAACAAGTCTCAACACTGATGGGCAAGCTAGGTTCCACCACTCTTCCAAAACACCTCAAACAGAAATTAAAGGCCCCAGGTTGAGCTTAAATAGAGCTCCAGGGCCCATGGGTGGGGGTGGAGGCCACAGGTGAGGCTGGTCATGGCCATTAAGGCTTATGAGTGTCCTCAGAGCCCTGACACCAAGGATATCTCCGATGGCAGAAGACACCTGTGTGTGGGCAGCTGAATGGAGCCTCATTCTTGGGGGATTACAACTATTCATGCAGTGCCATGAGCTGAACGTTTCAACAAAGGTGATTCAGCCCTAAAGGTGACACAACGAGGGCAACGAGGCTGGTGAGAGGTCTGGAGAACAAGTCTGATGAGGAGCGGCTGAGGGAACTGGGGTTGTTTAGCCTGCAGAAAAGGAGGCTGAGGGGAGACCTCATCGCTCTCTACAACTCCCTGAAAGGAGGTTGTAGCGAGGTGGGGTCGGTCTCTTCTCCCAAGTAACAAGCGACAGGACGAGAGGAAACGGCCTCAAGTTGCGGCAGGGGAGGTTTAGATTGGACGTGAGGAAAAATTTCTTTACTGAGAGAGTGGTTAAACATTGGAACAGGCTGCCCAGGGAAGTGGTGGAGTCACCATCCCTGGAGGTATTTAAAAGACGAGTAAATGAGGCGCTTAGGGACATGGTTTAGTGGGCATGGTGGTGTTGGGTCGATGGTTGGACTCGATGATCTTAGAGGTCCTTTCCAACCTCAATGATTCTATGATTCTATGATTCTAAATCACAAAAGGGCCAGCAGAAACACTTCACCTCAGAAATGCTCAAATATCTTGTTTTCACATATTATAAACACCCTCCTTCATTTCTCCTGCTGATCTCACTTATTTTAGGGGTGGTTCCCTTCAGCATCGCCCCCTTCCAACTCCAGGGCTTGCACAGTGTCCGCTCAGTGAAGCGTTCAAGACCTTGAGCAAGTGGTGCCACGTTAGTCCAGAAGACGTCTGCAGACCACAAGCCTGCATCATCTTTCCATCACCCTTTGAACAGTGGAAATCATCTAGTTAGTGGGTAATGCAATTGGAAGTTAAGGAGCTTAGAAATCCTGATATTTTATGTTCAAAAGTGCCTCTTTTTACTGCAGCCCAGCAGGGAAACTATTCTGCTCTGACGCCAACAGATGGCTTTGGGGATATTATCTCTTCTGAACATTAATACCCATAAGCAAACAAAGGCATGCGGCTGAAGGGGAAAGAGTCCCACCCAAGGAAGGAAGGCGGTCTTCTTTTTATGCATTTACACTAAAAACTGATTCTAAATTCAGCTTTAGGAAAGGTCAGTTCCCATGCAAGCAGCAACGTGAAGCATCCGTGCCCGCAGGAAGGTTCGTGGGTTGTCACATTACCGCCAAGGGGCTGGTCAGTCCTTCAGAAGACCTTGGCCATATGAGACAGCAATGGAGACCTTACGGTGAGCAAAACTCTCTTACTGATTCACAAAGCAAATGCCGTGGCAGTGTGAGCCGTCCCAGAAGTCTTCATGGCATCAAGATGGGCTGTGAATTCACACTCCAAGGACACAGGCACTGGGAAGGGGCAGAACCAAGCCCCAGCTCCCCATCACCTAACCCAAGCCCTCTTTTGACCCGTAAGGTGGCGAAATTCCTGACACAGCTGGTGAGGGAGCCAACTACGGAAGGCGCCCCACTGGACCTGTTGTTCACGGACGGAGAAGGACTGGTGGGTGATGTGATGGTTGGAGGCCGTCTTGGGCATAGCTATCACAAAATTATAAGAGTTTTCGATTATTGGAGAAGTAAGGAGGGGGGGCAGCAGAACTGCTCCCTTGGACTTCTGGAGGGCAGACTTTGGCCTGTTTAGGAGACTGGTTGACAGAATCCTTTGGGAGGCAGTCCTGAAGGGCAAAGGGGTCCAGGAAGGCTGGATGATCTTCGAGAAGGAAATCTTAAAGGTGCAGGAGCAGGCTGTCCCCATGTGCCAAAAGACGAGCCAGCGGGGAAGACGACCAGCCTGGCTGAACAGAGAGCTTTGGCTGGAACTCAGGAAAAAAAGGAGAGTTTATGGCCTTTGGAAGAAGGGGCAGGCCACTCAGGAGGACTACAAGGATGTGGTGAGGTTATGCAGGGAGAAAAGTAGAAGTGCCAAAGCCCAACTAGAACTTAATCTGGCTACTGCTGTAAAAGACAATAAAAAATGTTTCTATAAATACATTAACAACAAAAGGAGGGCTGAGGAGAATCTCCATCCTTTATTGGATGCGGAGGGAAACATAGTGACAAAGGATGAGGAGAAGGCTGAGGTACTTAATGTCTTCTTTGCCTCACTCTTTAGTAGTAAGACCAGTTGTTCTCGGGGTACCCAGCCCCCTGAGCTGGGAGACAGGGAGCAGAATGAATCCAAGGGGAAATGGTTAGCGACCTGCTACACCACTTAGGCACACACAAGTCTATGGGGCCAGATGGGATCCACCCAAGGGTACTGAGGGAGCTGGTGGAAGTGCTCACCAAGCCACTTTCCATCATTTATCAGCAGTCCTGGCTAACCGGGGAGGTCCCAGTTGACTGGAAGTCAGCAAATGTGATGCCCATCTACAAGAAGGGCCGGAAGGAGGATCCGGGGAACTACAGGCCTGTCAGCCTGACCTCGGTGCCAGGAAAGGTTGTGGAGCAGATCATCTTGAGTGCCATCACGCGGCACGTACAGGACAACCAGGGGATCAGGCCCAGACAGCATGGGTTTATGAAAGGCAGGTCCTGCTTGACCAACCTGATCTCCTTCTGTGACAAGGTGACCCGCTTGGTGGATGAGGGAAAGGCTGTGGATGTTGTCTTCCTAGACATTAGTAAAGCCTTTGACAGCATTTCCCACAGCATTCTCCTGGAGAAACTGGCTGCTCGTGGTTTGGACGGGTGTACTCTTCACTGGGTAAAAAACTGGCTGGACGGCCGGGCCCAAAGAGTCACAAGCAGTGTTCCCCAGGGCTCGGGATTGGGGCCAGTTCTGTTTAATATCTTTATCAATGATCTGGACGAGGGGATCGAGTGCACCCTCAGTAAGTTTGCAGACGACACCAAGTTGGGCGGGAGCGTTGATCTGGTCGAGGGTAGGAAGGCTCTGCAGAGGGACCTGGACAGGCTGGATCGATGGGCCCAGGCCAACTGGATGAGGTTCAACAAGGCCAAGTGCCGGGTCCTGCACTTCGGCCACAACAACCCCATGCAGCGCTCCAGGCTTGGGGAAGAGTGGCTGGAAAGCTGCCTGTCGGAAAAGGACCTGGGGGTGCTGGTCGACAGCCGGCTGAACATGAGCCGGCAGTGTGCCCAGGCGGCCAAGAAGGCCAAGGGCATCCTGGCCTGTATCAGAAATAGCGTGGCCAGCAGGAGTAGGGAAGTGATCGTGCCCCTGTACTCAGCCCTGGTGAGGCCGCACCTCAAATACTGTGTTCAGTTTTGGGCCCCTCACTCCAAGAAGGACGTTGAGGTGCTGGAGCGTGTCCAGAGAAGGGCAACGAGGCTGGTGAGGGGTCTGGAGAACAAGTCTGATGAGGAGCGGCTGAGGGAACTGGGGTTGTTCAGCCTGGAGAAAAGGAGGCTGAGGGGAGACCTCATCGCTCTCTACAACTCCCTGAAAGGAGGTTGTAGCGAGGTGGGGTCGGTCTCTCCTCCCAAGTAACAAGCGATAGCACGAGAGGAAACGGCCTCAAGTTGTGCCAGGGGAGGTTTAGATTGGACACGAGGAAAAATGTCTTTACTGCAAGAGTGGTTAAACATTGGAACAGGCTGCCCAGGGAAGTGGTGGAGTCCCCATCCCTGGAGGTATTTAAAAGACGTGTAGATGTGGTGCTTAGGGACATGGTTTAGTGGTGGACTTGGCAGTGTTAGGTTAAGGGTTGGACTCGATGATCTTAAGAGTCTTTTCCAACCTAAACGATTCTATCATTGTATGATAAACAAATATCTTAGGGACACCATGTGGCTTTGAAAACCAGTGAAAGCCTTTGCAAGGAAAAAAGCATCATGTGACCTCTGGTCCCAGCTCACCTCTGGCCAGGCTGACTTCTGCCACCCTCCCTTGCCCTTCACTGATAAGATGAGGTAATTCAAGAATCAGCATGACACAAGTAGTAGGCTGCTCACCTTGCATGGTGCAATACTTTACTCCTCATTCTTGCAGACCCACATGGAGTCATCGCCAGATGTGCAGACCTGGCCTGAAGCCCGCTCGAGCACATGGTGCCTCTGGTTTCCATAGACAATGGATGGGATATAGAGGGAAGGAGGAACCAGACCCCTTTTGAGGACGTCGGTGGAGGAGATGGTACTCCAGGTCTTGTCCACCAGCACGTGGGAAGGGTGGGAGCAGTGTCCACCCCCCATGGACATAAACAGCCCATCTGAGCCAGCCTGAAGGCATCTCCCACTACCCTGCAGACTGTACCTGTCTGACTGGCAGTGACACAAACGAACCCCCCCCCTTCCCCCCGGCTGTAGCTAACAGTAATCCGACTGGGGAATCCCTCTCCTTTCAGATCCCCTGCCCGCCGTTACAAGCCCTGGGCGAAGGTGGCTCATTGCAGAGCGTCTGCCAGCAGCCAAAGCAACCAGCAACACCAGCACCAAGGACCCCAGCAGTCGGGGTTACCCTTGGCAAGTGCAGGCTCTGCAGATCAGGCTGTAACTAAGCCCTGGCTCATATGGGACCTGCTGAAGAGGAGGGGTCAGGTGGACCTGCAGGGCTCCTACTTGAAGGGCTTTATTGGTGGTGTGAGTTCGGGGGGACATAGCTGTCCATCACCCTCCAGAACACCAAATCTCTGCTTTGCCCCAGCCAGAGATCAGCAATACCCAAAAGGCAGTGAGAAACCATCTGCCCTAGGATCCTCCTCTTTTCTCCCTGAGGATCTCCAGAGCTTCTCCTAGGGACTGCCTCCTGCTCCCCCAAACTAGTGAAGCCTAAACAGAATCACAGAAGCGCAGAGTGGTTGAGGTGGGAAGGGACCTCTGGAGGTCATCTGGTCCAACCCCCTGCTCCAGCAGGGCCACCCACAGCTGCTGGCCCAGGACTATCTGGCTTCTGAATATCTCCAAGGATGGAGACCCCACAACCTCCCTGGGCAACCTGTGCCAGTGCTCGGTCACCCTCACACTCAAAAAGTGTTTCCTGATGTTCAGGGGGACCCTCCTGTGTCTCAGTTTGTGCCCATTGACCCTTGTCCGGTCACTGGGCACCGCTGGAAAGAGCCTGGCTCCGTCCTCTTTGCTCCCTCCCCTCAGGTACTTGTAGACATTGATGAGACCCCCCGCAGCCTCCTCTTCTCCAGGCTGAACTCAGCTCTCAGCCTTTCCTCACAGCAGAGATGCTCCAGTCCCTGAATCATCTTTGTGACCCTTCGCTGGGCTCTCTCCAGTATGTCCATGTCTCTCCTGTACTGGGGAGCCCAGCACTGGACACACCGCTCCAGGCGTGGCCTCACCGGTGCCGAGTGGAGGGGAAGGATCACCTCCCTCGACCTGCTGGCAATGCTCTGTCTAATGCAGCCCAGGACACCACTGGCCCTCTTTGCTGCAAGGGCACGTTGCTGGCTCAAGGTCAAACCCAGAGTGAACCTAATCCTGGAAGGGCAAGAGCCGGCCAGGGCATGGGGGAACCGGTCACTTTGGAGGGATGGAGAGGAAACCTTCATACAGAGAAGACATAGCCCAAAAGATGCCAGACTGTCCCCTCCTGTGAAGCCTCACCACCCCTCCACCCATTGCTCCTTTCTTCTGGTAACATCCGCAACCTGGGCCTGAAAATTCAGGAGCAGGAAGGCTACTTCCCAGCAACGTTCACCCTCTCATCTCCTCCAGGTCCCACTCCAAGGTGTTGGCAGGAGCCAGGCAAGGCTCAGGCTCCATCTGGCAAAGCTCTCTGGGGCTCAGGGCTGGTGTGTTCGCACAGGCTCATTTTCCCTTTGACCCGGGATGCCCAGGCATCGGACACTGCAGGTGGGACGTGAGAGCAGGTGAGCTGATGTGGTGGACGTTGCCAGACCTCACAGATGCTTGCAAAGGGGATGCATGTCCACTCTTAGCCCACTCCAGCCGGCTCTCACAATACGATGTGTTAAACCACCTTCATCATCAACTTAGGGGGTGTCACTAGGCTTTGCCCTGAAGTGGCCGAGAAGCAGGAACATGTCTTCTCCATCCCCCTCAAGGAAGAGGCAGCTATGGAGCGGCAGTGACTGCTGGGAGGGGGTTTCATCTTAAATGGCCCTTGGCAAGACTCGGCAGCACAGACATGGAGGTACCCTCTGGATCGGGATGGTCTGGAGATGATGCACACAGAGCTCTTCAAGGTAACTCCCAGAACCCATTAGCACCCGTTTGGCCTGTAGTGTCCTACTAACCTGATCCACACCAGCCCGCTTGTGGAAACCTCTTTGCTTTCTCCACGTCGTGTCTTCCCACCCCAAGAGAGGGATATGGCCATTGGAAAGGAAGGCTCCATCCACCTGCCTTCCAGCTCGCAGGGAAGACCCCTGCCTGCTGTGGGGTCCTGCCCACACTGGGCTGGCCTGCAAGCAGCGAACACTTGCGTGGCCCCTGTGTTTTAGGAAGGCAAAAGGAGTGGGTTCAAATGGTAGTGATGTCTGCGCTCAGCCCTGCCCGTATGCTGGGGAAAAATGAACTCAGCTCTGGGTGCTCTAGGAACTAGCTGAAAGGAAGGGAGTTTATTTGAAAGAAGACAAGCAAAAGCGAAGTAAATGAGGTAATGTTGAGTACCTTGCAGTATGAACTGCTCCTGGTCCTGCTAACGACTGCATCTTGGCCAGCAGCAACGTCCTGGCCTTTCAGTAAGGGCCTCCGTAGCAGACAGACTCTGGACTTGGTCTGCTGCTGACAGGAGACTCCACAGAGTCCCCTGCTCTTCTTCCTTGAGTTGCAAATCCAGGGTGAAAGCCACCATCTCAGATTAGGGTCACCACCCCACTGAGACCTACTTATTTGGCCCAGACTTTTGCACTTTATTACGGTCACAAGCTTCCTTCCACCTCCTCCCCCTTTTTCACAGGTATCATTTTGAGCTGAGATGGTTCACCCTCCTCGCCGGTTGCAGCTACTGGTGGTGTGGGCCTCAGCACATCTTACCTGCATATGGGAACGCTGCAAGATGTTTGGCCAGCAAATATATAAAGGAGTTTGGCCATCAGGAGATAACTACCCAAAATGGACTGCACTCAGTAACACCCCTCTTGTTTTCAGAAGGACACGCTGATGATGGTGAGACACTAGATTTTACCTGAAGCAGCTCAGGTTGTGGTTGTAGCTGGTGTTTCTCCAGGAGATTTTCACCTCTGACAGGGATGGAAGACCCATCGGGACACAAAATTCTGCTGGCAATGCAGGAGTGGGAAGATCAGGTTTGCCCACAGCTACGTGCAGCTGGCTCAGTCGCTGCAGTGCTTCGAAGCCTCTCTGCACACCCTCCTTCAGAGACCTCCTGGTCAACCCAGCCTGAACCTCCAAAAATTTGGCTGCTGCTTCTCCCCCCCAGCTCCTAAGCCCAGCTCAAGTTTCTTGGCTGGCTGGCTGGGAGCCGACGGGTGGCTGCTGGGTCCTGGATGCTTTTTTAGTGCCAGTGGCTCCAGCTGGTCTGCCTGTGCTGGGGAGAGTTGGTAGGGGAGGGAGTAGGAAAACAGCATAGGAAAAAGATGTGACTGTGGCTCCATTTTGTAATCCAAGGGTGCTCTGGTTTTAATCTAGCTTGGGAAAACCCTGAGGGATGTCTCTGCAAGGAAAATAAAGAGAGAGAGCACTGAGTTGTCAAGGTCAACCGGCTCCTCGTGTTTCAAGAAAGGGCAGGACTTGCAGCAGGGCTGAGCCACAGACAAGGCTCTGCTCGAGCTGCAAGGCAAAAGCAAGCCCGAGGCGGACTCCCACGGACCGAAAGCACAACCCATGCTATTTCCATCGTGCTGTGGGTGAACCGAGGCCAGGACAGCCCCTATGGACAGGCTGCATCGGTCACTCACCCTGGCTTCAACCTCTGCCCTACAGCCTGGATGAGCAAGACCTTGGACACCATTAATGCACCAAGGTCTGGAGGACCCAGAGCTTGGCTGAAGTTTGGCCCAACAGCACATTTACGTGCCAGCGATGGGGAAGGTGGCAGAGCATGGGCTTGAGCAAGACCCTCTTCACTACCCGCACGGGTGGGCTGAGAGTTGCATCAGTTCAGTGCTATGGTTCCCCTTGTGAAGATGTCGCTGCCCGGGAAGAAATGTGCTTACACCCGTGCAGCACATCCCTACGCAGGCGAGACACACCATCATGCTTATAGCAACGCGGTGCTCCCCCAAGGAGAAGTCATGTAAGGAGCAGGTCTGAGGGCAGTAAATCCTTTGAAACCCAATCTCCGTACAGAAAATGGGGGACCTGAAAGCCCACCCAAGGTCCCAGCCTCCCCACTCCACATCCAGGTGAGATCCTGGCTCACATCAGCCCCTTCCCCACCGTGCCATGCTTGCCATGCAAGTAAAGCCCCACAGGGCTTAAAACCAACCAGCCTCCACTTGGTCTCGTGTCAAGAGAGACACTTCTTCCTGGCCCAAAGGGAGTTTCTGGGCCACCCAGGAGCTTTCATCCTGCTTGGTTTTGTCCCTTCCCCACCCTAGTCTAGTCACAAGCCAAGGACATAACTGGGAAGCCGTGCGCACGTACCCACGCCTCTGCAACCCTTCCCAGCACGGGGCTCTGCCCACTGCCTCCAGGCTTCAGCCAGTCAGGAATATTTGGACAGACCTGTCTTCCTTCCCCCCCAAAATTACAGAATGTATAGATATGTATCTCGGCAGGATTGCCTTCCCCAGCTCAGGGGAGTTGGGGAAGGTTTGATGTTCTGTAAACATCCCATTTTGCACCCTCCTAAAACGCAGTATTTTTGGGGGGGAGGATGTTTTTTTTGGTTGGGTTTTGCTGTTTTATTTCAGGTTTAACGATTCTTGTTGCATTTGCAGTAGCTATTGTACCAACAGTTTGGGGTGTTTTACCTCCCTGGGAGAAGGATTCAAAGCTCAACCTTTCCTTTAGGACACACAGACCGTTTCCTTCCCAGATCAGGGGTATCTGCAGGGCCCCTTGTTCCTGCATCACCATATAAATCCTTGGCAATGGGCGGGTAGGTCTCGTCCTCTGTCCCACAAGCATCCACCTTCTCTCCAGCAACAGCAGAGGCTGGAGGCAGCTCATCACATGGCAGAGATGCTCTCCATAGGGAGCCCAGTACAGCCCGAAACCACCCTCTCAGAAATCACGTCCCGAAATTATTTCTCCCTGTGCCAAGTTCCAAGTGCCTTTTCCCCCACCTCGTGGGTTTGAACGGAGATGGGGAGGAAGGCAAAGTGTTAAAGAGGTGAAGCAGGAGACCTCTGGGACCTCCCACCTGCAGCTTGGAAGGAGAAAGAATGAGGAGGCTGAAATCAGACACTGGATCTTTCCATAACGAAATGGCCCAACACTGCCAAGAGGGTTTTTTCCACTGTACAGCTACTACAGGGTTGATGACAGGAAAGCTAATTATATCAACATCCTGTTTACCCGGCAGCGTGGAACGAGAGCCCAGATATACTTGGGCTGTGAGGGCATACTCTGATCCGGTTGCATGAAAGAAAAATCTCAGCCATGCGTCCAGGTCATTTTCTTCTGCAGGTGAAGTGCTACCTGCTCCCACTGCCCCAAACCTTTGTTGGTTTGCCCAAAAAGAGATCCTGGAAAGCAAATCGTGCAATGTCTACCTTGTTCAGTTCCCGCTGAGAACGGCTCACAGAGCTGGGAAGTTGCTTACCCTGCTCTTGTTGGAGCACATGGGGTTTATTTAAATCCCTGTGGGTTCCTGCTAACCCTGCAGCGAGCCCCAGCCCAAAGCTGGGGAGGGAGCTTTCCCTGGGAACACCCTGACCAAGCAATACTTTGCAGAAGCAAAACACCCAGCAAAAACCACCCAACAAGACAGGGCACCTTGCCTCAGTTTCCCTCTCTGTCAGAGCTATATCCAACAGACTGGTGCCCTTTTCCCATCCCCTCCTTGCCCCACACCTTACATTTCTGGTTGGCAGGCAGCTGGGTGTGCTGGCAGGGTCCTCTCCAGACTTGGTTGTGGTTTCAGCCTTTCCACCAGATTGCTTCACATCAACCACGGCCCCTCTGCTCATCTGCTGCCGTCCTGCTCTTTTTTGACATTTCCCAGCACTTCACTTTTCCTGTTAAGTCTGAAACATCATGGGACAGCCCAGGAACAGCAGGGCTGGAGGAAGGAGGAGGCCACAAGCAACGAGCCTTCTCCATCTCCCTCCACTCCCTGGCATGTTGCCACCATACCCTGCGCCTAAAGACCTTGAGCTTGTTACGGATTACGGGTTATGGTGAGCATTCACTGGCAGCAGAGCGAGTGCCATTCTGTTGGCTTTCCCCCCTTCAATATCAGCATTTCAGAGCACCTGTTAAATGTGAACCCAGAGAATTCAAGTAATTTGTACAAGCCTGGAGAAACCATCCAGGACCAGAAAGTGTCCATTTACTCTGTCCCTTCTGCTGGCTCAGAAAACAGCAGGAGAAAGCATCTTCTCCTACCCTTTCCTGGGCAACAGAGCCAGTGGTGTGACGTGGTGTAGAGAAAGAGCTGGAAGGAACAAATTCCTGAGGTAGGGCTAGAGCTGCCAGCAGTCCAAGGAAAGTGCTCAGACCTGCCTCCAGATGTCATAAGCTGCCAGCACATTTGTCCCCGAGTATCAGAAATGAATAGAACAGAATACTTCAGCTGGAAGGGACCTACAATGATCCTCTAGTCCAACTGCCATATCGTATTGAAGAAGCCAAGAGAGAAAGAGATGGAGATCCACATCTGGATCTGAATTTACTCAAAATTTCAGAGGCCTCAGCAGAGTTTGGGGTTGGGCCCACCCTGGTGAGAGCCCATAGGGTGGGCAATGGTCTCTGTAGCTACCCTTTAATGCCTTCAGCCTTTCCTTACAGGCGATGTGCTCTGGACCCTAACCATCTTGGGGTAGCAAAACAAAGTTGCTGGACTGCTGGAGGTCCTGCCTTCCATGGCAAATCAAGCCAAGGTCCCGCCACCTCCCCATTATTAGTGATCCTCCAGCATTTTTAGTGAGGGCTATGTTATGAACGGTGAGCGCCTGGTACCTTTCCAAAGTACAGTTACCTCCAGCCTCCTTCAGATCCTGCTACAATTTCCAAGAGTTGTGCAACAGCCAAAATATGGCACAGTGCTGTGGAGCACTGCTGCATGGTCAGATGTCCCCTCTCAGATGGGCTGCCTTCAGCAGCCAGGCTGCAATAATCACCTTTGCATTAACATCTAGATATTATGAAGCTTAATGACTCAGTTCTCACAAGGTACTCTGAAAAAAGACAGTGAAGAAGTACAGATAGGCAAAGAGCAAGGAGAACTTCAAGGACCAGTATCAGAAATAGTGTGGCCAGCAGGAGCAGGGAAGTGATCGTGCCCCTGTACTCGGCACTGGTGAGGCCACACCTCAAACACTGTGTTCAGTTTTGGGCCCCTCACTACAAGAAGGACGTTGAGGTGCTGGAGCGTGTCCAGAGAAGGGCAACGAAGCTGGTGAAGGGTCTGGAGAACAAGTCTGATGAGGAGCAGCTGAGGGAACTGGGGTTGTTTAGCCTGGAGAAGAGGAGGCTGAGGGGAGACCTCATCGCTCTCTACAACTCCCTGAAAGGAGGTTGTAGCGAGGTGGGGTCGGTCTCTTCTCCCAAGTAACAAGCGATAGGACGAGAGGAAACGGCCTCAAGTTGTGCCAGGGGAGGTTTAGATGGGATATTAGGAAAAATTTCTTCACCAAAAGGGTTGTCAAGCACTGGAACAGGCTGCCCAGGGAAGTGGTGGAGTCCCCATCCCTGGAGGTGTTTAAAAGACGTGTAGATGTGGTGCTTAGGGACATGGTTTAGTGGTGGACTTGGCAGTGTTAGGTTAATGGTCGGACTTGATGATATTAAAGGTCCTTTCCAACCTAAATGATTCTGTGATTCTATGACCCTCACAATCATTCATTTCCAAAAAACAAGACCCAAGATCCACATCTCAGCCAAGTCTGAGTCAAGTCTGTTTTAAGGATTTTGTTCCTCTTGTCAAAGGAAGACCCAGTCCTAATTAATGTTAGGCCAAATGCCATGGCCAAGACTTCAGGAGACCACTCTTGTTGCCAAATCCTCTTCCTTCCTTCCTTCATGTCAGCTGCAAAACTGAAATGACCATGTTTTTTTCCAGGCCTTATTATAAATTAGCAAGGCTACCCAGGTGTATTTATTATCCCGCAACACAGAAACGTCATTGTAAAACACCATGGCCGACCATTTCAACCTTCTCTCAAGCCCTCTTTCATCAAGACCATCTGAAGAGAAGGGGGAGGTCGCTCCTCAGGCCCTGTGACATGTGTTGCCTCATAGCGTACCAAAAGATGTGGAATCAAAAACATGAATTGCAAAGCCTGGCAGTCCCAGCAGGCTCTGGGGTGGGATGTGGCTGCACATCGGGGACCCCAGGGCCACAAAGAAGCTCAGGTCACCATCTGCAGGGGGCTGGCCGGTATGACAGAGGACCAAAGGGACATGCACACCCTTTCAGAGCAGCATCTGGAGACCAAGAGCTAAGATAGCGTTATGAGTCTGTGCCTGCACCAGTGTCCTACGTGAGCCACTGCACCCTAATGTAATGGGGTCTGGGTCAGACTGCCTTTTCCACTGAAAAATGTGGAATTAGGTGGCCAGAAGAACTCATGAATTTGGCAAATTGCTCTGGCCAGATGAAAAGAAGAAGAAAAAAATACACAAAAGTAGGGGGGTGTTCAGAAAAGTCAACATCTGCCACAGCTTATCCACACCAGCAGTACTAAATCAAAACAGAGTTAAGGCTAGAAACAAAAGCAAAACAACTCTTTTGTTTTGGGTCAGATTTCCTTTTCTTTTTTTCCAGTCTCTGTTTTCAGTGGAGGGGGTTCTTCTGTTTATTTAGTTTGTTTGACTCAGCCCCAAAATTCCTTTTGATTTTGGAGTGCAAGCTGAAGGCAAAACTTGGTTATTTGCACAGCTGCCTGCGCGCCCCGCCGCAGAGCATGAGCCCCTTGTGTTGGAGGGCGTAGGGACAGCCACTTAGGGTCAACCCAGAAGTGCCACACGAGAGGTCCTGTGACAGAGGAGCAGAAGGGACGGCCACAGCACGTCCCAGCCTTTCCCTTGTCCTCCAGCGTCCCCCTGTAACTCACGGTGCTGTGCAAAGACAGGAGCGTGGTGAATTCATAGAATCATAGAATCATGGCATGGTTTGGGTTGGAAGGGACCTCTAAAGGCCATCTAGTCCAACCCCCCTGCCGTGGGCAGGGACATCTTCAACTAGATCAGGTTGCTCAGAGCCCCGTCCAGCCTGACCTGGAATGTTTCCAGGGATGGAGCATCCACCACCTCTCTGGGCAACCTGGGCCAGTGTTTCACCACCCTCAGCATCAAAAATCTCTTCCATATATCTAGTCTCAATCTCCCCCCCTTTAGTTTAAAGCCGTTCCCCCTTGTCCTCTCGCAACAGGCCCTGCTAAAAAGCTTGCTGCCATCTTTTTTATAAGCCCCCTTTAAGTACTGACAGGCTGCAAGAAGGTCTCCCCGAAGCCTTCTCTTCTCCAGGCTGAACAACCCCAACTCTCTCAGCCTTTCTGCCTCCAGCTGCTCTCCCAGCCCCAGGCTCTTGGAGGTCCTCTGCTAAATCTACCAGCCCCATGGGGATGTCCCAGGTGCCCCAGGGCATTGCCCCGAAGAGCAACGTTGCCTCTACTGGATTGAACCTCAGGGAGGGAGGGAGCACTGGATCCATAAAATGCACTTCTCTGGGACTGAAAAGGAATTTCAGGAAGACGTAAAGAGTGTCAGGGCAGCTGCCTACAGCCCTTTCTCCCTTTTCCCTGATTGCAGGAAGGAGCAGCCCTGCTATGCCGGGAAGAGGCTGCAGCGGGCACGTGGCCAACGGAGGCGAGTTTGCTGCCAGCCAAGGACGAGATCTGCTCAAGGACAGAACCCCATCCTTGGCAAGTACTGCTGCTATAGTGAATGCAAGGACCTTCCCCCCTTCCCCCCCCCCCCCCCCCCCCCGACTTTCAGGGCCCCCTCCGATGCACGAGGAACGAAACGACTGCAGAAAACAGCTGGAAGCTTCCCTCCCCACCCAACGGGGGCAAAACATTTTTTTTTTCTCCTAATCTCATTCTTGCAAAATGCTGAACTATTTTAGCTGAAACTTTCCAAAAACATTTCAGCCTGGAGGCAGCCAGCCAGCCTGCAGAAAAAGTAGAGTCTGGCACAGTTATCAGTAATTAAAAACAAAGTTTTATAATAATAGGAAACAAGGAGCATGCTAATGATAGATACCAGCTCCCCCTTTAGACAGGCGGCACCTCACTGGCCACTGAAATAGAGCTGCCCTGGGGCACCGAAAGGGAGTGAGTTACGGATGGATGGATGGATGGATGGATGGATGGATGGATGGAGCAAAGTGGTAAGAAAACAGAGAAGCCTGTTCCCCACTCAGGACAAAGGGCAGGGTACTCTTCATGTCCTCCAGATAAAGCCCTACCAGCACAACCATGGTCAGAGGAGGTCCTCTCAGCCCCTTCTCCATGGGCATCAGACACACTTCAGGCTGCCCTTTGCAGCTGCCCTGCGGCCCGTGGTACTGGTGTGTCCTGGTTTTGGCAGGGATAGAGTTAATTTCCTTCCTAGTAGCTGGTACAGTGCTGTGGTTTGGATTTAGGATGAGAACAATGTTGATAACACAGCGATGTTTTAGTTGTTGCTGAGCAGTGCTTACACTAGTCAAGGACTTTTCAGCTTCCCATGCTCTACCAACTGAGAAGGCTGGAGGTGCACAAGGAGCTGGGAGGGGGCACAGCCAGGACAGCTGACCCCAACTGGCCAGAAGGACATTCCATACCATGGGACGTCATGCTCAGTATATAAAGCTGGGGGAAGAAGAAGGAAGGGGGGGACGTTTGGAGTGATGGCGTTTGTCTTCCCAAGTAACCATTACGCGTGATGGAGCCCTGCTTTCCTGGAGATGGCTGAACACCTGCCTGCCCATGGGAAGCAGTGAATGAATTCCTTGTTTTGCTTTGCTTGCATGCGTGGCTTTTGCTTTACCTATTAAACTGTCTTTATCTCAACCCACGAGTTTTTCTCACTTTTACCCTTCTGATTCTCTCCCCCATCCCACCGGGGGGGAGTGAGCAAGCGGCTGCGTGGTGCTGAGTTGCCGACTGAGATTAAACCACGACATGGTGTCATCAGTTGTCAACTCACTCGGAGAAGGGGTGGGGATGCAAACCAATCCATTTCAGAGTTTTCCACCAGGAGCCCTTGGCCTTCTCCAGACCATGAGCAGCTCCTGGGGCACCAGTCTGCGCAGAGGTGATGCCTTCTCTGAACTGCACGCAGAATCACAGGGGGATCACGCGTGGCCTTTCAACGCTGGGACCATGGAAGATGGTGTGTTCAGCAGAAAACCAGTCTCTTGTTTTGAGAAGAAGAACATTTCCTTCCCTTTAAATTGTTTCCTTAATTTCTTCGTTGCTTCATTTTGTTTTTTGACATTTTCTGAACCATTCTGTCATAATCAGGCCTATCACATTAAAAACAATATGTTTGTGTCTCACATGGAGTTCAGTGCCCTAAAACACTCCCTGCCCAGGACTGTCCTTGCCACTGCTCGCCCTTTCACACAGCCAGTCACACTCTCTCGACTGTTAGAGAGAAGAAGGGTGACCGTCTTCAGTGCGACGCTCCGTTTCTGCATGGCCAACATATTTGTGTTACCAGCACTTCTGGAAGGAGTCCCCAGATCAGCAAGACGCACTCCCTTCACGTTCCCTCTGGGGTACATGGATTGTCCCTCTGTCCCTCTTCGCTTTATTCTGAAATAAGAGGGTTGCTTTGGGACCTAGCAAGGGGACAGCACTACCAAATTAATTCAACACTGCAGAAACAAGTCTCTGCATGGGTAGCTTGCTCCCAAGGCACAAAGCAGTCCTCTTTGCCCTGGGAAAAGCAGGCTCATGACCCACAAGCCCCCAATACGTGTGAAGACCACCAAAAGCCTCACCAGGATGCAGTCCCAAATCGCACAGACTGACCTGGGGTTTCCAGCCAACTCGGGCACTGAACACACATGGAAACATCATTGCAGAGCTCTGGGCTTGCTCACGCCAGAGCTGGTGCGCCAGGGAGAAATGCAGCTGGAGACTGTAATCCAGCGACAGACAGCTGGAGGGTAGCAGATTTCCATCGTAACCACAAAACGTCAGAATTGCAGATACAGCAAAAGCTGTGAACAATGTGAAAATCTGCTTTGGCCAAGAACATTTACATCTCATTTGGGATCAGCAGGACGGACAGACCAACACGTTCAGACCTCAGGGACGTTGACTCAGGAATTCTTGGATTGTTGAAGTACCTCGTTTGGGCTTTTTTTGGCCTGTCTTCTTGCTTTTGAACCATTAGGTCCTATCTTTTCCGCCTCCTCTGTACAGCTGAATGGACCAGACATTTTTCTTGCACGAAGACGTATTCACGCAGTATTCTTGTGAACACTCACACAAGTCAGGGCAGTAAGAAAAAGCACCAGAGATCCCAGTCAACAGCCAACGTCGTCTGTCTCCCTGGTGTATTGTTCTTAATTAATTTCTATCATAATTTTTCTATCAGTTGCTTTTATTGCTTTGGTTCCTAAGCTATCCTTTCACGGGCCAAGATCACTTTGTGCAAGATGCAATGCAACGAAAAACAGTTTCTGGTGCAAAGAGATAAGATTTCCACTACATTTTCAAGCTATATTTCGAGTTTGCACCAAACTTCAAGAATTGGGTGAGATTTCAAACCTTTGGGCTCTTGGACAGTGGAGTGATAGAGAAGTCGGGTCAGCATCCCAAAAGGCACATCTGAAATATATCCAGCATGATATATTTCATGGATATATGGGTGCATCTCCCACCAAGGAGCCAGAAGATGCAACGACAGCTTCGGGCATGATCGTTGCCTGCAGGGAGGCACGGTCAATCCCCCGGCCCTTCTTCTCCCGATTCCCATACCCCTCTCCATCGGTGCCCGAGCGGAGGGGAGGTCTGTTGTAGCTGGGACAGCTGCGTCCATCACTGCAGGAAATCCTGTGGCGAGAAGGGACCGCGTCTGGGAGAGGAAGGCAGGCAGGGGAAATGGGGCTGTCAGGATTCAAAGCAAATATCCTGTGCCAGCCGTGTCGCAGGCCCTGTGACGCTCGTGTCTCCACCAAGGTTTGATGAGATTTGGCTCGGGGCCTAGCCCCGTTTTGGGTCCTTTTTTTTAAAAAAAATATATATTTATTTGCTTTAAAGCTCCCTTCTGCGGAAATCTCTCTTCCATCCCCCTGCTCGCGCCACTCTCCCTCCCATTGCTGCACTGAGTTGCCCAGTCTCTGCAGAGCACGGCTCCGACTACTGAACCCCAACAGCCACCGGCTCCACTCCCCCCCTAGATGCGACCCTCCAGAAATGCTTCCCACCCCGTGCTCCCTCCGCGACAAGGCAGTGCCTCCAGCCTGGCACAAGGCCTGGGAAGGGGGCAAGACCCAGCGCTCTGATGGATCTGGGAGACCTGGTAAAACCCTGGCTTTGCGAAAAAAACCAAGCCGGACTTCAGGTTGCAATGCTCACTGGTCCATCACTCCTGCTAACTCCAGGGTTTCTGCAGCTTGGCCATCATCTGTTTCTGCAGCAGAAGGGGACTCAGGCATGTGGTCCGTCAAGAGCCAGATGCTGGCTTGCAGCCCTCCAACTGGTTTCTCAGGCTACCTGGTCAATGGAGGCAGTGGGGTCTCCTTCCACCATCCCTGAAGGTCCAACATGGGGTCCTTCGAGCACGACACATGCATCCACACAGGGATGCCGGTCACCCCTTTTATCTCCCCATCTCCCCCCTCCTCCGTCTCCCACATAAACCAGCTCCCTGTGCCTTGGCCAGATGCTAACCTCACCCACTGCTCAGACAGCATCATGGATACATCCCTCCTGCAATGACCCCATCTCCTGGCCCACAGGACCTCCAGCCTGGGACCTCCTCCCTGGTCCTATACCCCTCACTAAGCAACTCCTTGTCCCTGGAGCAGCTCCCAACACACTTTCTCCTGCTGGGAAAGAGGAAACAAAGGTCTTTTCTGTCCTCCCCACTACACAACCTCCTCACAGTTGTAGGTCCAAGTAGTAGGTTCAAGTCTAGAACACTTTGAAGATGGGGCTGAAGTAAGGGGGGGAGGTGGCAAGACCCCAAGCTTCAAATGGCAAAAACTTCCCAAAGACAGGGATCTCAGATTCATAACTAACATAGCTCCTCACTCCAGATAGTCCACAGGAATTTATCTGGATGAATGGAGTTAGTAGCTGGCCCCCAAATCCACCCCTCCTTGGAGAGCCAGCCCCAAGACATGTAGCCCACGAAGGAATTTGGTGTCAGCTGCAGACGTCAGCCTGGACGTGAGGACCTGTACGTGGACCAGCCCGCAGCGAAGCCTGAGTTTGGGTCTTCCTCCAGAGTCTGTGCAGATGATGATGGGGTAAATATACTGAAAAACTCAGCAGGGCAGCGCTGTTGTCTTCACGCTTAGCATGAAGCTAAAACAACCCCGTCTGTCCTATTGACACGGACCAGAGCAAAGCATCAGTCTCCATGCAAAGCATCGCTGGCAAAGATTTTCAAATACAGGTTGCCAAAGCTTAGTGGCAGTGCCGTGAACACTGAGCTGTTTGCAGGCAAGAAGAGCTGCCTCTGACCTTCGCTGCCGATGGAGGAAGGGGAAAGGGGAGCATCCATGGAGGTCCTCCCAACCCCAAGCGCCCCGGACAAGAGCTGCACACCCTGCACAGCCCTTGCGACGCCGGAGACATCTCCGCCCCACCAGCACTGCTGTGCTTCTGGATATAGCCACTAGAGGATGGCAATGTCCTAGGCCACCCGCCGCACGCTGGAAATCACCGCGATCCGGCTTTGGAAACCGGCTGTACAGGGGATCCCATCAGCACCGAGGCCACCAGAAACACCCATCCCGCATCACTCGAGTCCAAATCACAACCTGAAAATCCCCAGCCCTCAGCTCTGCTTCACACCCCAAGCAAAGGCAGCCCCTTTGGAGACCGGTAATTGAGATTTTACAGGGGATCAGCCCACACGTGCTCCCTGGTCCCCTCGCGAGGGGACCTGAGTTACCTGGTGCATTTCCAGATGTTACTGTGTCCCGTCCCCCCCCAGTTTTTGTGACCACAGGATGGTCAGAGCCCCGTCACCAGAGAGTCCCTGCCACCTCCACGGTTTTCTTGCATCCACCATCAGATGGTTTGACCAGAGCAATGACCCTCTGGGCTCTCCGTGGGGCCAGGACTTCCAGCAGAAAGGAGGGAGCCTGGTGAGCCAAGGAGATGGAGGCAGCCCAGCACCTCGACCCCAGCATCCCCCCAGCACGCTTTGCAGGGAACCTTCAAGGCAAATAAATGTCTGGGAATGACACATGCCAAAGTAAAAGCCTGACTGTGCCAAAAAAACATCCTGTCTGAGGCACAGCTCAAAGAAATATTTCTCCTCAGGAGGAAGCATGAAAACCGAGCTGAGCTGCAGAATGAGATGAGCTGTGTCACCTTTGAACAAGGACCCGTTGGGGAGTAAAACAGCATCAGTTGTTTCAAAACAAGATCATGGTCATGAGTGTGATCAAACTTGAGGCTGTGCGCGCCTTATTCCCGGGTGCGCATCGCCCTGCTGCGGCCACGGCGCGGGTGATCCTGAACGATTCACTGGGAGCCAACCTCTCCTCTCCCCTGGGGTTGAATTCTGCCCCGTGTTGCAAGCGTTTTGCTCCGAGCAGAGCAGAAAACGTTCAGTTCCTGGTGGGTTTGAGCAAAGCAACCAGGATAGCCTTCCTAAGACATTGGGAAGAATTAATTATCTCAATATGCAAATAGATCTCAGTATGCAAGTAGATAAAATCTGCTCATGCCTGCCCTGAAGTGAATATTGGCAGCGATGATGACCTCTTCCCCCAGCTCGGGGACAGCTGCGGTTTCCCCTTCCCTTCCACCGAGAAGATAGACCCGGCTACGCTGAGCGTGTCCCGGTCAGCCTGGTGGATCTGCCGGGCTGGCCCCAGTACACCAAGATCTCTCACGGACTGGGGAGCCCAAAATGGGATGTGGTGTCCAGATGTGGTCTTGCAGTGGTCCCAGATCCTGCTCTGCAGACTTCGAGCCTGTCCCAGGACGTGGCATTCGCCTTTGCTGAACTTCAGGAGGGTCCTGTTGGCCCTGTTCTCCATCCTGCTGAATGTGGTGTCACCCACAGAATGCAAAGACCCACCATCGGCTCTGGGAATGCCCAAGACAAACCTCAGGAGGCTGGGGAAAAAAAAAAAAAAAGCTCCTCGAGTCCCCCAGGGCCCCCCACACACGTCGGGGACACGTTGCTTTGGCCGTCTGCACCAGCCATTGGGTGCTTTTGGGGGCTGGAGGGGCACGGTGATACTTCGCCATTCCCGGGCCGTATCCCAGCCCCAGGGAGGGGGACCCGGCAGCACAGCATCTGCCCGCAGCGTCCCCGAAACACTTTCCCACTGCTAATTAAAGCCTCTGACGCCAGTGTTTTGATGTCAAGTGGTTGCAAAACACCTGGGGGTGTCCAGGGCTTCACACCGCGTCAAGGGCAGGGATGGAAATAGATCCCCCAAATCCCTGCTCCCCGCTCCCCTCCTCCCTCCTCGCGGCCATGCCGGTGGCCTCCAGCCTGGCATGGGAGAGATGGAGGGAGCCGCTGGCCCTGGGGAAGAGGTTGTCCTCCTCCAAAAAAAGGGGCAGGTGGTAGCAGAAGCAGCACGGATCAGCACTGCTGATCTCCCACCCTGTGGTGCCTTCAGAGGTGGACCTCAGCTCGATGTCCCCTGCCACCCTCATACGGACCATCTAACCAAGCATCTGGACCCCTTTTCGCTCCGGTGGGGATTTTCAGATGGTGTCTCAGCTTTCTCCACACAAACAGAGTTATAAAAAGATACAGCAAGACCTGAGGTTCATCCAGCAAATTCCTCCTAGCAAGAAGAGTAGGTTTTCACAAGGGACCAGGCTGAAGTTTCAGACCCAGAGCCAAGTCCAGATGAGTCAAAGCTCCCTACCAGTTTGCCAGCTGGATGTGATGCACCCCAGTTTTATGGGAAAGGCATCCGGCCAAGAGGCAGATGAAGCGTTGCCCAGGTCAAGCGCTCCTCACCCGTGCACAAAACGGGGCATTGGCTACGTGAATGGAGGCAGGTGCCTCCTCCGCGGGATCGGTCTTCTCCATCGATCGTAAATAATCCCGAAGATGCTCAGCTTAAAAACTTCTGCTACCCCACAGCAAAGGCCGTGGCTGGAAGGGCACTATGAGCTCTCCTGGCTCTCCCTGGGGCTGGTGGGACAGCCGGTAAAGAGCAGCTTCTGGAGCCCCCCAGGGAGGGTGGCTCTGCTGCAGCACCCAGGTTCAAGATGGCCTTTGGCCAAGTGCTGAGCGAGGTTACCCAGCGCGACTGCCCAACGCCGGCCTCAAAAGTCTGAGGACACGTCCCGAGTTTTCTGGGTCAACCCAGCGAGACGGGCCTCTCCCAAGGCCTCGGGACAACTTTGTGTTGAGCTGCAGGTCTCCTAGCCCGGCTCTGCAGAGGTAATATTGCTCTCCAGTTCAAGCCAAAGCTCTCACCTTGAATTCTCTAATTTTTGAGGAGCTGGGAGTTTTCCAAGGCCTCCTGCTCTCTCCTCTCCATGCGACGGTGTCCCACACATTTCCCATGGGACCTGCTGATCTTTTCTCCCTCTATTCCCAAGGGCAATGTGAAAGACCATCACTCAGTGCCCTGAGAAGGACAACATTATGAAGCTGGATGGCTCTGGGGAGAACAGGTCAACCCAGTGGACCATGCCTCAGTTTCCCCAGCTATCAAAAGAGGATTAGTTCAGTTCCAGCATGTCATGAGGCTCAGAAATAAACACCAGTGGGGCAGGACCGAGCATCACGCGGGTGATGGCTTATCTGGGCTGCTCCCAGTGCCACCCAGGAAGGGGAGATCTGGTGAAGCCTTGCCTTCCCAATTAGCTGGGTGATGGGCAGGGATGTCACGGGAGCAGACGTGTGGCGCACTGGGTTTCCCTACACCCAGAAATTACTCCAATTGCTGAGCCCCAGTTCTTCCAGTCTCCCCATTCACCCAGAAGGTAAATGCAGAGAGGGTTTATGGGGAGAGTCCCAGTGCCACACCTGCCCTACAAGACCTGCCACCCGCACGTCAAGGTGACAGGAGAGGTGAAGCCCTTTCCTGGCATGACCAGTTTGCGAAGATGCTTCTGGGCTGGGATTTGTCCTGCTGGAGAGGTGTTTGCAGGAGGATTTCATAGCAGAGTGGAGAAAAACACCTTAAGCATGCCCCCCATCAACCTATCTATGAAGCCCCGAGCCCACCCAAGAGCAAGGACATCCCCTTCCAGGGCTTTCATCCACATTTTACACTTGGGGACACTGAGGCACAGGGATGCCGCTTGGCCAGAGAGCTCCCAGCCGGCGTTTTTCTGTGAGCCTTGGAGGATTTTGGGGTGCAGTCGGGCTCTTGCATTTTCTCTCGTGTTCTTGGCCCAGTCGGTGCAGAGCGAGGGATGCCGACCTCGCCATCTGCTCCCTCCTTGCGCAACCGCCTTAATTACAGCTTCGGCGGAGGATCCCACCTCTGCCTCCTCACCCACTGCCATTTCTACTTGGGTCATTGCACGCTGATTTATGGCCGCGCGAGCAGCTATAATCCCCGGCGAGGAGTTAACCTTCTCCTGTTACAGGGCCGGGATGGCTCCGGGGAGATCGCTTGGGATCGTTTCCCATGGTGTGGGGTAACGAGACGTCTGGGTTTCTCTCCCCGGGCTCACGTTGCAAACCCAGCTCTGCCACTTCCCACTGGCATCCCACGCTCAATCCCGAAAATTTCCCTATGTGACTGTGATGCCAACTTCCCCCAAAAAATCCGTTCCCCTCCACGGCTGGCCAGGGCCAAGGGAGGCTTTGCAAGGAGCATCATAGCTGTTGTCTGCAGGTGGCACGGGAAGTCCCTTGTCACCCTGCTTTGGTGCAGGGGGGTGATGACGGCGCTGGGAGCTGCAAACTCCCCTCGGGGCGTAAAGGCAGACCCAGAAGCTCAGCTCAGGTCTCGGGGTGACCATCTCATCATGCCGCTGCCAGCGTCAACACCGTGTTTGCAGGCTGCTTTGGCGTCTAGGTCCAACGAGGAGGTTCAGCAAGAGAAAAACCGGTTAGAAATGACCCGTGGGCAGGATTTGCTACCCAGCAAGTCCCCGGCTCCCTCCTCAGATGCCGGGTAGGGGAGCAGCCGGAGCTGGAAGGTGCTCAGGGCAGGGACTCCATCTTGCTGTAAACAGGCAAAATTTTCCGTAAACACAAGGCAAACAGCTCTGAGAAAGGCCAAGACCCACAACCCCCCAAAAAACCCCCCTTGGAGGGGCGAGCGTTGGAGGAAGAGCTAGAGAAGAGCCATTTCAGGTGGCCTCCCCTGCTGATGCATTCAGCCTTTCCTTCTCCCCGCTCTCCCAACCAGGCTCGGCCGGCTCCACGGGAAGGCTTTGCCGGCTCCCTGTGTCTACTGGCGTGCGATGCTATCAGGAGCCACGGCTCTGCCCGTACTTGCAGGAGGTAAATCTGCATTCGGTACGAGGGGTGGGGACTTTCCTCGCTCCCGACTTAAAGGCAATTTCAGAGGAGCAGCATCTGCCTCTCATCAGCGCACAACAAGAGCAGGCGTTTGATGACCACTTCGCCAGATTTTTTCAGACGTGGAAGAGGCAAGTTAATTGGCCCCTCCGGCTCGGGGCCAGTGGTAGCCATGAGAACGGGGCTGGAGATGTCATTTCTTGCAGAGGCTCCAGGGGATTTATTTTCCTCTCCTTTTTTTTTTTTAAATTTAATTCAGGATAGACGTTATTTGCTCTGCACACGCATTTGCTACCTAAAGCTCGCTCCTTGCAGGACCCACTCTTCACATCAGGCAGGAGGGTCACCAAAAGAGCATGCTGGGTCCCAAATTCAGCGTCCCCAGCTCCAAGAGCGTTAAGCCATCAGAAGAGCTCTGGTCATCCCATCTGCTGGATGTTGCAGTGGTGGCCCTCCGCACCCAGAGACCCTTGATGTTGTCCATCGCATGAGCTCCCCTCCGATTCCTCCCAAATCTCTTGCACATGGCAGCATCCCCATCTCCTATTGACCTGCCATGGGACAGGGGACATCCCGCACCCCTGCCCGCCTGCGTCCTGACTTATTTCCGACGCCACAAGCCAGGTAGCACCCCACCACCACCACGCACAAGTGCATCCCCTCCGATTTTCGCCTGCTGGGAAATCGTCCCCCATGAGAAGTTGTCCCCGGCTTTACCCAGGAGCCCTTCTCCCTGCGGATGCTCCTGCAAGGTTTTTCCCAGCCTAATTTTAAATCAATCCTAGCTGATCAAGTGTGGTCCCAAGCTGAGGCATCATGGCAAGAATCTGAGGAAGGGACACTATGTAATAAAGATGCTCCGGGCTCTCTGCTCCCCTCCTCCTGCTTTGATTGCAAGATCCCCATTTCCACCAAAAAAAAATTCCAAAAAGCAAATTGCTCTCTAAACCCCCGGGGCGGTGATGAATTTTGGTCCATCACTCCACCTTACGGCTAAATTGACGTGTTAGAGGGAAGGGGCTGCTCCTGGTGAGGTGGAAATCGCCTTCTATTTCCAACACAGCTGCTCGGAGGGGTGTAAAATCCCTGAACTTGCCGAGTCTCAGGGGGATGCCGGCGAGACGGAGCAGGCGGCGGATCACAGGAGCTGCGAACTCCAGCTCCTGCATGGTCTCGCGACCAAGCGCGCCCCAAAAATGTGCCTGGGATGGATCCCACCTGCAAACCCCAAACGCTCCTGGACAGGCTGCACCTATAGCAAAAACCCAACCGAAGCCCTGGCAGAGCTTTGGGGTGAGTGAGTGAGTGAGTGTGTGTGTGTGTGTGTGTGTGTGACCGTCTGCGTCTGCGAAGGGCAGTTTGGACCCGTTCCTAGTTTGGAGCATTCCTGTCTCGTCATGGCTGATGTTCTCCAGATGTTTTGTGTTGCAGCCTCATGTGGAAACCCACTGGCCCCGGGGCTGAATCCCGCTCGGCCCTCCACGTTACACCCGGCAGAGGGGAGGAGGGTGATTTTACATCGCTGTATGCACGGCATTTATTATGTTTACAGCAACCCTGGGGCTGAACCACGGCTGCACAAAAGTGCCTACTCCAGCGCTCGCTCTTACTTTTGAACTCTTTTTCCCAAGGAAATGGGATCATGTGTGATCACCCCGTCTCCACAAGTCCATCAAGTGCTGTTAAACAGAAAGATACGGATACAACCTCTGGCTCAGGAAGTCCCGAAGCAGCAAATTGCCGGAAACTGAGCGAATATAATGTGGAAAGCATTACTCTGGTTTGGCCCTCGCCTTGCATTCCTCCCGAGCAGCTCCCCTTGGTCCCGGCCAGCGGACGGATACTAGCAGAGACGGACCGTGGCTCTGAGCCAAGAGGAGCTCTCGTCCCACCTTGCGTGCCTGTCCCTTGCCCGCGTTGTCCAGTTTCGGTGGGTTTTGTTGAACGAGCGGAGGTTGCAACCAAGGACCCGGCGGGTTTCACTCTCTGCCTGTGTCTTCTATGGGTGGGAGGATGTGCTTGGTGCACTCCTAAGGGATAAGGGGGAATTTGGTTCCCCTCCTTCAGCTCTCGGCTCTGGTTTGGTCCCTGTAGGCAATGAGCGTGGCAGTTCTCGGCTTGGTCCCTGTTGGCAAACGCCCCGTCCCCCAACAGGGACATGGTGGGTCCCCGGCCACGGGACAAGGCCGTGGTGGCCCTGGCAGCATCGATGCAGCGGGGCATCACATTTTCTGTGCATTAGTCACTATGCAGCCGACGCACACGCTGTCTGGGACAAACTGGTTCGACCTCCGTTTAGGGAACTTTCTCATTTACTATTTACAGATTTGGGTTTTTTTCTTTCCAAAGACATCCCTCCCCGCCCCTCCTTCCCAATCCTCATCCCTCTGTGGTCCATACATCACCGAGGGCGAGGAGCTGCCCTGGACGCCCAGCCCTGGAGAGATGCGATCGTGGAGGCTTTGCGGGCTTTGCTTTGCCCGTCCATCCTCGCAGCGGTGCCAGATCCTGCGCAGGACAAGGACACTCAGACTCGATGAGGGTCTTTTTCCCGGGGCGGGCGGGGAGGGCACAGGCAGAACCCGGTGGTGTTAATGGGGTGAGGGAGGGTCTGGCTGGAATTCCCGAGCGCTTCCTCGCATCTCAGGAAACCGCCCGCATCCACCAGCAAACGGTCCCTGCCCTAGAAGAATCATATAATCATAGAATCATTGAGGTTGGAAAAGACCTCTAAGATCATCGAGTCCAACCGTCGACCCAACATCACCACCCACTAAACCATGTCCCTAAGCGAGAGGGAAGGCACTTGAAAAGTCTTCCTGACCTCAGTGGTAGGAAAACACCCGTGGCAATCAGCTCTCCATCCTGACCGGGCTGAGCCCAGCTCTGGGCCGTGCTGGACATCCCAAACTGCCAGGGACTGGGCACTCCAGGCAGGATCAGTCCCTGCCTGTAGCTCCAAGCTCTACAGCTACGACTCCCCCAGCTAAAGCTTTCAGCTTTGCCCAGCGATGTCCAGGTTGTTTATTTTTCCCTGGCACATTTTTGGCGTGGTCTGGGGCAGAGCAAGAGGATGAGGATGAGGATGAGGATGAGGATGAGGATGAGGATGAGGCTGCGCCGTGCCACCTCCAAGCACCTGGAAACGGCCCCAACCCTTTTTACTTCCCAGCATGGATGCGAGCGGTAATTACCCGAATTCCCCTTTCTTATTTGGACTGGCAGGATCCTGCGCTGCAGCCGAGCCCCACGGCACGTCGACGGAGAGGAGGAGCCGCGGGGTTCGGGTTGCCACCCAGGAGCAATACCTGCTCCGCTCGTTAAGCTGGACGTGATGCTCAGAGCGAGATCGCCCTGGGTGGGTGCAAGGACCGAGGAGGTGGGTCGGTCACGAGGAGGTGGGTCACCCTTGGGCAAACCCTGCAAAAGCGGTGTTGTTCCTTGACTCACAAAGTCATTCATGAGTCAAAGCTCCCGGGTAATCGCACCCTGCTACAAGGAAGAGGAAGAGTCTGCCCTGCTCCACCCTGCCCCACATCAGTCTGGCAAAGGGCAAAATCAAAGTCCTGCTGACGCCGTGAAAGGGGTGGAGAAGAGGTCTGAGAAAGCAACCCTGCACCCCAAGCGTGGAGCAACACCTCTGCTACCGGCTGAACGCCGCCGCCGCAGCAGGGATGGAGGGAGGGAGGTTCCCCACATCCCGCTTCGGAGGCAGAGATGGGATGGGCACACTCTGCACGTCTGATGTTCACCAACAAGTGTCCTTTGCTGGCCACGCTCCCTCTGGGATCGGCCGGCAAGGCGACCCCATAGACCTCGAGTGAAAGGAAGGAGAAGGGGAGGCAAGGAATGGGGAGACCAAATGGTCATGATGGGTGAAGAAGGAAAAAAGGGGCAGAGGGGGGATTGTTTCCAGCGAAGGAGCTGGAGGAGGACGCTTGGGCCACGTCCAGGACCTGACAGCAATATGCCATGGGTGCTGGGACCAGAGGAGGGGCTGGTCTGCAGGAGCCCATCTCTTCCTCTGCCCACCAGGTCTCCCATCCACAACACCTGTATGATCGGCTTGGCCAGGCTGGTGAGGCTGAAGGTCCCCTTGACCAGCAGAGACAAGATATGGGGATAGATGGTCCAGGTAGGCTGTTTTTACATCCTCTCTACCGCTGACACGTGCCAAGATGACCAAAGCCCATTTCTGCTGGCAGAGTTGAGCCCACACCGCATCTTCTGCCGCTGGCAGATGGGTTGAGGGCTGAGATTTCGGCAGCATAGACCTCACCCAGTAACACGGCTCAGGAAAAAGCCTGAGGGAAACAGCCAGACGGTCAATCTCAGTGATGAGAAGGGAACGACAAACAGGAGTCCTGCTGTGAGACCCACTAACACCTTCTTCTGCCTCATTTCATCGAGGCCTCAGCCAAGGATCAGCCCTTGACGAGCCCTGTGAAATCCCCGCTGAGGACGGGGAGGGCTCTGGGGAGCCACATGTTACCGGGCAGCAGTAACACTACGGATCTACACCTCCCACCATCTCCTCCATGCTGGCAATCAGAGGGTGTCTCTCCCCACAGCCACCTCATTAGTTTTCATGCAAATAGGGAAAATTACACCCAAGCCCTGCTGAGGTTGGTGTTCTCCTGCCTGCCGGACAAATTTTGGGTTTTTTGCTCGAACGAGGGCCCTTGAGCAGTGACAAGTTGGGCATCAGCATTTGCTTTCAGGGGGCCCGAGAGCACCAAAAGTGCAGGTACCTCATCGGGTTCGCCCAGCTCACTTCTCCATTGGGACCGGTCCACCAGGCCCATGGAGCGGACCATGACTTCCCTTGTGCTGCATGGGTAGATGTAGGTCTAACTCACCACAGGGAACCCAAAACTCCACCACCACCCGCCAGCAAGGCCGAAATGCCACCAGAAAAGGGCTTGTCCCTGTCCCACAGCTCTGTCATGATCCACCCAAGGCAACCTCAGAGGAGCAGGAGGTCCTGGCAGGCTGCAGGAGGTGGCGAGTCAGGGAGGCTCCCTGGCTGCTGCCACCACTCCGGCCTCCACCCGCTTCACAGGGACACGTGGGTCCCATCCCTGGGCTTGTTACCCCATTTATCTTGGGATGACAAGAGATGTGCCGTGGCATTCGTGGGCCAGCACCACCTGAGCTCGGGACCAGGCTAGGAGGAGAGCTTTGCAGCTGGCTTGGTTCACGTGCCATGAGAAGAGCTTCCCAAAGACGAGCTGCTCCTGTAACAAGTCCTCAACCCCCCCCCGGCTTCCTCCCCAAAATCAGAATAAAGACTTCGGGGGATCTCTACAGGCTGGATCAGTGCAGAGGAGCATCACGTGCATCGTAAGAGGAGCAGGAGGTCCCTTGCCCAGGAGAAGGCAGCCTCTGCTCCACCTGCTTTATGCATTTTGCCAGCGGGGGCTATGCTTGTGCAGTGCAGAAGCAGCTTTGCAATGGGGTGGAAGGAGGCGGTGGAGGTCCACCAGCCGACCTGCGAGCCCTCCGACGGCTGAGGACAGGTGATTATCACAGGGCAAAAACATCCCGGAGAGGGATGAGAGGAGAAAGGAGACATCTTCCACCTTCCCAGCGAGACAGACCCACCCTCCCTTATCGCGCCATCTCTCTACCATAAAGTCCGGGCGTGCAGCCGTGCTGGATCTCAGCTACCTTCGCTCATCGAGTAGGAAAAACTGGATCTTCTCACACATAAAGTGGGGTGTTATCAGCAGGAGCGCGCGGAGCAGGGAGAGAGTGAACAGCATCGTTTCCTCCGCAGTCAGGGTGGTAAATCAGAGCTCGGAGACGCGTCCCCGCTCCCCCAGATGAGACGGTTTTGGGTGCCCCCGTCCCGCAAGCCTCACACCGCCAGCCCGCGGGCAGGACACTGCTCATCCGATCCTTCCCCTTCCACCAAGGGGACTTCCTCGGCCACGACCCCACGTAGGCAGCAGCGCTTCCCAAAGGGGAAACTGAGGCAGGGAGGAGGGCACATCACAGGGAGCCGTCTGCTATAACCGGCAGCAAAGCCTGGGCATAGTGCAGTGTCTGGGAGCCCTGTGCCGGCACTGGGAGTCCCCATGGCCACCCCGCCGTCCTGGCCACCCTGCCTTGCAGGCAGCCGATGTCCAGAGGCAGAAGGCCCCCGTCTGTGGAGCCAGTTTGGGTTTTTTTCTCACCCCCGTCCCCACCGTCACCCCGCAATGGCGCCCCGGCCCCCCCCCGTGACGTCACCCCGCCGCTCCGCCCCGGGGCGCGGCGTCGCGCAGGCGCAGTGCGGGCGGCGAAGCGGCGCGGCGGTGCCCGGCGCCGGGCGGGGGCGGGGCGGGGCGGGGCGGGGCGGGGCGGGGCCGCCTCCATCCGGGTCCCTCCCCGCCGCCGGGCAGTGCGGGCGGCGCGAGCCTCGGCGGGGCAGCGGCGGGTGAGTGCGGGGCGGCCGCGGGGCGGCGGGGGCCCCCTGGGGGGCCGGAGGACCGGGCGCCCCCTCCCCGTGCACCGCTCTGTGGGGCAGGGCCCCCCCTCCGGCCCCCCTGCGGGGCAGGGCCCCCTCCCTGTGCGTTGTTCTGTGGGGCAGGGCCCCCCCCCCCTCCGGCCTCCCTGTGGGGCAGGGCCCTTCCTTGTGCACTGCTCTATGGGGCAGGGGCTCCCCTCCCTGTGCAGCGCTCTGTGGGGTAGGACCCCCTTTTCAGCAACCCTGTGGGGCAGGACCCTTCTCCCTGTGCACCACTGTGTGGGGCAGGGGCCCTCCTCTGGAGCCTCTGTGGGGCAGGGCCTCTCCTTGTGCACTGCTCTGTGGGGCAGGGTCCCTCCTCGGGCACTCCTGTGGGGCAGGGCCTCTCCTTGTGCACTGCTCTGTGGGGCAGGGTCCCTCCTCGGGCACTCCTGTGGGGCAGGGCCTCTCCTTGTGCACTGCTCTGTGGGGCAGGGTCCCTCCTCGAGCACTCCTGTGGGGCAGGGCCTCTCCTTGTGCACTGCTCTGTGGGGCAAGGTCCCTCCTCGGGCACTCCTGTGGGGCAGGGCCCCTCCTTATGCACTGCTCTATGGGGCACGGACCCTCCTCCAGCACCCCTGTGGGGCAGGGCCCCTCCTTATGCACTGCTCTGTGGGGCAGGGTCCCTCCTCGGGCATTCCTGTGGGGCAGGGCCCCTCCTTATGCACTGCTCTGTGGAGCAGGGTCCCTCCTCGGGCACCCCTGTGGGGCAGGGCCCCTCCTTATGCACTGCTCTGTGGGGCAGGGTCCCTCCTCGGGCACCCCTGTGGGGCAGGGGTAGCCCCCATGGGGGACAGGCCGCCCTCCCTCTCGGCTCTGCAATCCCCTTGTGGGGCAGGGATGTCCACAGGGATGTGGGGCTGCCCCAGACTGTGCCCTGCGAGGCAGGGCCTGTCCCTGCTGCCCCCCACGCAGACCCTTATAGGACAGGCCCTCCTCAGGGTGACCAGGGTGTGCCTTTGGGGTGGCTCGCAGCCCTATGGGGGTGCCACAAGGTCCCCCCTGGGGACCCATAAGGTCCCCACTTGTGGGGCAGAGGGGACAGCCCGGAGGAGGGGGCAGCGGGGGCTGGACCGTGGTCTGGGACCGCATCATCCAGGAGTGACAGGGGAGGGGGCTGGGGCGGTGCAAAGGGACGGGGGAGGTGTCCCCACCCAGCGCCCATCCTGCCCGGACCCCCTTTGCAAGGGGGAGCTCCTGGGGGTCCCACGCCGCGCTCAGCTCGGGGTCCCCGGGTCACCCCGTTCCCGGTAGCCGCCGGTTTGGATGCAGGCACGTCCCCTCGCTTTCCTGGGGCCGAGACAGGACGCTGCGGGTTTCTTTGGCTTAAAAAAAAAACCACCCAGAAATGGGAAAAGCTGCTTTTTGGAGTTAAACGGGGCGGCTGTTCCTGCCGTACAGGCACGTACGGAGCCCTCCCAGCATCCGCCGCGTCGCCCGCTTTGGCAGGGGATGCGCCTGGGTCTCACGGGGCTGAAAACTGATGGGTAAAAATGCACCTCCTGGGGTCTGGGGGTTTTTTTGTTTAGTTTAGCCTGTCTTTGTTTTAGCCTGGGCGCGCGGAGGAGAGCATCTCGGTGGGTCCGGTCGCCCCACGCACCTACGAGCGGTGCCGGATCCTTTGGCTGTGCCAGCGTGTGTGTCTGGGGGTTATTTCCCCCTTCCCTTGCACACCTTTGGCAGGAGGTTTGGATGACATCTTGCTCTGGCACGCTCCTCTCCTTTGATCTCGAGTTTCCTGCCATGTATAACGTGTTCGGCAACACGCGAACCCGGCTCCGCGGCTGCCGGGGAGGGCGATGCGGGTGCCTCCTCGCCCCGGTTTTCCCCGGCCGACTCCTGCCGACAGCTCCTGGCTTTCCTTTGTCTTGGCTGCCGCCAGGACGGGCTCTCGCAGCCCGAGGATGCTCTGAACGGAGCAAAGACAAGCACAAACACCCCCCTGCCCCGTCCCTTTGTTTCCAGACGTTCGTTCGCGGGCTGAGCTGATTTTATGCGGCGTTTCGTTGTGCCCAGGCAGACAAACCGACTACCCGCATCTCTTTTTTTTTTTTTTTTTTTTTTTTTTCCCCTGGGTTATTTTGGGTGATGTAGTTTGCAGGGAACATATCCCAGCTGCGGGCTGTGCCGGAGGGATGCGGCAGCTTCCTAGAAACGGGATGAATTAGCCAAAAGCGTAACTGGAGCGTCTCGTGGTTGTCCTCTCGCGTCTCCTCGGGTGGGCAGGGCCGTGAGCTCTCAGCGCCGCGCACTAAAATCCGGGTTCACCAACTCTCCTCCTTGCTCGTAGGAGGAGAAGTTCGACCCAGGTTTGCACGACCCGCTGCCGACAGCAGCTTTGGGGCCGGTGAGGACGGGGCAAGGTGAACGAAACCCAGGTCCAGGCTCAGACCCGACTCCCTTGGTGGCTGAAATAAGCCTTTTTGCTTGACCTGCCAGAAAGCAAAATACGAATTTTAATATTATTATTATTTTTTAGATTCCTATTATTGTTTCAGCTCCCGCAGGTATTCAGTTTGATAGCGAGACCGTAGCCTGAATTCATATTAACGCTTCTTTTTTATGACGGGTGTAAACAGAGCTACCTTCAGCGTGTCAAACAGCCCCCGAGTAAATCAGGTTATTTGCTCTACTACTTTATTCATACAGGTTAGATGCTCCAGCTGATGCATCTAGAGTGCTGTGCCATCTGGAGCAAAAATTAAATACAAATTTGGCCCCCAGCCCGGAAAAATAACAAGCCTTTGCCTCCAATAACTGACGGCGGAAGGATGTAGCCCCTGACAGAAGAAATGCTCGGGGGCAACGTGGAAGGAACCCAAAATGCGCTAATTGAGGTATTTAAAAAAGAAAAAAAGAAGGAAAATAAATCCTTCCACCCTTGCAGTGCCTGCTGAAAGCAGCCAGGAGGGCTGGTGCTGTGGGGCTGATGCCCGTGGATGGAGGGCCTGGTCCTGAGTGGGTGGTGGAGCTGCTGGAGGTGAGGGTGGTGATGACCTCCGAGGTCTCCCAGTCTTGCTGTCGGAGGAAATCCCCTCCGCTGCCTCCCAAAGCTCCACCTGACCACTGGCTCGGGTTTGCTTATTTTGTCGCTGCTCAGCCCGGTAAAAGTTTACGCCAGGGCTGGCTCGCTGGTTAGGACCTTCCTTCTCACCTCCAGCTGGGTTTGGCCACTCTAGGTCTGCTCGTTGGGTCATTGGTGGCGGTGTTTAGTCCCAGGCTGTCTCGGATTTGGGGGGACGAGGTGTGGAGGTGGGTAAGCCGTGGTGGCACCTCTTGCTTGTACAGCCCGGGCTCCGGTCCGCTTGCTTCCAAGCTCAACTGGAGATAGCTGTGATGGAGCAGCTGTGCAGGACACCTTGGTCAACATGCTCTGGATGTTAGTGGCACCTGTCCAAACGTCAAATAAGGAAGAGCCTATGTGCCAAGTGGGAAATGGGATGATGACTGCTGGTTGCTACCGCCGTTCTTGGCCGGAGGATGGTCCTGGCCACGTCCTGGGGGAGAGGCAGGTGATGGGGAGGAGGAGGTTGAGGGTTACGTGGCGAGGAAGCAGCAGAGCTGCTGGTGGGGCATCTCCGGACCGTGGGACTGAACCGAGCCTGGAGGTTTTACCCAAGAAGGACTGATGTTTCCAGCTCATCTGGACCGAATGATGTGTGGGATGATAGGAGGACACCCGGCTTTTGCTAGGAGTGCTTTCGTGCTCATGGACCACCTCTCCACATGTTCCCTCTTGGGTCGTCCCTCCCAACGGCCCGGCCATCGCCTCCGCATTGGCCATATGGCGGAAGATCACTGTGTTGCAAGTGATTAGCTGGTAGTCGTAAAGCACCACCTGGATGTTGAAAAGGTGGAGAGAGGCACGGCTGGGCGTGCTCATCTCCTCCTGTTCCCGCCACCACGACCTGAAACGCTTCTGCGATGGGATGGCAGGGCTTGGCACAGCTGAGAAAAGGTCCTCTCCCAGCAGGTCAGACTCTTGCTGTCTCACCTGGGTACACAGTAAACCCCGGCAACCCCATCCCTCGGGCCGGCGTAGAAGGTGCAGACGCTTCTGGTGGTCTTCGACCACCTTGGAACCGTCGGTGTCAAAGCCTGGATGGTGTTTTTTGGGGTTTGAAGCTTCCCCTGGTCTTCGGGCGTCTCGGTCTCGGCTGTGGTTGGTGTCGCTGAGCTGGGTTTCTGTTTATTTTTGTTTCCTGCGATCATTCATCATAAAGCTGAGTGTTGCTGACAGAAGGTAACGTCTGCCTTGCATGGACTTCCCTCCCCTGTCCCTTCGTAGCGAAGTTGCCCCGAAGCCGCTCAGACTTTGTGTCGGGAGCGGCCGCCCTGCCCGCGTCCCCACCCTGACTCACTGACGGTGCTTTAAAATGACATCAGCGATGATGCGATGCGGGGCTTATCTGCAAGAGAGCTCAGCCGTCGCCTGACCCCGGCGGTGCCTCTCGCTTGGTTGAGAAATGCAGGTGATCCCATCGAACGCGCGCCTGAGGAGAGGATGCAGAACCCCCGCGGTTTCGCCGTAGGGATGGGCAGAGGTAATCTGCTTCCTGACCTGAGGAGCGGGAAAACCCCGGCACCTTCTCCGCGGGGCACGGTGGGTTGGAGCCGTACCCGGTTCCCCCCACCCCGGGATGCAGCGGTACCCGAGTGCTTGCTGGGGACGGAGCTGCATCGTTTTCGGATGCTTTCCCCTCCCCGGAGCGATGACACGGGTCATCCGTGTCGTTTTTCTACCTGTATGGCATGCTTAATTTCCATCGAAGAGAGGGGAAAAAAAAAAGAAAAGAAACCTAAACGGTTCCAACCACGTGCCAAGGGCTCCTGTGTCCTGTTAATGAGCTGGTTACGGTGCCAGGGGGATGTCGGCGCGGGGAAAGAGCAGCCATCCAAAGCACCTCGAAAGAATGCCAGCAATAGCGTCGGCGGTGAGGACGGAGCGGCTGTGAAGCCTCCGAGGTAGGGGATGGGCGGTGGCGGGAGAGGAGAAGACACGCGTGGGGAGGGTGGACACCCTCGCTGCTCCGAGAGAAGGAAAAAAGCCTCAACGCCGATGCGTGGATGGGCGGCAGGAGCCGGGTGCCAGAGCCCACGGACCAAATTAGCTGCAAGCAGCTGCCTCGGCGTAGCCAAAGGCTGCGAGGTCTCGGGTTGCTCCAACGCTGGAGCTAAAACTGGATCGGCCTTCGGAAAAAGCGGGCGAGATGCCGAGAAGCAGGAGGAGGAGCGAGGGCCGGGCTGCGGGAAGCCCAGGCAGGGAAGTCCTTTGACCGGTTGCTTTTTCTGCTCCAGTTCCAGGACTGTGAATGTGAGAAGCAAGCAGGAATAACTTCTCCTGGTTTATTTTTTTTTTTTTATTCCCGTGGAGGATTAGCCTGGCGGCTAATACGTCTTTTAACTCGCGAAGCGCTTTAGAGGAAACCATGCCAGGAGTGCGTCTGCGAGAGAGAAACTGAAAGTGCCGAGCGGGGAGAGCAGCTGCCCTCCTGATTTCAGCCGTTGGCCGTCACCGCTCTCCCTGGCCGCAAACAGCGGGGGGGGGTCTCCCGGCTTCTCGGTTTGGAGGAGTATTTAGGGGAAAATATAAGAGCTCCGGGGCTGTGCAGATTCCCGTCCTGGAAGGCAGGAGGTTTCAGCTCTTCGGTCGGACCGTTTGAAGCCAGGAGGAGCAACCCAGCAGGTGAGAAGATGGGTGAAGCCGAATTACCCGTCAAAATCGGGTGGGAGGGAGCGCAGTCTCCCATCTGACGGCTTCCAACTAAAATAAATTCATCCGAGCGTCATGCCTCCCGCCCCGAGCAGGCTCTTCGTGCTTGCAGCCTGCACGAAATTAAATTGCAGGCATACCGTAAGGATCGAATTAAACTTCTCTCCATGCAGAGCTTTGTCGCGAGCAGGCAAATATTTCGCGGTGCTTTAAAGACTCTCGTTTTTCTATTGTTCCGTATAAAAACCCGTTGCCAGGCTGGGCTTCCCCCAGAGCGATTTCCTGGCTCGTTGGTTATTAACGCAGCTGCGGGGCTGTTTTTTTCTTTTGCTTTTTAGCTGAGAAGTGCCGGATTAAGACCCAGCACCTCTCTCTCTTGGCGTCTGAAATAAAAGACGAGGCTTTTGGAGGCTCTGTGAGGGGGGTGGCCATCCGAAGCGGGGCTGGGCTGCGCAGCATTGGGTGCTTCTGTGGCTGAATAAATAGTGATAATCTCGCCCGAGAGCTGCCTGGAGCCCGTCCCCCGGTGCTCGCGTAGGTCGGCCGTCCGTCAGCTGAGCCCTCCACCCCGGTCTCGCTTCGCATCCACACCAAAGGAAAAAAAAAACAAAACCCCACGTTGCGCTGGGCATCGTTCGGGGGCGGCGCTTTGGGAGTAAAAGCAGGAAAAATGGGTCGTTTCCTCGGCTGTGGCTTTGCCTGGGAGATGCTGAGTTGTCGTGTGCTCCAGACCGCCCTCGCACCTCCTGCAGCAGCATCTTCCCCCCCCCTCGCACCTCCTGCAGCAGCATCTTCCCCCCTCGCGTCTCCTGCAGCAGCAACTTCCCCCCTCGCGTCTCCTGCAGCATCTTCCCCCCCTCGCACCTCCTGCAGCATCTTCCCCCCCTCGCGTCTCCTGCAGCAGCATCTTCCCCCCCTCGCGTCTCCTGCAGCAGCATCTTCCCCCCCTCGCGTCTCCTGCAGCAGCATCTTCCCCCCCTCGCGTCTCCTGCAGCAGCATCTTCCCCCCCTCGCGTCTCCTGCAGCAGCATCTTCCCCCCCTCGCGTCTCCTGCAGCAGCATCTTCCCCCCCCTCGCACCTCCTGCAGCATCTTCCCCCCCCTCGCACCTCCTGCAGCATCTTCCCCCCCTCGCACCTCCTGCAGCATCTTCCCCCCCTCGCACCTCCTGCAGCATCTTCCCCCCCTCGCACCTCCTGCAGCATCTTCCCCCTCGCGTCTCCTGCAGCATCCCGCCCTGCATCTGCTGTTGATGCAGCAGGAGGAACGGGTCAGGGTAGTGACGGCGAAGGGGTGGGATGTGTTGCTGCTGGGTGAGAGGGATGGGGCTGGAGACGAGCCCGGCATCGGGTAGTTTATTCCAGCCCAGAGGAGCCTTGGATGCTAAAGTTGGGAGCGGGAGCGTTGCAGGGAGTTAGGAGTTGGGCTGCGCGGGGGTGGCGAGTGTTTTCCCAAAGCCAAGAGAATGTTTTTCTGTGCCTAAGGAGAAAAAAAATATGGTACCCCATTAAAACGGGCTGGAGAAGAGGGCTTCTGCTGCCGTCCCGTCCCGCATCTCCGAAAGGCAGACAAGCCCTGATGAGATTGAGTCCTGGTTTAAACTGAGGTCGAAACTTAAAGCTCTTCAGGTTTCTTTTTTGGACGGAATTTAAAAGAAGTAAGCACTAACAAAAGTTTGCTTTCTTTTGTTTTCTAACAAAAGTGGCTTTTCCTCGCCAAAGGATCACCTGAATCCTTTCTGCCTGAAGCCTCCTTTAGGTTTTGGTTTATTTCGGCTAGTAACCTTTCTCTTAAGAGCCAGAACATCAAACTTAAGAGCGAACCTTTCCGAAGGGGGTGGCTGTGCTTGGTATCAAAAACCAGGTTGCACGTTGCCTGCTTCATCTTCTAAATGAAGTACTTTATTCTTTACTATTACAAATTATTCATTGCAAGCGTAACAGCAGGCGCCGGACTGTTTACACGAGGAGTGCTGTGTTATGTTTTTCCGCCTTAATAATGCGGGTCCTTGCCGTAAAGCTGCGCCGACGAAGGTTGCCGCGAAGCTGGGCAACACTCGGGTTTTGTGTGAATTACCCAATTTGCTGCTTGGAAGCTTGCCCTTTTTTTTTCTTACTGTTAAAATAATGTTTTCCTTAGCCAGTGCAGAACAAGTCGGGGGGGGGGGGTTGGGGTGGTATATTTTTATTTTAGCTGGAGCATCATTCCCTTAAGAGTGGGACCCCAAAAACGGGTCGTGACGCCCCGGCAGGATGCTTGCCCGGGACGGGATCCCACCTTTCGGCTGCAGCCGGGCGAGCTGGCTGGGCTCGCCTCGGACGCTGGCATCGCTCCAGGCGACCCTCCACAGCACTGGGGTGGAAATTCCCCTTTTCCACCCCAAAACCAGCCCCGATGAGGATTTCTCGTCGAGGACTCGCTGTGTGGCAGCCGTCTCCGCGGGCTGCTCTCCGCTTTTGTTTACATCTGGTTGAAAACTTCTTAAATTTACTGGCGAGGGAGTAATTCTAATCCTTTTCAATGAGATCAACGGATTAGTGTCTCAGATGCTTATAAAATTGCGAGGATTAGCCAAGCCTTCCTCCCCCCCCCCCTTTTTTCTTTCTATGCCGCGTAACGTCATCGCCGCGTTTTAAAAGGGGATCTCTGTGCTGTTACGAAGAGCTGCACCAATTTATAGGAGCCTTTGCGAATCTAAGCGTTCAAAAACAGCGTCTTCATCCTCTCCCTCGCTCGCTCTGGCTTTTTGTGCAATATTAGGGTTGTTTTTTTTTTTCTTTTTTTTTCCAGCATCCCTGGCACCAAACCGCGGTAGCCGTTCAGCAGATACGTTGGGTTTGCGTGGCTTGGCTGCGTTGCGGCGCCCGTGCGGGTAAGTAGGGAGCTGACCCGAAAGCTTTCCTCGATAGAGACTTGCAAAATCGCATGTTGAGATGAGCAGATCCTGAAAATGATGTTCTTTCACGAGGTTGCCCCTTCTTGCAAAGGATTCGGGCTCTTGTGGTCCATCCCCAGAGGGGAACGTCGCTTTTGGGTCGACGGGATGCTCTCGCCCCGGCTGTTGGGAGCGGGATGAAACTCCACGCACCCCACATTCCTGCATCCCCTTAATTATAACCTGTGCTTTCATTAGGACACGGTCACTAACCGCCTTGCACGGAGCTAACGTGGAGGAGGGTTTAGTTCAAGCCCCGTTGCTCTGCCTCCTCTTGCAACGTTGCCCCGCGCCTTTCCCTGCAGGGTATTTTTTAAATGCCTTTTCTCCCGGGTCGATGGCTGCGCGGTCGCTTGACCTGCGTGAGCGAGGCAATCCCGAACTGTCGAGTGGTAGGAGCTCTGAGCCAGGAATTTCTGGCCCCGACCCAATATACTTTCAGAGGCGAGCTTTTAAATATATACAAAGACAAGCTCATAATTTCCACTATACTAATGAGGCTGCGGCGTTTTCATTGAAATGTGCCAATAGCCGCCCCGGTGGTATTTTAGCAGCCTTGTACTGTGAATCCAAATGTGATTTAACATGGCAGCCCCCGCGGAGCGGAGGAAAACTGGCGTCTCCCGCTGAATTTCAATGATGCTTCTCGGCAGCGCTACCCAAACATCCCCGCGGCGGCGGGACCTTTCCTTGCGTTTCATCTCGACGCAGGTTTTCCCCTCAAATGCCACCGTTTTGGTGAAGGTGGGGAAGGGTAGGAATGGGTTGAAAGAGGGATAATGATATTTGAGGAGGGGAAAGCCTTGGTTTTAAAGACCGGTTTTAAAAGATGTGTGGCTGGCCGGTGCGAGACGGCAATTTAATAACCGGACTCGCCGAAAGTGTCTTTAACTCGTAGTAAAAACCGAACGCGGGGGCTCCCAGGCATCATGTGCTCTCTTGACCTTTAAAAAGACACTCGAGGCAGCCTGCCTGCTCGTTGCTAAGCTGACTCGTTAGTGCCACTCATATATTTTGCCTCATAGTAGGCGATTCAGCGCCCCGGAATTTGTAAAGATCCGACAGCAAACTATTACATGCCTGAAAGTCACATTGGTGGGTTTTAGCTTCGCTGCCCGAGGAGGCCCCGGTAGCCTTGAAGCGGTCAGAAAATATTTAGCAGGTTTTGTTCGGTCGGCTTCAAGAAAAACGCAAACTTTAAGTAACCCTCTCAAAAGTTGTTTGGTTTTGTGGGTTTTTTTAAACAAGTCCCGCATCAGCAGCACACCCGTAACGGGGGGTTTTACTTGTTTAGGGCTCAGTTTATGAGAAACCTGTGTAAGAAGCGACGTCCTCGGGCAAAGGAGGGGTGCAGGTAGGTAATGCTGAAAATTCACGTGTGGCTGGCCATCACCTCCCGGTTACAGACCCCCGGGGCGCGGGTACTCCTGAATTTTGAGGTCCCTTGACTTTCTCCATCCCGCTAAGGTCTGGCCACGGGTGCTGGGGAGAAGAGGGGAGGACGGTATCCCACGGCGTCGCCTTCAGCGCCGAGACTCTGCGCCGCGGAGGAGGAGATGCGTGTGTTGGGTTTATGCGTACTTATCTCCATCAAGCACCTCGCTTGGCCGTGCAAGCCCGGGAGTGGAAAAGTTCAATTTTCCATTTCCAGCTAAATTTTGAGGTTTTTGTGAACCTTGCAGCCACCTTTCCTTGTGCCGATCCCCTGGGAGCGAAGCAGTTTGTGTCCCGTATCCATATGGCTCCGGGGAGGGTTTTTTTGCTTTACTCTGAAGCGTTGCAAAATCCCCCCGGTCTCTGTTAGCAGAGCAGAAGGTACGATAAAAAAAAAAAAAAATACTCCCCCCAAAACCCAGTACTTTTGTTAAAACCAGAGGGAGGGCGGGCCGACTGCGCAGCTCATTTTTCTGTAAGTATTAGGAAAAATGGCAAACGGCAGTGACGTGGCATTAGTGTGAATTCCCAGCAGGCTGAGGTTTGGGTTTGTTTGGGTTTTCCTGAAGGCTTTTTAATGCTGTCAGCATCTTAAAATACAAACCTTGCGGAATCGACGTGGGCTTTGGGGGACGGCTCCTCTGTAGGATTTGTTTTAGTGACTTTTTTCCGGTATCCAGACACCAGCTTTTTCGCTCTTCTGCATCCAGCTACCTCTTCTCCTTAATTTTTACCGCAAATATAAATGGTGCAATTAAAAGGGTCCGCGGAGAGCATTCCTGAGGACTGAAATCCAGGATCCGGGAGCAGATGGCAGCAGCATAAAGAGGAATTCTTCCCTCTCTGGCCTCATGCTGCTTTTCCACCACAAGGCTTTACAGCCATCTGGATCCCCTTTCAGATTGTGGCCCCCCCCGAAAAAAAAAATCCATAACCTAGCAACCTTATTTAGTGTAAACGAGAGCATTATGCCTTCCTGCATCCCAAATTGTGCTTGGCTCCTCTTACCGCCTTTATGGGATGGCTGCTAGCAGCTGTGATTCCCATCGCCGGCACAGGGTGCCTACTTCCAGCAGGATTTTGTAGGGATTATTGATCCCCGGGTGTTGCACGGATTTATTTCCCCCCCCTCCCCCATTAAAGGAGCTTAGGAAACAGGGGGAAAAGGGTTTCAGGAGGTCATTTAGTCCATCTGCTTCTCGGTATAAAAGAGCGGAGAAGGCTGGTCGCTCTTCTGCTCCGCAGAAAGCGATTTGCTTTTGTTCAGCCTGAAGATGACTTGACCAAAGCGAGATTTTCTTCCAGATGTGATATTTCGGGAGCCCCCCTCGTTGCTTCCCCCCCGCCCCAGCAAAGAACCCATTAATTGGGAAAAACTCTGCAAACGAGGAAAAGCAACCGCAAACGAAGGCGGAAGATTATTTCCACCAAATAAAGCGATAGGGGCAGGGGGGCTGCAACGTGCGGGGTGAAGCTGCCCACCCTACGGTGACGCCTGGCTTCAGCCCCGGCTGTCGGTGCTTCCCTTGGGCTAAAATACTCCCGTTTTTCATAACACGCGTGTTATTAAATTTTTCAGCACCTGAGCTACGTGGTACGGGGCGACGCTGCTCCGTCGAGCACCAGGGCGGCAGGCGGGGATGGAGGCAGCGACGGGGTGATGCGGTCCCATCAGCGTGACCCCACGCTGGGTACCGGCAGGGCGGGGGGGGACACTTCAGCTTTCACTGCCGTGAGTATGAACGGGGCTGGGGGCAGGAGGAGGCAGCGGCACATCCTTTCCCACCGCGCTTTCGGGAGGAAGAGTGAGCTCAGCGGGTCGTGACGTTGGATCTGGGATGGAGCCGCGTGCCAGGAAAAGGGGGGGAAAAAAAAATAATAGAAAAAAATCCCCAGGGCCAAAGGGAAAAAAATTCCTCAAGTGTTATTTCGTTGCCGAGAAGCAAACTGAACCATGCTCGGGCAGCTTGTGTGCGCGTTTCAAAGCGAGAAGCTGCCGACTCCGCTTCAAACCCTCCTGATAAGCGGTTTCCATTTCTCATTTCTGCGATCCGATGGGAGCCCAAGCAGGGCTCTCCTCCAAACTCCACCGCCCCCCTCCTGCAGACCGGATAAAAAAGCGCTATTGTTTGTTTTTTGTTTTTTTTTTTTTTTGCCTTTTTTTCCTGGAACTTGCAAAATCAACCCTGAGCAAACCTCTGGTTTGCCTTTCCAACGGCGCTGGGCGAAAGCACTTGACTTTAAACTCGGCGATGGGAGCTGCAGCTGACCTATTTTCTACACGTTTCTCCCCCAATGGGAGCAAAACCATTTTCACATTTAAAAGTGCTCTTCGGTTTTAAGGTCGTGGGATCATTTGTTTGTTAAACTGTCCAGAAACAAAAGCACTTGCTGAAAATTGCAGTGGTACCGGTCGCGCTGCCGGGTGTTTCTTTCATTATAAAGACTTTCCTATTTTTTCCAGTGGCTGATTGCTTCGTCACGTTGTCACATCGCTCTGTCCGCGTCCCCCTGCCCTAAGGCGGTGGAGAGGGTTAAGGTTTTGTGCTCGGCGTCGGCCAGCCAGGGAACGCAGCCAGGAAATTTCCTGATTCCAGTTCAAAACAAGCATCGGATTCGCTCTCGGGGAGAAGGGATCAAAGGTTCGAAGCGGTTCTTGGTTGGAGGTCAGTTTGGTTTCTTGGTCGTCCAGGCACACAACAAAAATCCACCGCCGTCCCCCAAACCTGCACGCAGCTGAAATGGGTAAAATAAACAGGTTTCATTCCGTTTGACACCCAAAAGTTTCCTCTGTTCCCCAGTCGTGGAGCAGCATCGCCCCAGACGAGCTTTGCTGGATCTCAGTACGACTCTGCCCCGCGGTGTAAGGGACCACGAGGGACCTGTCGGGATGCTCTCCGTTCCCGGCACGCCTTGCCGCGCCGTCGTTAATCCCGCTAATCAATAACGCTGCCGAGCCGTGCGCCGTCGCTCGCGCTCCTCCTCCGCTCGCTGCTGGCTTTTTGCGGTGAAGGAGGTGGGTCCGGTTGGATGCTTGGAGCCGGCGCTGGATGCGGCCAGGCTGTGGCCTGACACCGTCCCCACAGAAGCACCGTAGCTCTACTAAAATCGCAGCACGCCGAGATTTTTTTTTTTTCCCCCTGCTCTCAATCTGCTGTCCCCCATTTTCGGATGGCGAAGGACATCGCTGCCGGCCGGAGCGGCGTTGAGCTTTCCCCAGCTCCATCCCAGGTGAAGGCGATGCGGCCGCCTGGCGTCTCGGCATCTCTCGGGCGACAGCGGTGCTGGTTTCGGGGGCTGGCTCTGCAGCTGCTCGCGATTTTTCCCATCGCCGCGCTGCGGGTCCTCGCGCTGGGCCAGCTCCAGAGGTGGAGCCGAAGGAAATTCCTTCCAGCTGCTTGAGGTCAGGGCTTGGCTTTTCTTTTGGGGTTCACGAGGCGGGGGGGGTTTGCCTGCAAGTTAAAAGCGGGTATCTCTCGCTGCTGCTTTTTAAACACCTGGAGAAGTCGTCTTTGTTTTTCTTTTTTAAATTATCCCATTAGGCATACCCATTTAATAACCTTTATGTTGTGGTTTTATTGCGTGGAAGAACACCCTACTTCGCAATAAAACTTGGGGTATTTTGGAAAGGTGTTGTCGGCTGCTCGCAGTTTAACTTTCAACCGAGTTAATAACCGTTTTGGTTAAACCTGTATAAAACCCTTTGCGGACTTGCGTAACGCCTTTGAAACTCGAGACGCCGTTCGCGCCCACTTGAAATCTTTCCCTTCGATAAAATATTTCAACTTGGAGTTTCGCCACGGCTTAGCATTTTCTTTTCCCCGAGAGTTCGTGGTTTCGATCGGGCGATGGGAACCTGCGTGTGTCTGGCTTTGCCGAGTTTTTAAAGCTCGGTATTTCCTGGAGATGGGTTGGCTTCGCCAGCTTGGCCGGTGGGATGCTGCAGGGGCTCGGACCGCCGGCTCCATCCAGCTCCCCCAGTTAATGGTTCGGGAGGTTCAGACCAGCCTGGGTTTGTACTGAATCCGCGCGGAGGAAGTTGTTCGTCTCGAAAACATAAGGTAAATCCCTCTGAAAATGGGTTTTTATTTACGGCAGCAGAGGCAGAAACCACCCCTCCGCCCAGCGCGTGGGCTAAATTTAGGTATGATGCACAGTGCTCACGTGGCCCCTTTATCCGCCAGTGTGGTAAATAAATAATAATGAAATAAATAGAAGAAGCTCCCTTTAATAAGTAAAACCCAGAGAAGGCGCGCACAGTTCAAACCCACGTGGCAAAGCAGCAGGAAAGAAAAAATCTGCGGCTTTCAGCGGGGGAACGATGCTCGTGGCGTCACCCGCAGTGGACCGGCGGCACCCCTGGTGTCACCCCCCGGCCTCGGGGACCACGGCTCTCCTGCCTCACTCCCCGCCTCCCTGCCTCAGTTTCCCTCCCTGTAAGAAGATAATTGCCTCCTTTATTAATCCCTTTGAGATCTCCTGATGAAAGCTCTGGGTAAGAGGTTGGGCCCGCTTACTAAGCGCATTAAGTGCTTGCTATGATTATAATAGGGATTAATTTGGCTAGGTGGCTTATTTAGGTTTGCCTTTAACAGCCCAACTTGTAATCAAAGCGCTGCGAAGCCAGCAAGTTAATGCTGACCTGTAACATTTCACTTCCTGACTTCTCGATGTGCCATTAACCATAACTTGGCTTTTAATTAAAGCTTGTTTTCGTAGTCGTCGAAGAAACGGGGATGCGCTCGGCCCCGCGCGGCTGATTCATTGGAGGGTGTAACAAAGGAGGAGGCGCGGAGCTCGGGTCATTCCGCTTTGCGGCGTTGCCATCCTCGGCTCTCTCTGCATCCCTGCACCCGGCCCCATCGCAAGGACACCGCTGTTCCTTTTTATTTTTGCAAGCTGTTGCATCGTTGAGTAAATACCCTCCGGTTCCCTCCGTGCTGCCGCCTGGGAAAATCAGATTTTCTCTCCTTTGCTTTAGTCGAAGGTGGTTTTGTTTGCAATATGTATTGCAAAGAAATATGCGTGTGTGTGTGTGTGTATATATATATTTACTTTTTTTTATGTGCACTTAAAAGATTTTCCTCCAGCCAGCTCTTGGGACTCCCGTAGGGCTTCCCTGTTTCAGGGCTTTTTCTTCCCACTTTCTCCCCAGGTTTATCTTTCTTCAGCAAACTTACGTCTTCTGTCCTGAGTGCCGCTGGCCGGCAGGCACCCTTCCCGGCCCTCGATGTTTGACGGTCCTCTCCCCGTGATTTCACGCTCTGTGGGGACGCGCAGGCCCGACGGACCCAGTTGCAGTCGGAGACCTTGGGGAAATGGGGCATCGGGCAGGTGCCTGCCCAAATTCCCCACCGCTTCGCCTCTGCCATCGCAGCCGGTTCAGTTTTTAGATGAAGAGCAAGTCGGCATCTTCCCCCCCCATAACCATACGCTGCAGAGAGGGTCTCATCCAGCCCCGGGGAAATCCTCCCCTCTGTAAGGTTTCTGCAGTACCAACCCCCTTTCCTCCGGGCAGCTCATGCCCCCCATCCCGGGGGCTGCGGGGACCTGCCGGGGGCGGTGGGTGCCCCAGGAGGGGCATCTGCCTGCTCTGAAATGCCTTGGCCACGGAGAGAGCAACAGGGAGGCTTTTGTTCTGCACCAGAAACTTTTCATCCTTCTTTACGGCTCCTTTTTTATTTCTTTTGGCTGCACTCTCACAAATCTGAAGCAGATTAAAATACAGTTCCTCCCCCCCCGCTCCCCTAAAAAAAAAAAAACCAACCCCAAAGCTTGGCTGCTTAAAATCATCAGATTTCACTGAAGTCCTAAAGTTAACAGTTTCCTGGATCCTGTGCAGGCTAACTTATTTTTTCCCTCTAACCTCCGTGGTTTTTGCCGTAACATTTCTCAGCTGTTGCAGGAGGAGGGAGGGAGGACCAGGGTAGCTCCGATGTGGAGGAGGTTATTTCACGCGGGGGTTGGATGAATCTGGTGTGGGACTCGCTGGACTTGCACCGTAGGGGACCGAAGGGTTGTCCCCGGCGGGCTGAGACCCTGCGGTATGGCTGGCAGGTAGGTGACGGCTGCATTGGTGACGTCCTTTTGGGGCAAAATATTAGGGAAGTGGTACCGTTGGAAGAAGAGAGTAGGATGCTGTGGGTGGGACGGAGCTCCGTTTCTACTGATTGTTTGTTTGCCGGGGGCTGTGATGGTTTGTAGCTGCGGCCGAGGTCATGGGGACCGGTGGAAGAGCTGCACGGCTCCGGCTGGACACGACCATAAGGAGTTTTTTCTGGCTCAGTGAGATTTGCTGCCCTAAATCCAGCCTGGGTCCTCCTTACCCGCCATCTCTGCTTTTGTGCTTGGTCCGCTGTGGCATCTCCTGGTGGGAGAGCTGAAGGGAAGCCCCCGGCTCTGGTAAGAAGAGCATCGCAAGTTAAAGGAGTTGTAAAGGAAAGTAAAATAGTAGTCTGGTGCTGGTTGGTTTTGTTGCCTCTTCTCCAAGAGTGGTCTCTCCTTCCTTGCAAAAAATCACCCGAGGCTTTCCTAGATGGAGGACGTTTGATTTTCTCTTGGGTGGTTGAGGAGCTGGAGCCGGCCGACCTTGGCCAACGCCAGTGACTGTCGACACAAGCCTGAGGGTGAGCGGGGACAGCCGGAGCCTTGTCCTTCAGCCAAAACATCCTCTGTCGCGTGAGCGTGACCAAGGGGAGAATCCCTGAACCGTCTAAAATCCCTTTGACCCAGCAAACGGTGCGGAGATGAAAACCAAACCCAACCCTGCGCAGCGACGCTGAGCTGTGCATTAACTCTGCTGGAGCCGGGAACAAAGGTTCAGGGGCTGGTTTTGGCTTTTTTTAATTTATTTGCAAAGCAAAACAGCTCAGCTGAGCGGAGCAAGCGTTGGTGGAGGCGTGTGAGCTGCCGTGTGGTTGCTGTGCTATAAAATCCCATCCCCACCAGTGCTCGCGGGGGGGTGTGCCGGCCCCCCGAGCTCTTGTAGCATTTCCACGTTGGCCGGGAGAGTTTCTGAACATGCGTGTTGGTCTCTGGAGGCTTTAATCAAATCCAGGCTTTTACCAGAAATCGCCTCGAAACTTCCAGCGAGCCGAGGAAACCGAAAGCAGCCGGAGCGAGGAGGCTCTCGGGCGGGCGTTCGGCGCCGGTGGAGATGCTGCCTTCGGCGAGGGGCGCGAGGAGGGTGCGGGCGAGGGGCTAGTGCCGGCGAAGCAGCTGGGATGTACGGTGAGTCTGCTCCCTGCATAGCAGCTGGGGAGCATGCAGTGTATGTACGAGCAATGCGTATATGATGGGAGGATGGAGGAAAGCCCAGCAGGTTCAGCAAAAAAGGGTTGTCAAGGGGGAAAGGAGATGCGGGAGCGAGGATGCTGCTTGGAGAAGGAGCAGGACATTCAGAGGATGCTTTGGTTTTTGGAGCATCGCTCCCCGGCACGTTTGGGTTCGGGTCCCGTGGTTTCCCCGCCGTCTTCTCACCCCGTGCAAAAACTGGGAGCCGTGCAATTAAGGCGCCGTTGAAAACTCCCCGGTCCAGGGGAGGGTTTTGTTATCCCTCGGTCATTTTATTTGGGAAACGGGGTCCAGACTTCAGGTACTTTCCGTGCTTGTTGTGCAATTTAATTGTGCGTCCAGCCCTCTCCTGTGGGCAGAAAGGAAAACAAGGTGTATTTTTTAACTTCCTTTTCTAAGCTGGGGGCGGGTGAACTTTATGCCTGGCCAGAGACAGTTGTGATCATTCAAGGGTGAACGGCTCAGAGAGTGATTGTGATAGAAAGGAATAATAAGAAGCAATAATAAATATGTGCTTTCCAGTTCAGGGTTTTGAGTATTAATGTGGCGTTACGGCAGCGAGGGGATTTTTACGGCAGTACAGAGATATCGGGCTGGTTTTCCACCCGACTCCTGACAAACACTCCGTGAGGGTTATTGTAAAATATTAGCGTCCCGTGCGATAAAACTAAAATCATGGGAAAGATCATACGCTGAAGTCGTTATCCCAGGCAGCTGCTCGTGGCTTCACTGGGTCTCTCCGAGGGGAGGGAGGTTTTGGTCACGTGTCGGAGACGTGGTACGTCGACAGCCAAAATTGTTGCATCTTCCTCTTTGCTGCCGCTCGCCGGTGCTTCGGGGTTTTGCTGGGGGGAAGCAGCCTGGGGTTATACCAAGGAATAAAGCTGAAACCTGCGAAAACGCCCTTAAACCGCCCGACCCAGATCTCGCGTGGAAAAAACAAACCAAGTCTCGTTTATGGCCCCTATAATTTCCCAGCGGCGCTGCCGTATGGCGTGGGAGCGTCCTTGCCCTGTCCGTCCTGCCTGGGACGCGCTGGGAGCGTGCTGAACCTGTGCCGGTTCACGCGCATGCTCGATGGTTTTGGAGGGGGGATTTCTACGGAGTGAGGAATCGATTTTGGAAACTGCAGGAGGGGAAGGGAGGAAAAACCTTTCTTGCTACAAGGCTTTCTGGCTGTTTTCGATGTTTTGGCCTAATTAATGAGGGTTCGGGGGTATTGGCTGCAGCCGGGGTTGCTCGGATGCAAATCCCCGCCGTCCGTCTGATGCAGCGTTTAACTTGAAGGACGATGCGTGCGTAAGGAAGAGGGGAAATAGCTGGAGGAGCAGCTCGCAGCGGGAGAAGAAAAACCCCAGCCCCAGCTGATCTGGCCCCGCTTTGTTGTCAGGCTTGCCGAGCTGGGGGCTCGGTTTCGGGCAAGGATGCCTTCGCCCTGGAGGGCGAAGGAAGCGCTGCCGGCTGCCCTCTCCTTCTCCCCCACCTGCCTTTGGAGGGGCCGTTGGTCTCCCCGTGCTGCCGAAGGAGCCTCACGTCCATGTGTTTTCTCCCTGTCTCCGCAGCCTACCCATGAGCTCGGACTTCCAGCATTACAGTTTCAGGATGCCGAACATCGGGTTCCAGAACCTGCCTCTCAACATATACATCGTGGTTTTCGGCACGGCCATCTTCGTCTTCATCCTCAGTTTGCTCTTCTGTTGCTACTTGATCAGGTAAGGGAATTTTCCCCGGCTGCCCCGGTTCAGACCGAGCCCAGCACCGATCCCTCCATCCCAAAACGAGGATGGCACCACCGTGTCTTGCCAAACCGATGTGACCCATGAAAGAGGTTTAACCTTCCCCCATCGTCACGCTCAGCCCAACGTTCATCCCTAATAGAGCCAACACACCCAGTGCAAACACAGTGAGTACCAAACACCCAACACATCTTGGAGCTACCAGTCCCGCGGGGCAGTTACGTTACCCGCTTTAAAAACAGGAGAGATGCTTATGTGTACGCTCAAACAGGCTTGAAAACATGGTTGGCTTCTCAAAAAGACTGGAAGGGGATGTTTTATGGTTCCTGCTTTCTGCTTAATGTTTCAACACGTTTTCCTCTTTAATGAGTAACTTGTGTACTGTGTGCTTAAGAAATGTTTAATACCTGCTCCGTTCGTTATTGTACACAAATTGCTCATTCAACAGCGCAGTTTAGAGATTAATGATGCAGAGTTGATTTGTTAATCTGAACGATGGGGAGCGGGACAGGAGGGTTAAAGGTTGTTCCAGTTTGGGGCTTGTTTTAATTATTTTATGGGCCACTGGGGGGAGAGTTGGGCTGCTAATTGAGAGAAGAAACTCTTCCTGCCGGAGGGAAAGAGAGAGGCAAGTGGGGAAGAACACGGTGCCTGGGAATCGAGGCGGTGACGGGGGCACGTTGTGCTGATAACCCGGGATGTGGGGCCGGTCGCACCTCTCCCTGTGGCCGGGAGCAGAGGGCATCGCTCTGCTGGCAGCAGCTGCCGAAATCCTGTGCGCCCAGAGCTCTCCTGCCGAGTTGCAGAAGAGCTTTTCCATCCCCTTTCCCTCCCCTCTGGCATTTCGGATGGCCCCAGCTCCCTGCTTAGCCGTGCATCCATCACGTCCTCTCCCTCTGTCCCCGTAAGGCAGGCGCCTGGTCTCTTCTTGCACCGCGGAGGCTGTGTCTGGCTGGCTCACAGCAGCCAGTCCCACCAGGTTTTCTATCCAGAGGGTGCTGAAAATGTTTTGTCCTGCTGTTGTAGACCAGGGAAGCAAGATTTCAGTGTCACCTTCTAAATATTTGATAATTTCCACCTATTTTCAGCTCTGTACCAAGCAAAACCTTGTAACACTTGCAGGTGAGCCCAAACCCAGGCTTACCGGGGGGTGATTTGGGCTGCCTGGGCATCATATCTTCACTTTCGCCCGCAATTACGCACAGGAAAAGGGTGTTCGAAGGTGCAATGCCTCTGTCCACCCGGGCAGACAAGGCAGAAACAGATCGAGGGGTCATCCCCGACCAGGCGATTTGTATCTCGGTGCTCGATGTTAACAAGGTTTGTGCTGGGATGTTGCATCTGTGTCCAGTGTTCGCATTTTAACTGGGACGCCAGTGGGAGGGGATGCAAAAAAAAGTAGACAAACGGTGTTCGGAAAGCTCAAGGACGTGTTTTGCCCAGATTGAGCTTGAATCTGTATGGCTCGCTTGCAAAATGGAGAGGTGTTTGGACTTTCAGAGTATTTTCCTGGGCACCGGGTCTTGCTGGGTGTGTTTTGCCCCAAAGAAGAAATAACAAGTAGTAATGTCTGGAAGATCAAGCCAGAAAATCTTTAAATTTAGAAGTTGGAGGCGTGTTGTAAGAGAGGGAGGGTGAGTAACCGGTGAGACAAGCCAGCAAGGGAAGTGGCAAGTCCTCCGTCTCTTCATGTCTTTAAATCAAGACAGAGGGCCTTTCTGGAGGAGACGTTTTGGCTCCCATTCCCAGGAGTAACGAAGTGCTATTTAACGACCTATGATAGATGGGAGGCTGGCTTAGATCATCTAATGATCCCTTTATAGCCCTAAACTCTATAGAGGCTCTATGAATCGCTCTTCAAACCACCGCCCCCAGCTCTATTACTGGCGAAACGGTGCCAAGCCAGAATCCTCCAGCCCTCGTTTTGGAGGGTTTCGCCGTGCCACGGGTATTAGCTGTGCCGACGTGCCCCAGGAGCATCCACCTCCTTTGAATTCGCTGTGTAATCTCAGCTTACGCGGGATATAAAAGCTTGAGCTTCGGCGTGGTTTGGAAAGCCTTGCAGACGGACAGCGGGACGAGGACCACGTGCCTGCCAGTGCAGAGCATCCCAAATGATTGTTCCGGGAAGGGTTTGCCGTGTCGCTCCCCTTCAGTGCCATTTAACGCCGAAGCATTGCTGGCGCCTGGCTGCGTAGCAAGCAAATACCCGTAGCCCTGCAGCAGGAGGATTTGGTATACAAAGTAAGATACTGAATTTAAATTGAATTTTTCCCCCTCCTGAACCAGCTGCTAAAGCCTCCTGGATTACCCCACGCATTCCTGACCCCTTCTGCAATGAGATGAGTGGCTTTAATACAGGATTACATCTGGAGGCTGTATAAAAGAGAGGTGTTAATTTAACAAGCAGACACAGCATGGATCGCACCGTGTTGTCATGGAGAAACCGACCCAGGGCGGAGGGGATGGACCTGTCGGCAGCTCCAGGGCTCCGCTTGCACCCGCGGGGATTATTTGCCGGTAACAGGGGCTCGTGGCTTTCCCCAGGCCCTGCTTAGGGGCAGAGGCAACGCAGCCCCTCCTCTCCCTCTCCCTCCTCTCTCGTGACTCACACATCTGCAAATATTTGGCAAATAAGGAGCGGAGCTCGTGACACCGTCCTCTGGGCCCTGGTTCTCATCGCCTGCTCTGGATCAGAGCATCCCATGCAGCCCTGCTCCACATCCCCGGCTGGGGAGGCATCAGGAGCGTGGAAGAGCCAATACCTGGTGTATTTACCCCTAATCGCAGAGCTGACAGCATTAAATAAGGGATGCGCCGGAGAAGAAGAGCGCCTGGGCTGCGCTTCGCAACTGCGTCAGTGCAGAGTGCGCTGCCCGCTCCGATGGGAGGAAGAAGGGATGTTTTTAATCGGGTTGGCTCAAAATGGAGTCCGATAGGAATTTCGGCCAAAAGCAAAGCAAAGAACATCTCTGTCTGTGCGCAGTCCAGGCAAATCTCGAGCTCTTCTGCCGCTGCAGACCACTCCGGTACAAAGCCACGGGTCCCACCCTCGCGGCTGCCACCTCTGCCTGGAAAAATTAAAAAAGGGAAGAAGAAGGAAATGAAACGTTGCAGGCAGCCATTTGTGTCTGATCTCTGCTGAATTAATGAAAGCAATAACCTCATGTTGCCTTCGGTCCCCTAAAACCCCGTTCAGAAGGACGCTGAACCGAGCGACGCCGTGCCTTCCAAGCATTTGAACGGCCTGCACGCTCGCCCTGAGTAAACGCTGCCGCGTCCTCTCTACCCGTGCTTTGCTGCCGGTTGCACGGGGTCCGTCTCTGCCCAGGCTAGAGCGGCTGAAAGTCTACGGGGGGCGCAGGGCACGTAGCCCTTAAAAAGCTCTTTTTTTTAATAGGGCTGTTTCCTTCTGCGTTCAAACCTGCCAGGATCAAAGGCAGCGGTTGGGTTTGGGGAGCCCAAGGAGCCCGGCCGGGCTGGGGAGAGCGATGCGGTGGCAGGGCAGAGAGCCAGCGCTGGCACCTCTCTGCTCTTTCTACTCTAAAGCGTCAAATAAGCAGATCTCGGAGGTAAACCTGCAAAAAGTTGTTTCCTCTGCATTTTATTCCCGTAGTCGTTCACTTGCTACAGATGATTCGGAGTCGCCCAGAGAAACGGGGTGCTCCCTTTCCTTTGGAAGGCGTGGAAAGCTTGGGAAGAGATCACAAAATCTGCAAGAGGCAGTTATTAAATTCGGAGATGGGTGACGGCGTGCGCGCACACGCGGTCTCCAGCCATGAGCTGGCTTTTAAGACGCTGTGTGGTCCCTTATCTAAATCAGCCATCTGCCAGAAATTCCTCCGGAGTCACAGCTCTTGACACGAGATGGATGAAGCCCTGGGTCCGACGGGGAAAAACGTTTGCCAGGATCCGGGGTCTCCTTACGACAGCTGTGCTGGGTCCGACGAGGATCCATCTGGCCCAGGATCCTGGCTTTGAAAGGGAAGCGTGGAGGAGCAGACGGAGCTCGCACGCTTCGGGACCAGATGTGCTCATGCCGTTCCCCGTAACCTTCAGGGAGGTGGGGGGTTTTTTTTTTGGCAAAGACTCCCCGTATACCTCAGCACCAACCCATGCCGTTGAGCATCCGCGCTCCTCCGGCAGCACGGAGCCGCAGGGATCCGTTTGCCAGGCGGTCGCTTCTTCCCCATCGCTGGTCCAGATGCCTCCACCGCGTCCGCAGACGCTTGGGCTTGTTCCGTGCGACACCTTCCCTCCGGTGGCTTTGGCTCGTCGGGGCCAAAGCCTCGGCCGCCGCTCGGTGCTCCATAAGACGGATGCTTTTTTCCCCGTGCTGGGAGGGTTTTTCCCCTCGTACACGGTCTTCAGCCGTGCATCTTGCTTTGCCCCATCTGTGTTTCATAACCGGTTTCCCAGCCGCCGGGATCCCTGCGGATCGGGCCGGTTTCATCCTGTTTTCTCTGCTGTTTGTGCATCCTCTGCTCCTGTTTCTGCTGGGGGTCGCTGGCGGGGGGATGCGACCCCAGCCTTCTCCTTCCTGCCTCCTGCAATTCTACCCGTGGCTCTGCAGGCAGGTTCCCTGCCAGGCAGCATCATTAGAGGAGGAGGGATGGCTCCCCGCTAAATTCGGGGCTCAGGAGCTGACTTACTGCAACTCTCTCTGCAGCATTAAGGTGCATTTTTACCCATTCCTCGGCTTTTAAGGCTCGCGACATTTTCGGGGGGGTGTTTTTGAGCAAAAAGGACAGGGATGTATTTTTACTTCCTATTTTTATAACTCGCCCACTGCAGCCTTGCGGGATCAGGCGGCCTCTGAGAGCTCAGGGTGAAACTGCCGGGGTTTGAGACAGCCCCCAGAGTATTTTCGGAGAAGCGAAATTACAGGCAAGGGGGTTTCCCATCTGAAATCACACTGAAGGCTGGCTGGGGAAAATATTCCTGTGGCTGTCCCAGCGCTGCAGACACACGCTGACATCGTATTAAAAGTCCTTGGCCAACTCTTTAGCCTTGATGGCTTCCCTCTTGAGTTTTCAGAGCACTTCACTAAATGCCATGTCTTGTGATGAGAAGCAGTATTAGTTGGTTTTGGGGTTTTTTTTAAAATGTATTTTATTTTAGGAGTGAAATGGGCTTCTCCAGCCAGCTGGTGCCTGCAGGGCGCTCCGCCGGGCTGTGGAAAATGGGCTGCTGCTTGGTTCTGCCGTGGAAAGATGTTTTATTAGTAATAGTTTGAACTGAAAACTATGGAGGGATGTGATGTGTGTGTGTGTGTGTTTGCTGTTTGGCTCGGTCCCCAGGCACGGGGACAAACGCTCCCACCCGTGCCTCCTGGAGAGGGGAGGCTGGAGAGGGCGGGGACGGGACCGGCCCTTTGCTTGTGGCCTCAAATTCCTGCTGCCGCCGGCTGGACTTCCCACCGCAGCAGGCGTTTTTGGAATAGATTCATCCCCTCCATCTCCACCCCTTGATTTGCTCCAATGGAATGGATGCTAGGGTTAGGGTTAGGGGGAAAAAAAAACCCCGCCCAAACCCCCAAAGTTGTGCTGAGCACAGTGCTTTGAAAGGTAGGTGGCGGGAAACAGCTGATAATCCTGATTTTGCTCCACCGCCACGTCAGCTACGGCCCCGGCTCCTTCCCTGGGGCAGGGAGCGCCCTGGGTCAGCACGGGCTTGGCACCCCGTGCTTGAACGCAGCACACCCCCGCCTGCTCTCCTGAGAAGAACCCCCAAAATCCCAAGACACGGGTTCATTCTCCCGCGGTTTTTGGCAGCTCGTTCTCTCTGGCGATTAAATTGCCCCCTGCGATAGGAGGCCAGAGATGGAAGACGTCCCGTTGCTTCTCTTCCAAAGCTTCCTGCTCCGGTGTCGTCTTCGGACAAAGAGCTGTCCTCTGCTTGCTCGGCCGGGTGGGTGACCTCTTGTTGCATGCTTCTTCCTGAGAGTTTGGGAGGCAGAAGCAGGACGATTGATCTTATAATTGAAGATGAAGCTGTGTTTGAGGAACCCAGCGCCGCCCAAGCAGCATGACGGGGGGCTTCGGTGGGAGACCTCTGAGTGGGGAGGTCTCCTTCCCCATCCTCGCTGGGAGCGGAGCTTTCCTCGGGTCTGAATACCCATCGCTTGGAAAAAGGTGCCGCGTCCAGCCTAGAAATCGTTGGCAGCAGAAGCGGTTGGAAACTGGGGGTATTTATGGCGGCTCCTGATTTACTCAACAGCTTTTGCTGATCTTAACGGCGCAGGTGATGTCTGCGTGGAAAATTAGGGAGGTCAAAAGAGGCGAAGGGAAGGAGGTTGTGTGCATCTGGATGGAGACGTTGCCTTCCCAGCTACAGGGAAGGCTGGCTGTTGCTTAAATGCGTCGTTTCGTGTGGCCATCCTCGTTTCCGAAATGAAAAATTAAACAAAAAAGAATTAAATCTGGAAAGGAAGGAAATGAAACGTTTGAGGTGTTACAGTAATCCTGGTTTTTTTGCCTGTCTTCACGTTTCTCCCTGTTTTGATTGCAGGCTCAGACATCAAGCACACAAAGAGCTTTACGCCTACAAACAGGTGAGATGATGCCCAGTAAGTTGTCGTCTTCCTCCCTTCTGCTTAGTGCCAAATCCGCGTTGGAGCAGTCACTCCATCAGGTTTCCTCGTACTGTTCTTCTCCGTGGGAGGCCTTTGGTCTTCGCAGAGGCGTTGTTAACGCCTGGGCAAACCTCTGTCCCCGCTGATTTAATTTTTTTTCTGCCAGCTGGGCACCCCGGGAGCATCCCTCGCCCTGTTAGTCTGCAGGTCTCCGCGTTTTCAGACGAGGTCCCCGAGCGGTGGGGACGTGGCCACCCTGGGAGCACCTCGGCTGGGCAACCTCTCCAAGCCCTCACCTCATTTCCCGCTGGCGAGCAGTAATGCCATCGCTTCCCCAGCAATCAAACGATGTTTTGTGGGGTCCGAATCTGCTCCCCGGCTCGGACCCGGCCGCTCTGGACCACCCGCAGCCGTGGGGCTCTCGTAGGGAACACCTCCACGTCACCTCGGCAAACCCAGCTGCTTTCTGCATGCGCCCACACGTGCCGGCACCCTCCTTAAAATAAGCACAGCCAAGAGATCGGCGTCGCTCGCTGCACAGCGTAGGAGCCCAGGAGGTTTAAATTCGGGAGGAGACCTCCTGGGTTTGGTCCTCGTGTTAGTGGTTACAGCTGTGCCAGCGCTGCCTTCCTCCTGTGCCTGCACAGGGGCGAAGACTTGATGCGCTCCGTGGCTGTGCCGGGTTCACTGGGGCTTTCCAGTTCTACTGGGACGCTAAATGGGATCTCCGTTTACGGAGGTGTTTGCTGCGAACGCTCTCGGCAAAAGCTGTGTCCTGACCCCGGCTCTCTGTCTTACAGGTTATACTCAAGGAAAAGGTGAAGGAGCTGAACCTACACGAGGTGAGTAAGTCCCTGGGGCGGTAGCGTAGCGGCAAAGACTCCCTCACCCTCCTCTTCCTCGCGCTGGGGAGGGGATGGGGGACAGGCAAAGCCTGGCACAGGTAGGAAGGTGCAAAAACCCAGACTTAACCCCTTCAGGAGCAAAACGCACAGCTGGGTGTGCCGGCATCGCTGCCCGCTTGCTGCCAGCGCCGGGGTTTGCTCTGCTCCCCGGTACAGGGAACACAGTGGGGGCAGGTTAACGGCTGCGCCGGCAGCTCCATCCCTCCCCGACGCCGCTTTTCTCCTTCAGAAAGTCTAATTGCTTGTTAATGCAGCCGGTAAAAGCACATCTGCAAAGGGGGTCTGGATTGAGCCATCTCCCTCCTCCTCCTGGGTCCCCTTTAGCTTTTACTGCGTCATTATTATTTCTTGCAGCATTATTATTATTATTTATTGCATTCTTCTTCTTTACTGCGTTATTATTTGTATTATTTACTGCATTATTGGTATCACCGCGATAAAAAGCTGTGGATAAAAGGGGAGGCAGAGGCAGGCTGGGCTGCGTATAAACAGTGTCCCTTGGCGGTTACGTCCCCTCCAGCCCCGCTCAGCCTCGCCACCGTCGGAGCCTGACGATATCCAGCACATCGCTGCCGGCCGCGTTACTCGGGCAGAGTAAACGCTGCCGGGATTTAATTGAAATCAAAGATAAACACGCTCCCCAGGCTTCTGCCCCTCGCGCTCCTGGTTTGCAGCTTTGCAGAGAAGGGCTGGCTGGAAGAGGCAGGCAAAGGGGGTGTCCGCTTGGACGTATTAAGAATTAAACCCCCTTTTCCCGGCCCCAAAACCACAGGGGTTTCTCCTCGGATTCGGGAGGAGGGCAGAGCCCGCGGCAGCCATAAAGCAAAGCCCCAGCGGACTTTGCCTTTAAACTCTGCAGGGGGAACTGCGCCAGCGACTGCCCCGTCCCCACGATGTGGGCACAGCGGTGGCTCCTCGCTGGGTCCCCCTGCGTTAACGAGTCAAGAGGATCTCCAGAGGCTGAAACACGTCTCGGACTAACGATGTTACCCTCATCCGCCTCTACCTACCCGCCCCTTGAGCTTTAAAACGCATTAGTTGTTCTCCGCAGGTTTTCAGGCTGTTTTGGGGCTGTGTGTCCCTATTTACAGACCATTTTTCGTGCTGAAGTTGAGCAGGAATCTGCTCCAGCCCCCTGCTTCAGCCGCGGGCCGGATTTATTTCCCCCACTGACAACAAAAATGCCCACCCGCATCCCGGACCCAAGTCCGCTCATCTGTTAAATACCAGCTCCGTTTGTTTATAAGCCTCTATTATTATTATTTTTTTTAATTAACAAGAGCCCGTCCCGCGTTTCCTCCTCACTCTCCGCTCCCTGCAGCCGAGGGGCTAAATCCCACGGGCAGGAGGGCGGCAGAGGGACGGAGCGGCCCCTGCTCGAGACCCCTGTTTCTGTTCCGCTCGCATTAAGGTGACTCGCAGCGGGGGTTTCCCTCCGTCCTCTTCCGTCGCCTCTGCTCCCAGCTCTCCGCAGCTTTCCCAGCCCAAACACTGTGGGGGAGGAGGAGGGGGCCACGGGGAAGGGGATGGGGCAGCTCGAGCTCATCCCTGGGATTCAGGAAAGGCTGGAAGGATTTTCTCTGGCTCCCTCCCAAATATCCCTTTTTGGGCATTTGGATTTTGGTATTTACAGTAAGCGGTTCTGGAAATCGGATCACGGGGGGGAGGAAGGGGGGGGGGGGATTTTTGCAACATCACGGGGCGGCTGCCAGGGCTGGCCCGGAGCCTCGCGGATGGGAAAGTCCCCGCCGAGCTCTTCAGCCCCGCATTTCTGGGTTGGTTTTTCCTCTTTTTTTTCCATCACGCTGCCTCTCCCAGGCTTTCACGGGGCTCAAGCCACGTGTGTTCCTCGGGCACCGACCCCAGCAGCTACGCCAGCGTTTGCTCGCTCAATAAAAAAAGTCTCCGGCGAGCTTTGGGGTGGCTGGAAAGCGTCGACGGGCGCCGCCGCGTTCCCGGGAAAGCCGGGAGCCTCCCGCTGCACTTGCCAGCACCTGCCTCATCCCGAGGGCTTTTGGCAGCGGGGCTGGCCCTTGTTTCGGACTGCCGGAGCCTCCCAGGCCGGGGAGGGGCTGAGAAAAACAGCCGGGAATATCCAGAATCCCCAGGAATATCCAAAATGGGTCAGGAAAAACGGGCGGTGTGGGGGAAGGAGATTTCGGCTGGGGCTCTTGCCCGCCGGGAAAACAGCCGCCAACCTTCCCATCCCTGGGGCGGAGATGCGCCCTTTGCCTTTTCCTCTTCCCAGAGTTATCCCTGCGGATGCAGCTCGGTCCCAGGCAGCGCCGTGGCTCCGTCCCCCTGCACCCTAAAGCCTCCTGGCACATCGAAACACATCCCAGCCTTGCGGCTGCTGCTCCCGGGGGGGGGGACACGACCTTCGGGGTCCCTTCCACCGGGGAGGGGAGAGCCCAGCCCCAGCCCGCCATCCCAAAGCCGGGGGCAGCGAAGTGGGGGAAGGCTTTAGGGGGGGATTTCGCCCCTCTGCGATGCTGAAACCTCCCAAATGTTTCTTCCGCAGCGCAGGGGGGCAAAGAAAAAAAAAAAAAGGCAGTTTCTTGGTCAAAACAGAGGGTTCACAGCAAAAGAGGAGTTTGCTTTCCCTTTGGTGCTGGGAGGTATTTCCCTCCCCACCCCCAGCGGATCCTCACCGGCATCAGAAGCCAAATTGCCCTTTTTTTTCCCCCCGACCAAAGGCAGGGAGAAGATGGGAACTGGCTGAGGGCATCGCTTAGGGGGAGATGGGGGGTTTTTTTTGGGGGGAGGGAGCAGCGTTTCGGCGGGCTCAGAGATGTCCACGCGGTTTTTATGTGCGCAGCACGCTTCCCAGCAGCTGACTCCCTTTTCTCCGCCTCTCGCATCTTTCAGATCTGCGCCGTTTGCTTGGAGGAGTTCAAGCCCAAGGACGAGCTGGGGATCTGTCCCTGTAAACATGCCTTCCACAGAAAGTAAGCCTGGGGAATGGGAGACCGAAGCCGGGCTGCCCCGAATCCCGCCGGGCTGCCCCGAATCCCGCCTGGCGGCCCCGGGGAGGCTCTTGGCGTGGGGTCTGCTGGTGCCACTGCTCCTCGCCCAGGGCTTCTCCCCACCCCAGTTCCAGGGGAAGGAGGGGAATTGCAGCGAAAGCCCCTTATCGAATGAGTTTGGGCGTTTGGAGCAGCCACGGTCCCGTCGTGAGCTGGCAAAACCGCTTCACTTTCTATATATATAGAGAGAGACTTTATATATTCCAAAATGTGAATGTACATTTGTGTGTGTGTGTGTGTATATTTACATACATATTATTTACGCATATTTATAAAATATATACAGAGAACCGCTGGGACGAGCTCCCCAGGGAAGGGGTCAGGGCCCGGAGCCCTGCTGGTGTTCAGGAAGCGTTTGGACAAAGCTCTTGGCTACCTGGTTTAACGTGCAGGTTGCCCTGTGCCGGGTCCGGGGTTGGCCTTGGTGATCCTCGTGGATCCTTTCCCACTCAGGAGAGTCTATGAAAAATGTGTACATGTGAATTTTTTATATATATGTAAAAGACGAATTTTATATGTATAATATATACACATTATATATGTATGATGTACATATATGATGTAGATACACGTTTAATATATTTATAAAATGCATATATTCATATATACACACACCAGGGGTATATGTATTTTATATATTTTTGTGTATGTGTATACATTTTTATATCTATTTTATAAATAGAAATTATACAGATATAAAATACATTACATGTACACAAAAATCCATGTACATATATACACACACGCCCAAAAATGTCCTAATAAAATGTAAAGGCACCTAAATGGTGAATTAAAAATGCGGCAGTGGCAGCAGCGCTGCAGGGAGGGTGGCGACAGGGACAGGGGCAGCTGCCACCCCGAAGTGCACCGAGTTTTGGGGGGGGTGGGTGGTTGCAGCACCCCTGTAGTGACCCCCTGCCCCGTGTCTGTGTCTCCTCCCCCCCCCTTGCAGGTGCCTCATCAAGTGGCTGGAGGTGCGGAAAGTGTGCCCGCTCTGCAACATGCCGGTGCTGCAGCTGGCCCAGCTGCACAGCAAGCAGGACCCCGGCCCCCCCCAGGGCCCCCTCCCTGGCGCCGAGAACATCGTATAGCTCCGCCGCCCCAGGGACTGCCCCGCCGCAGGGGCCCGGGGTGGGGGGGTGGGGGGCCCAGCCGCCGGCCCCGGGGACTCGGAGACAACCAAAGCACTACGGCACCAGCACGGAGGGACAGGCGAGGACGCAGGCGGCCGGGCGCGGAGCCCGGAGCACTTTAGGGGTGTGTGGGGGGGGGTGGGGGGCACCTCCCTGCCGGCCGAAGCGGAAGAACCCCGCGCCCCCAAAACCTGCCTCCGCGGAGCCGTGCCGGGATGAAGGGTCTCACACCCGAGCCCCGGGCTTGATTCCTCTCCCGGGGTGAGGAGGTGACTTGGGGTCCTCCGCCGGCGCCCTGCACGACATCCTTCTTCCAGCACATCCCTTCTCCAGCCCGATGTCCGCCGGGAAGCGGCATAGGGCACAACAGAGCAGTATCGAGCCACCCAACAGCACCCGACGGCCTCCTGCAATGCCGCGACGTTCCCCCCCCCCCGCACACCCTCCGAACGCCCCGGTACGCTTCCCAGCCCTGCTGCCCCCCGCGCCCCTCCGCCGCCGTCAAAAACAATGCCCAAAACGCTGGGGGGGGGTGACCCCGGAGCATCACGGCTGGTCCCTGCCCCGTTCTCCTCTTCGCCGTTAGTTTAACGGGGTTACCTTTGCCTTTGCAATCCCTACCTAAAAAATTGGGTCTCGGCACCCCAGCCGCAGCGACGCCGGGGTTCGTGCCGCGGTTGGGTGCCTCCTCGGCACCCGCTGCTCCTCCGAAAGGGCTAACCGGGGCGGGGAAGCCGGCGTCGCCCCCGGGAGATGGCCGGGTGGTAGTTGCGTGGGGTCTCGTGGGGTTACCCCACCCACCCTCCCCGGGGGTGGCTGCCCCCCTCCTCGGCGCGACGGGCTACCTCAGCGGGGCCGTTAGTCCCTCCGACGGGCACGATCCTGCCGTGAACCATCAGCGGCGAGAGCGGCGCGGGCCTGCTGGGGTGGGGGTGGGGGGGCAGGCAAAAAAATCCTGTCCTTTGGGTTCATCCCATCGCTTTGAGCCTGGCCCCGGGGTTTGTTTCTGGGCGAGGGACGCCCGAGCCGGCCGCGTTTTGCCTTGCCGAAACACCCCAACCCAACCATCATCGAGTGCAAAAGCTGCTGGGGGGCGCGGGGAGCTGTCCCACCCCCGCCACCTCTCCAACCACCTCCCCGGGGCGAATTGGGGCACCGTAGCAAACACCCCGGCCTCCCCCTCCATCTTTGCAACTGTTATTCCTATTTTTTGGGGGGGGCGGGGGTCAGTATTACACAGCGGCGGCTTTCCCTGCCCTCCCCCCCCCGCCCCGGCGCAGGATGGGGCGCGGGGCTGGGAAGGCTCCGGGTGTCGTTCCCCCCTCCTGTAAATACCGTGCGACTCCCGAGACTGTTTATGGAGCGTGGAGCCTCATAGACGTGTTTGTACACTACGAATTCTGCAGCAGAATATTTTTTAAAACGTTCGCTGTTTTTTTTTTTCCTTTGTTTTGTTTTTTTTTTTTTGTAAGCTATATTTTTGTATATTTAATTGCTATTTTAAAATTCTAATAATGCGTCTTTTTTGCTAATCACACTATTCTTAAGGAAAAACGAGGAAAGAAAAAAAAAAAAACAACCCAACAGTTTGCATGTGATTTGACTTGAACTGTAAATAAAAGCAGGTTTTGGAAGCGGGGGTGTGTTTGCGGGGGGGGAGTTTGCACCCGGGGGACCCCGGCCGCGGGGAAAAAGGGAGCATCTCTCCTTGCTCAGCCCTGTGTCACCCCAGGGACGTCCCCAGCGGGGCTGGGACCTGCCGCGCCGCTCCGGCCCCGGCCCTTTCTTGCCGGGGGGAGCCCGGAGAAAGGGCCGGTTTGGGGCTGGGGCTGGGTTTTCCCCGTTGTCCGCGTCTCCCCGTGGCCCGGAGCGGAGCTTTGCTCCCGGCCGGTGCCAGATGGGGGAAATCACCCCGGCCAGGCAGGCTCGCTGCGGCCTCGCTGCCCGCCGAGGCCTGGAAATCCCCGGCCGAGGGGGATTTCGCACGTCCCCGGCCCAGCGCGCGGGCTGCCCCGCTGGGGAAGGGGATGTTTCTCCTCCGAACGGCCTTCCCAGCCCAAGGCCCGGGCAGGGGCTCCTGGGGCAGGCAGCGAGGCCCCGCTGGGCTAACGCCAACCTCCTGCCGACCGCGGGATTTGGAGATCGGCTCCCAGCTACAGGACTTCCCGGCGTCCAGCTCGGAAACCCCCTCTCCTGCTCGCCTCCTCTCGCCCCGGCTCTTCCTCCAGGCTTCACGAGACGGGCGGAAAAAAAAAATCCCTTCATAGAATCAGAGAATCATTGAGGTTGGAAAAGACCTCTAAGATCATCGAGTCCAACCGTCGACCCAACACCCCCATGCCCACTAAACCATGTCCCTACGTGCCTCATCTACACGTCTTTTAAATACCTCCAAGGATGGGGACTCAACCCCTTCCCTGGGCAGCCTGTTCCAATGTTTAACCACTCTTTCAGTAAAGACATTTTTCCTCATGTCCAATCTAAACCTCCCCTGCCGCAACTTGAGGCAGTTTCCTCTCATCCTATTGCTTGTTACTTGGGAGAAGAGACCGACCCCACCTCGCTACAACCTCCTTTCAGGTGGTTGTAGAGAGCGATGAGGTCTCCCCTCAGCCTCCTTTTCTCCAGGCTAAACAACCCCAGTTCCCTCAGCCTCAGCTCCTTTTCCTCCTCTCAACTCTCAGGTTGCTCAGCTGGAGCCGTCCCGGGTTGCGATCCCTGCAGGAACCTGGGGTGGAGGAAGCCGGGCTCCCACCTCGCCCTGTCCCCCTGTCCCCCCCCCCGTCCCTGCCCAGCGCGGAGAGCTGCTGCCCTCTAGTGCCGGCTGCACCCCCGGAGCTGGGTGCTGGGGGCAGGTCCCACCTGGAGATGTTCCGTGCCGGCTGCACCCCCAGAGCTGGGTGCTGGTCCCATCTGGCGATGTTCCGCTTCACCTTCTCCAGCGGGAAACGCAAGGAGTGACCTTCTTGCTGCCCTCCCGGTTGTCTTCTGGAAGCTCCGGCGGGTCGCGGTCACGAAGAAGTTCACTCCTGGGCGAAGATTCCCGCTGGTGGGACAAAGCAGCAGAGGGTCTGGCCGTGCCGCAGCCTGGATCTAGCGCCAAGATGCACAAACCACAATTATTTCTGTTACTTCTGTTCCTGCTCCGGCGAGGCGCCTTGCCTTCACCTCCGATCCAACCCGTGTCGTCCGTACGTTAAAGGCCAAAGGGCCTCCAAAGCACCGAGCGTCACCTACCGCCGAAGGAGTCTTTCATCAAACCCTAAACCGCCGCAATTTGCCCTGGAACGATGCTAGAGACCCCCCTCCCTCTGGACCCACCGGTGCTGGGAGCCTGCTGCCGCTATCAACGGTGTGCGATACCCCGCGGAAAGCCTCGGGGCTTTGAAGCCAAGCGGCGAGAATTAGCCCAGACCCAACCCAAGTCGAACGCAAACCCACCTTCTCCCAGCAGCGCAGAGCCGTGCTCGCCTTCGGCTTTCAGTCGAACCCGGTTCAGCCCCCCGTTTTTAAGGTACCTGGTTAAAAACGTTACGAGCCCGGGGGGGAAACCGAGCGTCGAGAAGGGAAACCGAGCGTCGAGGGGGGAACTGAGCGTCGAGGGGGGAACTGCGGGGTCGAGAAGGGAACCGCGGGGTCGAGAAGGGAACCGCGGGGTCGAGAAGGGGAACCGTGGGGTCGAGAAGGGGAACCGCGGGGTCGAGAAGGGGAACCGCGGGGTCGAGAAGGGCTCCTCACTACCAGCAACAGGCAAATACTGAGGTTTTGGTGGTCTTCTCCCCTCCATTAACATGCTTTGAAATGCAACCCATTTCCAGAGACCAGAACACGCGGGGAGTGAAAAGTAACCAAAGATTGCAGGTGTTTTTAATGAGCTTCTGAAAATCAACTGGAAGGACTCGTTTACACCCATTCCACCAGCATGGTCTTGATGGAAGAATGAGACAGAGAGAAGAGTTTCGAGTATATAAAAATAACTGTAATATTTTATTACAAGAAGAAAAAAAAAAATTTACAAAAAAAATACACAAAACACATCAGGGGCTTTGGTGTCGGACATCAGAGCACGCAGGAACTACCCAAAATCCGCGGAAAAAAGGAGTTACACACACACACACACACACACGTGTGCAGAATGAACACCGGGAAACCCGCGGGAGGCTGCTCCCAGGGACGCCGGCCCAGCACCCGCACCGGCACCTCAGGGCGGGGACTTCTTGCCCCGGGCTGCTGCGGAGGCTTCTCAGCTCTGTCGAGGTTCCTCAGCTCCCCTCTGCGTAACAGAATCATTTCAAGGTAGCTTCTTCCTTCCGTCAGTCTTCAGCTCCCGAAGGCTACCGCTACTAAAACCAAACAACCCTTCTTCTGCGTAGTACGAGGATTCAGAGGAGGCTTACGTACCCTCCCCACACCGACGCGGTCTGTGTAAATTAAATCCGATAAGCCCGCACCAGCCCGGTGCGTCAGTGAAGCATTACACCAAGGAGCCAAGCGGGCACACGGACGTTTCAAGAAGCCAAAGCCTGTTTCTGTGCCAAACCAGGGCCTGAGTTTCGACCGTGAGGGCGGGTGACCCGGCCGAAACGGCAGCCGGTTACGTGCTGTGTATGACATTTTATATGGTAGAGAAAGAGTTAAGTCGAGCGAAAGCCTACAATCAAATATTCGGAAGAGGAGTTGTTTTTAATACACCTACTTGGGGGATCTTTTGTGGGATTTCACGAGAAACGAAGAATAAATGAGCTCTCAGATGCAACAGATCCCAAACAGTTGCCCAGAGAGGTGGTGGATGCCCCATCCCTGGAAACATTCCAGGTCAGGTTGGACGGGGCTCTGAGCAACCTGCTCTAGTTGCAGATGTCCCTGCCCACGGCAGGGGGGTTGGACGAGATGGCCTTTAGAGGTCCCTTCCAACCCAAACCACGCCATGACTGTATTATCCTGCTCAAACCCCTCACCCCTGGAAGTACCACGTTATATCGAACGCAGGGCGGGATACAACCGAAACCTCCACTATGCTGCAGGAAAAGCACAAAAATTTTCTTCCGCAGACAGCACGCAGCAAAGATTACCTTTCACGCGAAGACGACTCTCTGTTTTTCCCCCCTCCATTTTATTGTTGTCGTCCAATTACTGGATGCGTTCAGGAAGTTCCAGGCCCACAGTCACCTGAAGTTTGGACAATGCCTTGCTTTATGCCGCGTCTGCTGTCTGGAACACTTACCCAGCAGAGCTGACAGGGCAGGAACATCACACAGGACCTAATCTTCCAAATTCATAGTTCCTTCCTTTTTCAGGCCCAAACGAGAGGCGGGTACCACACAAGGAGCCCAGCGAGCTGCGGAGCACCTTGCGAGTACTCGGATCTCGGCCTGCAGCAGCGTGTAGAGCCGGACGCGACTTGCTGCGCTGCTCCCGCACCTCTACCGCGCGTTACCGCAGCCAAACCGCAAGCTACCCAACGGGCACAGGCTGTCCAGCACTGCGCTCCGTCGTCCAAACGCACGCGGGGATCAGCGGGCTGAAAACCAACCGATCTGAAAAGAAACCACGACTTTGCAAGGTGTGTCCGAGTCAGGGTGACAGTCGTCCTGCTGTTCTGGGGTAAACCCCGACAAGCGCGAACCGCAGCGATCCGTCTTCGCGAGAGACCGCTTCGCCCCGCCGACGGAAGGACGGCTTCTACACGCGGCTGAGCTGCTCAGCCGGGAAGGCAGAGCGCCCCGTGGCAGAGAACACTCTGAAGCAGTATCTGCCTTTAAGGGACGCGTCAGGGAGGGAAGGGGCAGATGGCTCTTCAGAACAGCAGCTCTTTCCCGCTCCCTGACTGGAGCGCGGTGACACGACGGTAACCGACGCCAGCAGCACGGCCAAGAGAACCCGGACACCCTTCTCGCTGGGGACCTCGTGCGTTTCGCCACGCAAGATCCAAGTCTGGGAAGAATTTCCGCAAAGAGCAGGGCGAAGCAGAGAGACGGGGAAGGAAGGTCAGATCACAAACCGCATCCGTGCCGCTTTTCTTTTTTAAACTGCTGGCCGCTATCGGCACCTCTGTCGCTTTGAGAGATCGTTTATTCAGCGTGCAGCAAGCCACTTCGAAATCCACACCCTGAGGTCTTGAGGGGTTCCAAGCTGCAGCGACCCGGTTTGCAGGCTGTATGCAAGACGGCACGCACAGAGAAAACAGAGCAGAGTACAGCGCGCGTACGGGAAGGAGAGGTCTCCCCTGGAAACTACAGTGTAGCAATTAATAAACACGAAATGGAACATTACAGAGAAGATCCCAAGCGTATGACTGAAAGAAAAAGCCATCTCTTTGGTACAGTTATATGCAGCCGAGTTTTACAACACAGAAAAAAAAAACCACAAACAAACCAACCCCAAACCCAAACCCCGCTATTTCACCTTCAAATTTGCTTCCAGCAGATCTCAAGGTCAGAGGCCGACGGACGCTCCTAACGCTATGCCAGCGCTACGGCACGTCGCGAAGGGCATCGTGGGCAGTACGGAAGCGTTACAGGCTGCGGTCGGAACCAACCCGAGACACAGGACTTGTGCCTTACCTTTCGTCTCTGCTATACATAGGTAAGAAACTGCGACACCAGGAGTAAAGCCTCACCGACAGCGCAACGGCGTCTGACAGGCCGCTGTACGGTTCAGAGGCGGCAGAAGCGGTCCGTATGGTTTTTCGGCGCCAGGGCCGTGCCGACGTCCTTTCCCCTTTACAGACAATTTACCACGTAACGGGAACGCGATGCCTTTCGTTTGCGGAACATAAAACGCGGCAGCTGAACTCTATAAACTGCGAGCGGGGTAGGCATTCGGCACTCAGAGGAATCTCGATGGGGGGGGAACAGAGTGCAAGTCCGCTATTACGTCACCACCATTAAACATATGTAAAGACTGCATAAAACGGGCTATTTGACGTCAGCGACTAACTGCCCTACAGATGCTCCAGACACGCAGACGGAAGGCGGCGCTTGCACCTGCACATACACTCCTTCAGAACAAACCCGCGCTGTAACTGAAGATTGGGTTCAACTGTTTACAGACAGAAACGCAACAGTCCTCTCCTTTTCTCATTAGGTCACGCACAATTAGTGTAACAGTCAGCGAACGGATGGCTTTGAAGCGAAACACGGGCTTTGCGACCCAGGAAGCGCCCCCGACCTCCTCGGTCCAACGTGCAGGACCTGCACCGCGTCAGGCTGAATCCAGGAGTTCCAGAAGAGCGCCGACTGCACCGAAATAACCCTGAAGAGCAAACAGACGGGAATATCGATTAAAACCTCAAACCACGGGCACGCGCCTGAGGCAAGAACATTACCCATGCGGTGTGATTTTAACGACTCGTAAAAGATGGTGGGAAGAAATAACTACAGGTCGGTACGTTACAAAACAGACTCTAACTGTAATTGCTACATGGGAAAGCAGAGCTGCACAGAATCACCTCTACTGTCAATGGTCTTAAAAGAAAGTTCACAAGCAAGACGAGCTTGGTAGTAAACAATTCTTATATTAACTACTGGAACGATACACACGTTTTTTGTGGCCCTACGCTGGGCACTGCAGTAACTGTAGCAACTTTGTGGCTGTAGCAACAAAGCACCGGGAACCTGCTGCACAGTGTGTAACACCGACAGCTACGGACTCCAGGCGGCTGTTTCCAGAGCCTCCAAAGGCTTTTCCTTTTTACACGAGACAAAACAGAAAGTAATTTCACCTCATGTTCCAAGAAAAGTGCTTTTAACTGTCCCTTCGACCAGTAGTCCAAAGCATATGCCAGAAGCCTCATTGAAATGGTATTGATCCGAAGGAAATTGCCAATGAACACCACCCGATTGATGTTCTGCAAGTATTAAGGGAAAAAAAAAAATAAAAAGGAACATTAAGGCTAAATTCCATTTTCTGCTTGCGACGATGAAAGCCCCACCTTAGAGTAAGAAGAAAGAAGTTACACTTATGGTGCCTTGTAAAAATGTCACGTGCAGCTTTTCAAATACATTTTCCGGTGAGACTTGATGAAGAACAACCAGCTGAAAGCGGAGGGAAGTCACCGCTTGACACTAAAGCAACGAGATCCAGAGAAACCGCATCACCCCAAATAGCTGTTCCTGGCAGCTAAGGAGCGTAACCGCCTCGGTGAGTGGGGATGGGAGCTGCGGAGAGAAGAGTTATCACGCATTTGCAGCTTTCTGAATTTAGAATCTTAAAACTGGACCCAGAAGAGCCGATCTGCAAGCAAGAGATGACACCGAGCCGGCTCGGGGTCTGGCAGCAGCAAGAGACGGTTCAGAAGAGCAAGGTGAGATCAGAAAGGGCGCGCTGAGATGGTCAGGAGCTGCACTGGGAGGGGCCGGAGACTACGCCGAAAGACAAAAAAACTGTACTTGGCCCTGGTGAGGCCGCACCTCGAATACTGTGTTCAGTTTTGGGCCCCTCACTCCAAGAAGGACGTTGAGGTGCTGGAGCGTGTCCAGAGAAGGGCAACGAGGCTGGTGAGGGGTCTGGAGAACAAGTCTGATGAGGAGCGGCTGAGGGAACTGGGGTTGTTTAGCCTGGAGAAGAGGAGGCTGAGGGGAGACCTCATCGCTCTCTACAACTCCCTGAAAGGAGGTTGTAGCGAGGTGGGGTCGGTCTCTTCTCCCAAGTAACAAGCGATAGGACGAGAGGAAATGGCCTCAAGTTGCGGCAGGGGAGGTTTAGATTGGATGTGAGGAAAAATTCCTTCACCGAAAGGGTTGTCAAGCACTGGAACAGGCTGCCCAGGGAAGTGGTGGAGTCCCCATCCCTGGAGGTATTTAAAAGACGTGTAGATGAGGTGCTTAGGGACATGGTTTAGTGGTGGACTTGGCAGTGTTCGGTTAACGGTTGGACTCGATGATCTTAAAGGTCTTTTCCAACCTAAACGATTCCATGATTCTATGAATTAAGTGACTGCTGAAAGTGTCGGACAGGATCTGCAGAACATTATAAACATCCACAACTCTGTCAGAAAGCGGTACCAGTCAGGTCATTTTAAGACAGTTTTTTTCAGACTCTTCCACACTACCCGGAAATCCACCAGTGTAACTACAGCCTTTCTAGCTCAGGAATTTGAATAGAACGGTTGATTTTTTGCTATGAGATCCTTACACTGGCTAGGAACACTGATCATCAAGTGCCATCTCCTCTCTCTCCCCGCAACTCCAGCCTTTGACTCATCATTAAAGAAGCTGAAAGGCTCTCTACTGTTCATCTGGGGGGGGAGAAAAAGAAGATTTAGAAACCCATAACCAACACAATTCTGAAAGAAAGGAAAAAGACCAACACCAAGTAGTGAGATTTGGATTTAAGTCAGACTTCCAGCCAAACTTTTCAATCCCAAAATAGTTCTCCTGAGCCAAGTGATGAACTCTGAAGCTTTCTTGCTCTCCAACAAGAAAATAATTTTCAGTTCCTCCTCTGACCGAGGAATCAGGATCAAGTCCTACCTGCTCCTTCACTCGCGTCCTTCTACGGATTTCCCTTCCGTCCCCACATTCATTAACGCTTTCCCCTAACTATTCAGCATCCTCTCTGCACTCAGCTGGGTACTCCGGTGAGGACTCAGCAGATGCGTTGTGGGCAAGGCTGTTTATAATAAAATCTCGCCTCGTTTCAGGAGGAAATGAAGGTAAACCGTAAGCACCTGCCAACAGCGACAGGAGTCGGGTGGATGCTTCACCCCGTCAGCCCACCCCACGGGAACAGGCTCAGAATGGAGTGGAGAGCATGTCTCTGTTCTTTCATAGCCCTGTACAATGCTGCTTGACATGAATGCAACAAGGCAGCACTGTAAAGAAGCTGAAAGCACAGAGATACAGGAACGGCCGTGGAAGCGGTGGGGCCTGACCAAGAAATCGAGAGCAACTCGTAAAAACAACACAGGAAAGGTATCCAGCCTCTACGCCCCTCGGCCCCACCTTTCCTTCTCTCTCAGCGGTCCCAAGAGCCGTAGTTTATCGCACACCTACCGTTCCTCAAACCACCGCAGAGAAGCCGTTTAACTCCTGACGAAGCAGAGGACCGAGACCAACAGCCAAACCCTAATTCATTCACAGCTCTTCCGTTCACAGCACAACGATCTGCCTCAAACTACACAGACGAGCAAGGACAAAATTCACCGAAGAATCCAAAACGAGCGGATGACGACTTACTGAACATCCAAAAAGACGAGTACAAACAGGCATCTACAGAAGCACATGCAGGGACAGAGGTACTGCGTGACAGTAGCACGAGTGATGCTTTAGACAAGAAGCAATGAAACAGATGTCCCCTTAATACCTCATTGAGCGCACACATCCGTGCTATGGAGCCAATGTTATTAGTGATGGTTATTAAAGTAGCCTTCGCGAGGTCCTCTTTGCTGACAGATTCCCGCTTCTCCTTGCTCATCATGTTTCCAAAGCTGTAAAGAGAGTTTTCGGGTTAAAGGTCCGTTTGCATCAGCATTCCAGGAGAAAATGGGAACTGCTAATTTAACCAAAGTGACTCATCTTGAAGTATTTCTTTCTAACTTTAAAAAGCGTTGCTATCAGTAACTTAGACCTGGTAAAACAGAACAGCAGAAGGAACGGTAGCTCTCCTAAGAGACGTAAATCCAGTTTTTCAGCCTTGCAGAACCTCCCGTGAAAATAAAAATCAGTCAAGTCATTACCTGGACGCTACAGCCCAGCCCGGCAATCCGAATCGCTCGTAGTCTCCTCCGTAAATGTCCCGCACTAGTTTGTCCACTTTGGTACTGTCTCCGTGGGACGCCATCTCTAGGGCCTCTTCAAAGGTGGAGCAACCGGTAAGAAGGCAGCAGAGACCAAAAAAGGTTCCCCCTCCGAGGCTGCAGCATAAAGCAAAATGAAAGTCACCTGCCTTGCTTCTAAAGAGACGGAAAGAAAGAAAATGGCTCGTTCCGCCGAAAGCTCGGATCACTCAGCTACGCTCGGTCAGCTCAGGTTGCCCCATTCCTTCAGCTCCTTCTCTTTTCAGTGAGAGCAATCTCGGAAGAGCAGCAGTTTTCTTTAAATCTGTTACTTTCAAATAACTTACAGCCTGTAAGGAATCCCACGCCCTCACAGCCTTCTGCAGAGGGCATGTTTCTAAATGAGAAATTCATTTTCTTATTTTACAATACCCACCTTCTTCCCAGCACTCAGAGAAGTCAATCTTAAAATAAATATTAGTCCTGAGGGATAACTGGAGTATTAGGGCACAGCTATTCAGAACTCAGGGGAAAAAAAAACTATGTCCTGTTCACTTTACTGTGCGCACATGCCAACAGTGACGTGTAGCAAGACTAAGATCTGTACTGTGGGGTTTTTTTAATTATTATTGCTAACTTTCAGGAAATTCAGGAAAGCTTAAAGCCACAGAGCTCTTTGGCTTTGCCAGGCAACAAGAGCCACATCTTCAAGAAGGGTCGCTGCAGCAGTCCAGCAGCTCTCTGGGGAATTACTGCCGTGCCAGCATCCCTTCCACCAAAGTAAGGTAACTTTCGGCAGTCAGGATGCAAATCTCTACTGCTGGGATCAAAGCTAACAGTTGTTAACGTGATCATTATAAGTATATTTGGGATAATCCCAAACTATGGCATCTCTCTGGTGGCAAATAAAACCAAACAGTTTAGAAGCTGTTTTTTCAGTTGCCCTGCTGTAGGGATTAAAGAGACTGGTTGCAGTAAGGAAACCAAAACATGAAATTCGGAATCTCTCTTCCAGGAGGGATCTTTGTCGGCAGAAATGAGGGATGGCAGTGAAAGCAGCAGCTCAGTCATTCAACTCGCCACCTTTAATGCAGCTTGTCCCTGAAAACGCCGTCGACAATGCAGAAATACATTCCAGATTCTAAAATAAAACTCAAAGTGAATTTACCCCCCCCCAGCACTCACCTGGTGCCCGTTACCCGTTTGTAGTTTTCTTTTGAATACACAGCCAAAATGCTGACCCCTGAGCCAATGTTCACCAAAAGGAGAGGATACGGATTCTCCAGGTTGAACGGGAGCTTCTGACATCTTTCAGCATCCGTCGGGTTTTCAAAATAGTAGCACTCCGAACGTCCATTGAATCCCACTGAATCAATGTACAAAACTCCTTTAATAAGGCAATCGAGTTCATCTAGCTTACAGAGCTGAAGGTCACCCATCTGGTGGGGAAAAAAAAAAAAAAAAAAAAAAGAAGGAAGAATATTCAAGAAGTAGCTAGGGATCTGAAGTGTTTACGCTCAGGGCTAGAAAAACGCGTTCCCTGCCAGCTGAATTCAGCTATCTCCACTGCTCCCCGTGGTGGCTGAGAGAGAAGCACAGATCAGAGGAGGGCTCCGTCTTTCCCCGCGCACACGGACTGCTGACTACCCCGGCCCTACAGTGTGCAGACGTGGGAGCGCGGGGAAACGAACAGCTGGATCCGCAGACGCCGGATCAACTTCCACGGGCCTGACTGAGGCCCTGACTCTGAGGCATTAGCATGAAAAACAAAGAAAAATGAGAAGGGACTTAACTGTTGGACCAAAAAAAAAAATCCCCCCCCCCCAAACCACAACCAAAAAACCACCCAGAAAACAGAGTAAGTTATGAAATTGTTTTCCCCTCGTGTCACTGCCTTGACTGCACAAAAAGCCTCTTTATTTGAGGCACTTTTTCAAGCCCTGGTTAAACAAAGTATTTATCACACGTGTTTTCACCTGTGAACGAGAATCAAACTTATAATGAAGCCACATGATGATGTCAAATCCCAACTACTAACCTCCTTTCAGTTAATTTACCACCAAATCTGACTGAACCTCAATCAGCTCGCTCGCATGTGTGTTAGAAATGAAACCACATGAGCAAAGGAACGATAAAACAAATACTAAGCGTGTGAAAGACAGCAATGAGGGAAAAAAACCCACAAGACCGAGATCAGCATAATCAGAGATTAATGACACAGAGAAAGTCTTGTAAGAGCACACGCCATGGAAGTTAGTGCATAATTTTAGTTACAGGAACGTTACATGCACTTTCAGGAAAGAAAGTATCTGAATTTGGAGATGCGAACTTGAGTCCACATGCTGTTTCCCGAACCAAGTTTAATTTGAGTTAGGTATACTCTTCCAAAGCTAAGATTTAGAGATGTTTTAGAGTCTGCAGAGCGAGTGTTCTAGTTTTAAGCTTTAAAAAAAAATTTCACTACCAGAGCCTAATCGTATAGAAGCCAAAAATGCATACTGTGCGAAAGTCCTGCTCAAATTTGTACGCTCCACCTCCCGTGGCACATAAGGTAGTATGGAGGCTCGAGAAGTGTTTTTCGCTTCCCATTTGAATAAAAGCAGGCATGTCATGAGTAGGAAAGCGTATAAAGTGCAGATTGCCTTTACGTCCACACAGGGTAAGGTCCTTTAGTTCAAGGTGCACATCCCGAATGCCTGTAGATCCGTAGGCTACATTTGATGTCAGGTATTTGCGGATGCTTTTGAGATTTTCCACTTCCTCCTCCTCCTCTTCAGCGGTGATGTCCTTTGGTTCAAAATAAACAAGTTTGACCAAGGTCCCTCCAATATCCAAGCCAAACCAAGGAAAGACTAAAGAGAGAAGGGGGGGGAGGGTGGAGAAAAAGAAACAGGGTTTGATACTGTCATACCACCAGCAAAACACTTAAAAACTGAATTAATTCATGCAATTCTCTAGGGACTCCAAAATGCAGGCCCGTTTGATCTATTCATTTCTAAAGCGGAAAACAAACGTTAGCAGTCTGGTCTGTCTTTGACAAACGTGGCCGAGACTCCTCTGTACACAGACTGAACTCCTGTTTTGAGACACCTCGTGTTCAGGAGCTCCCAACACCTGATACGCAATCCTCAAAATACTTCCACCACCACGCAGCACTGAAGATACGGACAAGCACAGGTCTGACGGTATCCGTACACCCGCTAGATACTGCTGCAATTTTAATCCCCAGCTATTTCTTTTATAAAGTTCTGATCCAGAGCCAGAGCCAAGGATAATACCAGTGCTTTTACATCAAAGGGGTGTACAAACATTAACTAATTACAAGACATAACTGAGGTAGACAAGTAATCTAAGATGCCCCAGGGAGACAAAAACAAATGTCTAATTGGATTATTTTATTAGTCAAATTCCCCCGTGGTACAAAATATGCATTAGTGTCAGGCCCAGCAACATTTACAGCTGTATTAGATAATGAGCTGCTTGGAAATGATCAAGAGAAAACCCTGATCAGATGGAATCTGCGATTAGAGCTGAGAACTGGAACAGATTAATATTACTATTAACGAGCTAAAGGGTAGACTAGAGCTAACAAGATGCATCGGCTCCAGAGCAAAGAGAAAAATGTAGCCAGATGTTATGGCTTACGGCAGCAGGATTAAACCCTTACGTTTTTTTCCAAAAAGAAAAAAGGAATGTTTAGAAAATAAACCTGAATGCAGCATAGATGTTACTAACGTTCCTCTGGAAAGAAGGATCTCGGGTTTTAGCAAAATTCTTACATGTCAGAGACAGGCATGATAACGTGCTACTGTCATTTTTGCAATATATGTTTGCTTATCTGCAGACAGATAAGCGTGCAACACGAAGAAGCCCTCGTTCCTACCGCCATTTGAAAGCGGGCACCCCTCCGGTTAAACTCGGGGAAGCAGCAGCCATCCCCAGAACGCAGAGTCGCCCAAGCGAGAGCATGTTCCTTGTCCCCCCCCCGTCCCAGCAGCGCAGGAGATGCACGCCGAGGCCCCGCCGCGCGAGCTGCAGGAGCACTAAGCAGTCAGAGAGCAACACCCAAACACCCAGAGGCAGCACTTAAGCAAGCTGGACAGCAAAGAAAGCAACTCAGGGGCAGGAGGGGAACTCACTCCCAGACCAAACGATCTTTGAAAAGCCAGAAACCCGACAGGCAAGCACACGTTTGAAGATGATGTATTCTCCCCTCGGCGGGTTAACTTGGTCGCTGCACAGAGCGGAGGTAAGACAGGCCCTTTCAGAGCATCACAGTTCCCCAGGAGCTGCTAGAGCCATCAGCTACCCACGTTCATGAATAACCACTGAGTTATTTTTATCTATTTCCATAGAGGCCACCCCCAACCGTCACCAAAAGAAATCCTGAGAGAAGATGCAAACTCTGTTTTAGGAGGCACGCCCAAATCTCGATCATCCTCTATTTCTAATGCATTTACTTCAAACAAGAACAGACGTAAAAACAACCGTTCACGAATGAGAGAGAGAGAAATCTGCATCACAGCCCAATGGAGGGAGAAAGCGGGAGCAATTCAAGGACTTCGGACAATTTCTCACTGCGCACTCCTTAAATGAATTTCAGGACTGCAAACTCCATCAGCATTTCAGGATGGGAAGTCTACCAAGTGCTTTACTTGGAGGAAAGCTTAGCATACGCATCTTATTTCAAGACTCCCTCAAGCAAACCTTACTATAGCTAAATTAGACAGTTAAGTTACTTCTCGAGAGAGGAACGTTGGCTGCCCGGGCGTCATCATGCAACGTGAGGAGAACCATACCCCTGGGGACACCAGACCAGGAGGAACACCCTCATAGGAAGGGGAGTCCAAGACCCCGGAGTATAAGCGAAGGGAAAGGCGGGACAAACTCCAGGATTTCTGTACCCCCAAAAGAAAGGGCCTTGCCATGGAGGAGTGCGGCAACAGCAGCTGAGCTGCTGCATCTTCCCCCGCTGGCAAACAGAAGTCAGAGACCACGACCACTCCAACAGGGAGATGGACGCTCTACTTCTGCGTGGCAGGCATCAGGACAGCAAACAAAACCCACCGAGCGTCCGCTTGCTTCACTCGCCTGCTCTTCTGACACCTTAAACCTAAAAACCTGCGCACAGGCCCACCTGATGCGGTATTACAGCCATCTCCAATGTGGCACATACATCCGTACGTCAGCAGTCCCCGTATTAATGGCAGAATAGGAGCCCCTCGAAGTATTTTGTCTTTCTTTGAATCAAAGTCCTAGATTTATCAACTAACTACTGCAGAAAAATGCTTTGAACAAGGATCATGCCCTGCTATTGAGAGAAGAAGCAATAAAAATACCACCAACGTCACACAGGTAAAAATAGGCCACTGGCAGGCAAACCAGAGCCTTCTGCTGCTGCTCCGGTCCCTCCAGTGACTGCAACTGGTAAACACCCCTCTATTTTAATACCCAGTTCATGTATATGATCACTAAAACCAGCTTCCCCACGTTCACTGTGCTCTTCCATACTGCTTAAACCCTGCTGGAAAACTAACAAGCTCTACGCAAGGGAAGGAACAGGAAGAGGCTTCCCACGTTACTCATCCAAGTCTTCTCCTGTCTGTCGTAGTCACTGACATCCCACACTCCCTTTTCACAGATTTCCCAATCTTAAAAGCACTCGGCTGCTTTGTTGTCTCTGCTCTGACGAAGGGATTGGTTCCAGAAACCTCCTGCCCTGGTGCTGGGAAACCTCCTTTTGATTTCTGGAATGTATTTATTCCTGTCAGGACATGCAATTTTTTTTCTGCATTATGAAGCCTGCATTTTTTTTTCTTTTTTTTAAAGCACCCCCACTCTCGTATTTAGAGACAGCAATCCTCTCCCCAACCTCACTTTGCCAGGCTACGCAAGGGTGAAAACAGGGAGAGAGCAGAGGACGGGGTCTCGGAGATGCCCTCATTGAGGTGCAGCACAAAAGCATCCAAAAGTGGTTAAACAGTGGAAGAGGCTGCCCAGGGAAGTGGTGGAGTCCCCATCCCTGGAGGTATTTAAAAGACGTGTAGATGAGGCGCTTAGGGACATGGTTTAGTGGACATGGTGGTGTTGGGTCGACGGTTGGACTCGATGATCTTAGAGGTCTTTTCCAACCTTAACGATTCTATGAAAAACTAAGGCACGGCGCCCCACTGAAGCCAGGTAACTGAAAATGCCATACGGGCTGCTTCATCGCAAGCTAACAGGCTTCCACTTCAGAGTAGACACTCAGCTGGTAGTACATGCATTTGTTCAGTAGAATAACACTAATTCATTTTAAAGTTGGTTGTGAATTTCACACACCAAGCTCCTACATTCAGGGACACACACACACACACGTGCCCCCTCAGATTTTAGGGCACGAGAATCACCAACTCGGTCCATCAGTTTAGGAAGCTTTCCTAGTCACAAAAAAAAGGTAGCAGCTCCTTAGAAACTTCACCCCAGCTCATTCTCAGCGCCCTCAGGACCTTCATTTTTTTAATATATATAAATTTACTTTTTATTTAGGTGTTATAGCCGCCACTGAACTAGCAGAACATCAGGCGTGGGGTTAAACCACGCCAGTTATCCACCGTCTCGCACGCCAGAAGACATGGCTAACGGGGAAGCAGGAACGATGCCTGCAGAGCTTGGTGTAAACTGCAGTCAGGTTGGGCTCAGGGCTTACTAGTCTTCACTCAGCACCGGCCCCGCTGAATCCCAGCTGGCCGCGGAAAGAGCATCCGACCCCCCGTGCAGGGCCACGGCCTCAGACCGGAGCTGGCTCCACACACCCGTGCAGCACCAGCTGCAGAAAACCTCTGCACGGAGCAGCTGGTGTTCTCCATCTGCCAACAGCTCGGCTACACCTTCAGTGAGTCACCAGGGATAAATTCTAAAAGATAGCCTATTAAGGTAATTAACTTCAACCAAATGATTCTTAATTATGGATCTCTCGTTACATACATCCCAGCCACAGGTTACGAATCCAAGGAAGAAGTGTGCTAGCTCAAAATTAAGCACTTCTTTACCATATCGTAAAGGATTTTCTATGCAGTAAAACCTGCACAGAGCACTCAAATAACCTGGGGCAGGGACAAAACTTCCCCTACAGACCCATTTCTGTAGGAAAGGGGTGTGGCACACAAACAAGAGGAAGAAATTATTTCAACGACGTGGAGAACCGTTTTTTTTTCCCTTACACTTAGAGGAAGTCAGCCAACACGAACATGCAGGGCAGCAACAGCTCTTCCGTATCTGAGAACTAGAAAAATCCCTGCCTTCAAAGGGAGGAAGGAGGAAGCTCTCTTGGACGAACGCCATCACCATCTGCTACCGACGTTTCTCTTAAAACACTGGTTTTTCCCAGCATCTACAGTGCAAGTTGAAAGGCATCCAGAGATCTCTCCCTTGTAAGCCTCTGCAGCATTTTTTGCAAGAGAGCTGCTGCAGAAGACGGCAGTTCTAGAGCAGCGCGAGAACTGGTGGCATCCAGGAGCCTTTGGGCAGCCCGGAGGCTGATTTTTCTCAGTCAGAAGCTTCTGCTGAAATAACCAGCGCAAGAAGATGCCAGCTTTAATGGCCAAGGCAGAAAATGCAAACGCTGCCTCTCTTCACCGCCTCCCCGCTGCTACTTGGAGCCCTCCGTGCTGGGAAAGAGCCTCACACGTCCCTCCTTTCCGAGGGCTTACCAGCCCGAGAACGACGGGGAGGATGAGAAACCCGCAGGCAGAGCACGGGAAGGGCACGGCGGTGCGAACCTCTGGACCTTCCGGGAAGCGTTTAGTCTCTCCCTGGGTATTTGGGCACTTACAAGAAAGGCAGGAAATCCTCTTCTCAAAGCCAGAACTGTTCTCCATTCAAAACCTTCTACAGTCTTTTCCTTAACGAAACTCTCTGTATGACTTTGTTAGCACGATGACAGCCACTAACCCCGCTCTCAATCATCGCGTAAGACAAAATAACTCCAACGGTATTCAGCGTGAAAAGTAGCGAGGGTACGAAGAAGGTGACTTAAGGAGCTGGCAAGGTCGTGGCACCACTCAGCAGATCAGGCACACGACGGCGAGCCTTGTTTTCATTTGCTTCCCTAACGCAACACACTGCAACAGCAGTTACAAAGCATCCTTAGAGCAAACTTTTCTCCAAGAAAAAAATTCTTCACCCTTTGGCCAGACAAAGTACTGTTCTCCCTTAGCAGAGACACTTTTAAAAAGCAGCTCGATACGTACATTTTCATACATGCGGTTTACATAGGGCTCTTCCTCTTAAAAATAAACTTTCTTCTAAAGGGCAGATCTATGGATACGCAACAACAAACAAAAGACCAGACTCCAAACAATGTTAAGGGCTTACAGCTAGCACTAAATAACCTCGCACACAGAAAAGCTCAGGGATACTAGGTGCTCCCACAGCAAGAGCTGCCACCCTCTCTTCATCTTCAAATCCCTTTTAGAGTTAGACTGCAAGCTCTTTGGGGCAAGAAAAATATGATGCCTTTATTTGTTATGTAAATTACTTTATAAAACTGGACACTATGTAAATAAAAAAGCCTCAACAGACTTATTTTGGAAGCTGCAGAAGCATCAAGATGAAAGAGGCGATATAATTAAAGATCTCCATGGTGGATTTTCTTCGTACGACAAGCAGCTCAAGTCGTATTTCAGACTGATCCTTAAGTTATGAGCCAATTATACCAGAAGCTAAAAAGATTAGCCTGCAGAGGAGCAACGAAGACTGACGATTTAGTTGAGCGTATGACAGCACCTCTGTGCTTACTCTAAAATAGTCAACATTACATTTTAATAGCGTTATACCACGATAGAAATTTTACAGCTGGAGGGAAAACGAATATTCATCAGCATTTAATATAAAGTGACACTAAGTCTACATATCCTCCCATCTCTAAAAAGAGGCTCTGCTAGGAATTCATATTTCGTACACGATTCCAAAACATAAAAAGGTACTTAAGAATCAAAGCTTGAATTTTGTACCGCAACGGAGCTGCCAAAACAGTATTTTATTTGTACCTCTACTTGCATACTGTGTATACTGAGAATTTAAAGCAATGTGCACGTTAACGTCTTTGCACGATTCTGACAGAAAATACTAAAACTTTAAAAAAAAAAAGGTATCAGTTGAAAGGACTACAGAACGGATGAGGACATGCTTTTTTTTTTTTTAAAAAAACCACACATGCATACATTTTTAGAAACTATTTGCAGGATGCTCTTCTGGACATTTTAGGTACAGGCTTTCTTTTGGAATTCATGGACACCCTACAATACAAATACACTTCATGCAACTTACTTCCCCTCCCCTTTTGCCAAACAGTGAAACATTATGGATGATGCCTGGCAAAAGCATCAAAACAAGTTATTTTTTTTTTTTTTTTTCAGAGAACTAACAAACAGGCCGCAGGAAGGAGAGGCATCCTTTGTTAAATAACCTAAACTCATCTCTGTCAAGGAAGCCAGGTTTTCAGAAGAGCACTGCAGCAGCACAGGAGAGCCAGGAGAGCGGGGGAAGCTGACAAACTGAATCGCTGACCTATATCTCTTATCGTAAGGAAGATTGATTACAGCAAAATATTGCCCTGCTCGTTACAATCTGGTCATCATCAGTTTTATGCCTGGCACTTAAACCTACCCACAGCAAGCCATTTGGTATCCCACAGTTACGTTCAAGTAAATGCAAATGTGAATATCCTCTTTACTCATCCGGGGTATTTCCAGTCCAGTTTTTAAGCGTAGACTTTAATAACGGCACCGATAATTCATTACCAGAAAGGAATTCTTCTGTATTGCCTCTGGAGGCGATAAAGCTTTTTCTGTATTACCATTTCTGCCTGTACGAATAATCCTGTCAAGCTCCCCTTCACACCCCACCAACATAATACTCCAAAGCAGCTAGGAACTTCAACAAATCTCTGCTTCACAACATTTTCACGGATACTTCTCACTCCCTCCCGAGAGCAACAGCGTCCTTGACTTCTCCTCCTTTTACCTGTGGCATATGGAAAATCACGGCGTCTGCGATAAAGCTCTTTAGTTCCTATGAGGCGCACCGAGAAACATTTAATAGCCCGAGATGCACGAAGGCAGGCAGCTCGGACGTCGGTTGTACTGTTGCAGGTCAGGTTATTTCAGATATATCCAATCTAATTCCCCTCGGTCTCAGACCTTCCCCGATCTCTGCAGTGAAACGGTCCTCGCTGCACATTACTGGTACAGACAGACGACTACGGAGGAAGAAAGATCACGAGCTTGAACCGCAGCCTGCTGAAATCCTTTCATTCCTGGGGAAGCAGGGCTCATCTGCCAGGGCATCTGCCAGCAAGACAAGCCTCAAGGTCACCGAGCTTGTTTGCCACATACCAGCAGCAGACAAGCGGGAGCTAAAGTAGGACATTTTTGATCAGACGCCCATTAAGCGGCTTGCTTTCATTTAGGCTTGCTTGAATCTTCCTTAAGGTGGGATCGAGCGTTTTAACTTCAAAACGTAATTTACTCTGACATCAGACGTTGTCCCTATTAAGGGACGTACTTGCTCCAGTACATTTCTCTTTCAATTATCACAAAAATCATTTAGGAAAGACAGGCTACACTGTAATCCCGAATCGCACTACGCTGACCTTCCAGGCTGGATCCAAACCCTGTCTTGGAAGCTGCCAGAACACCTGTGTTCCTAAGAGTCCCCCACGCCAGCCTCTGCATTTAACTTTACCGCAACAAAACAGAACCTCAACGGCCAACTTCAATCCGCATTTTCCACAGAAGACAGAGAAACTGCCCCCAGGCAAGGCATAAGAGTATAATCACCTAATGCGTAGCTCCGTCTAAGTCCACCCTAATTTTCATACCAGAGATCTCCTTCATTTCCCTACAGATGACTGCACCCTGTTAACTAGCCTGTCTCTAATTAACAACCCCACAGCTCCCATCGGTGGGTTTTGCTGTGATTTCCTTAGAACAACAGCCACAGAAGCGGACTTTCACATACAAAGTTGGCGTTGCTGCATCTAAAGCACAAGGATGCTCACCACCGCTAGTGCCATTACACCCCTCCACCAAATTTCTCTTTCACCCTATTAATTCTTCAGCAAGCAAAACCCCCGCAACTACCTCAGTTATTTAACATTAACTCTACAATCACTTCCAGGTGCGGGATCACTCCTGTAGCCTCGCACAATCTGGAAACGAAAGGAAGGGAGAGGCGAGGGAACACAGGTTTGCAGCTGACGCTACGTTAGCATTGCTGAGCAGCGCTCGCCTGAAATTATTAATGCAAGCAGCATCCAGTTCAGCAAACGTCTTTGAGAGTCTTTTGAGATACAATTCCTATTTTTCACACTAAGACAGGGTAAAAGAGAAGCTTCCTTTCTTCCCAGCAACCAAAAAGAGAAAGAACACTATTTAAAACTTTACATTAATACCATAACAATAGTATCTCAGCATTGCCAGCCAACAGACCGAGTCTTGCTACGAGATGCAGGAGAGTTTTGATCCCTGTTTTCAGCCTGGACTCATTTGTCGACATCCTTTTAATAGCTGCGGAGGTAACGGGGAACTACGTTGACGCTATCTCATTTTCAGGGTTTGGCAATTTCCTTCCAAGAGGAAGGACTCCAGCGCAAGTAAAGAAATAATCGCTCCGTTCCACCGCAAACATGGCTGAAGTCAGTCACCAGCCACAGCCACCTGAACGGCAGCTCCTGCTGCTGCCAAAATGAAGGCTGCCATCCATTTTGCACCTAACTCGCTCCACGGACCGCTTCCGATACGGTGTTTAAAAACATGGTTCAGGGGAGGGTTTTTTTTCCTTCCAGAGCCTGGTTCGGTCTGCACCCAGTCCCTGCCAGACCTGCGGGGTTCTCCCCTCCCAGAATTTACACCGTCCTCTTTGCTCTCCATTGCTTTTCTTCCACCCGTTGCCAGTCCAGCCACGCAGCCTTCGCCCCCCCTGGCTCTGGCTGCAAACCCCAGCCCCTCCGTCTGTCCTTCTGTCCCCCTTCTCCTCCCCCTCCGTGTCCTTACCGGTGACCTTCCCTCTCCCCCTCTGCTCCAAGGTCCCCGGCTCGGGCACCTCAGTACCCGCCACGGCCCCCGCCTCCGGCCCCACCAGCCCAGGCGCTGTCTCGCCCTCAGTCCCCCAGAGCTCCTGGGGCTCAGCTTGTCCCACCCTCCGCCCCAACCTGCTGAGCCCCCGTCACCGTCCCACCGTGTCCCCACCGTGCCGTCCCCAGACCGGCCGTGCCGGGCCCGTGTCACCACCCCACCGTGCTGTCCCAGCGTCCCCACAGCCCTCCCCGCCTCACCCCGCTGCTGGTCTTCCCCCTGCCCCGTTCCCCCCCTACCGCTCCCTCAGCCCCGCCCCCTCCCGGCCCCACCCATCATAGCCCCACCCACTCCACCTCATTACCATAACCCCCGCCCCTACCCGACACCCTTTAAACACCTCCCACAGCCCCGCCCCTAGACCCCGCCTCCCTAAGCCCCGCCTCCCTAAGCCCCGCCCCCGCCGCAGACCCCGCCGGCCGCCCTCCCCCCCCCCTCCCCGCCCCCGCCGCCGCACTCACGCGGGCGGTTCTTGCGGACCGAGTCCCGGCGCTGGCGGCTGACGGAGCCGCCCCGTTCGCGGGGCTGCGGCCCCGCCGCGCTGTCAACGCCCGCCGCGCCGCTGCTCCGCCGCCGCGGGGGTCCGGCGTCCGCTGCCCCCCCCCGCCGCCGCGGCTTCTCCTCCGCGCCGCCGCCATTGCGCAGCGGCTCCATCCGCAGCGCGGCCCGGCCCCATGGGCCGCCCGCCCCGCCGCGCCGCGCCGCGCTCCTCACAGCCACCGCCGCCGCCGCAGCCACCGCCTCCGGCGCGCCTGCGCCAAACGGCCCCCCGCGCGGCGCGCGCGCCCCCGGCCCCGGGGGGGCGGGAGAGGCCGTGAGGCGGCCCCCAACCCGCGCCCTCCGCCGCACGGAGCGACGGGCGGCTTCGCCAATGGGAGACAGGGATCGGACGGCAGCGGGGCGCCAGGCCCTCTCCCCGCGCTCGGCCGCGGATAGTGACAAGCGCGGCTGCCCAATCGAATGCGCGAGCCCGGTACGGGGCGGGGATCAGGGCGCCCGCGGGGGCGGGTCGACGTGCGACAGCGTCGGCCTATGGTTTTCCTTCGGAAAGAGAATGACACGACAGCCGCCCAATGACGTGAGGCGGCCGCCCGGTCGGGGCGGGAGAAGGCAGGCCGATTGACAGGCCGGGTAACTATGGCAACGCAGAAGTGGGGGGCCGAAGGGAAGCCGGCAGTAGGCCCGGCTGGGCTGGGCCGCGCGGGGGGGGGGTGGGGTGGAGGGGGGCTACTTTGCATACGATTTGCATATGCAGATCGCGAGGCCTCCTTCACCCCCCTCACCGCGGGGCGGCTCCGCGGCCCCCCGGCCCCCCCGCCGGGCCGGGCCCGCGCCCCGCCGCCTCCGCCACGGCCCGCCCTCGGTGGCGGCGCCGGGCCGGCCTGGGGCCTAAACCCGCCCCCCCTCCCCGTTCCCTACCTGCAATTCGCCCCTTCCTCCAGCTCCTTTATCAGCCGCCGCCGGGAAGCTCAAGACCGTGGCTGCCGGTGCTGCCCGGCGAGGACGCCCTCTCCCAAAGGCGCGCCTGAAAGCCAGGTCGTCGTCGTCTGCCTCCCCGGGCCACCTCAGCGGCACGAACGCCAAGCGCAGCAGAACCAGGCGTTTCTGAGCTCAGCCCGTGCCGGAGGACAGCCGGCCGGCGGCGGCCCCGCACAGGAGGGCTTGCAAGAGGAAGAGACGGGCGGAGAGCGGAAAGGAGCCCCGCGCCCCTTCACGAGGCCTCAGCCATCAAGCGGGATCCAAACCTCCTCGCCCAGCGAGGGCAGGTGAAAACACTCGCGTTCTCCAGCCATCCTGCGAGCTCCGTAGAAAGGACGGGCACAAGGAAACGGGAACGAAGGCAGGAGGTTTAGGAGGAGGGACAGAAAACAAACAAAGGTCAAGGATTCCGGATACAGTCAGACCCAATCCTCAGCTCCCCTATGAATCACAACGTAGTTTAAGTGCTGGTGCATCCTGTTCTTTAAACTCTGACCCTACGCTGATCAATGCTGAGCTAACAACTACCGCAGCAGCCATCCAGGCACCAGAAAAATTGAGGCCACCATAAAGAGGGGTGCAAGCAACGATCACCAGGACGACATTCAAGAGGAAAACAGACCCCCAGGCTATATTATGCCGTAACAGCTCCCCTTGTAACATGACGGAGGTTCCCAGGTGGAATGTTGATCGATGCCTGACAAACCTAGAGCACGGCCAAGCGTGTAACTGCAACCCAGTGACCCACGGTGCTCTTCGCCTCCACCGCGTTAATCTCAGCTCAACGCGATCCTCAGGCATTAATTCGATACCAAAGGGATAAGCAACTGACGCTCAAAAAAGGTGTAATAATTTCAGTGAGAATTTGCTGAATTCTGGTTGCTGTGGTGAAAAAAGGGCAAAGAGACCGGTCAAATTCAGTTTGTATAATTTTAATATCCTGTTGGGCAAATGCGGGAAGCACGTAAATGAGGTTGGTGTCAGTACGAGATAAAGCACAACGTCTCTGAATAAAAAAAAAACCCACCCTTCTTTGTAAAAGCAGTGCCTTCATTTTGTTAAAAAACTAACTCACTGAGCTTCGCTGCCTGAAGCCCAGGGTATTGTCAGTACCGAGCCCCGGCTGTGTTTCATATACCTGGGCTGTAAGTCAAGAGCTCTAGCTGGGAAAGCAGAAAGCGAGGAGAGTTAGTGGGATGCCTCAGCTGTGAATACACAGCAGGGCCCTTGGGAGCCCCTCCTGTCAAAGGCGGCGTGGAGAGGGCACGTAACGCTACTGAAAGGAGCTGTTTCCATCACGCTGCTCGAAAGCTTCCTACTTGTCCCCAAAAGGCGTACGCCGCAAGCCAGCTCACCCCCAGGGCTCCCTCGCCAGCGAGCGGTGAGCCGGAGCCGGGCACTGCGGCGGTCCTGGTGACGTTGGTATCTCTTTTCTGCAGGTCAGGCCAAGCCCAAAGCCGTTCAGCAGATGAGGGAGCAACCACCGCTGCTGCCTGTACACCAGAGCTGAAGCCAGGGTGGCAAAGGTGGCCCAGCTCCCTTTTCTGTGCAGGATCCCGGGATCTGATTCAACCAGGCAATCTGGACCACGGAGGAAGAAGCGTGAGCAGTGTGCTGGGCTCGGTGCGTACTGTCACGGTGTCCGCCCGGTTACATCCAGTCCCTTCCCTCCCAGCCTGCCACCGCTCAGCCACAGCTGCCTATGGCCCTGTTTCTCCCAAACACTCTTCTAGCTTGCAACAGTTTGCAACTCAGACCTCTCCTTTAAAAGCCTTTGGTGCATTTCTCTTCCCAGAACTTGTCCAGTTCCTCTTTGGCAAACGCAACATCCTGAGGAGACGGCTTCCGCAGCTCAGCTGTACACTGCATCGAGAACCACCCTGCCCATGTTCATCCTGAACCTGTCCTCTGGGCTTCCTATGACCTGCCGTGGTGGGCATCCTCTAGACCAGGATCTGTGCTTGCTCTGAACGAGGTCTGGAAACTGTCCCCTCCTCCTGATATGGACTGATGGCCTCAGTCTCGCTGTGGCACTGCCAGTAGTGCCCTTCAAAGCATTCCCTCTGGCAACGGTTTCATAAACCTCCCGCTTCTCAAGACCCCGGCACAGATCCAGACGTCGCTGTGAGCAGCAGAGAGGGGTTTACCTGCCCCCTTCACCAGAGGACTGCAGGTTCAGTGGTTCTTAGCACTGTCTGAACCTACCCCCAAACCCCGGGAGGTCACCTCTAGCCTCTGGGATGCTGGAACAGGAGGTGTCACCCCGACGTGCCCAACTCGCAACTCCTAAAATCAAAGGAAGGGTCTTACCAGAACTGGCTGCCCAGAGGCAGGCTGAGGAGGAGGAAGAGGCGAGGAAGCCGAATTCCCGGCAGACACTCCTCGACACGCAGGCAGGCGTTCTCCGAGAAATCCAAACGCAGCTCCACAGCAAGGGAAACGCTCCGACTCCCCCGGACGGAGTCGCTTGAAATTGCATATGGCAGAAGTTGTGCAAAGAGCCTTCCCTAAAAGCACCTGTCTTCTCAAATGGGAAAACCAAGGTGCATGAACTGCAGCAACCCTCCCCGAAAAAAAGCAGAGGAGGGCTGTTGGGATCCTTCTTTGCAGCCTCCACTCCCTGAGCAGCTAAGTTAGGTGATTTAATTCTCCAGCCAACTTCTACGTGAAGACTTTCCTTGCTCCGCAGAGCCTTCAAAAGCTGAGATCCGTCCCCCTCATCTTACAAACACACACGGCAACCTCACAAGTTGAGTGTGAAGTGGGAAACGGTTTTATTACACAGTTAGTAAAAGGCTTTTCTTTTTTTAAAAAGATGTGCAGGGACGCGGTTCCCTCCTGCAGGTTCACCTGCTGATTACACTTTTAAAGTGCTACGTTACAGCTGTGAAAATACCGGCACCTCACAGCAGAAAACTGAAGGCGTGCTTTTATCGAGCCTGAACTGGTGATAAACCAGCTGTTTCACAAGAGCGATTCGACGTGAAAAGGCAAAGCATACAAGCCACTGGGAAAACACGCAGAGAATTTTGCAGGCAAGTAAAGCATCAGAGAAGAGGGCCTTGGTACGGATGCTGCTGGTTTGGGATCTCACAGACTTCCTCCGAATCACGCAGAAAGCGTGTGGAGAAGGCACATGCCCCCTCTCTTTAATGGGTTGAATTTTGGGATGGATTCTGCAGCGCGGTTATGCAGACTCACGTACTCTGCTTTACAATACGTGTTCTGCTTTATGTCGGTGCAATATTCAGTAGTAAACACGAGCCTTTTAACAAGGCGAAAGGATTTGGGGAGATTTCCCTACCCACTGCAAATAAAGAGCAATTCTCAGGGCCGAAAGCTGCAGCTTTCATGGGGAGGCGATGGGTCTCTACAAAGCCCTCACTGACAAAATTACGAAAGCTGAGGAAAAAACCCAGTTTACTGGGGACTGCTGATGGGGAATTCCGGGTTCTTCTCCCTGCTTGCGGGGAGGTTTTGGACAAGTCACTGTGTTAACTTCAAATGGGGTGCACAGCGCCCACGTTCCCTCTCCCAGCAGAGGTCAAGTGTATTGAAAAGCGCTGTCCCTTCCCCTGATGGAGAAAGCGCCGGGCACTGAGCGAGCGATGAACATCTCCAGTTCACCCGGAGAGCAGCCCTGTCAGATCAAAATCAACACCTCACTATTGCATATATTTATTGTCCTTATCGTTTAAAGGAGGCACTTCTCGCATTTTGGGGCAAAGGGAAAGTGTTAGGGGGCAGGAGCAGCCTTTCGCCCCGTCGCAGGGCTGACGGACCCTTCCCACCAACAGGCCGAGCTCCGGGCACACCAGCCGCCGGGGAGCTCATCTCCCTCCTGCTCCCCTGCCAGCAGGAAGGGAATTTCGGGAAGCTGTGCCGAACGGCAGGAATCCAGGAGGAGTAAGTTCCCGGACACAGTAAAGCAGGGAAGAAGCGACAGCCTGGATTAGGAGTGCAGCCCCGCCATCAGCACCAGGCCGCTGCGATGGTTTAAAGCCCACGGCATCCTTGCGGACTCGCCGGATTCAAACCGTGCCAGCCCGTGGCACGAGCCTTCTGCTGTGCAAATCCACCACCGGATCACCAAACAAAACAGGCCCAGTCCTGCCTCCTGCCACAGCTCCCCTGTTGCTCGCCAGTAAATCATGGGAGGGTGGGAACACCCGAAAGTCTGCGCTGGCGTCTTTAGAGCTTAAAAAAAAGAAGAAATCCTCTAGCTACAATAACCCTCTAACGACAACAAAGTAGTTTCGTTACTCTTGTGCCCCTGTGCTTTTGGGAGGGAGTAGATGAGATGGCGAACAACCTGCAGCCGCAGCGACAGAAGAGGTGGGCAGCAGGGCTGGTGATCACTAAACTCTGCCTAGAGCTAGAAATGTGTGCCAACAGCGACTGAGCGGGGCTGCTTCTGCCCCCGAAAGCTGCCCTGGGCAGGGGGAAGCTGGGGGTATTTATATGGGTTTGAGGATTTTATCTTAGAAATCTTGCAGCCCAATCCCCTCGCGTTCCAAGCTGATCCCTGGGGACAGCAGGGAAGTTAGGGACTGCAATTTTAAATGGGACCTTCAAGATAACCCAGAGCATCTCAACCACTGGGCATGGCCTCCCTGCAGCGCGCAGTCGATCCTATTTGTGTCCCAGCCTGGACACACATTTCCTATATTCCTATCTCATAGCACCAGGTATCGGGAAAGGCGAGAACTACATCCACCCTCCCAGCCAGGCTCTAAAAATACAGCCTAAAGATCAAAGATGCCCAACAATCCTGTGTGGGACCAAGTCCACTTAATGCTGGCACTGTCTGAAATGTTCCTCTTAAAGCATAATCCCCTTTTCCCTGGCTGGAGGGTGGTGAAATGAGGTTGGTCCTCGAGAAAGCTGGTTAGATGCGGCTCTTTCCTGACCCTCAGCTTCATCCCCAGGGTGTCAGTGCTGCATGAAGCGATCCCAGAGCCCATCCCTGATCCTCAGGACCAGGGGAGGATGCTCCAAAGCAAAGCACCGAAGCAGGACGACAGCTCCCAGGAGAGGGGAAGGCTTGCACGCGGTCTGGCCTGGCGCGTTCTCATCACGGGGGCCTCTCTCGTCACGAATAAGCAGAAGGCAGCCTGCCTCGGTGCACCGGGGTCCTGCCCGCGCACCCAGCACCGGGGGGAAAGGAGGAGCAGAGACGAGCCAAGGTCCCGGCAGCAGAGCCAGAGACACCCAGTAAGGCAAATTCAACATGAGGCACCTGGTGGAGGCTGCTGCACAGACCCTCGGGCACGTTTTCAAGCCAAGATGAGCAGAGCCAACAAAATCGGCTCCACTTTTACAGGATGTCTGCAAAACCTCTCCTCGCTGCACTGCCCGGAGGGACGCGGGGGCTCACCCTTTGGACTACCAGGACATGTTTCCCTGGGGCCTCCTGGGACCAAACAAGGGAGATGTGGATAATAGCCATGAGGACTTTCTTTTTTGACTCACTCCCTGAATGAGACCCTCTCTACGGGTGTAAAAGGAGAAGGCTACAGACAAGAAGATGGTTGGGAAATGGGGGAAAACAGACCCAAACCCAACAGCATCACGCAACCAAGGCCTCTTCCGGCAAAACCTTCCAGAAAGAGATTTAACAACACCCCTACTGTCCCCCCCGCTGCTCTTCAGGCTTCCAACGCGTTGGCCAAATTCCTGCTATGAAGAGGAATCGCTCAGGCTGAGTGACGGTCGTGGCATCCCATCCGCTCCAGCGTTATTTCTGCAATCGAGCGTACACCAGGAACGCCACAGCTGAAATCAGAGCGATGCCCACAGCTGGAACGATGTACGGCAGGGACGGTCCGTTGCTGTCCCCTGGGGGGACTTTGGCCTGAGACGAGCTGGTCGCAGTGCCTTGGCCCCCGCTAGAGTCAAAAACGGGAGAGTTTCCAAAGGGACCGGCTCTGTCTCGGAGGTCGCTGCCTGCCCCGAGCTGGGTGCTGGGGACCTCGTGGGTGCCCAGGGAGGTGCTGTCCCAGCTCGGAGGCAGACGCAAGTCTCTGCTTGCTCCAGCAGCCTCCTTTCCCCCAGGGTCTTCACGAGCCGCTGGAGCTGGGCATCCCAAGGAGACTCTGGAGAGCGCTTCTCCTGAGCTCGAGCTATCCGTGCTCACCATGAGTGGGTCGCTGCTGAAGGTGAGGCTATCAGACGCCCCTGAATAGGGGCCGCTGGGCCCCCGAGAGCTCGGGCATCTGCTGGCCGCCTCTGGGCTCTCCTCAGCCATGGGGAAGAGGACGCCCGGCTTGCTGAGCTCCACATCCCTCTCCGTGTTGCTGCAAGGCATCCAGATGCTCGTGGCAGAGCTCACCCGGGAGGCCTTCCTCCCAGAAGTGCCTTCAAAGCTTCCTGCAACAAGCGGGGGAGGGTCCACCGAGGCCGGCAGCACCTTTGGGAGACAACGAGAGGGGCTGGGTGCCATGGGGAGGACCCATTTGGCCTGGCCTCGGGCACCCACGTCGCACGACGAGCCCACTTCAGCGCTCAACCACCACATCTCCAGCCACTAACGGCGAGGCTGGGTCACAGGTAGCTCCCAGGGCCGGGAGCCTGAGCGGGGCAGGGAGGTGTTGGGGCTCCGGGCAGCCTTTGGGATTCGGGGGAGATACAGGAAGGAAGGAGGGGGAGACAAGCAGTGAAGAGAGGGGTGGAAACAGGCACCTGGAAGCCAGGAGACTGACTGGCAAGTCAAGGGGGGGAAATAAGGAGTCAAAGCCCAACAAACCTTGGCTCCCTTCTCCCATGCTCCAAAATACAGCATCTGGATGGGGACATGAACGCAGTGGGGAAAAAAAGCCCCGACTAAACTCACCACCAGCTCAAAAGCTTACACTGCAGAAGAAAATCTCCCAACCAGGGGAGGTTTGCAAGGAGCTGAATGAAATGCAAGTGGCAACAGGAAAGGTCACCTACTTTTTCCTTCATCGGCATGGGGGGGGTGCTGCTGGCCGCCTCCCCCGCGGGCAGTTCTTTCTCTTGTACAGGAGGCTTCATGGAGGTGTCGCAGGATGGGGAAGCGTCTCTGGGCGCTTCTGGGACCAGGGTAGTTGTTTCCATCCAGGTGTCTGTCGGGGAGAAAACAAAACGAATTGTGTTAATCAGGAGACCTAAAAGGTGAGTTTTGCTCTTCCTCAAGGACGCTGCAACAGGATACTCCCAGAGCTGAGGGGGTCGCACAGGGAGCAGGACCCAGCGCCGCTGGGTGCTGCCCGTGTGGCCCTGGCTCTGCCGCGGCACCCAAGCTCTCCCGGTAGCTGCAGGTAAACCAGACTGCACCAGCCAAGCCAGCACCCCAAATCTGTTCCTCCCTTCGAGAGCGGGGTGGCCCCCGGCTGCTGAAACGGGGGCGCAGACATTCAACCGGGGCGTTTTACATTGGAAACGAAGCAAGTGCCTCTGCCAAGTCCTGGTCGGGACGTTGTGCCAAAATACAGCAAGCAACAACTGCAACAACAACCGGAGGGAAAACAAGCAGCCAGGCTGGATTTCTGCACAACCCAACCTCGCTCCCTTCCTGGAGGAGGTCACTGCGGCCCAGGAGACGGGAGGGGAGATGCGCGACAACAGCACAGAGAGCTGTTCTCTACACCTCCATGAGCGCTCATGGGCCACGAAGGCAGACGCAACCTTGGGCTGTCCTGTACCAACAGCCACAGCTACCACCGTTCTTTGGGAGGGTCCCCATGGCCTCCCGGCGGGGCCCTACCCCACACCTGCACCTTCTCTGTCACTCTCCATCCTCACCATCAAGCAGGACGGGCATCTGGCAGCACCTTCAACCCTGCTCCCTGTCAGCATGGCGGCTACACGGAACTGCCGGGAAGGAAACCCACCTCCATCTCCTCCGTGCTCTCGCAGCATCCCGACCTGCTTCTGCTCCACATCGAACTGCTGCTGTATGAGGAGGGGGCTGCGCACATCCACGAAGCTGCCCGGGGGCTCGCTGTGCTCGGAGCCAGGCACAGCCTTTTGTTTTGGCTGCGAGTCTGGGGGCTGCGGCCCCCCGCTGCGAGCGGCCTCCTCCAGCCTCAGGGGCGACTCAGTGGAGACATAGAAGTCCTCTTCAGGCTCGTTCCTGGGCTGCTTGGGGCTGCGAGCAGAGCCCGCATCCCTCAGCAGAAGAGACCTGCCCAGACCCAAGCCCGGCGCGCCGCGGTGCAGGTGGTTGGCGTTCCCGAAACACCCGTTGTCCACACACACCGGGTGCTGCTGGCGGCTCAGCCAGTCCTGGCCCCACTCGGGGGGGGCAGCTGATGGCACGGCCACGCTGGCTGCCCCGGGGGTCCCCGCTGCCACCGGTGCGGCCTCGATGGGGTGCAGAGGATGCCCCTCTCTGCTGTGCCCATCGCTTACTCCGTCATGGACCCCGCTCCCAGGTGGAGGCAGCTGGGGACTCTCTTGCTCCAGGAGGTTTTTGGGGAGCTGGAAGGAAATGAGCCATGTTAAATCTACTGGGGGCTGACGGGGTCCATCTGTCAGAGGAGGGGAAGAGCATCTTCAGTCACAGGCTTGCCAAGCTGGTGAAGAGGGCTTTAAACTACAGATGCCGGGGGAGGGGAACCTCAATCCGTCCCACTCCCACCAGTTTGAAGCCAGGGCCAGCAATAGATGCCCAGAGCCTGGAGAAGGCTGGTGGAGCCTTACCAGCACTGGTAAGGCCGCACCTCGAATACTGTGTTCAGGTTTGGGCCCCTCACTACAAGAAGGACGTCGAGGTGCTGGAGCGTGTCCAGAGAAGGGCAACGAGGCTGGCTAAGGGTCGGGAGAACAAGTCTGATGAGGAGCGGCTGAGGGAACTGGGGTTGTTTAGCCTGGAGAAAAGGAGGCTGAGGGGAGACCTCATCGCTCTCTACAACTCCCTGAAAGGAGGTTGTAGCGAGGTGGGGTCGGTCTCTTCTCCCAAGTAACAAGCGATAGGACGAGAGGAAACGGCCTCAAGTTGTGCCAGGGGAGGTTTAGATTGGACGTGAGGGAAAATGTCTTTACTGAGAGAGTGGTGAAACATTGGAACAGGCTGCCCAGGGGAGTGGTGGAGTCCCCATCCCTGGAAGTATTTAAAAGACGTGTGGATGCGGCGCTTAGGGACATGGTTTAGTGGGCATGGGGGTGTTGGGTTGACGGTTGGACTCGATGATCTTAAGGGTCTTTTCCAACCTCAATGATTCTATGATTCTATGATTCTATGAAGGGACACAGGTCAGCAGGAGAGCGCCTGAAGAGCAGCACAAAGGAACTCCAGCCAGTGAGACAGCTTCATCGGGGGCCCAACTTCAATGCCTCTATGCAAACGCACGTAGCATGGAGAATAAACAAGAGGAGTTGGAGACGTGCGCACGCCTGCAGGGCTACGACCTTATTGGCATCACGGAGATGTGGTGGGATGGCTCCTACGACTGGAGTGTTGGGATGGAGGGATACAGGCTCTTTAGGAAGGACAGGCAGGGGAGACGAGGAGGGGGTGTCGCCCTCTATGTCAATGACCAGCTGGATGCATGGAGCTCTGCCTGGGGATGGATGAGGAGCCGACCGAGAGCTTGTGGGTCAGGACTAAAGGGAAGGCAGGGACAGGTGACATTACGGTGGGGGTCTGCTACAGGCCACCTGACCAGGAAGACCGAGCGGATGAGGCCCTCTATAGACAGATAGGAGCAGCCTCAGGCTCACAAGCCCTGGTCCTCATGGGGGACTTCAACCACCCCGACATCTGCTGGAGGGACAGCACGGCAGGGCATAAGCAATTGGGGAGGTTCCTGGAATGTGTCAATGATAACTTCATTCCCCAAGTGGTAGAGGAGCCAATGAGGAGAGGTGCTATGCTGGACTTTGTCCTCACCAAGAAGGAGGGGCTGGTGGGGAATGTGAAGCTCAAGGGCAGCCTGGGCTGCAGTGACCATGAAATGGTGGAGTTCAAGCACACAGCAAGCTCACTACCCTGGACGTCAGGAGAGCGGACTTTGGCCTCTTCAGGGATCTGCTTGGTAGAGTGCCATGGGACAAAGCCCTGGAGGGAAGAGGGGCCCAAGAAAGCTGGGTAATATTCAAGGATCACCTCCTTCAAGCTCAGGAGCGAGGCATCCCAACAAAGAGGAAGTCAGGCAAAAACGCCAGGAGGCCTGCATGAATGAACAAGGAGCTCCTGGGCAAACAAAAAACACAAAAAGGAAGCCTACAGAGGGTGGAAGCAAGGACAGGCAGCCTGGGAGGAATACAGAGAAATTGTCCGAGCAGCCGGGGATCAGGTTAGGAAAGCTAAAGCCCTGATAGAATTAAATCTGGCCAGGGACATCAAGGGCAACATGAAAAGATTCTACAGGTATGTCAGGGATAAAAGGAAGACGAGGGAAAATGTGGGCCTTCTCCGGAACGACACGGGAGACCTGGTTGCCCGGGACATGGAGAAGGCAGAGGTACTCAATGACTTTTTTGCCTCGGTCTTCACCAGCAAGTGCTCGAGCCTCACCACCCAAGCTGCAGAAGGCAAAAGCAGGGACTGGGAGAATGAAGAGCTGCCCATTGTAGGAGAAGATCAGGTTCAGGACCATCTAAGGCACCTGAAAGTGCACAAGTCCATGGGACCTGATGAGATCCATCTGCGGGTCCTGAAGGAATTGGCGGATGAAGTTGCTAAGCCACTATCCATCGTATTTGAGAAGTCGTGGCAGTGTGGTGAAGTTCCCACTGACTGGAAAAGGGAAACATAACCCCCAGTTTTAAAAAGGGAAAAAAGGAAGACCCAGGGAACTACAGGCCAGTCAGCCTCACCTCTGTGCCTGGGAAGATCATGGAACAGATCCTCCTGGAAGCTATGCTAAGGCACATGGAGGGCAGGGAGGTGATTCGAGACAGCCAGCATGGCTTCACCAAGGGCAAGTCCTGCCTGACCAACCTGGTGGCCTTCTATGATGGAGTGACTACATCAGTGGACATGGGAAGGGCTACAGATGTCGTCTATCTGGACCTCTGCAAGGCCTTTGACACGGTCCCCCACAACATCCTTCTCTCTAAACTGAAGAGGTATGGATTTGATGGGTGGACTGTCCGGTGGGTGAGGAATTGGTTGGATGGTCGCATCCAGAGGGTAGTGGTCAACGGCTCAATGTCCAGATGGAGATTGGTGACGAGTGGTGTCCCACAAGGGTCTGTATTGGGACCGGTACTGTTTAATACCTTCATCAATGACATGGACAGTGGGATCGAGTGCACCCTCAGCAGGTTTGCAGATGACACCAAGCTGAGTGGTGCAGTCGACACGCCAGAGGGACGGGATGCCATCCAGAGGGACCTGGACAAGCTGGAGAAGTGGGCCCGTGTGAACCTCATGAGGTTTAACAAGGCCAAGTGCAAGGTCCTGCACCTGGGTCGGGGCAACCCCCGGTATCACTACAGGCTGGGGGATGAAGGGATTGAGAGCAGCCCTGCCGAGAAGGACTTGGGGGTCCTGGTGGGTGAAAAGCTGGACATGAGCCAGCAATGTGCGCTCCCAGCCCAGAAGGCCATTCGTATCCTGGGCTGCATCCAAAGCAGCGTGGCCAGCAGGTCGAGGGAGGGGATTCTGCCCCTCTACTCTGCTCTGGTGAGACCCCCCCTGCAGCACTGCGTCCAGCTCTGGAGCCCTCAGCATAAGAAAGACACAGACCTGTTGGAGCGGGTCCAGAGGAGGGACACGAAAATGATCAGGGGGATGGAACAGCTCTGCTATGGAGAAAGGCTGAGAGAGTTGGGGTTGTTCAGGCTGGAGAAGAGAAGTCTCTGGGGAGACCTTCTTGCAGCCTGTCAGTACTTAAAGGGGGCTTACAAAAAAGATGGCGGCAAACTTTTTAGCAGGGCCTGTTGCGACAGGACAAGGGGGAATGGCTTTAAACTAAAGGGGGGCAGATTTAGACTAGATAGAGGGAAGAAATTTTTTACGCTGAGGGTGGTGAAACACTGGCACAGGTTGCCCAGAGAGGTGGTGGATGCCCCATCCCTGGAAACATTCCAGGTCAGGTTGGACGGGGCTCTGAGCAACCTGATCTAGTTGCAGATGTCCCTGCCCACGGCAGGGGGGTTGGACGAGATGGCCTTTAGAGGTCCCTTCCAACCCAAACTGTTCTATGATTCTAAATCGCTGTGCCAGGGTGAGGGGGTCTGGGACCACCGGGATGCCCCAACCCTGTCCCAGTGACCCACGCGAGCCTGGTGATGAAGGGGGTCTCTCCTTGGCACCCACCACACATCTCGCAGGAGGTCTGCACGGGGTCAGGGGCTGTGGAGGGGAGCCTGGAGTAACAGAGCAGACCCTGCACTCCCATCCACGGAGGGGAAGCAGGAGAAGGGAGCGGTTATAGGCCCGTATGTAGGCTATAAGTTACCAGATGCAACAAGCATGCAGCAGAGATCAGCAGTAAGAGGCTGCTTGGGGTGTCCCTAGATGAGCCTGGCCCTACCACGGGCTCCCCACAGCCCACCGCACCAACGCTCCGGTCCAAAAGGGACCTTCGTGTCCCCGTCTGACACGTGCCCCGCTCACCGATTCCTGCACCGGGGCCCTGGCATCCAGGTCTGTGCTCACGGTGGTGGCAGCACCGGGCAGGAGAGGCGGACGGCCACTGACAGGCAGGTCTCGGCGCGGCTGCTCAGCCAGCGGAGCGCCCGGAGCAGGGTTCGGCCCTAGGGACGTCGTCTGGGCACCGATGGAGGAGACGGCGGGACAGGCATCGCTGGCTGCAGGAGGGAAGGAGGCAGCGGCGGGAGCCGGGGGACCTGAAGGAGCCAAGACGATTCGCAAGCCGGGACATGGGGGGAAAAGCCGAGGAGGCAGAGGATGAGTGTGGGGCCAAGGCAGCCCCTCGCGTGTCCCTGCTCTGTCCCCGCATTGGCCCAGCCCACAGCACCCCTTCATTCACCTTTCCATCTCCCCTCCAGGCGAGAAACCCAGCCCACCACCAACCCAAGCACCTTCGAACAAGGACCCCGCCATCCCCAGGCATGTCACCGGGCTGAGGGACATCCCTGGGGACGGTCACAGACACCCCCAGGCCCCTGGGAAGCTGGGGCAGGGAGAGAGGCCAGCTGCTCGGCGGACACCAGGAGACGTGGTTCGGGTCCCCATCTCCACCAGACCCCCGGGGCAGCACCCAGGGACGACGAGGCTACGTACGGGCTTGCCAGGAGTCATACACGTGCTGCAGCTCGTCGGCCAGGTGCCCCGCGTTGTTCTGGCGCAGCGCGTTGATGAGATCCGGCACCCAGCCCTGCCGGCACTTCAGGTGCTGATAAAACCTATAGACGGTCGCCTGGCTCCCCCGCGTTTCCTCCCGGGTGTGAAGCTCATCCTAAATAAAACACGCAGGGCATCTAAGAGAGGGTCTGGCTTAGAGGTAAGGCAGCTATACGTTGCCTGAGCTATACGTTGGGGAAGGAGCCTGGCAGGACGCGGGAAAGCAGGAAATTACTCTGTCGGCATCGGTCAGGCAGCTCAGGGAATCGGCCAGAGACGCCACACGGATGTTCTTGAAGTTCTTGAGGTTTTTCAAAATGTAGTCGTACACTTTGTCTTCGGCAAGACCCATCCCGGCTCAGCACCTGCCGAGAGAGAGAGAGACTTAACGTGAGCAGAGGGCTGCCGGTAGCGCCCGGCTTTATCTATAGGAGCCTGGGCTCTTCTATAGGAGCCTGGCCCCCCGGCACAGACACTCAACCTCGCCGCGGCGGCGTTCGGCGCAGGGGGAAACCCTGGGCGGAAAACACACGAAGAAAAAACGCTCATGTTAAAGTTCAACTCTCGATTCTGCTTTCGAAGACCGAACTCCCTCCTGCGATTGCCCGGCCCGTATTCGGCCTCCTCCTTTCTGCGGCCGGGTGGATCCCAGCCCCGGCCCTGCCAGACGAGGGGCGCGGGGCCGCGCCGGGCGAAGGGGGCCGGGGCTGGGATCCTGCTTTAGGCCCCGGCTGAGGCAGCTGCCCGCCGATGGAAAAGGGTGGCGGAGGGAAAGCAGTAAAGCGCCTTCTCCCGGGGGAAATGGCAGCCCGAGCTGCGGCACGACCCTGCCTCCTCTCCCGGCCGGCCCCCCCCCCCCCCGCGGCTCGGCCTTCCCGCTCCCAGGGGAGCGCTGGGAGACTTTGTACTTGCAAATAAACTTGAAAGACACCCTCCACCACCCCCCCCACCGGAGCTCCCTGCTCGGCGGGCCCGGGGGATGGCGCGGGCTCCGCCGCAAACGGGGCGCGCCCCGGCCCCCCGCCGCAGAAACCCCCTACCTGCGCCCGCCGCCCGCTCCGGGGAACGCTCTGAGCCCGCCCACCCCGCGCGTCGCCGCCGCCGATCGGCCGCCGCGTACGCTCGTCGCGGTGATAGACAGGCGCCGTGAGGCGAAATGGAGGGGGGGGGGGGAAGCGCCCGCCCTCTCCTCCCCGGGGCCGGATCCGGGCGGCGGGGCGGGCCCGGGGCCGCGGGGACTGATCCCGGCCGCCACCCCCCCCGGCGGCGGGACACGTCCGCCTTCCGCACCGGCAGGTGGCAGCACCGCAACGGGAACGTCCCCCGGGCACCTGGCGGAGGGATCCCGCTCTGGCTGCCTCGCCCCGCCCCTCGCCCCGCCCCCCTCGCCCCGCCCCGGCCCTGTCAGCGGAGCGCGCCCTGCGCGGAGCCGCACCATGGCGGCAACGGCGGCGGCGGCAGGAGCGGGCGGGCGGCTGCGGGGGCGCCGCTGAGGGCCGGCAGCCCCGCGGCGGGGCGCTGAGGGGCGGCGGCGCCTCCCCCCCGCCCTTCCCTTCCCCCTCTTCCCCCCCCCCCCCACCCCCCGGCCCCCGACCCCCGCGCCCTCCCCCGGCGCGGCGTCCATGGTCGCGGCTGCCCGCCGCGGCGTCGCACCGGAGCCGTTGGGCGGCGGCGAGAGCCAGCGAGGGAGAAGGAGCGGGCCCGGCCCGGCGCCGCCCGCCGCGCCGCAGGTGAGCGACCGCCCGACGGGGGGGAGGCGGCGGGGACGGGCCCGGGGTTGTTATGGCGACGCGGGGGCGCCAGGCGGGGCCTCTCCCACGCGTGCCCGCGGCCTCTGCGTGGGGCCCGGCTCGGCCTGGCGTGGGGTCCCACCTCCCCCCCCCCCGCCCCGTGGCTTTTATTTTTTAATAACAATACTAAATAAAAAGTGAATCGCGGGTTGGGGCGTGCAAACTTCCACGCGTGGCTCTGCAGCGGACCACGGCCCCCTCCCGCCCCGCCCCCGTGGGGGCGGCCAAGGGGGTCCGAGCTGGGGACCCCCCCTCCGACACCCGGCGGGCAGGGCGCACCACCTCCCCCGCCACGGCTCGCCTCTCCCCGCCGCAGGATGGCCGGGCTCCGTGGACACCGGCACGCGGGATGCCGGGTGTCCGGCACCGGGCCTCGCGTCCCCTGTGGGCGAGCAACACACCGGCCGCGCTCCGCCTGACCCACGGCCTCCTCGGCGGCTCTTGGCCTGTGCCGGGGACGTGAGGCTTCTTTTCGGGAGGGGTACGCCAGCCTTGTAGGCTCATGGCCTGGCTCCCGCCCTGCGGCGTCCCTCGGGGAGATGCTCCAAGCTGGAGCGTTGGAGGGGACGCCCCTCGTCGCGGTGAGGTCCGAGGGCCGTGTCCCCTCCTCACCGGTGTCTCCGCGCATCCCGAATGGGAACGTACGGGCTGCCACGCTCCCGGCTCTCCCACGCTCGGGTCGATGCGTCCTCCCTCCTCGGCCAGCGCTTGCTTATTTCTGATCTTGGATGTCATCAAGGGTGGAAAATGTGACAGGAAGGAAGGGAGGCTTTTTTCCCTCCTGCTAAATATGGACTGACATTAAAATCCAAATACTCTCGTGAAAGGAATCCCAGCCCCTGTTTGTTGGAGGAGGGAAAAACGATGTTTTCTGGCTTTTCAGCCGCGAGGTTCCAGCTGGGAAGTTTCGCAAGGAGCGGCGGGGTCCTTGCCTCAGGAGCCTCAGGAATTTACTTTGCTTGTTCGCAGGACGCTCTCCGCAGCATATTATGCTAAAAAAATTAGTCATCCCTTCTCTGCCTGTCTGTGGCTGGGGGGGAGCTTGCTGGGAGCATGCAGGATGCTTTGAAGATATTTAGGGATTTTTCCTCTCCTGTACAAAGACTTCTAGAAATGAAAGGGGTGCAGGCAAATAAAACTGCAGCCCCAGCAGGAGTTTTTCAGCCTTCTTTACTTTAATTCTTGTTGCTGTGGCGGCCGATGGCAGGGAAGGAGGTGCATGGGGTGGCTGCGGCCGATGCAGGGGGCTGCCGGGTTTGCAAGGAGGATTTATGTCTCCCTCCATCAAGAATCAGATGCAAACTCACGCCGTTATTCCCACGGTGAGGTTGGGAAACCAGCTCGATGCGGGGCTCTGGGACGAGGAACGGGACCCCGAGGATGGTCACGGTGCTGCCAGCTCCCTCAGTGACTTCTGCTGTGGCCAAGGTGAAGAGCCAGGACGTTTTGGTGGGGCACGGACCACAGCTTTGCTGGGACTTCGGGGTCTGTGCCGGGCAGAAAATGGGCACTGCCACGTTCCCCTGCCGTGTGTTCCTCTCCATCCCTGTTGGAGAGCTTTTTGGGGCAGGTATCTGTGGGAAGCTCCAGGGCATTTGCCCGATCTTCATAAAAACAGTTTATTAAAGCAGTGGGGGGATACTGGGAGGTGCTGAAAATAGATGTTTCCCGTTTCCAGGGACATTGCTGTCCTGGCGTTGGTGCGGCTGTATTGTTTTCAAGCTAATAGGATACATAGCTCTGCTTTTCTGAAATGTCACTCTCAAATAACTGATGCTTTGTGCGGATCCGTGATATTGGTCCAAGTCCAACATCAACATCCTTGTGGAAGAGTAGTTTGAATTCCCTCTCTCCCCGTCTCCTCCCGACGACGACCTACATCTGCTCTCCTCCAGCCCCCTGTGTTTGCAGCAGGACGGCGGATCCCGATCCAGCGGGAAGGGCGCAGGTTGCGTGACCTCTGCCGTGCTCGGCCCGCGGGTCTGCCGTAACCGCTTTGGGTAAGGCAGTGCTGAGCCACGGTTGCGTGGTCGTGGTCTGCGTGACGCCTGGAAACATTGGGGAGCGTGGGGTGGGTTATTTCGGGTAGAACAGCACGCCTGTACGCTTCTATAGTGTCATGAGTAGTACAGCAGACACACAAGCTGCTGGCTGGTGCTTTATTCTTGGTGTTAGATGGGAAGGAGGTCAGCCTTCACGGCTGCTTTCTGGTCTCATTCACAAATCGCGTTTTCCTTTTGAAATGAAACAAATCCCCGGGCTTTCCTGTCACCGTGGAAATCATTTGAATGCGACCAGGTCCGTAAGCATCTCCGAAGCCTGCGGACAGGAAGAAACGCTAGAGCGAAGAGGTAGGAAATGTCCGCGTTTATAGCAGTGGGCTGATTCATCTCCCTGCTCTTAACTCTTTCCCTCCTGCTTTTGGTGAGATCCAGCTGTTTTGCTTCCAGGCTCGGAGGCCGGGGAGAATATCGCCAGCTCTCCTCTAGCTGGATCGCAAGGTACTGCTGGGTTTTGTATGTTGTGTTTACGCGGTTTGGGGTGGAAAAGGAATGGACCTGGGGGGGGGGGGGGGGTGCGGTTATCCGATTCGGATAACCGGAACATCGGCAGTCACATTAGGAAGGATTAATATTTAATATAAGGGGTGTGGACCATTGTGCTTAATCACTATCTGAAGGGCTGAGGAAGAGATTTACCAATAAGCAAGCGATTCCCGAACTGTCCAGAACGATTTCTTGCACCTTCCTCGGGAGCAGCTGGTCCTGGGTTTCGCTAGAGGCTGGCCTGATCCTGTTCTTCCTGATGTCTCTAGCTTTTGCAAGCGGGTGGAGTGGCTTTCATCACAAGTGCTTTCTTCTCATTAAACTCACAAAAAAACCCGCTGGAAACCCTTTTTCTCTGATACCACTCATGTGGCTGTACTGTAAGCCGTAGTACCTGGCAGTGCTCGAAACGTGTGTTTGTAGCCAAAGCTCGTGGGGAAGCGTGTCTTGGACTTGGCGGACGTTGTCACTGTCACATACATCTGCCCAGCCACGAGTCCGGAGCTGGCTCATTCGTGCTTTTCTCTGGCTAATGCCTTCAGGAGAACTTGAATTTCATCCGTGCCTCCAGCGTGGCTCTGAAAACCCTTGTGACGGCTGTGCCGCTTCCCACGTCTGCCCCACATTGACCCGTGTGGGGTTTGGTTTGGGGTTTTGGTTTGGGTTTTTTTTTTTTTCAGTGTTAAGGTGTTTTGTAATACAGCGAGGCGGGGGCTGCCCCTCGGGCTTGGGTGCTGCTGTGTTCGTGCAGGGAGGAGGTGATGGTGGGGGACACGGCAGGGCGCACAAATAATCCATCTCCACCGCCGCATGTCCTGCGGGTCTAAATCTGACCGTGCGCTGTACGACTGCAGTCGGCGGGGCTGTGCGTGGCCTGCAGGTCGGTGTTGAGCCGGTTTGAGGTCGGGAAGCGGAGGTGGAGGTCTCGTGGTGACTCTGGTGGGACTGCCGGGGTTCGTCTAAATTTGAGGGTTGTGTCTTCGTCTTGGGAAACCCCGCTTTAGGCTGCAGGAGGGCGCGTGCCTGTGTCTCCCTTTCCTCTCTGCCCCGAGTCAAAACTCACGTAACTGAAAGCATCGGCTGTGGCCATCAAGCCCGCTTTTGCTGCGGTTACACATACGGTACTGCTGTGTTTATGGTGGCTGCAGTTTCGATGGTGGAAGTCGAAACAACTGAGTGTGGGTTCGGTTTTGGTGTGTTGGTCATGTAGGAAGTCCCGGTGGCTACTTTAACAGGCGTGGAGGTTAGAAATTTTTTTTAAAATGGAGTGGGTACTGCTTTTTCCCCAAAACGTGTGTGGGAGAACGTCCCTTTTATTCCATGTGCAAACAGATTGCTTGCTTAGGCAGCGAGTCCTCTTTATTCCAGAATAATTTGTTGTCCTAATTCCTTCCTGTTGAAGCAACTCCATTTTGCATGGAATAATTAGTACTAATTTGGACCTGGGATGGAAAACAAGAGTTCTCTGACTTCAGAAGAGTAGACAAGAGCATAACCTCTTCATCTCCTGCGTGAGTCAGGTCTTGCCGTGTCATCCCTCCTCTAAAGCAAAATTAAAACCTGTACGTGAGACCAAACATCCCAGGTTGGTGGGAGGGAGCAGGAGATGTAGGTGTCACCAATTTTAAGCCTTCTGCTGTTGCAGGGAGCCGAGGACATCCGTGGTGAGGGGGAACGGGCCACCACCTCCTTCCTTCTTGGCTAACACCGAGGAAGAAATAAACAAAAACGTTCCCACCGCGCTGATGTGAAAAGCTGCTTCTGAGCCGGTCTGGCGTGTTGGTGTATTCCTGGCGCCCCGGCCAAGTACTTGAGACCTTTTTATTGCCCTAACGAGGACTTCCCCATCCTGCCCAACAGTCTAACTCGAGCCGCGGCTATTTTCTGGTCCTTCCGGGAAGACATCCCTGTTCTCCCTTCCTTTGCGTAGTGAAGGGAAGGCAGCCAAATTCCTTCCCTCCCCCAAATCCCTGCATGTTTGAAGAAGGGGAGGTGCAGGCATCCTTCCTGGCTTCCCCGGCGTTTACCTGGGAAGCATGAGATGAATTACGGCGTGAAGATCCTGCAGGCAGGATCGCCCCTGCCCGTCTCGCAGCCGCCTTCCTCGGCGCTGGTAGGTTCATCATTTCTGCTGGCGGGGGTGGTGAGCACCGCGGCCGTGTCCTCGTTTTCCGGAGTGCTGCGTGAACGTCTCTTCAGGCTGAGCCCTGGAGGTGGTGGAAATGGGAGATGTCTAGCCTGGAAACCCCAGCTGGCAGGAGACACGCTGCGAGTGAGACGGGCTTCCCAGTATCTGGATACCCGACCGCTAGAAACCTTGGCTGGTGGATGCTACCTGCCTGCAGGGTTAGACGGGGAGTTTTAAGACCTGTATTCATAACTTGGGGGCCCGAAGCGCTGTTTGACACTCCAAGCTAGATCGATAAAAGCGTGTTAGAGGCTGATCGCAGAGGTGCTGCGGCAGCATACCAGTCTTAAAAACACGAGTTCGGCGTGTTCAAGCTTGTAGGTTTTGTGTATCCGAGTTAAGTAATAGGTGACAGGAAACCTTGATTCAGGTATGAGCAGTGAATCAATCAACGCTGGATTGCTCTGTGGTTGAACCGGCCCCCCCTTGAGATGACTGCCTTCCCATATCACGCCTGATGTTTCGAAATAACCTCTCCGAGTTATGGTTGTTCTGATGATCTAAAACCCGGGGGTTTAGCTCACTTTGGTCTCCACCCCGTCGGCGGTGACCTTGCTCCGGGGCTGCAGAGAGCAGCAGACATTTCTGGTTTAACTGCTGAAGGTAGGATGTCTCTCTGGGTCTGTGCTCAGATGCTCTCCTCCAAGGAGTTGGGGATCTTCTGACCAGAAGGCAACTTGTAGAGGGTTTCCCCAAAACTGATACCCAACCGTCCTCGCTTGTCTTCTGTGCATCCCGTGTGTCTTTTTCTGTGTCTGTTATTTTTAGTGTACCGTCTGGTGGGCTCACGCAGGCTCACCTTTAACTTTGGTTGCCCAGCTGGTAGGAAGAGCAGTGATCAGAGATGGTGTGACTGGGGTGGACTAGGCAGCTCTGGGGCTTTTCTGGAGTGTTGCTGCCCTTGGGAACGCTGATAACAGCTGCAAACTAAGCGTTTCAGCTGTAGTGGTGAACTTCGTGGTACTTGCAAACCGCGAAGCAGACCCTGTTCTAATCCCTGGGACTGTGTGGGGTCCGTCCCTTGCTTGTGACCCTGCCTTTTCAGAGTTGGTGTCTCAGTTCGTACTCTGGGGATTTCAAACACTTCATTCACAAACTGCAGCTGGCTAAGGGCTGATATCACTAATTTGTGTTAGTAAATGACGTCATGGTACGTGTCAGAGAGCCTTCTGTAGCCAGGAAATCTGTTCCTGGCCCCAACGTGCATTGCAACCAGCTTGAAGTCCTGCTTGCTCCCAGCTGGGCATCTCTTACTTCACCCTTAGAAATAGCCGTCTTGTCCTTGTGAGCTTTCAGGTGAGCACTGACGTGATAACTGATGGTGTGACCTCAAGAGAGGTCTTGACAAATCTGGGGAAGGTTCTCTGTTTACTCATCTTTATTTAAGGGGAGGAAAAAAAAAAAAAGGGAAGGGAGGACCTGCATTGACCTGGAGGTCAGTCCGCTTAACATAGGAAGATATCAGCCATAGCCACACTTACCCCGTCCACGAAAGACTCTGCTACGCACTGTGCAGACCCAGCGCCTGACCAGGGACAGGAGGAGACACGGAGACGGAGGAAGAAGCGACCTGCCTAGGCAGTGAGATAGGTTAGTGGAAGAAAAGCCAGGAAGGCAACTCGGGGAAGCCAGGAAGAAACTCTCAAGTTAGTGAATCTTGCTGAATAAGAGGAGAAATATGAAGAACAGGATTTGTTTTAATTTTAAACCATTTTAGTGGTTTAAAAGATTCCAGCAGTGCTCTGGGAAAGGGCAACCTCTTGTTCCAGGCACCACGTGTACAGCACGGGGATATCCTGGCTCTCAACCTGAAGGTTTTGAGGTACCATAATTTTTTTCTCGTGATAGTGTGTGGCAGGACAGCATGCGAAACTTTCCTGCTGCTTTACAATTTGAATAATGTTTTTATCATGCCAGCAGATAATCATCTCACTTTTGTTCCAGAAGCGAAACTCTTATGGATATGTTTGAGAAGCCTGAAAATAAATATATTCACATGTGTTTTCCAGTGTTGCTTAACACGTGGTATATCTCAGAGCCTCTGGATTTCACTCTCTTGCAAACTGGCCGCTCTTGAGTATGAAGGCTCCGAAGCATAACTTTAGGCCTGCTCTCAGCTGTGCATGTACATATTTAGTTAGTCTCTAGCTGGAAGTACAGACTTAGTCTTCCCTTGTTTCCCTGCATTGCTAGATCAGAAAGGGCAGTGCTTTAATCTGTCTGCGGCAGCCCAAATGCTGCAGCTTCACGTCTGTCTCCTAGAAGACACTAATGCCATCCATGCTAGGTCTGAATGATGAATTAGAGATGAACGGAGATGAGTTCGAAATTAATAATAAATTGGAAAGCATGGATAATCCTCAAGATTTTCTCCTGAGGAGACTTTAAACCTATTTGGCTACAGACAGAGAGATGTTTTTAATCCCAGTCGCCGTGTAGAATTTGCGTTCTCATTCCGGTGGCAGGGTGGGGATGCCAGGCGGGATCTTTGGCTGACTCAATGGCAGCAGCTTGTTTTTAGATACTCGGCTAGCTGGAAGACTGTCACTGGGATTAGAGAGGTTAAATTATTTTCTAAGGTTATCTAGGAGTATATGGAAAAGAAACGGGAAGACTGTTTTCATGGCTAGCATGGTTTTACTTTGCAGTTTTGTGAATAAAGTTTTACTACTTTTTGGTTCCGCTTCACTCGGTCCTTCAAAATCTTTCTGCTGGGCAGTGGCCTCCAACAGCTTAATTTGTGGATCCCTGATTTTTTTTCTGTCATTTCAACCCTTTGAGAAATTTCATGTATGCATATTGCTGCGTAATGGGTGGATCTGCATTTCAGTCCTCCGCTGGGCTCTGAAAGTCTGCACGGGTTGGCGAGCTCATCTAGAGCAGGCTACAGCCGTTTCCCGTGGGGCTACGGGATAATCTCTTACGTAGCACTGCCTTCTAGAAAAAAATATTCAGCCAACTCATCTATCATCTTTTCTACACCTGGCTTGATCTGCAGTGGTTGTATACAAGTGGTTTTTTTCGTTTGTTTTGTTTTTTTTTTTTTTTTTTTACTCCAGTAGGTACCTGGAGGTGGAATCTGTGACCCAGCCATTAGTCTGCGTTGCAGCAGTGCCTGGTCTGGGGCTGTACTTCAGCTCTTGCTGTGCTGAGCAGGCAGGCCTGGCCTCCCAGAGTCCAACGTCCAAACGAATAAAATGCACAAAGGAGGTATTGTTACAAAGGGAAACTGAGGCACGGGCTAGCTGACATACAAAGGCAGCTTTGGAAGGCTTAAGGTGAATCTCTGCTCTCCTGGGAGGTGGGTGACTTAAATCCACGATCATCCTTTCTCATATCTTAAAACATGATTGAAGGAGGCATGGGATGGGCAGCTTGCAGCCTTGTCTGTCCGTGCAACCCAGTCTCTAAGCGCATCTCCTCTTGCTTGTCTCCTCTAGCGTGTAGAGGAAGAGCGGCTCTCCTGTCCCCTCCTCGGCTGAGGCTCCAGAGAGGCTGACAAACCCGGTGGCTGTGTGAGCGTCTTCCACCCTGGGTCCATCAGGGTGTTAAGATGGGTCACCAAAGCGTCGCCGTCCCTCTCGGTTGCTATTGAGAGGGTCCCTGCGGGAGGTCGTGTCCCTCGGTCAGGGCTGCAGGGGAACTCTTAGCGATACAGGTGTAAAAACGGTGCCGCAGGTGCATGTTCACAAAGGTGGCGGATCTCTTGGTTTGCCCAGGAGAGGTTGTGTAGACATCTGAGTATCTGATACTGCTTCTTGCATCCATGTCTTATCCCCTACGTGACAGAGGATTTACTCTTTGCCTTCCCTGAAATTTGTTAAACTGAGTTCAGTGCCTGTGCAGAGGCAGTTGTCTTTTTTCCAGGATACAGCGTATGCTGGGGGGGGGTTGAGTTTACGTAACTTCCCATATGTTGCCCTCTTCGTGTATAAACATGGAGATAAATTGTGAAATGCAGGGAGCTGCTTTAAAAGCATATACCCTTAGCTGGATCTCGGCCTGTTTGTGGCAAGAAAAGAGGAACCCAGGGAGCCCTCTGTCCTTATTTTCTCTCTCGTACAGCTGAGTGAGCAGCGTGGGATGGAGCACCTGATGCTGCCCCATTGCCTAACGCTGCGATGCCCCTCTGGGAAGAGGGCATGGTGAGCTGTCAGCAGGCTCGAGAGCAGGCACGTGCTGTTAGGAAGAGCGGTGGTTTCTCTGTGGAGGCACTGCAGCCCCAGCATCGTTCCCTGCAAGCCCTCTCCCCCTTTCCAAAGCTGCTGCATTCCCTACAGGTCATCTCTGCCCAGCAGAGAGGTTGGCGTTTTTGGTGGAAGCCTTAAGTCAGCATTAGTTGAACCAGTTGGCTGGACCTGACCTTGCCAGGTGCTGCTTGGTCTCCGTTCCCATGTAGAGCGAGGGGGTCTGAGGACGCTCGGCATCTTGCAGAAGAGGGTTCTTTGGCTCCTGTGGGACACCAGCCCGGCAGCTGGTAGGAGCTTGATGGATCTCGTTCACTGCAAACTTGAAAGAAGCTGTTCACCCATCCGCCCGGCTCGTTTCTGCTCGTCGTTTTTGAAAATGGTTCAGTCGCAAGTGTAAGAGCAATTGTAGGCGTGATGCTGCCAGAGTCTGCAGCCTGCCTCTACTGAATAATTACGCAGCACATAATGAAGGTATCTGAAAACATCCGTTTCCATTCTCTCTCCAGCCTCCCTGGAGCAAAGCCAAGAAGCTCAGCCCCCAAACAACCTCCCCTTTTGAACTTCAAAGGTTGAGAAACTGAATTTTTACTCTGAAAACTGTGCTTATTTGACTGGTGGACAGAGAATGAGGAAGTCTGTGCACAACGTGCATGGGAGAGGTGGAAAGTCCTGGGGGGAAAAAAGTGCTTCAGAGATGAGCCACGCAGGTCTGATGATAGCTAGGTGGAAACTTCAGCCAGGGCTCCTGGGCAGCGAAGCAGCCTCAGCGGCGGCAGGAAAGCTGAGCTCCTCAGCATCCAAGCCCAGGAATTGACCTATTCAGTGTTTGGGTTTTTTGAAGTTACTGCAAGATCGTGACTGTTTTTAGGAAGCCGAGGACTTTGCAGTTGCTCAATACTTGCTCAGCTGCTTTTGTATGGATTATTTGTAATGATTTTATTTTTGTAGAGTGGATTTAGAGTTGCCGACATGGGATCTTTGGAGATTAGTGTGTTTAGCCACCGTGGAAAGATGTGGCGTGGCGAGCAGCCGTGCAAGCCTCTCCTAGCTGCCGTGAGGAGTGGAGGGCTGGCCGTTCTCGCTGGCCACTGCCGTCCCAGCGAGGTGGTGCCGTCCAGCGAGCTGGTTTGGTAATCGTGGCATCGTTAAAGGTGACCAATCCCTGGACGTGCTAGCAGCCTTTGGACTAAAAGACCAAAACTGTAGTTTAATTTGTTTAAGCTGGCATTGCTTCCCGAAACGAATTCCTGCCTGTTGCTGCCCGTGATCCGGGGCGCCCGGGTGTGGAGGGGGGAGATCTCACCTGCTGACGGTTTGGCTCAGTTTGGGAGAGAATCTTTAAAATCGTGTTTTGCAGCGTTTAAGGATTCCTCCTCTAATGGGACTCACAGTACAGCTTCTTGCACAGCCATTAGCACAGGGAGGGGATTGTGGTGTGTGTATAAGGGATTTCATTTTGGGCCATTCAGTGCCCCATGGCTTGAGAAATGTGACATGGATTTAAGGGAATTTAGGTTTGTGGAGCCCTGTCTGCCAAAATGCCATCCACTTGCGTTGGAGAAGGTATTGCTGGCCAGCTGAGATTGCCTCTTTATATTTAGTGTTGAATTTTTCTTCCCCTGCTGCTTCATTAAGGCAATGTAGTTACAGAAATGCAAGTAATTAACTAATGAAGGACAGGGGCGGTAGCGCAGTAGCCAGCTTGCATGGGTGCATGGATGTTTTTCTCCCGTTTGCAGTCCAACACGGAAAGGTCGTCTCGGGATACCTCTGCCACGCTCGTCGCGGCTGTGACCAGCCCCATCCTACAGCTGACACTTCCCATGTCACTTCAGCTGTTTCCAGCCCCCCCAGATGGTCGTGGCAGCGTACGCGGTGTCCCCGCTGCGATGCCAGAGCGCAGGCAGGCTCCCAGCCCTGCCAGAAACCCTGCCTGCAGCAGATCCCGAGCCTGGGGGAAGGAAGGCGGCTTCTGCTTCTACCTTTTTTTTCCATTTTGCCTGTTACAGTAATCGTTACAGATCTCTTAAAGCATCGCTTGAGCTTTGTCTTTACTAACAGGACTGGCCCGTTGGTGCAGGGCAGTTGCAGGAGGATTGTTTTGCTGTTTAGGTGACAAATTGCAGCTCAGCTCCTTTGGGATGCTTTGACTTGACACTTGAAGAGGTTAGCCTCCCGAGGGAGCACCTGGCATCCAGAGCTCAGTCCTTTGTGTCCCTCCTGCGGTTTGAGACCGGGATAGGGCAACATGAAAGGTTTAAAAAAAAAAAAAAAAAAAGCCTCTTTTCATTTCTGATCTCCCTGCAGCCTGAGATGTTCCTGCCTGTCTATCTCCCTGCGCCAGCATCTCTGATGGCGAGAATCTGCAGCGTGGCAAAGCCTCCCGTACAGGAGAGATGGGCTTCAGGCTGTGGCAGTGTAAGAGGGTTTTTTTCCTGTCCTTTGATCCAGAGGACTGGCAGCAGTTTGCCCCTGGCATCTAGGTGCCAGTTTTCAGCATGAGAAGCAGGTTGCAGGACTGTTTCATGCGGGCAGAGGATGTGTTTCCCCCGAGATCTTGTTAGAGCGGTGCTGTCGGCAGCCCCTTCCCAATGGCCAAGGGCCAGGCTTGCCCCGCTCCCCATCCTGGCCCTTGGGAAGAGGGATGCCAGAGGGTTGAGGACCGGAGCAGATGCTGAGCTGCGCTCGTGGGTTTGCTTTCACCTGTGATTCTTCATCGTGCGTTTCTGTGCAGCGTGGCAAGGAATTGGTGAATTTTGGGTGTGTTTTTTTTTTTTTTTTGTTAAGATGAAAGTGCCAAACTTGGCTGTAGGGTTGAAGCCTTGTTTCAGGGGCTGAGCAGATGCACCATGAGCAGCAGGGACACAGACTTCCCTTCCACTGCTCTCCAAAGGTGCTATAGCCTCTGGTCTGGCGGGAATCAAAGTTTAACCACTGGGTTCATTCAGTTTTGGTGGGTTTTTTGGAGGCTTTTGGAGAGCTAACGTTGCACCAAGCTTTGGGAGGCAGCATGGCCTCTGACACCTGCTGTGGCACGAACCCATCGTTTGGACTTGGGCTGCCAACCTCCATCTTTGATGAGCCAGCTCTCGGATCACACTGGCTTTTGTCAAAGATATGGAGGTATTTTATGTCCCTCTTCAATGAAGCTCTTCCAGTGACCCTGTTGTAGCTCTTCAATGTTCTTCAGCCAGTTCTCAAGTATCTCTGACTACCCCAATTTATCTGTGGTCACTTAATGTGCGGTTACAAATGACCCCATCAGACCGTAGCATTGTATGTTATGTCAGAATCAATTTTTCTTGTTGCTGATGGTTTTACTTCATATATTTTTGGAAGCTGGGACCTAATTTTACTCTGAAGCAGTCAAAACATTGAATAAAAGGCTCCAAAGCTTTCAAAGCATTTGAACTACGTTCTCCCTTCAGACATTCCCAAAGTCGCTTCCATCCTGGGTCTGACCCCAAATACAGGCGCTGGGCTGTGCCCGGGTTGCAGAGGCACTTGGATCTACCTCTGGGGAGAATTGAGAGGTCTGGGGAACATTGGGAAGCGATGGTATGGGGGAAAGAACTGAATATGTATGTGGTGCTTAAATCTCTTCTTGCTAGTAAGAGCCACTTGAATTTATTCCTGAGCGCAAGTTTGGTCCACCCTATTTTGGAGCTAAATTCATGGCTTGCTTTTTGGGTTGTCTCCTCTTCCCTCTCGGCCCCCAGCTGCCAAACCCTCCCTTCTCCACCGTGCCCTGGCATACAGCATCGCAGTACCTTGAACTCCAGGACTGCAGATGTGCCAGCTGGAGACACTAAGCTTGTACAGGTATAAATTTCGGAAGCAACAAAAAAAATGATGAATTCAGAAACTTTCTACTTCAAAAACCTGCTTGTTTCTGTTGAATTTTCTCTTTGCTCAGAGCCCAGCGGTGCTGAACAGGCGCCTCAGAAGCTTGGCTTATTTCAGTCTTTGTGCAGCATTTGGCTTTGTGCAGGATAGCTCCCAGGCTTTGCTGCGGTTCTTCTCACAGATGTCCTTGCACGCTCGCTCCTGATCGGCCCAGGCTGGAGCAGTCCAACGTGCGTGTGGTTGCAGTGCCGTGGAAGCAGACCCCAGCGCAGGCGGTCCACCTCACCCTCTGCCCTGCCCGCAGCAAGCAGGCGAGGGCTGCCGAGACCAGCGGTGCTGGGTCACGCCGAAATCTCGCTGTAGAACCGTCCTGCAGTTACAGGAGTGAGACACCGAGAAGCCGTTTTCATCCATTTTCGTCTCCCTGCTGTGAGCTGTTCTTGGATCCTGCCCCTCCGTCTCCACGGCCAAGAGCCGAAAGATGATCCTGGAACAAGGTGCTTGCAGGCAGAAAGTCTGGCAGTACCTGCACTGCCCTTTTTTTTTTTTTTTCTTCTTCCCCCATCCTCCTTTGCTTTTACAAACCTGTTCCATAAATTGCCTCCGTTGACAAAATCACACTTATGTCAAGCACTTGCCCACTTAATTCTTCCACTTGTAGTTTTTCTTTCCTCTGTGCAGGGTTATTTCTTAGCTTCAAGCACGAAGTTGCCTATTTGTTAAGTCTTTCCTGGCTTCAGATGGAGGAGTTGAAACTCTTTAATATTCCTGTCTTCTGGGAGATCTCTTCCATGAACTTTCCTTCACTCGCCGTCCTACTCCCATGTATTGTTGCCTGCCTTGCTCACAGGTTTTTGTGCCCGGGGGGGGACTGGGGTATTCCTGTTGTGTCATACTAGGCTGCCTGCTGTCCCCAGGGAAAAGGGGAGAGCTGTGAAATAAAAGGAGGAGTTGGTGCTTCCATGCTTGTTGAGAAGTGCCGGCTTTTGAAATACTCTAAGCCTCAAGTCTCTTGCTTGGAAAATAGATATGATGTGTCTAACGATGCTGACTGCTTCCCACTTGAGTTGCCCACTGCCTGATCCAAAAGGGATTTATTACCTCTGAAGTGGGGCTCGTTCAGCTCACTTTAGGTAATGGGCAGCTGAAAAAGCAGCACTTCTGCTTTTGCAGAAAACATCCTGCAGAGGATTCGTTATTAATAATAAGCTGCTAAACCTTGTCATCTTCGATAGCCAGGCATGTGCTATTAGCCGAACTCAGTGGTTTAGTCCTGTCCTATAGCCTCCCTTTAACCTTGGTGCCAGCTGTGCCTATTTTGCCATTAATATTTGCACTTAATATTCCCACTTACTGCTTGCTATCTGGGGGTCAAGTCCTGTCTCATCAAAATTAGGTGTTCTCTGTGGCTCAGGCACAGCAGCGTTGGCTCGTTAGTACTTGGTTGAGCAGGGAGGGCTATCGCCCCAGTGTCGAAAGGGAATTAAGGTGTGAAGAGTTAATTAGTTATTATGCGGCAGAGGTGAGCTGATGTAAGATGTAGGAGAGTTTATTTTTCTGTTCCCTCCTTTCTGCACGTGTTGGACCACGTCTGAGGATCGGGTAAGGCAGCACAGCTTGCTTACCTTGGCGTAAAACTCTTCTCTCCGGCACGGCACCCTGTCCCAGCTGACGTTTTGGCAGGTTAGCAAGGTGAGTTGGCCTGCTGTGGCTGACGCAGAGCCTGGCACGGGCGGCTGTGGGAATGCCTGGGGCGGGGAGGTGAAGGAGAAGGGAGCTCTCGCCTGGTGGCAGTGGCCTGTGTGATTATCTGGCTCGGAGGACCCCAAGTAACCCACCTCAGAACTTCTCCCATCCCCAGCCGGTGCCCTGACCGCCTGACTCTCGCCTGTCGGTAGGCTGAAATGAAAATGTGGAAAACAGATGTGACCCGACCATGCTGTCTTGTTTAACTATCTATATCCAGATGTTTCCAGCTTGTAGTGCTGATTTCCACTTACAGTTATCCAAGAGCTAAATCCAAGATGCTCACTGCCTTTGTGTCTGGGAAGAGGAGTCAAACTAACCTTAACGTTAGCCGTGTGATCCATTACTTTGCTCGATCCTACATCTCTTGCATCCAGGTATGGCAAGACTGTCCATACCCAAACTGTCACATGCATCTAAAAACCTCCTTGTAGTGAAGATTTTTCTTCATTAATTGGATGAAAGGATTGAAAAGCAAGAGGAATAAGACTATTTTGAGAGTAGTCCGTATTTCAGGGTAAGTACTTTGCAAGGGATTTTCATCATGTCCTTTTCTGAAGACAGCATGAATAGCTTTCTCTAAGGGATGCTCTTCCCCCGAGACCGCACATGCCTTTCTTAAATTTCATTGGCACGTGACCACTGAGCACTGAAGGACTTGTATGAATTTTTCTAACTCTATTTGAAAGGCAAGCTGTTCTTTCAGCCTCTTGCAGAATCTGTATGACAGGAGATGCTGTAATCAGGCTGCAGCGGTAATTGCATTTGTAATGTGAAAGACAGAACAGAGTCTAAAATTCCCATCCTTGACTGGCTCTGTGGGGACTCAAGGTAGTTTAGAAAAAAAACAAAACCAACAAACCCAACCATTGCTTTTGACATTTGAAATTGGTCTGGGCAAAACATTAGGAAACAACATACTCTAGGGGACAAGATGATCTAATACATCTGACTTTAAAGAAACATGCTCCCATGGAAACTTGTTTCTGTGCCTATTCCAAGGCACTGGCTGCTGCCCCCGATCTCCCCTGCCCCCGCCCCCCGTACTGTCTCAGCATAGTCAGCAAGTTCTGGTTAAACTTCTCTTCTGCCTTTTATTTTGCGCATGTACCTGAGTTAGCTCCATTCGTAAGTAACCGGTTCCTTGTCAGAAGAAGGACTTCCAGGATGCTACTGACAACTTATTGTCCCTTTCTGGAGGAAAACGGCTTGCTTTGAAGTAATTTGTCCAAGATCTTGACCGTTCCCATGCAGCTGAGGCTTCCTGCGGTGGTTGACCTTCTTGGGACGAAGTTCCAGCCACCCACATGCACCGTCTGCATTTAGCTGTAAGAGAGAAGTCTGGAGAACCAATCTGTGCCGTAGGATTTCGCCATCGCTGCTTTGTGGTTCCTTTGACATTGCAGTTGCGATGTATGACGACCCTCGGTGTAGCAACCGTGACTTACAAACAGAAGCTCTCCGCTGTTTAATGCCGTTGGATTTTGAGGGGTGTGGAGACGGGAGCCGAGCCAGAGCAAGCCGCAGGGGTCAGATGTCCCCAGAGCTGTGGGAAGTCACGGCTGGAGCTCAGTGGCTTGGGCTAGGGATGCTTCTGCGATGGCAGATCCTCCCCGGTCCTTCCTCTAGCCAGCCCCGTCTGCAGTTCAGACCTTTATAGCTCTTTAGTACAAAGGCAGTGAAGGGGACTTGGCATCCCAGGTGGACATGAGCTTGTTTACATCCGAGTTACTCGAGGTTTTTCCTTTAATAAAGGTTTGGCATTCCCTGTTTGGCTGGCTTGAACGCTAGGCTGATTTCTTTCTTGTATGTAATCGTAGGTGTGGCGTCGAATTTCCCAATAGGATGTTGCTTATTCAATCCCATTCCTCTTCCCTCGTGCTGCATAAAGAATATAGTAGACTATCTTTTCAGGGTCTGAGTCTTGCTGGTTTGTTCAGGAGCAGGTGCCAACAGCCACTCTGGGCATGAATGAAGTGATACGGGAGAAGCTTGTCTGGAATTGACTGTAGCCTCCTCTCTGCCTCTGAAGGATTTAACCTCCTTCAAAGGTTTCCATTTTCATGAAATCCACCTGTAACAATGCAGTCCGGGGAAAAAAAAAAAATGAACTACCCTCTCTAGCAGACTGACTCGTGTTGGTGTTTGGGTTTTTAACTGGGGTGAATGAGTCAGCCTGTCCTCAATCGAGCGTTAGTGCAGTGAAAGCACCAGGACTATCGGCACCGCTTGACCACGGGTTTCCTGTTGTTCTGGAGGCCTGTGCATGGCTGTAGGAACAGCTCTTGCCTCCATCCTGTTACGAAGCGGGTATTTCCATGTGCTAAACTATGGAGAAAGAGGAAAAAGCACCCTGTGAGGTTGCCTCGGTTTGAGAGGGGCAAGTTTTCTGCTCCTTATGCTCTCTACTGGCTGTCCTCGTCTGCTAAGTCTCAAAACTTCTCACAGATTTAATCCCTTAGGAGAAATCCTCTTAAAAACCAGAAATGGGATACAACCATCTTCCCCCTCCTCTTCTTTCCCTGGGGAGCAGGAATGGTACTTTGTGTATGTAAAGACCTGCCACTTTTCTGAACTCACATGCATTTTTCATGGCACACTGGCTGAAATCCCTACGTTATGCTGGCTGCACCTCCTGCTGACCTCTTCTCCGTTTCACTTTAAGTCGCGGAGGTTGCTTTGTCGGGGTGCCACAGGCACTTGATGTGCTTCTCTCCCACATCCTGTCGTTGGCTCTGCCACTGACCTCCTGCGGAGCGATGGAGATGCTCCTGTGGATTTTGTTACTCGCCTTTTCCTTTTGTTGAAGCTTTTAGGGCCAGGGTGCACGTTTGCGAGAGTGCCTGGATGTTTCCCATTGTTGGGACTCTATGGTATGTGTCTTCTCTGCTTATTGTTTCCAAAAGGAGGACCAGAAACATGCAGAGATAGAGACCTTGTCTGAACCTGAACTTCTAGTATCATAACTCTAACTGATGACCTTAGGGAGCTATACCTAGTCACTCCACAAATAAATCTTTATAAATCAGCATTTACACTATAGAACTTCACGCAAGTTGATTGCAAAGTCACTTAAAGTGCAACAGAGTAAAAAATGTTAGCTGTTATGAGGTCAAGGCTTTAAAGGTAGATAAGTGCTTATCTAGAGGCCGTGGAGGACTGGTGACTACGAAGTTACGGCAAACTCATATCAAACTCTTGTGTTTAGTCCTTGGGATACAACCTTGGTGTTTCAGGACCATCCTTTGCATACTGAGCACTCACATTTTTTGTTGTTCATCCCTTCTGCCTAAGAGAAGAACGCAAGGACGTGCCATAACGCCATAGAAGAGCATATGTGCCCGGGTGCTGAAGGCACGTCTTTGGCTTGTCAGCACGCGGGAGTATCTGTATGGAAACGGGCACTTGTGGAGATGGGAACCATCCCGACTGAAGTCAAAGCAGATGGGACGCGCAGCCTGAACCAGCCCGTCTAGTTTATGCTTCGTTAATTAGACGTGTTATCAGAGTCATCTGTATTTTCTTTCCTTTTCTCTTTCCAAACCAGTTCTTCTGCTTCTTTGCCCACAGAGGTGCTAATGAGGAGCGGAGCTGGAATCTTTAAGACTTGCATGGCAATGCTTCTTTGTCGTGGTCTATATTAACGCTGTAAAAACTTTGGGGTGAGAACTCAGTGGAGCTTTGTGAGCTGTGGGTATCATAATTTTTGGAGCTGATGGTAGTCTCCTGGTAGCATTGTGATTTTTGGAGTTGATGGTACTCTCCTGGTAGCACATCCTCCCCAGCATGCTGTCGGTGTTTGTAAACACTTCCACCCCATGTGTTAAGCTATGCTGCTGTAGGATGCTTAAAAACTTACATGGATCGAAAATGTGACTGGATAAACTTCATGGAAGGAAAGTGAAAAGATCCCGGGGCAGAAACAGTCCGTGCTGGAGACTGGGGAGAAAATGGTAAGTGCTGGTGCGGGTCTGACCTTGCTCCCTAGACCTGCTGCTGGTTGCTGTGGAGGTACTGAATTAAACGGATCTTAGATGTGGTCTGTCGTGCTCATTCGAACACTCTCAGGCTGTAACTATGCACACTAATTTTTAAGATTTTACTGAAGGAGGGAAAAACCTTTTGGAGGTTAAAGTGCTCAGGTGGGAGCCGGGAATAGAGGTTTCCCCAGATTTCCCTTTGGACCCCTGTCCCCCAGCAGGTTAATATCTGCATCCTCAATGGCAGCACCCTTATCTGTATGCGAGGGTGGACTGTAAAACCCTTCACGTGTGGTGTGCTACGTCTGATGTGGGAGATGACGAGATCCCGTAAAGCCAACCTGTGCCTGAGTATCCACCTTCCAGAGGCGTGGGTCTGTTTTACCGCTGCCGTTCGGTGAGGTAAAGGGGATTCGCTTTATGTCTAACGCTCTTCCAGGGAAAATACTCATTCACTGAATGAGCCGAAGGATCGGGGGAAATGGCTGTTAACAATCGGTTTGTCAGCTGACTTGGATATTGCACAGATCCCTTCCCTTACAGCGGGACAGATGATGACCGTGTCCAGGCTCTTCCCTTGCACATACATGCAGCATATGTTATCCTTGAAGTCCTTTTCCCAGGCGTGGCATGCCTTTGTGCATGCACAGCGTCTACCATGTTAATAAGATGCTGGTGTCTTATATCAGCAAGTTAATTGGGTCCCTGGGTGCAGGGATACATCCTGCTGCTGCGTCCTCTTTCTAAAGCTATGCGTCTACCTCGAGTACTTCGCTGCCGCTGAAGATATGTGATGCTGAGCTACCTGCCGTGCCTGAAACCAGCGGAGGTTAAATCGCAGCTAAACCTTTGGGATTGCTTTCAGGCTTGGGCGGGATGCACATGCTGAGAGCGCTACTAGAGTCATTTTAATTGTGGCATATTTATGGTGCTTACTGTAAACACAGCAGGAGATTGCTGCTTCTCCAGAGCCTGAAAGCCGTGCATCACCCTGCGAGGGCATATCGATCCTAGAAAGCTATGGGGCACAGGTATGCGCTGGTAGAGGTCTCAGCCGGTTTGTTTCCAGCCGAGGATGAAATCTCTCTGGGTCCTGTGCTTCCTCCTCAACTTGTTTCAAACTTTAATGATTTTGTAACACAATTTTGTAGGCTGATTCCTCCTCCTCCTGAAAGCAAGCAGCCCTGTTGCTAGGGGTGGGGGAAAAAAACCCCTCAGGAATACTAATCTTCAGCGGTCCAAAACTGTAGATAACATTGAGTCACTGCTGAAAGCCTCAAAGCAAACCAGATGTTCAATTTCTAGTGACTAAGTATTAAAGGTACCAGATGAGCAAAGTTTTAACTAAAGTATTTAATTTGTGGTTGGTAACTGAGACAAAGCATGAGCAAACAAGGTGCAATGCAAAAATGGGCTTCTTTTCTGTCTTAGAATTGCCTGCATGCTTTTTTCCCTTTTTTTCCTTTTTTTTTTTTTTTTTTTAAAATAGGTCTTTCCGGCTTGACTCATTCTGACTGTAATTGTAACCTTTAGTTCTGGGTGAGAAGGCAATTACTTTGCAAGGCATGAGAGCAGTGGTGGGGTGAGTGGGCTTTTGTTGCTGCCTCTGTCATCTCACTGTTTGACAAGTCACTTCTCTAGGAGTGTCTTGTGTCTGTGAAGTTGGGGATAATTATACTTGTTCTCAAAAATAAGGAAACTGGACTTAATGGTGCATCTGCTTAGCCTTAGTTTTGAGTTCATGAATGAGTAGAAAACTTTGAACCTGAATGTGACTGTCGTACAGCTGTTAGCCTTTGAGTAAGAGACAGTTTTTAAAGACCTATGTTCTTAACAAAAAAAAAAAAAAAATAAAATAAGATCGGAACTGTGATCCCAGGAACCTGGGCTCTTTGGGCAGCCAACACTGGAAGCTCCTTGAGATGCTTCTGGTCTAGGTGTTAGGTTCCCGTTCCTTTGATCGTTGGCGAAAAACCTGCAGCACTCTGGCTGTTTGAGGCACAAGTGCTGCATCCCTCCTTGCCGCTCAAAGCTGAGCGCCCGTGCAGAGGAGTGCACGATTTAATGCTCGAACATAAAAGGGAAGGAATCGTGTCCTGGTCCCTCTTCCCAGCAGCGCGTGCAGTGTGAGCGCTTGTGGGTTTCTCAAGTCCAATGAATATCTAATGTAAAATACATAAAAAGTCCTGAGAAAGAGGACCGTGGCCAGAACTCCCCTCCTAGGTAAGTCCATTAATCACTACACTATGTACTTTCCGGTGTAGTGACTTGCATATTTGGCTGCTTAGCATCGTCGCGTCATCAGGGAAGGACAGAAAAGGCCATGGGCTGACTAGGCTGCTCTCCCTGGCACATGGGAACTGGATTTGAACTGCTGAGCCCAAGTGGGAGCTGAAGCCAGGGCTCCATCTCGCTGGTCTTGCAGGATTTAGCTTTTCTTATTGGCAAGTTCTAGATGGTTTTACTAAGAAAAAGGCTTTTTGGGTCTCTTCTGAGGGTGCCTCCCTTTCTAGGCTTTCTCAGAAGTCTGAATGCTGAGCACTTAATCTTCCATCGCCCTTAAGTGAAGAGGGGCAGACACCAAACCTTGTTGGCGCCTTATTTCACTTAATTCTTGCATTTAATTGTTCTTGATTGGGCTTTTAAGAGAATCTCTGCCAAAATCAATAAGCTAAAAATTAAAATAATTATTGCGGTGATGGAAGCAATCAAAAAGGCCATCGGGTTCCCGGTCTGTGTCCAGTGGAGGAAAGGAGAAGGCTGGGTTTGATCTGATCTCCTGGGACACGCTGGGCTCCAAGAGTTAATTTTGCCCCTGGCTTCTCTGTCCATGAGTAATCCATTTGTGCTGGAAATAAATGGCAATTTCTTGCAGTGAGGATAAGCTTCACTACCGGAGAAAATGATGTATATTTATCTTCCATATAGCTGATGCTCTCTGTGCCTTTTTTACTGGTTCATCTCAACTCAGCTCTTTGGTGATGAACTTGCCTGTATGAGATCAGATTTCGTAGTGACCTACAAGTATTTTTCTTTCTTGCATGTGCTGTTTCCCTGCAATTTCTATCGCTGCAATAATCAAGCAGTATCCCCCAAGAAGACTGAGTAGATAATGTGAGATTCTCCAGCTTTTTTGAGCCAAAACTATAAATACAGGTAGGAGATGGAGCAACTCATCCTGGCATTTCCAGGCACTCGATGGAGTGGTCAGCATGGGTTCACCAAGGGGAAGTCCTGCTTGACCAACTTGAGAAACTTCTATGATGAAGTGACTGGCCTGGTAGATGAGGGGGACATCAGCGGATACTGTCAACCTGGACTTCAGTAAGTCCTTAGACCTTGTCTCCCATAAGATCCTCATAGAGAAGCTGTTGATGTATGGACTGGATGAGCAGACAGTGAGGTGGGTTGAAAACTGGCTGAATGATTGGGCCCATGGGGTGGTGACCAGTGGCACGAAGTCTACTGGAGGTCAGTAACTAGCAGTGTACCCCAGGAGTCAATGCTGATACTCCAGAGGATCGTGCTGCCATCCAGAGGGACCTCGACAAGCTGGAGAAAATGGGCCAACAGGGACCTCATGAAGTTCAACGAGGAGAAGTGCAAAGTCCTGCCCCTGGGGAGGAACAACCCCAGGCAGCGGTATGGGCTGGGGGCCACCCAGCCGGAAAGCGGCTTGGCAGGAAAGGACCTGGGGGTCCTGGTGGACACCAGGTTGACCCTGAGCCAGCAACGTGCCCTTGCAGCAAAGAGGGCCAGTGGTGTCCTGGGCTGCGTTAGACAGAGCGTTGCCAGCAGGTCGAGGGAGGTGATCCTTCCCCTCCACTCGGCACCGGTGAGGCCACGCCTGGAGCGCTGTGTCCAGCGCTGGGCTCCCCAGTACAGGAGAGACATGGACATACTGGAGAGAGCCCAGTGAAGGGTCACAAAGATGATTCAGGGACTGGAGCATCTCTGCTATGAGGAAAGGCTGAGAGAGCTGAGTTCAGCCTGGAGAAGAGGAGGCTGCGGGGGGTCTCATCAATGTCTACAAGTACCTGAGGGGAGGGAGCAAAGAGGACGGAGCCAGGCTCTTTCCAGCGGTGCCCAGTGACCGGACAAGGGTCAACGGGCACAAACTGAGACACAGGAGGATCCCCCTGAACATCAGGAAACATTTTTTGAGTGTGAGGGTGACCAAGCACTGGCACAGGTTGCCCAGGGAGGTTGTGGGGTCTCCATCCTTGGAGATATTCAGAAGCCAGATAGTCCTGGGCCAGCAGCTGTGGGTGGCCCTGCTGGAGCAGGGGGTTGGACCAGATGACCTCCAGAGGTCCCTTCCCGCCTCAACTGCTCTGTGATTCTGAGACGGGGAGGTTGAGGTCCTCAGGAGACACAGGGATGGGCTGAGCCCTCTGTAGGGGTGTGGCTGTGTATATAAATGCAGCTAGATTTTTGAATCGTATAGCACTACGTGATCACATCTTGTTTGTTGTATGCAGCGCTGTATAAATGTAAAATGTCTTAATAATTCTTCTCTTGCTGTTTTGGATTAATCTGTATCTTTATGCCGTATGTTTTCTTTTGCTTGCTTCCTCCTTTCACCTTCCCAAATGTCTCCTTGGAGCAAACTTCCGTGATTCTTATTGTTCTGCTTGTTTTCATTCTCCTTCTTGGGTAAATGTATTTTTTTTTTCCTAAGTGTGGTTTCCTAGAGCTCTGTGAAATGCTCTTTCCCTGCTGCATTTTGAAGTATTAGTTGCAAAAGAAAGGGGAGGGAGTCCTAATTCAGGTGCATTTCTTCCTTCATCTATTTTTCTTTTTAAAAGTGACTAAAGCCACAAATAAATAATGCTAATTTTTGCTACCATCTGTGAATGCAGGACCAAGCTGTTTCAGAGTGGCATGTTTAGTGCTTTCTTTATCTGTTAAGGGGGGAAAAAAAAAAAGCTCTTTGCATTAGCAGCAATAACCTGTCTCCCACAAATTGTAGTCTGTGCTCCCATCTACCACTAAAACCCAAAGCAAACAAAGATTCGTGCAAAGACAGGAAGCGTTTTGGGTGTAATTGCCGGTAGATCTTTGCTTTCACGATTTTTGGTTTCACCCAAAAAGGCAGCCAAGCAGCACTGCGGTTCACTTGGGTGGATTTATTATGAGCTCTCACTGTGCTCTAATTTGACGTTTTTGGCAGCTCTGTGAGTTTTAAAACATCCTCTGCAAGAGTCTCCTGGCCACGCTAAATGAAAATGTCCCATGGAGGGGGGAGGGAAGGGGCCGGTGCGCGGCAGCACGGGTGAGCTACGCCCTGGCGACAGCCCTGCCTCCAGGCTCCTTTATTTTGTCCTCAAGCCGCCGTTTTTGTAATCCTGCCCTGATCCCTCGCCTTCTGCATGGATCGGAGTTGGAGGACCCTCCAGTTCGACCAGATCGAACTGGGAAGCAGGTCTCTCCCATCATCTGAGCCAAGAGGTGGTGGTGGCAGAGTCAGTTGGCCTTGGCTATATCAGAAGACCTCACCAGTACCAGGACCTGATTTTGGGGCTACTTTGGGGGCTGGGAAAAAAAAAATCAAACCTTGAATATGGTCCAGAAAACTATGGAACAGGTCTGGCTCCTGGGGCCCCTGCGTTGAATAGCTGGATGGTGCCACGGTGCAACCCCACGTCGGGGGTGAGGTCTCCCTGTGAAGTCCTTGTGGCTTTTTCTGGTGTGTTTATCTCTTGTTCGTGTGAGTTTACCAAACCGTAATTGGACTGTGATTTAGCATCAGGTCTTTAGGGAAGCTTGTCACAGCGATGTGTAATAGCGTAATAAAAACGTAACTGCTTAGCTTTAATGTGTCAAAATGACTCATTTAAAAAATCATATTGGAGATATGAGGGTCTAGAAGATAAGTAAGACTTGCACGGGGAAAGAATATTGAGTAATGGACCCACAGCTATAATTATGGGGGAAAACATATCTTCCATTTCAGATCTGAGGAAGTGGCTTATCTGCCTGAAAAATTGTTTTTCTCCCCCACGCACTGAATCGGTTGGTCTGGCAGAAGTCAGCACCTGCCTGGGTAGATGCATGTGAAGAATTCAGCTGCTTGGCAATCCCATGCATCGTGCAAGTTGTGCGATATATAAACTGCTTAAGTATTGATCCTGTTTCCTTTTTTTTTTTTTTTTTTTTTTTAATAAAATAAAGCTTCTTTCCAAAAAGCTTCAGCATTTCTGGTCTCATAGTCTCCTACAGCACTTCATGAAGAGTGCAGGTATTTTTCCCCTGCACCCCAGTCTATAAGTAAACGATACTTCTCTCAACTTTCTCTACATATTCTCTGTTTCCTATGTGTAATATTCCTGTTGTTTATAACTGCTTTTTTGAATCCTAGAGGCAGGTGCCACCTGCATTTCTGTATTATATGGAAGTTGAGGTCTGACAGGTTGGTGCATAGTCCTGCCCTTCTGGGAGCGAGAAATTGAGATGGAAGCAGGGGAAACGTCCGTGTCCCTATGGCTAACCCCCCTTTGCCTATGGCTACCCCCTCTTTCCCTGTAGCTAACCTCCCTTCCTTGTCTGAATGTAGAGCAGCCGTGTACATCTCCTTCCATCCCGCAGGAGGCCAGGGAAGTGGCAGACAGCCGTGCAAAGGATTATTATATTTGATCAGGCTTTGAAATGGGCTATAGATAAAGCCCTTGGTGTTTACTGGGCCATTAAACATTTATTAGCCTCTATCCCAGTGTGTTGGTAGCACTGTAAATAACAGCTGTGATGAAGGTGAAGAATGGGGTCAGCCGTTGCCCTTTGCACCGATGTTTGTAAACGGAGAAGCGGGTCGTGTAATTTTTAAGAGCTTGGTTGGGGGAAGCATCTGCCCAGATGCCTTGAGGAGAAGGGGCAGATGAGCTGGCAGACTGGAGCTCCTCTTTATCACGAGGAAATGCTGAAACCTTAGGAAGTGGGAGAATTTAAACAACAATGAAAAAAGATTAGGGCCCGAGTTAGGAGTTAATTTATCCCTGCCCTTCCTAACAAAAATACTTAATGCCCTCGGATCAGAATGGCTTTTGGGTCTGGATTTAATTAGGCTGAAGGAGGGTTCATGCCTCTCCCCCCGCACTGCCCCAAATAACCCCCCGGCTGCCCCCGGGCTCAGCCACGCACGCCGGGCTCGCCGAGGCCGTGGTTTTCGCTTGTCGGCATTTCCATCATCCGACTTTTATTTCCCTTTCACCCCCTCCCCAAGCTTTAATAGGGAGAGGAGAAGCGTCGCCGCAGGGCTGAGGCTTGGCTCGTGGGGTCTTAGCTGCAGCACCTGGTCGGATGATAGGGTTTTTGAAAGGAGGAGTGTGAAGGGATTACTCTGTGTTGCTGGGAGGCCACAGCCCGGTGATTCATACTGCGGGCAATCCCTCTGAAGTCAATGAGATTGTAAAGCGTGTAAATCAGTATGGAATTTGGCATTTTCCTAGAAAAGTGGGGGATATTTGTTTTACTTGCATATAAATTACTTCTAATAAGACACTGTAGACATGACCGATCCTTCTAATCACACCGTTGCTCCTTGCAGTCCCAAAGTTACTCTTGCTATCCTCTCATTTTAAATAATTTTTTAAAAAACCCACTTGCGTGGGAAATATCTGTGGTTGCTGCCGGGCTGTGAAGCGTTGCTGGGAATGACTCAGGCGGGAGCCTGTCCTCGTGCGCTTGGGACCTGCGGTGTGAATGGAGAAAGGAGACGGTCTTGTTTTCACACTCTCTCATTTTGAGTCTCTGCCGTATTCCTGTTCCACCATTTAGATGTCGTCAGGCTGAGGGATAATTAGAGGGAGCCTGTTTTGCTACAAAGCCAGATGGAGAATCCACGTTGCCATGAGCAAGCCTGGGTTATTTGTTGGGGAATGCAAAGTGGTGGAGTGGGCGTCCGGACGGCATTGCTGCACCACGAGGGAGAAGATGCTCTGCTGCTTCTTCCCTGTGTCTGCAGAATGTCTCTCCTTTCTACAACAACTTAAAAATAAATAAAAATTGATCGTCCTGTTTATCAAATGCAAATATAAAAGCTGTCGTTGCAATACTTTGATTTGGAGCGGGGATATTGGTTCTTTCAGTGGTGCTCTGCAGCCTGGCAGTCTCCTTCAGCTACAGCGAGCTGCTCAGGGACAAACCCGGGAGTTGCTCTCGGAGCTCCCAGGCATCGGTTCAGCTGCCGGCTTTGCTGCCTGGGCGCTGGTGGGTGGTTTGGGTGCTGTGCACAGCATCTTACTCTCAATGTGAGAGGGCTTTAATGCTCTAATAAAGCAGTGTAATAAAGAACATCAGCTTTTCACTTGCTACAGTTGAGGGGATCGTTAACTTTGGCCGAGATGTTCTAACAGCATAGGTGCTTTTAGCTGTTTAAGACTTGCCTTACCTTATAAAAATGCATCTTGCCTGTTCCATGTGTTTGTGCGGCATGTGGAAAGTGTGGCGAGCTTTGGTTGAAAATGAAATCTAAAACTGGAAGGAGTCCTACAGAAAGTAACTGAGAAACTGAATAATTGAGAAAATAACCAGGTCCCATTGAGCTGGTTGCCAAGGGAATAATTCACTCGTCTCTTCCCCCAACTTGATGAAATAGTTACTGTTTTCCTCTCCTCCTTACTAACTTACCCACAACTCCAGAAGAACCACCTGTTCGCTCCTGCAGATGGTCTAACTGATACATGCCTAATTCCACCTCGGAGCCATTTTCGTGAGCAGAGCATAGCTTTGAAGGCACCTTCCCCTGTGTCAGGCCTCCAGGAGGGTTTGTACGGTTGAAAGGTTTGTCCCCTTTTTCCACTGCTGCTGGCTGGCCTAAGAAGGGTCCTGCTTCTGTCCACAAACCTTGCCTTCTCTAGAAAAGGGAAAATAAGGTTGTTTTTAAGGCAGTGGTCTAGATTTGGATGTAAAATCTGGCACAGCTGGAGCTCTTTCCAGCTTCAGGCCAAGTGCTGTACGTTCCTCGTTGTCTTCTCTGCAAAACAGAACGGTTTAAGACTAATTTTTTTTTGTTGTTCATTAGGTTCCTGGTGTATTAGCAGACTGCGTAGCCTTGGGCTGCTCCCCAAATGGCCTGAGCTATGGTCTTCAGGCTTCTTCTCCGCCCTCTCCATGCCTCCTGCAGGCTGGTGTACCTGCAGCTGTGCTTGTAACACTGTGATAAACTTATCTTATATGGAGACTCCGTTAGTGGCTGGGACAATCTCAGTTATATGGGACAGTCCCAGTCATCCACGACAAAATTCAAGCAGTTGGGGCAATAAAAAGGCTGTTTGCTTAATATGGCTGATCAGTGTGAAATGACTCGCTCATCTTGGCACAAGCCATTAACTGGGTGTTTCTCTCTGACAGGGCGCATCGAGAATAATCATCAGCCTTAATAAGGATTGATTGCATACTACCCATCGTCGTCCCGGTTTGATATTAATCGGAAAAGCTTTGACCGTCGCGTTGGGGAGGTGAAAAGTTGAATGAGCGTCCCTTTTAAGGTATGGTAGAAACATAAATGAGATGTTTTGGGTATGAAGCTAGTACCGCTGTAGCCTGCGCAGGAGAACAGCAGCCTTCGGAGGTGCTCAATTGTACAGCTTTCTCATGGATTCACATCTCTCAGTCTTACAACATCTACATGGTGAAACCTGCGCTCCATTGTTCCCCTGCTTGATCTTAATGAGCGCGGTCTTCTCAGGCTGAGGGGTTGCCTTTGTTTTGATGCAAACTTTCATGAATCCACTATTTTCTCTTTGTTTACTTGAAAGAATCTTTCATTTTTGAAACTTCTGGTTGGTGTTGCAAGGCATGAAGAGTTTGGGTATCAATATTTGCACTGTTTTGAAGAGGACTTTTCTTAAGGCTTTTTTTTCTTGGTTATACAGACCAGTATTAGACTGAAATATACTGACCTCTGCTATTACCTTGGAACAGATGGGCACATAATACTGGCATGAGTGATTTATTACAGGGGGGGAGAGCCAGAGTCTTTTTGAGGAAAGGAAGGTTATGGAGTAAGAAAGAAGGTCATGGAGTAAGAAGGAACGTTACTCAGGACGTTAGTGAATTAAAACCCAACACCCAGCAGGGAGTTTGTGGGCAGTTTTCTGGTCAAAGTTCTTCCCATGGTCTGACTTGAGGAAAAGATTGAGGAATTCTTTTAAAAAAAATAAAAATCTTACTGTAAGATTTCTTGTTCGGTATTTCAAAGGACTCTTTCCAACTAAAAAGGATTTGATGCTAGGATGGTGTTGCTAGAGTAGCAAATTGAGATGTGCATGTGAAACCTGGTGATTTTTATAAACGAGGTCTTTTTTTTAAAGCATTTCTTGTTGCTGTGGCTTTCACAGGTTCACCGTGTCTGGAGATGAAATTTGTATATGTGGTTTGATATTTCCTTAAGGCTCGCACACAGGGTCCTGCTGACACTGCGTGCTTCACAAACTTGGCCAAGTTATGGTTTCATATAAAAATTCTTTGAACTCTTTGCAAACCTGGTGTGATACCTCTGTGCTAAACTGAAGTCAATCGTAACTTTTATGGACGACTAAATGCTTCCTTTTGAGTTTGTGTGATACTTAGCAAGGAGTTTCAGATCTGTTAGTGTGTGTGTGTATATGTATTTAACTGTGTTTTGCTACGTGTATTTTTTAGTCTGCTTGGCTCACTTTTTGATTTGGGGAGAACTCCTGTTGAGGTCAACAGCTGAATTAAGCCCACCAATTTACTGAGAAGTGTCCAACTGTCCTAGAAGAAGGGCTTTGTCTTTAGTGCATGCTTTCTCTGTAGCTGATCCCAGAAAAGGATTAACTTCAATGAGGCTAAAGTCAGAGATACAGAAGAAATTTGCCTATGATGCACACCACAAACGTTAATAGCCTAAACTCCGTGTAATATTCAGTTTTTGCTTGTATAAGAAAAGCCTTTTTAGAGAAGCAAGAGACTGAATATGTTCAAATATCTACCAAAATAACACAGGTCCTATCGTAATCCAGTGAATATAGAATCGTAGAATCACAGCATGGTTTGGGTTGGAAGGGACCTCTAAAGGCCATCTCGTCCAACCCCCCTGCCGTGGGCAGGGACATCTTCAACTAGATCAGGTTGCTCAGAGCCCCGTCCAGCCTGACCTGGAATGTTTCCAGGGATGGGGCATCCACCACCTCTCTGGGCAACCCGTGCCAGTGCTTCACCACCCTCAGCGTCAAAAATTTCTTCCTTCTATCCAGTCTACAGCTACCGCCTTTAGTTTAAAGCCATTCCCCCTTGTCCTGTTGCAACAGACCATATGTAGGACAAAGATGCTACCTGCACTCAGGGAGTAGCTTTCTCAAAAAACCTGTGGTCTGGATGTGCCCATCAAGGCTTCTTAGCTGTTTAGGGTTGCAAGCCAGCAATTCAGTGGCCAGCTGGGATCCTAAAGCTGCTTGGATGGGCAGGATGCACCTGAACTTGCGTGAAGAGGAACGGCTGTGGGCTGATGCTTCGTCGTGGCCAGTGCTGTCTGATTTGACTGGCCAGTGTAAACGGTCTCAACAAAATTGCTCGCGTGAGAGTGGTTTGTCTTGCATGATGAAGCCAGATGTGGACGTGACTCTGTCGGCTGGAGTGAAATAGTCCAACAGCGCTTTTCTTCCACGGCAAAATCCCTTCGGAATAAGACAGCAAGGTCCACAGCTAAGGTCATGGGACTTGTTCTGCTGTTTCAGGTAGTATGGGCTGCTAGGCAAGATGCAGAGCTGGACGCTGGGGTGCCGGAGGTGTCCGTCATACTGTGAGCCTCATATCTCTTGTGGACTACTGGAAAGGCGTTTTGGGCTGAGTGTTTTTCCTCTCTAAAACTGGGGTTATGAAATATCCGATGTCAGCTGGAAGGGCTTGAGCACCCTTTTATGCTTTTATGGGTTGCTTTTTAAAGTGTTTCATTATACATCACTTATTGATTCATGTCACAGGTCCAAAGCATTCAGATTTGGATTATGTGGGAGAAAACTAACACATGAAGTCTATACAAAGCTATCCACTCAGCTGTATCACTAGATTTCTGGGCTTTGTTTTCACTGGTCGCATTCACTTGTCACAAGTTAATGTCCTCTTTTTGTCAGCCATTTCGGCAATGTCGCACATTTATTCTAGCTCAGACTTAGCATGGGCTATAATGCTGGCACACCAGGGAGCTTGCATTTGCAGAACGCGTGTAAAAAGACTTCAAAGTTTAGATCTGAAACCTCGATTACATCCTAAAAGGTTCTGCATCTGTAATTGGAAACCTTGGGATCCCAGACATTGTAGTGCTCCCAGGTCTGGTGGCACCTCCGAGTAGAGGTCGCAGTGGTCTCAAGTCAAAACTGGCCGAACTGAAAACACTACATTACTGGAGGAGGGGAAGGGGCGTGGGAGGTAGAAACAAAGCCACTAGCAAACCCTCGCCACCTCTCCCAAAGAGCACGAGTGGGAATCATAGAATCATAGAATAGTTTGGGTTGGAAGGGGCCTTTAAAGGTCATCTCGTCCAACCCCCCTGCCGTGGGCAGGGACATCTTCAACTAGATCAGGTTGCTCAGAGCCCCGTCCAGCCTGACCTTAGAATCCTGCCTTTCCTAGCCAGGGATGATGGCACTGGCTCATGACTACCTGATCTTCCAGGGCTTCAGTGTCTGTCCCAGCTTACCCTGCTGGATAGGACACGGTTGGCTTAGCCCAGGTTTTTCCACCATAATTATTTTCATGATCCCAAGAGGTTTACAGAAAGGGTAGGGTGGAAGTGTCCCTGATGATGTGCAAAACTTGCAATGAGAACGAGGGTGGGCTCATCTTCTCCCCGAGCCTTAGGCCACCAGGCCTGCCTCAGGCAAGCCTTAGGCTTGCGTAAACAGTTGTGTTTAGAGAAATCGAGGGCATTGTTCGAAAACACTGCGCTGTTTCAGTGCTATGTTAGCAGTGAAGGATGTGGCATGGGGGCGGCTTCGTAGGAAATTCAGCTTTCAAAATCTGCAGAGAAGCCGCCGCCACGCGCAGTGGCTCCGCTCCCAGCAGCGGGTCGGAAGCTGCGTTTTTGGGATTACTGCCAAGAGACGTTTCTTGGAAACTCTTCCGCGTGCAGTGCGAGCAGCAGGACGGGAGGTCTTGATTTGAACTCTAGATGATAAAACCACTGAGGCTTTGGCAGGGCTGCATGTTTTGATGGCTTGTTCTTGGCCTTTCTCGTTTGGGTGTATAGGTGAACCCCTGCCTGGGCTGGCTCAGAGACTTCCATCTGATTTCGTAGCAAGCTGAATTTTCCACTGAATAGGAAAGTTTTTTGGGAGTGAAACAACTCTCTATTTTTTTAGATGGACTTCTCCAACCCTCTGGCTACACCCATTCTATTTTTCTGAATCAAACTAGTGCTGAACCTACCCTGCAGGGTCATTAATTTTTCTTAAAGCTGACTTTCTTCTTCCATGTTTGCCCTCCCTGACGTGTAGTCTTGCTGCTCGCGTTACCTCTTGGCCCGTAAGAGGGAATGATAGTGTAGGTCACCTGCCTGCCTGTGACTCACCGAGACCCTCAATTGACTAAAACCTATTTTTTTTCTGGTAAATCTCATTTTGGGCAGAAGGAGAGAGGAGGGAATGAATATGTAATCTCTGACTAGATCCAGCACCAGTTTCTTCAGTAGGAATCCATAAGCGCTGCTGCAGTGGAAGTAACACTGATCATTATTATTTGCCTTTAAATTCCCCCCAGATAAAATCATAGAATCATAGAATCATTAAGATTGGAAAAGGCCTCTAAGATCATCGAGTCCAACCATCAACCCAACACCACCATGCCCTCTAAACCATGTCCCTAAGCGCCGCATCCACACGTCTTTTAAATACCTCCAGGGATGGGGACTCCACCACTTCCCTGGGCAGCCTGTTCCAATGTTTAACCACTCTCTCAGTAAAGACATTTTTCCTCACGTCCAATCTAAACCTCCCCTGGCACAACTTGAGGCTGTTTCCTCTCGTCCTGTCGCTTGTTACTTGGGAGAAGAGACTGACCCCACCTCGCTACAACCTCCTTTCAGGGAGTTGTAGAGAGCGATGAGGTCTCCCCTCAGCCTCCTTTTCTCCAGGCTAAACAACCCCAGTTCCCTCAGCCGCTCCTCATCAGACTTGTTCTCCAGACCCCTCACCAGCCTCGTTGCCCTTCTCTGGACACACTCCAGCACCTCGACGTCCTTCTTGTAGTGAGGGGCCCAAAACTGAACACAGTGTTCGAGGTGCGGCCTCACCAGTGCCGAGTACAGGGGCACGATCACTTCCCTACTCCTGCTGGCCACGGTATTTCTGATACAGGCCAGGATGCCCTTGGCCTTCTTTGCCGCCTGGGCACACTGCCGGCTCATGGTCAGCCGGCTGTCGACCAGCACCCCCAGGTCCCTTTCCGCGGGGCAGCTTTCCAGCCACTCTTCCCCAAGCCTGGAGCGCTGCATGGGGTTGTTGTGGCCGAAATGCAGGACCCGGCACTTGTCCTTGTTGAACCTCATCCAGTTGGCCTCGGCCCATCGATCCAGCCTGTCCAGGTCCCTCTGCAGAGCCTTCCTACCCTCCAGCAGATCAACACTCCCGCCCAACTTGGTGTCGTCTGCAAACTGACTGAGGGTGCACTCGATCCCCTCATCCAGATCATCGATAAAGATATTGAACAGAACTGGCCCCAAAACTGAGCCCTGGGGAACACCGCTCGCGACTGGCCGCCAACTGGATGTAACTCCATTCACCACAACTCTCTGGGCCCGGCCGTCCAGCCAGTTTTTGACCCAGCGCAGAGTCCACCTGTCTAAGCCGTGAGCCGCCAGCTTCTCTAGGAGAATGCTGTGGGAGACCGCACAGTCTGAGATACTGAGATACTCTCAGTTCCCTGTCACGTAGAGATTTAGAGGCTCACGATGTACGACAAGACACGGAGGAAGGAGGGGGAACTCGCTTGCTGCAGTTCCTGGAAGGCGAGTTATGTGCTCACGTCTTGGGGTGTATGATCACGCAGACAGAAGCAATGTTTGGAGATTTGGTTTCTGCTGCCCCAGCTGCTGCGGGTGAACTACAGAAGTATAAATGGAAAATGGACGGAGCTGTGGATGTAGCCTGGAGTGTCAGTTAGTCTTTAGCCTCAGTCTTTTTTCTCCATCGCTTTCTCTGAATCCTGTCCTTCTGTTTTTCAGGAAACTTTAAAATGTATGTGGAGAAGGGAGGAAAATCTCTTCCTTACTGCAAGGGCCAGGTCAGCATCTTTTTTTGAAGTCCCTGTGAAAGCAGTTTGTCAGAAAACACTGGGGGAAGTGGAGAGCTGAGCCTAGCAGAGTCAAGCTGAGCTTGAATGCTCCCTTGGTTTGAGCTCATCTGTATCGACAAGGTGCAGTGGGAGCAGAAATCTTTATCGGCAACTGTACAGGATAAGAAGGAAAATTGCCCAAAGGTTAGGCTTCCTCCCTAAGTTTTGTTCTCCGAGGAGGCCCTGAGAAAAGCAGATACACTGGGAAGTCAGTAACTCCAGACAAGTACCTGCACGCACCGGTGTGCATACCCACATGTGCATACACGGAGTGCTTTCCCAAATAGCCTAGAACCTGAGAAAATGGAGATAAAATCAAAAGACAATTGAAGTTAATTATGCTTTCAAGACAACTGGAGATTGGTTGAAGTCTTGTGGGATTTCTGAGGCCTCCCAGTGCAATTTCAGGCTGAGTGTGGGGAGGAAGGTTTGGTTGCTGTGGTCATTATTGTCTCAGTTGTGACTGTCACCTATTGCTGGTGTCAGGTGATGACAGCTTGTGGGTTACGGATGACACAGATGTCACCACTGAAACACAGCTATCTTCTCATTGCAAGTTCTTCTTTGTGTCACTTGGCTGCGTGCTATATGTATCCTTTCATGGTGAAGGAAGCCCGCCCTTAGGCTCTTTAAACTGCACAGCACAAATTTGGATGCAATATAAGTTTTGGGTTTAGACTAAAAAACAACAAAAAAAGCATTTTGACATGTGACTGAACTTTGTTGTTCTTCTTCGACCCACGTACTTTCCCCTTTCTTTTCGTCCTCACCAAAATCTGGCCTGCATTTTGTGTTTTGGGCAATGGTGTGGTTGCTAGCCTGACTTTGAACTTAATGAACTATTCCAAAGAGCCTTCAGAAAAAGCCACATTCCAAGAAGTCTTGGATATCTCTTTGGTTTACAGGGGAATCGGGGTATGACCGACCTCTTACAAATGCCCGGTGTTGGACACTCAGGGGTTTACAGGTGAGCTGGTGTGGAGTAACAGAATTAGAAAACCATCATGATGGTTAAATGTCTTGCTTCCTATGATGTGAGGTGGAGAAACAAAAGGAAGGAGGCCTTGCTTTACCTCCAGAAGAACCAAAGTCTTCAGAGATCTAGCAATGGGAGATCACAAAGTACGCAAAACTGTATGGGACAGTATTTCTTGCTGTGCCCTTCCGTGCCTGTGTGAATTTAGGCCAAGAAGTGCTCCACTAACTTCAGAATTTTGCCTGACCTAACCTTTGGGTCTACAAACATGCTGTAACGAAGTACCATCAAATGCGTTCTTACGTGAAATTGCACTGCACATTTTCTGGTATGTTCATGTGAGTATTTTGTTCAGAATTGTACTTCACCAGTAGAAGCACGTGATATTATTCAAAAGATAACACATACTTGTTTCTCTTCCCTTAAGATGGAAGATTTTTCTTCAAAGAATCATGAATAAAACAAGACAGTGCCTCATAGTGGGAATTAAGGAAAAAAATAGTAATTAAGAGAAGTCTTTGGAATGGTCTTTTCCCCTGGCATCTTCACTCAGGCTCTGCAATCAGTAATTCAAAGGAGGTTTTGTGGAAAGGAGAGGCGAGATGCAGGAGTTGATATGACTTCCCCAAGGGTGAGAACTTCTATAGCTGGGACCCGAACATTAATCTCTTTAATTCCAGCTCAGCACTTCACTATGAGATCATTTTTCTGTTTGGTTAATCTGCGCAATGCCTCTAAAGCCTCTAAAGCCATAATGCTACATATGCATTGAAGAATCCTACTGCAAGTCCTCGTTTGAGTATCTAGGAGCCATTTGCTATCCCCGACCCCTTTTTGCTTGAACTTTGAATACAAGGAAGTGTTCCCTAGCCTTGGCTGGTCTTACTCTGATCTGATCGTCAGGGCTGATGTATTGCTAGTGTTCACCGGGGAACGTTGTTTTCAATAGGGACAAAGCGTTCTTAGTGCAAAAAATAGCTAAAATGCTAATATTTGATAGGTATGGGTACAACTGTAGTGATGACAATGTCATTCATAGTTTTCACGTAAGGGTGAGTAGCGTTGTGTTTTTAAGCTTAGTTTCCTAAACATCGGAGAGCGGGAAGAGGACACAGTCTGCATTTACCAGCCCCTCTGTCCCAAGTAACCTTTTGAACCCTTGAGCAATTTCAGCCACCTTTGAGAAACTTCAAAGTCTTCAAATCTTGCAAGTTCTGTGAAAATTGATTAGCAGGGAGGCTGAGTGGAGAGATCATAAGACTTTCCCAGGCTTGATGGAGAGTCTGCAGTGTAAATTTGCTTCTTGCTTGCCACTAGGTAATCCATATTTGATTTGTAGGATGATGCCAGCTCCTCAGTTGAGGTCATGGTATTACCAAAGCCTCACGTGGGATATTGGGCAGTCGTTTCACCCCTCTGCCACATTAACCCCTATTGTAGGTACAGATGACTTCATCTCTTCACTCAGAGGCACACGCTGCCTCTTTTACAGGCATTAGCAGATTTACTGGCAGCACCTCACACATCTAAAACGCTGTGTAAATGCCGTCGGCGCCCCATGCCTGGAGACCCGCGAGCATCTAATGCATCACGTTGCAAACTGTGAAATTGAAGATCCAGCCCCACTTTAATGCTTTAGCGCTGTAAGCGGCAGAACTAATGTAGCTCAGCATACTAATGAGGGAGGTATTTATCGTTAAGTGCCGAGCCGTTAGAGAATGGCCAGCGTTCAGCTTCACCCTTGAAACCTTTCTGGGAGGCTGGTCTTCCTCTTGGGCTGAGCCTTGCGGGGTCCTCGGCAAACAACCGGCATCGCAGCTGGAGCACAACTGCCAGCGGCAGGAGAAAAAGCCCAACTTGATGACTTTCAGGGAAATGGCCCAGAAAATGAAATCCTCTATATAACTTATAAAAGACCTTAAGAAGGGAAGGAGAAGGGATTGATGTGGGAATGAATGAGGCCGCACCTCGAATACTGTGTTCAGTTTTGGGCCCCTCACTCCAAGAAGGACATTGAGGTGCTGGAGCGTGTCCAGAGAAGGGCAACGAGGCTGGTGAGGGGTCTGGAGAACAAGTCTGATGAGGAGCGGCTGAGGGAACTGGGGTTGTTTAGCCTGGAGAAAAGGAGGCTGAGGGGAGACCTCATCGCTCTCTACAACCGCCTGAAAGGAGGTTGTAGCGAGGTGGGGGTCGGTCTCTTCTCCCAAGTAACAAGCGACAGGACAAGAGGAAACGGCCTCAAGTTGTGGCAGGGGAGGTTTAGATTGGACGTGAGGAAAAATGTCTTTACTGAGAGAGTGGTTAAACATTGGAACAGGCTGCCCAGGGAAGTGGTGGAGTCCCCATCCCTGGAGGTATTTAAAAGACGTGTAGATGAGGCACTTAGGGACATGGTTTAGTGGGCATGGTGGTGTTGGGTCAGTGGTTGGACTCGATGATCTTAGAGGTCTTTTCCAACCTCAATGATTCTATGATTCTATGATTGTTCTTCCTGGGGAGAAAGTGAAGGTGAAACCTAAAAAGAGACGTAACCCAGCAGGTTACCATGGGGGTAAAAGTGAGATGCTAACAGCTTACGGTATCACTTGGGGGCATCCAAAATGTTGGTATTTTCATTTCAGAGAATCTCTTCTCCAGCTCTGCCTGTTTGGGTCATTGTCATCTGTTAATTTTAATTGGAAAATATCAATGCAAGTGCAAGTGTCGCTTTTAACCTTCTCTACGCTTGTTTGAAAAGCATTTAGAGCTAAAAGCTGGTATTGGTGTTACCTGGAAACACTGGATGGAGAAGGCTTCATTGACATGAAAGACCACTTTATAAAGATAGGGCTTCAAAAACCAGCGGGTTTGTCAGGTACTACATCGCTGGGGGCTCACGGGAAGGGAGGTGTCACTTACACTCCTCAAATTTGTAATCTGGGCAGTTTAAATTCTCTGTCTAGAAAAGGGTGGGGGAATACTTGGGAGAATTTTGCTTGCAAAGATGGCTTCCACCAGGAGAGAAAATGCCGTGGACAGCACGCCCCATCCAAGAGGGTGTGGTGGTTTCTGTGAATTTGAGTAATTTCACACCAGCCCCAGGAGGCTGTCCAGGTTCGAAATGGCAAACCTCTGAATTATGTGTGATGTAATAGCGGACTGACTTAAAACCAAAATGGTCTCCTGAATATCTGTCCTCTTGACTTGGATGGAGGGCCTCGAAGAGCGAAGATGGTTTTGGTTTAGATGCCCTTAGCTGTGAAATGTGCATCAAAAATCCCAAACGCAAATTCTGCTCTGATTGCTTGACATCTCCACATCTAGCTTGTATATCCCCGGGATGATCTTGATTTGTTTCCACGGAGAACATGAAATTCCTGCTGAACCGCACGGTGCAGAACTCGGAACAGCGCGTCGACACGGTGTTGATTTGGAAGCCGAAGAGTTTTAAGAGCCTGATGGGAAATTATAGCAAACAAGGGCTGTTGGCAACTAACTTCCAAATCTAAATCCTCCATGAGCACAATACGCTACAATTATAGCAGCTTTCCCGGGTCAGGAAACAAATGCTGTGACTGCTGTATTCCTGTGTGTGATATTTATGACACACAATGTTATCTTTGTAATTGTTACGTATGCTTTTATGTAGTGCAATTAGGGTGGGGCTGAGGTTAATGGTAATGTTAATCGTTTTCGTGTGCTTAATTTAGACTCTGAATGCTGTCGTTCAGTAGGGAGTGAGTAACAAAAATTATTCATGCTATTGTACTGCTGTCACATCTGTGGTGTAGGGAGATGGCTACAGCACAGCCTAAATCAGCTGAGATGGCCAAGTCTTGCATTTACCCGCTGAAAAGCTTGTTCACTTAAGCTTCGGCGTTTTCTCCTGCTTATACCACGTTGGAAAGTCCTGAGGGTCTTAACGGATGGACTTGCTCTGAAACCAAACCCTGCGCTCGGAGGGGTGTCTCTCTGTGTGGACTTCCACCCAGCCGAACTTCAGCTGAGGCACAGGAACTATTTACGATGTGCTTCTTCAGAGAAACTCACCTCTGACATAATGACTTTATTTCACCCTGAATTTCTCTTTTCTGAAATGTATTCTGGAAATGCAGTCGAAACTAGTGCAGAGTCTATGGGTATGTGGTTATAGGGCTTTTTTCTTCCCCGCTAACTTCCATGAGTCAGGATGTGTCTGGCTACAGGTTTTGTACAAAATACCAAACTCAAACTATCAAAAAATAACAGAAAATTAAAAAAAAACCCACCACAACACCCAAACCCCATCAACTTGTTTTGTTTAGTGACCACTCCTAAAATACTTTTGCTCACCAAAGTTAGGGGAATAGGCACCCCATGCATTCTGAGTATTGGCTGAGGGGTACAGCTCAATGAAATCTGAAAAAAAAATAGGAGATTGACTTTTTTTTTTTTTTTTTTAAATTCTGCAGTGTCTGGTGAGAGTAGCAGAAGGTGAGGAGAATTACTGCTATGTCCAGGATCAGGACTGGGCTCCTGCTGGTGGATCTCATGGGACCATTCTGCTGTAGCCTTTATCGGAGGGGAAGTTAGGTTGCTGGGGTCCTCAGCTTCTTAACGGGTTGAAATGCATCTTTTTGCACCACTTTAAGGTTAAAAAGGTATTAAGTGCCAGTTTCTTTCTCTGTAAACTGAAATGTCGCAGCCATCTTCTTCGGGCAGTTGCAGAAGAAACACATGCAACCATTTTGCCAAGGATCAAACTTCTTTTTTTTTTTTTTTTTTTAATGATGTGCTCAGTTCACAAATAAAAAGCTTATTTGCTAAAGACCATTTGCTTTTCCTGCAGCCAGACCGAAGAGGCTGTGCTCAGGAAGCACCAGAGGGCTGGCTTAATTTTATAAGAAAAAAAACTTCTGAGAGTGCTCTTCGTGTTGTACTTCCTCAGTTCAGGACTCCAAGTCTTTCACAAAACTGAGAAGCATCCCATGGGGCCGCAGCCGTCCTGGGGTGGTGGATTGAATGACTTAAGTATCTTTTTTTGGTCTGATTTGTGACTGTAGCTTTAATTTATTGCCTCCTCTGTAAACCACAGATATGTTTGTTATTCTCAATTACATGGTAAAAAAAAAAAAGGAGCTTTATTTGGATTTTTAAGTCATTCTTTCTCTTTGCCTTGGCATTTGTTGTGATGAAATCCTTTTATGAGGCTTGTGGAGAGAGCTGGGTTGAAATAGCTTCTCAGCAGGACACGTGATGTGCAGCGGCAGAGCAAGCCCAAGGAAAGATAAGAACGAAGGTTTTATGGCTTCATTTAGACTGGTGAATGCAACCTTCACCCAACTCAATTTTGTACGTTGACTATTTTAAAATTGTAGCTTTTTCTTTTTACCCTAGAAACCCTCCTGTCTTAAATTTAAACTACCTACAGGAGTTGAACTTCAGTTTCTCTTTCAAAAAAATATCCCCATGATGGGCACATCATGGTCTGATGATGATGGTCACCACATGCGCATACCTCGATTCAGCAGTAAGCCTGCTTGTTTGTCATTTAACACAACTTTAAAATGTTTACACTGAAATTTTCCTGCATGTATTATAATGTCTGTTTTACTTTACTGAATCTGGTAGGTTGATTTTTCATTTTCAGAGTGGGGAGAAACTTGCGGTCCAAACCCAGTGATTAGTGATAGTTTCAACAGGTGGTCTTCTGTGTTGGCTTCTAATCCGTCAATCTCTTATAAAAGCAGCAAGCTGCGTATTACCTGGATGGTTTCCCTAAGAGAATGAAGCTTGTATGAAAGGTTATTCGATCTCCGAAGAAGATGCAGTTTTTGTTTACCCAAAAAGCTTTGTTCTTGTAGAATTCTGTTCTGAAGATGGTAGTTATTGACCTCGGCTTTCAAGCGGTGCTGATTTCAGGAAGGTCTGATGTCTGGGTTTCAGACTGTGGTGGAGAAGGTATCTCAGCCACTGTGTGGTGGAGTCGTAGGCTCAGTGCATGTAGCAGCTGGACATGAAAAAAGTGAAAAAATTAGATTTTTCATGAATATGTTACTAAATTTAAAAGATGTAGCCCCATGATTGCTTTCCGATAATTACTTTCTGCCTGCGTGAAAATAACATAAGCCAACATGAACCCCAGTGGCAATGGGGAAGGATTGAGTGGGAGAAAAGAAAGTTATCTCTTGATCAGTATTACATTAGCTTGATAGTAATATTTTTATGAGGAAAAGTATCGCACCATGCCCCCAAAGAGGCACAGGCTTCCTTGTGTTTTCTGTGTCATCTAGAGCTGTTTGGGGAAGGCTGAATACCACATGGCTTAAAAATACAAACCCATTACGATTTCACGAGGAATGGCTCATCTTTTAAAAACACTGTCATCTGCTTTAAATCCTTTTTATGTCTCCAGCCTGAGTGCCTGGAAGGAAGCTGGGAGCTCTTCACTATTAAGTGAAGCTTAATATTAAGCTCTTCACTGCTGCCTCTGGCTTGCTCTGGCCACCTTTCAGTCAGGAGAGGACAACTTGTGAGCAGGGTCAAATGTGTCAAAAGGCGCTTGAGATAAAGGGTTATCAACACCGGAGGTCAGGGTGGTCTTGGGGCTGCGGCCATGGCTGCTGCTGCTGTTTCTGTTTGTCCTGGGCATGGAGGTGATGTGGCTCCAGTCACAGAATCATGGCATGGTTTGGGTTGGAAGGGACCTTCAAAGATCATCTAGCCCAACCCCCCTGCTGTGGGCAGGGACACCTTCCACTAGATCAGGTCGCTCAGAGCCCCGTCCAACCTCACCTTGAACACTTCCAGGGATGGGGCAGCCACCACCCCTCTGGGCAACCTGGGCCAGTGTCTCAATGTAAAACATTGGTTCCTTATGTCTAATCTAACCTACCCTCTTGCAGTCTAAAACCGTCGCCCCTTGTCCTGTCACAGTAGGCCCTATTAAAAAGTCTGTCCCCATCTTTTTTATAAGCCCCCTTTAAGTACTGACAGGCTGCAAGAAGGTCTCCCCGAAGCCTTCTCTTCTCCAGCCTGAACAACCCCAACTCCCTCAGCCTTTCTCCATAGCAGAGCTGTTCCATCCCCCTGATCATTTTCGTGTCCCTCCTCTGGACCCGCTCCAACAGGTCCGTGTCTTTCTTATGCTGAGGGCTCCAGAGCTGGACGCAGTGCTGCAGGTGGGGTCTCAGCAGAGCAGAGTAGAGGGGCAGAATCTCCTCCCTCGACCTGCTGGCCACGCTTCTCGTTAGGCATCCCAGCCATCTCTGCGTGCCCTCAGCCCCATCTTCACTCCCGTTGGGAGCACCTATCTAGCTCTGCTCAGAGCTACACATGGGGAAAAGCAGAAGAAAGCAGTTTTTCCTCCCTGGGACATGGGTTGGATGGAAGCACTCAGGGGCGGCCTGTCCAGGGCTCTGCAGACCATCCCAACGAGGACGGACCCCCTGCCCCAGTGCTTCGACACGTGCCTTCAGGGTTGCCTGTCACCCGTGCTCTGGTGTCGGTTTGAGTGTAGCAGCACCCAAGCTTTCAGACAGCATGGGGCCCCATGGAAATAATTTTATTTTTTGGGTGGGTAGACTAATCACTTCTCCCAAAATGCCGCTGTTTCAACATCAAGGCACAACCCTACGATTCTTGGCTTCGGGGTGTGACCTGAATTAATGGATTCAGCCCAGGCTGCCTTCCACCACACCACTGTAAATGAGGAATAAATGGACTACGTGAAAGGAGATGCGCAGTGTGCAGTAGGCAAGAGCTGCGGGATGCAGGGTGGAAGTCCCTCTCCCTGCTGCTGCTGTTTAAAATTGAGAATAAAAGGCAGTAACTTAAAAAAAGCAAGTTCTGACAGTGATGCTTGCATGTAGCTCTCTTTGTTCTCAGTGGTGATATCACGTATCTCAAAGCTGTCTGTACTCCTGATGCCCTTAGACATTCGCATCCTCTGAAGTCTGAAGGCTTTTGTGCAGCGTTTAGCAGAGAACTGCTTCAGGACTGCAATGCACGGGTCTTTTGGCAGCGTGGGGTTTCCAGTCGTTACACAGTTAATCGTTAGGCTACAGCTAAAGGAAAAGAGAAACCCTTTGCTCATGAAATGAGTGGAAAAGGAATCAAGTTTTGCATAAATCAAGAGATTTATGCAGCGGCATGGTGGTGTCACTGGAAAAATTTACGGGGACCTCAAAGATAACGGGAACAGCGGCACCGAGCAGCGTAGGGTTGTATTTTGAAAAAAAAAAAGCTTACCTTTGCTTTTTTTTGGATGCTAGAGAAAATTGTGTGGGCAGAAGTAGTGGTAGAGTCTATGCACCCATATCAAGAAAGCTTCTAATGGGTTTCACCTAATATTTTCACAGTGAATTGAGATCGCGAGGGAGATAAAATGCTACAGCTCACAAAATGCCCGGAGGTTCCCTTGCAAAGGGTGATAAACTGGATTTCTGGGCTTTGAGGGAACAGCCGTGGGGGAGTTATCAGGAAGCCAAAGCGATAAATCCAGGATTACTGCTTGGATGTTTGCTGATGGTAAACAGATCCGTGAGATGCGCAACAGCGGCTGGAAAAGCTGTGAGCGTCGATGCTGGGTACGGTGCAAACACCCACGAATTGGTTAAAAAAAACCCCAGACCCTCAGCGCTTAAACTAGTTCTGCAGGCAGAAGAGGTGGAGATGCCAAAATTGGGAGGAGCTTTGATACCCGGCGATGAAAAGCTGTTTCCTGAGTCAGAGGCTGGAAGGATGGATCCTGTAGTTGAGAGTAACACGGGGACGCTGGCTTTCCTATTGCTAACTGCGTTCCCTTTTCGCTGGGCGATATTTATTATTTCACTTGGGTTATAACTTCCTCGTCGGCGTACGGGGGTGTGGGAGGGGGAAGGAAATGACACTTGCTTTCTTTGCAGGACGTTTCGAAGATCTGCAGATTAAAGGCTGGCTGTAAGAGCTAGGTGTTACCGGAGACAGTAGAAATAACGCGCTTCAGAGAAAATTCTTGCAGGTACGTCGGGTGAAGTAACCTGAAACCTGGCATTCGGGGTGCGGCAGAGGAAGATTGCAACCCGTCCAGTTTTGCTTTGTAACGTAACACACCGTGGAAAAGGGCCTGTTGCTTTTTTTTAACTTTTTTTTTTTTTTTTTTTAAACTTGTAGCGGCTCGGTGGTTTGGGGGCGCTCCCAAGCTCTTGCTCCTGTCTGGTGGGAGTTGAAGGTAGCTGCGCTTTGTTTGCACGGTTGCCTCCAGAGCCCTGTTTCCCTTCACACAGTCGCAATCAGGCAGGAAACGGGTTTCTTGTCCGCTGAGCCAGCCCCGTTTTCTCGACAGCGAAAGCTCCCTCCTTGCTTTCTCCCTGGGCTCTGCTGGGAAGGTCTCCAGCTCTGCTCGCCCCCACGCTTGTCCATGCAATTCCTCTGGAGCAATATTGAGCCAAAGTTTTCGGGTGCTTAGCCTCACCTGGCTCTGCACGATGCTCCCTGTAGTTTTTCTACCTTACACCCCCCAAAAAATCAAGCACCCTTGCCTGCTTCTTTTCATATCATTGTACAAAGCGTGGCTGTCACACCCACCGGCTTCCTTTTAGGTTTTGCCCGGCGCTGGACTCCGGGCGCCTTGAATAAAGCATTTTATGCTGGGACGTGGTAGCGGCAGGCTTTCCTACTGGCATGACCAGACTCTCAATGTGACATTCAGAGCTGTAAAATACTCTCTGACAATAGCTGGTGTTGTTCAAAGAGCGGCATAAATAATCGAGGGGATTTTTTTTTTTTTTTTTTTTTCTTTTTTTGCAAGAAGAATGACATCTCCCCGGGCTGGCCGGGGAGGCGGCAGGCTGTTTGCATGCACAGCGCTGGGGGGGAAGTGCTGTAGCATGGAGGGGGATCTCAGGAAAGGGGTGACATCGAAAGGGGGGACTTCAGGTTGTTATCTAGAAGGTTTTCAACATCGTGGCGCTGGGATGTCTCTTAAACGAGGTGTTGGGACCTCTGTTGTATACCCATTTTTATACAGAATAAAATAATTCCGTCATCCAGATTTTTGTTGTGTTTGTAGCACAATAGGGTGGCTTTGCGGCACAAGCTTTAATTGCCGATGGGGAGACAGGTTCATAGAGTGGTTCAGGTGGTTAGGTGAGGCCTCAGGAGGCCTCCAGTCCAACCTCCTGCTCCAAGCAGGGTCAGCTGTGAGCCTGGACCAGGCTGCTCAGGGCTTTATCCAGTTGGGTCTTGAAAACCCCCAGGGGTGGAGATTGCACAACCTCTCTGGGCAACCTGCTTGACTGACCTCACGGTGGAAAAGCTTCTCCCTGCAGTTTGAACGTCTCTCGTTTCGTCTTCGGCCCGTTGTCTCGTGTCCTCCTACCGTGTGGTCCTGTGAAGAGCCTGGCTCTCTCTTCTGCCTGACCTCCTTGGAGATGGTGGAAAGCTGCTAAGCCCCCTTTCTCGCCTGGTGCTGGTAGCTGAGTGTGCCCAGGGAGAAAAAGGGACAAATAAATGTGTATTTGTGCAGCTACCACATACCTCAAGTTTTTCCTTGTCTTTCCATGTGCACCTGGGTCCATCCCACCTCCATTGTATTCATAGATCAAAAGCAGGGGGGAAAAGCTTTTCTGTCTTCATTTGATCTTTGGCTTGCTCAACTTAGAATCAGCTAAATTAGAATTAAAATTAAAAATAAAAATTTGTTGAAGAAGCTACCAAAAACCTGGGTTAGCAATTCACTGAAATGTCATCCCAGGTCATTAGCCCACGTGTCTGGTGACTCGCCTCTTCTGAAACTTCAGTAGAAAATATCTATTTCTAAGATTTTTTGCTTCCAGTCTTGACATTCATTGATTTCAACGCACCTAATGGGTGATGGGGTACCAGCATCGTTTTGGCAATTAGCTTTTCGGTGCTGATACGGGGCAGAGCGACTGCTGCTTTCATCCTTTTCTCTTTGACGCGATTTTTCTATTCTTTCAAAAAATCAAGAATGTCAGCATTAGAGCAGCTTCATTCTCTAATGCTATGGAAATAAAGCATTGGAATAAATGTATTTTGTACAGTGAATATGCAGAGGAAAAAGCTTTTGTGCATCCTTTAGACTGAAGCTGACCCCAACCTCATCTATTAAAATTGCATCTTTGTAAAAACTGATTTAAATATGCTTATTTAAAAAAAACCAAACCACCTGTTCTAAAACTAAGCTTAAACTGAAAAAAAAAGTTAAAAAAATGCAGTAGTGGTGGCCCTGCAGAGACTCTGCTCAGCACGTGACGTGGGTATGAATGAGCCCCGGCAGTTTTGTCTCCGGGCTGGATTAGGCACAGTTGCTACTGGTTACTGCACAGCCCGGCTCGGCGAGGCTCCGCCGGCGGGGCCGCTTGCCTTTCCTCTCCGAGAGCACCGCCGAGGCTTGGAAACCCAACAGGGTGGTGAGGACGTGCCCCGAGGAGGTGGTATTGGGGTACGGCTGAGATCTTCCCAGCCCACACTCGTACAGCATCCCTTAACGTCCCTTAACGTCACCTACTGAGTTTTTAGATGCTTAATAGTCCTTTGACCTCCAACGGCATCCAGAGGAGCCTGTTGCTTCTGGCATTTGCTTTGGGTTGAAATGTTCTTACCTTTATTTTCTTTTAAAAAGCCTCTTTGCAGGATTGAAACCCCATGAAGTCTGGTTTTTAGCAAAGATGCAGTTTGGTTTTTAGCCCTGCCGCTTGCGCAGGCAGTTGTTAGTCCTGGAGCCAGCGATGGTGGATTTTTTTTTTTTTTTTTGAGATGTAAAACAAAAGCAGCTCATGGTTGGTGTTTGCTGCTTTCTGCTGTCGGGAGTTGAAGCAGCAGCCTTGTTCTCAGCCCGTTCCTGCCCTTGCCTTCCTGTGAGTCCATTGAACTGGCCCCTGTCAATCAACAATGCTTTTAAAACGAACGCGTGGGATAAAGCTGCAAGATCGCTCCTGCGTCAGCTCTGGAGTGGTGACTGCACCGCTTGGTCTGTTGATGTACAGACGTGCACCACGTGCAATCATTTTTACACAATCATTTCTGCTTGTCTGAGGTGTGGCAGTAGGCGTAGCAAAATAAAAATGCCAGCATCAGAGGGGATAGTTTAGGCAGAGGTAGCGAAGGGCAGGGTGGCTTCAAGCGCCCCATGTCTCAGTGCTCTGATCTGCGGCAGAGCTCAGATTATTTTCCTAATGAAAATAACCCAAATCTGGGAGCTCCTGGATCCCATACACGCTGGTCTGATAAAGCCAGCTTTAAACTGCAGCCTTGCTTAGTGGAGAAGGGACGCGGCAGCGTGTAGTCCCCTCCAGGAGTATTAACTGGGAGCTCCTGCGTACGGTGTATTTAGATGTTAATCCTGTTGCACCGGTGAAGCACGTGGTGACTTCTGCACAGAGGATGCCTTTCGCTGCGGGGGCATCTCCCCTCCCAGTGCTGACCTGCCTGTCGCAGGATAAGCAAAACGCATTCAGGTTTTATTTCACCCTGGCAGCATATTTTAAAGTAAGGCTGGCAAAAGCAGTGGACTTGAGAAAAGAAAAGGCGTCGAAGCAGTGGCGATTATTGCAAGTGTTAGAGCAGCGTGGGGGAAATGCAAGGATACAGAAATAATAAGAGGTGGCTTTTGGGCAGCAATATATTTCAGAGAAGGCTCAGTGAACTGAGAACACCTTTATGAAAATTAGACATTTGGAAGAAGCCCTCGAAGGTGAGCTGACCTCCTTGTAAACAGGCTGCGTGGAGACAAAATGCGTGGACAACTTCCCGTCTCCGAGCTGACTCCTGAAATCAGGCTGACCTCGCAGCCCGAAAGTACTGGCTGGAAGAGGAGAACAAAGTACCCAATAAATGAATCCTGGGTTTGGTTGTATCGACCACAAAAGCTGCGTGCTTTTAGTGTTTTTCTCAGATATTTGCTCGTATATCTTTGTCATCGAGTGCTGTGCTTGAGCGAAACCACCCGTGACCTTGCATCGGTAGGTAGCTACCACTGTGGGTAGCTCTCAAGGCAGCATTGCCACCAGGGACCAGGCTCGTCTTCCTTCTCTGGTGCCGGTGAAATTCTCAGCCCATCCAGAGCGATGACCTCCGGTTTATATCTATATACCTGGAATTATTCCTCAAGCCGTGTTGTGCAATAGGGAGCATGATTCCACATGTGTTTTATAAAAGCAGAAGAGGATTTCGGGTGTTGTGTTTGGAAAATCAAAGCCCTATTTGGGGGAACTTGCAGTCTGACTATCCAGTTGGACAAGCTCAGCTTTCCCTGCAATTTAAATATACTCTACCAGAATTTTAATCGTGCCAGTCTCCATAACTACATTTTAACTCTTTAGGAGCGTGCAGGGTTTCCGAGCCACCGTCGCTCTCCTATTTAAATGATGCAGCCTTAGAAGACAAGAACAGCTTTGAATGTGTGTGTGTGCATCGCCTTCTTACTCCTCTGGAAAGCTTTTACAGCTGCCATGTGTCATTTGGGATAATCCAGAGTATTTCTGCGCAGCTCCAGGAGGTCCTTTCCTCCCCACCTGCCTTCCTGGAGCTTCCCCGTCCTGAGTGGAAGTGGGGATCTCCCTCTGAGCACAGTTCTTACCCTTATTCAGCCCAGGAGTTCCTCTGCGTCTTTGAGGTCGGCTATACAATATCTGTAACATCTTGGCACTTGAATTCTGTTTTCTTGTTCTCAGTTTTTGCTGGCACTTACATGCTACAAAGTACGGCAGTTTCCTGACTAAATTCAACCAGAATAAACAGCATATGTAGAGAGAGCTTCCAGTTTATTGCGTATATCAACAACATTGGAGAAACAGCTGTTCAAATCAGGGAGAAAGTCCCTGAAAATCATTATCTCATTTATTAGAAGCAAAATAAAAAAAAAAATCTGCTAATGCTTCAAGTATCGGAGGTAGAGAAGGGAAATGCTGGAAGCTTTGCTGTTGATTTACATGTATGCAGAGTCAAACCCCATGTGTACGCTTGCTTCGTAGATTATTATTTTGCCACCGGTGAAAGCTTCTGCAGCAAAACCTTCATTTGAATAGACAAGGTTTAGGATGGAAAGAAAAACTGGGATAGATTAGGGTAAAACAATTTGGTTTTGTTAATGCTGCTGGAGCACGTACCTTCCCTAGGAGGTGGTAGATGGATTTCTTTGTTTTTCCTTAGGCTTGTGGGAAGTCTGGGATTTGGGAAATAGCAGCTATGTACCTCGAGAGTTAGATTTGGATGTCTCATTGTAGCCTGTCTTATTAATGCCTGTTGCAGCTGATGCTCCTGGTAGGCTGGACCCATCAACACGCAGGGTCTCCTGACGTTGTCCTGGACCCTGCGGCAGCCAGGATAAGTTTCACTGCTCAAGGGTCTCCATCAGATGTGGTGGTGAGGCTGTGCCTTGGCCACACTTGGGCTTAGAGGCAAAGCCAAGCTCCTGCTCTTGCCCCAGTGCCTCCTGCTGCCAAGCCTGGAAGATCGTCTCAGGCGCCAAGTGCCTGGCCATCGTATGATCTGCAGAAACAGGTTTCACTTCCTTGGTGCCTAATGCAGCAAGGAGCATGACCTATGGGGGAAAAAAACCACATTTAGCCCTGCCAGAGAAACCTCTTCCATGCAAATCAGCTATTTAATGCCACCCTCGTGCTCTCCGCACGCCCTCCCTCCACGGGTTTGTCTGGAGGATGGGGCAGGAGCCTTCGAGTTGGCTTTCTACAGGTAGGATTTCCTTCTGGTGATGACCGCAGGGCGTCCCAGCCCGGTGGGTGCGGTGCTGGGAGCCGCGCTGGCTGCCTAAAGCCATATCTGATCCAGCGCTAGAAGATGTAGCTGCTGCCAGTCATCGTATTTACAACTTAGAGACTTTCAAATTTGTCTGCACCGGGGTTTCAGAGTTTGCAATACTGATGCCGAGGGCGTTGGGGGGGGGCTGACTGCTTGGCACCTTCACTGCTAATTTTTTCTTTTAAAGCTTAGGTGATGAATTGTATCAAACAAATCGTGGTAGCTAAGGTAGGAACGCGGTATCTGTGTGGGGAGGCAGTCCTGGTTGGAGGCTTGCTTTCGCTTGGGTGAAGGACCTGAGCAAATTTGAACTGAAAATGTGTGGTTTTAAATAAAAAACCAAACCCAACCATTTAAAGCAGCATTTTGTATTTTTAAACAAAACGTATGGTGGTACGGAGAGGACTTCCAGAGAACCAAATGGCTTATTTTACTGCTGGAGCAGGGTCTCCCCTAATGAAACAAAACAGAAACCCCTGAAGAAAGCCAAGCCCTCTTGCGTTCAGTCGTCTGAAGACTGCAGGAGATCACCGTGATGGATTAAAGCAAAGCCCCACAGCTGCACGCAACATCTGGCACGGCAGCTCGGTCAAAGATTTTCCATCCATGAGGAGGTCTCATCCATGACTTCTGGCTCCAGTTTCCATCTCCAATACGTCCAAAGGTTACAAAATTCCCATGGTAGGACTCCTCGTGCAGCGTTGCAGGGATCCTGCTACCGGCGTGATGAGTCCCGCAGGTTTTGTCCTGCCGTCCACTGTATCCCCCCAGCGGGAACATCAACAGCTCTAGCAAAACTCTTGCAGAAAAAGGTTTGGGTCTGGGGTCTTTGACTGTTTGGGGGAATTTGGGTGGTACAGACCAGGAGATGGCTCCTCCAGGGCTGCCTGGAGTTTCTGGCTGTCTCCAGAAACTTGCCCTGTAGCCCCTTTGTAATGTAATAGCACCCTTAACGAGATGTTTAATGCTTTTAAACGTGATGCGGGTAAAGATTTTGTGCTTGTAAGTCTCCCGATCCTTAGGTCCGCTGAGTCACCGTGGGCTTCAGTGGTGTTTGAGGGGGGTGTGTGTCAAAACTCTGAATTTTATCCAGCCTAAAAGCTACAACGGAGCCAACGTTATTCTTCGGTGCAAAGCGCTGAGCGATCCACAAGAAATAAAAGGCTGTGTTTGCAGCGTGCAAAGGGTTGGCCCCTTGCCTTTTTGGAGTTACTGCTAGGGCAACCCCTATTATATGTGGGCGTGTGTTGTTTCAAGCCATTTATAAATAAATGTAAGCAAAAAAAAAAATGTTGATAGTTCCTTGTTCCATATAAAATTGAGTGGATTTATTCGCAAACTTTATTTTGACAGCGAATCTAAAATCAGAGCCCGATAGTCAAGCCTGGAGGTGAAAGTCTTCCATGAACGCACTGAAGTGGTGCAGTGCCAGTGCCAGAAGTGAAAACCCTTTTTCCTTTACTCTCTGCTGCTGTGGCTTAATTTTTTTCCTCCCTGTTCAGTTTTCGCTTGCGTTAAAAGCCTTATTCTGCACTGTCAGGTCTGCTGAGGGTTTGTTTGACGTTCAACCGGAGCGGGACCAGGTCGGCGTGCTGCAGAGGTGTGTAACGGGGTGTCCTGGTAACTGATAACAGATCTCACGATGCAGACCACCGGCCCTCAAAGAGGGGCCAGGGCTGTTGCATTGACCCTGAGCCCAACAAAAAAGGTGCTGGGGAATACAAGTGTTAATGACGGTCATAAAGGAGCTGTTGCTTTTTGAGCAGCGTGACTTGCTGTTGCTCTGAACTTGCGACCTGGGGGAGAAAAGCACAATATCCCAGCTACAACGATGTTGTATTTATATCCAAAGCTCAGAAATCCATCTGTGCGGAGGAATGAAGAACATCCTATCGCTGTCTGATGCTATAACCATTTTTAGAAATCTGGCTGGAGCTTCTTTCTTGGGTTGCTTCCTGAAGGGTCGCTCGGTGTCCCTGCCCCAGCTCCGCCGCCTGCGTGCACGGAAATCGCAGCCAAAACCACCGCTTGACTCCCATCACGCAAGCTGCATCGCATGGATCTGCCTTAAAAATAGCTCCTGGTTGCCTTCGAGCAGCTAAAGCTCTGCCCGGTGACTTGGCAGTCTTTGGGCTGGGGTTTGGTGAAACGATGGGGAGGAAAACCCAATGCGTGGGTCACGAAACTGAAGCCTCTCCTGGCAGGAACGAGGAGGTTTCCATCGTGGTGATTTGCATCGGTGAGCAGAGCAGGTGGGGGCAACAAGGCGCGTGGCTGCGTTTGCCGTATGGGGCTGGCCTGTGGGTAAGGAGTAGCCCACGTATCCCCTTCATTAGACACAGAAATTCCTGAATTCAAGAGCTGGCAAGAAACAGCCTGCTGGGGATGTGGGATTTTTTTTTCCAAAACATTTGGGAAATCTAGGGATGAGAAGCGCAAATGCCAGTTTGCTGTGTTCATTCGCTCCCAAAACGTATAGGATACGGCCAAGCCTCCTGCAAACAAGTTGTATATCCCAACAGCCCTGTTCAACGAGTGGCTCGGATTAGCACACCTTCCTGAAAACGGAGCCAGCCCCGAGCCACCGGCAGAAATTGCCCTCGTAGTAGCGTGCGTGGTTCTGCCACGCCATCTGCCCCGTGGCAGCTCATCTCCCCGTTGCGCTGCTAAAAATCTCATGTCTCGTTGCCCCTTCCGAGCTGCTCCTAGCAAACCCGGGCTGCGCAGGGGATGACTGAGTCGTGCGAATGCGGGGGGGGGGGGGGTCCCTCCTTCGTAAGTATGTTTATTCATTAAGGAAGTCAAAAGAGGAAGAGGAATAAAAAGGTTGCAAATGTTTTGCTGGGTTAGAAATGAGACCTCGGCGACTGGGCTGCGCGTTGCCCTGTGCACGATGCATTCAGCAGCTCTAGCGTCCCTGGCACGGAGCTCGGGAAGACTGATGTGCCCTCCCAAGATTTGTTCAGGTAGGGTCACAACTTGTTTACGTATCTACTTATATCCTTGTTGGCCCATATGCCACTATTTGACTATCAAATCATCGCTAATGAACGCCTCTCGCATATAGTTGTGCATCTGGCCGGGACGTGGCTCTTGGGGTCGGTGGTCACCTCTGCATGCCTGGGTTTCTTTTTTTCCCCGACTATATCACTTCAGTTTGTAAAGGATGCCTCTTTTCAAACAGGTTTGCCCTGTATCTTTGCGTCTTCCAGTATTCTTAAGAAACAGTGAGACCTAAATTTTGCAAGCACCAGGAGAAGATTGCCGGGTGCACCTGGACGTGCTGCTGCGCCGGGACTGGGGCATCAGCCCTGCAGCCCATCCACGGGAGCGGAGCCAGAAGGTAGCTCGGAAAACGCGAGGGAGCGATTTCTACGTGCGCACGCAGATACGGCGAGGAAGGGAGAGCAGAAAGATTTGCCAAGGGAAATGGTCTTGTTACACACGGCGTGTCTTCTGTATGTATTTGTTTCCCCCCCTCCCGCCTCGTTCAGGATGCGGAATTGGGTTTTGAAGATTTGAACCCGTCTGGTTTATCTCTGGGTGTGTCGTTGCTGCAGGCTCTTATCAGGTGTGTCGCGGTGAGCGAAACCGTTCAAACAAAACGCTTGCACGTAAGTTTGTGCGCAGTACGCTGGGTTCATGTGTTTAGTCAGGGTTTGGTGTCTGCACTGGGGTGGAATAGGTCCACAATTAATGCCGCTACAGGAAAACTGATTTTTTTTTTGGTCTTTAATAAATTACTTAGGGGGATGGAAATCCTAGGGTGGTTTAGTACAGATGAATGGAGGTTAGAAACATTAGTGAGGATGTATGGAAGCACCGGCACCGAAATTAAGGTGACTGCATATTAGAATCATAGGATCATTTAGGTTGGAAAGGACCTTTAACATCATCGAGTCCAACCGTACAATTCATTGCCTTGGTTAGAAGCATCGGAAAGCTTTACCTTCTGAAACCTGCTGGCTTGTTCAGTTGTCAGGGTAGCAGTCGGATGCTTTCTTTGCTCTTGATTGCTCGTTTAGCTTTGACATGCTTTTTGCTGGGATGAAAGGAGAAACATCAAGAGGCAAAACTGCAAGAACTGCCGGCATTTGTTGCTGTCATGCCTGCGTGGTGGTACTGCCGGTATGGTAAATAGGCAGGTAGAGTAAATAGGCTGGATTTTTTTAATTCTTTTTTACAAGGAGATAACGATTGGATGCTGTCCCATTTTCAGACTAGGAATTGTTTGCCAGACTTGAATTACAGGAATTGCCGTAGCGAGGCAGATCAGCGCCTTGTGCCGTTGACTCAGAGCTGGCAGGGGCCAGGGCAGCTTCGCACGCCGGGTCCCCACGTTGTGCTCCCATCAGAAACAATTAAAGAAGCTGTTTGTGATGGAAACAAAACCAAATTGGTCTTATGCTTTAAGGGGAAATAAAGCAGTGAAGAATAACTTTATTGAACTTGTCCTTTAAATCTTGCTGCATTCCCTTCTCAGCAGCAGAAACTGTTCAAGCTGAGGGTGCGGCCAGCTCGTATTTTGTATTTTCCTTTTTTGAACTGGTTTAGCATGGAGAGTCTTTGGACAAAATCTTTTCCTATAGCTTTGGCTTAGTTGCAATCCAAAACTGATCTGCCGGTGATAGACTTAAACTAATTATCACTGAAGGGTGGAGAGAAGAGTTTTTAAAGCTGCTGTTGTGACAAGGTATTCGGTGTTCAGAGGGGCTTGGGAATTACTGGGCGCTAAGGTACTGATGCTGGCCCGTGCCAGCATCCATGTTGCTTCTTAGGAAGGGAGAGGTGAGTTTGTTTTCACTGTAAACTACTTAGGGGGGGTTCTGCTTAAAGATGGGGGGGGGGAAAGCCACCACCCAGCCACTTGTGCTCGAGGGGAGCTGCAGAAGAGCAGAAGGAAGCTGGCTGCGGGCTTTTCTGCTTCGTGCCTTGCTAATTCCTTTGGCCCCGCAGCTGGGGCAGCTCAATTTTGCTCCCTGCTCTCACTGCTTATGGAGCATCCCCTGATTCCCGTGTGCCCCTGCCCTTTTACTATTTTCATCCTCTCGCCTTCGTTTTCCCTTTCCTCGTTTTTATCCCTGCTTCCTTTGGCTTGGGTTGAGTTTAGGGTGCTCACTGTGCCTGCTTGTAAACAGGGTTTGTGGGTTTGATCGTCGATCCGCCAGGTACCTCCGCAGGATTTTGTAATATTTTCAGCCCGGGAGGTCTGCGGGGCATGGCTTGTCCCCATGCTGCAGCCAGGCGGCTTCTGGGTGCTGCTGTAAAAACCATCTCTTGATATTTATAAGGTCGAAGCAGCAAAGAAATGCAAAAGTGCAGGAACGCTGAGGTCGAAGGCATTAAAAACCTTTCACCTGGGCATCTGTTCCTGGGCTGGTTTGGTATTTAAGCACCGTTATTCTCTGCAAATTGATTATTTTTTCTTCATGCTGTACAGAGCATATTGTATTTGCTCTCACCTGTGGCGCAGTGAGTGTTACCATATGGTTTGCCCAAAGTTGATATTTTTAATGCTTTCAGCGGTAGGTTAGCGCTTGGTGCTCTTCTGGTGTATGTTTTTTAGCCAGGCAAAGTGCCAGCACGTCTGTGGGAGGAAAAACTCCTGGCTGGATCCTGGAGAATATACCGAGCTTGAATTCCCTCTGAAGGGAGAGAGCTCAGGTCCCGCAGGTAGGATTTTTCATCGTAATGATCCCATTTGGCAGCTAAATTAGTGACCAGTTGTGGTAGGAAAATTGAATGACTTCAGGAGCATCCCCTGGTACCCATAAGGAGGAGGGAGGTGCGGTGCAACACCAGACCCACCCCCAGCCCACAGAGCTGGAGCTGAGCATCACCAGCAGCTCCGCAACGCCGTCCTCTGCACAGGGACACCGACCACGGCCCTGCAGGCGTTCGGGGCTCAGGCTGCAGGATACCTGTAGGATATCTAAAAAAAAATCCGTGTTTCGATAAGAGACCCCGAAGGCCTACCTTGATAATTACCGACACTAGGTGTGTGTACGGCTATTTAACTGAATCTCGAAAAGGAGAAGCTGTTGCTTTGCAGTTTATTTGTTCCTCCGTTATCCTTGTTCATTCAATTGGTAAGATTTAGGGGGTTTTTTTTTTCTTTTAGGGCAGGGATCATCAGGGATACTCTATGATACATCCCCGATCCCGGCGAGCATCCCGACCTCTGTTGCAATTCAGGTGGGGATTGGAAGGGGTAAAGTGCAGCAGCGCTGGTTTTTGTGAGGACGACTTGTTTCTTCGCGTTAGGTTTGATAAAGCAAAGTGCAGGGGATTTGAGTCTCCTGCTCTTTATTTGTCTTACGTGCACCTTGGTGTTTGCACCGTGGTGGTTTATTTTTCTAGCAGCCTCTCTCTGCCCCCATCTATAAATCGACCTGTTTCAGGCATCATGGGTGAGGTTAGGATGCGATGTTTAGGGAGTAGAGTTATTTTTTGAGGGTGGCATTATAGCTTAGAAGAGAAACCAGCATTTCAGACAAAGCAAATCCCAGCGGGTCTCCTCGCCCCTTCTCCTCCGTTATTTAGGGTTGCTTTGGGTCGACGCGCGGCCGTACCTGCCGCAGCGGGATGCCAGCGGAGCACCGGCCTTTTCAGATGGCAGCAGCTCACTCGCAGCGCTGTCCCAGAGGATTGTGGCAGATTGCAAACACGCTCGGCACAATCATACCATCCCAATTAGCATAATGACGCTGCCTAATTTATGCGCAAATTGCCCTAATTTATGTGTGTCGATACAGATCATTAAACCAAGCGCGGGTGGAACGGGGTTTGGTCTCAACCCAACTGGGGAAGCGTAAAGCTGCGTCCACCCCAAAATGTGTGAAAGGTCTAAAATTTCTTCTCCGTGTTACTGAAACATGGAGCTTTGTGTTGTTTTGCTCCCGCAGCTCTGGCAGCACGAAGGGGTGCGGGGCAGGACTAAACTCGTGGCAGGAGGTAAGAGAATAAAAGATTCCTGTGCTGAGATTTGCATGGATTAAAGGCAGCTTTAATTTGCCTTGATACATTTGGCTTTCGGGTGGATTACGCAGGCGGCGGGATTTGGGGCTGTCTAGCCAACTAATACCTGCCTTACTTTTATTTTAATTATTTTAATAAGAGATGGAGGAGTCCTATAACTGTGGGCCACCTTTGCCAACCCCAGATCTTGAACATTTTTGTGTGTAACGTTTTATACCATCAACGTTCTCGATTAACAAACCTGCTGTCGTTGCCTGAAGTCCCACCTAGTGCGGCCGTTCCCAAAGCACGTTCTCAGCGGGGTTCTTCCAAAAGAGACCTCTTAGTTTGTGAGCCTGTGTTCCTCGTTTTTATAGAAGAAATGGTGTTGCGCCATAAAATTGTTCCATAGCGAGCGGGATGATCCAGCGCAGAAATGTGCAGCTTGAGTGAAGTTCTCGTTCTGGATGCCTGCTGGTCCACCATGTCCACCAAAGTATTCATTCCCATGACTTTAAGTATGCCTGTTTGCTGCGGAGGGTGGCACAACCTGGCTGCAGAGGTTTAGCAGCTTTAACGTAGTGGGTAGAACAGGGTACCAGGCTGTGAATTGGGTTTGGGCTCTCCTACCAACGTGGTCACTGACCTTCTGCTTGAGCTATTCTGGGAGAGAAGAAACACCAAGGAATGGCACCTTTCTCATGGTCCCGTCCATCTTTTTGTAGGTGCTGTTTGCAGGTGTAATTGCTCTTTCAGGGAGAGAACATCCTGCAGTTCTTTATAGCTCATGGTAGGGCCCTGAGCTCAGCTGAGGTGTCGGGACACCGCTGAATTACTAGGAGCTGCTCACTCCCAAGCACGTAACTCGCCATCCGCAGCATTTTCCTGTTTGATGATGGGAAGTCACTAGTCGAGCTGCAGTTTTGGGGCTCCCAGGCTCTGCGAGATAAGCTGCCTCTGTTACTTGTTGAGGTATAAGCGTGGCTGAACTCTCTCCTGGCATTAACTTGCGCTCTGCCGGTTGATGGACCATCCCTTGGACCAGTCCATCTGCAGGGGATGGAGCCTGCAGGTGAGCTTGCAAACACGCAGCTCTTAATCTTCCATTTCTTGGTATAAATAAAAACACAAACACAACCAATTCACCTGACTTCTTACCAATAAAACTGCTTTGTCTTGTGACTCTAAAATACGAGAGGTAGACCTTCTCCTTCACCTTGCTTGCAAGGTTTGCAAAGGAGTCTTTAATCTTTCGGCACAGCACCATACTGCAAGACACTTGGCTGTGAGTCCCAGGGTCTCTTTCATAACTGAAGCTCCTTCTGAAGCAGCTTTATGTTACGGCATTGTCCAGAAACACCTGGATCAGGCCAGTGTTGGGTTTCCCAGTGCTGCCGGACTTGGAAAACTGAATTTTGGCTGTAGAGAATGGAAGCTCCTCCCTATAGCCAGCGTGCCTTCCTTACTGTTGATCTGCTATAACAGCGTATACATCTACCCGGTTAAATGGCTTTCATCCAAACATATACAACTAACATATACAAATAATAATTACAAATAGTAATCATACTGTTCCCGAGGCCGGTGGGTTGCAGCCATGGCTTACCGCAGTCAGCTGACTGCACCGGACCCTCAGGACACCGCGTTTTTGGAGGATTATCTGGCAAGCGGATTACATTGCTGGCACGTTGGGGCACAGTGGGGTCAGGGCACGGCAGAGGAGTGGAAAGGCTTGTGTGTGGCCGGGGCTGAATAAGCCGAATGTGGGACATGCCACCTCCTTTCAGTTCTGTCGTACGTTGGTTCTTTGGCAATCGTGTTTCCTCTACGCGCAGGCCGTAATTTCTTAATTTCTAAGAACAGGTGTGGATGTAAGATATTCTTGTAAGTATTTATAAAATAAGGTGTTTCTACTCTTGCATACTCGAGCGACTTGAGTGCATGCCTGCACCGTGCTCCTTACCTGTCAAAAGGAGCGAGGTTTATGAGTCACTGCAAGTCATGCATCATGAATTACTCTCTCCTTCTGGTACTGATCTGTTTTTACAGCCATCTGAAGACTCAGCCTGCTCTAAAACCCATTCAAACATGTTGCGTTGACTTTTATAAGCTTTTATAAGCTCTTCTGTTTTCATTCTGCCTTTGCATTTGCTTTGTTTCATTACCTTCCAGTGTACGTTTTTCCTTCAGCAAGATGTTGGCCTCATCCTGGAAGGAGCCGTCAGCGTGCGCTGCGTGTGTCTTGCTCCAGGCTTTGTAAAAAATCAGCTTCATTGCTGATTCCCTTTTAACTCTGAGATGATGCTAATAACGGCAGGGAAGGGGAGTCCTTCGTTCCAGCAAGGCTTTCTAAAGCTGGAGGTGAATGCAAAGACTTCCAACTTTTCTTGCACTTCTCAGCGCTGTCCGAGGCTGCGTTTTGAATCTGGCAGCTTTGTGAATGAAGGAATAAATTGACCATGAAAATATTGACAGTACGGTTGCTTACGCCAGCTTCCTGATTTGGTCCCGTAAAATTTACCCCTTTGTTTTAAATGCGTATTAGCTAACTGAAGGATGAAGGGACCTCATTCCCGTTGCGCGGGGAGGAGAGGGCAGGCTGAGGGCTGGACTGCATTCCTGCAGCCCCCAGACACCCCTGCCCCGGGACAGCAGCGTTGCTGGGAGGTGTTGGGAAACGCTGGATCGTAAGGAAGGAAATGCAGGTGGTGCGGGGGGACCAGCGAGTTCGGCACCTCCGTGGGTTGCTCACTTTGAGCCAGAGACAAGAGAAAGCAGACGCCTCAGCCGTTCTCCGGTTGCCTTAAAAAAGAAATATCGGGAAAGTAACCCAGCTCTTCTCCTCCCTGCCAGATCTAATGTCTTTTTAATCTGCTCTCTCTCAGCTTCTTTTAAAATGGAAGTTGCTGGTTGCTGGTGGTCTGCTCGGGTTAAGCAGCGATTCTGGCAGACTTCAGAGCAGACGTGATCTCCAGGTCTCGTTGCTTTGAAGCTCCTGGTTCTATCACACTCGACTAAATCAGATTTTTTCTTCTCTGTGGAGGTGAAAATCAGCCTTGTGCGCCCATCTGATTGAAGTGCTGAGACTTGTCTAATTGAACAAGTGCTCGAGTCAACACTTGAGTAGGATGAAAAGCAGCGAGGAGATCACCCAGGGATTATGTCTGAGCTCCGCAGCTACTTGGCACCGACAGAGCAGATGGCTGGGTCGCACCCTGCCCAAGGCTGGGGAGAAAAGATGTCAATAGGAAAAAAATATTAATTTGATTAAATATATTCAACTCTAAATCTAAAACTGCCTCGGGTCTCTAATTTTGTACTTTATAGCACCAGCCCAGAAGATGGGATTAGTGAAAGGAGGGGTTGGTTCTGCAAACTCCTGCAAGGAGCCCGCTGCTGCCTCAAAGCTGATTGAGGTAAAAAATATTTTGGGGTGGAGAACAGAGACGGAGAGAGTGGGAGCGAGTTGGCTTGCCATGTAAAAGAGGGGATCAGCCGGGAACAGTCTCGACTTCGCGAGTGAACCGTGAGCCCCTGCAGTGCGGGTTTGCTGATGGAGTGAGGAACCACGTCCGAGAGCTGGTGGGGAGGGAGGCTGGTTTGTGCCGAGGTGTGAGAACATCACAAACGTCACTGCAGGTCACCTGAACACCGCAGGGACAAGCTTCGGCCTGTTCCCCGTAGGATTGCACCTGACCCTACAGCCAAAGTCTGTACCCAGAGAGGTTTGGGCTTGGGGAAGTCCGCTGGTGGCTGTCTCACTGGCACGTGGCCATCAGAAGTCCTGGTGACCGCCGTGCGGCTTTCTGGCCTCTTTCGTTGAGATGGGAATAAATGAACATACACGGAACCGCATTTTTCAAGTGCCCCAACCGCTTGTGTCTGGGTAAATACTCACTCGTAGGAGCCCAAGGCGAACATGATGCCTTCGCTACGATAAAAATTATCTACTTCTTCTAGCTGTGGACCCTCCTAAATTTTACTTTACTTTACCCCAAACAGCAGTGCACGTATCAAGCGAAGCTGGGAACGTCAGAGTCTCCTCCTCATTTGTAACTGCTGCTGCTGACCTGTAATCACCTGCTGCTGCCCCTGCCCAAAAGCACTTTTAACCCGGGAAACTCCCACGATTTTGCCTTCTGTATTTAAAATTTATTTTCATCTTTTCAAGTGTGTCTCTAGCTTGAGCAATAATGAAAAGCTGCATGTTGGATATTGGTAAAATGAACTGGAATCACCTTGCTGGCGGCAGTAAAAAGACCGTTTTCCAAAGACGTTGGTGAATTTTAACTCTTTGGTTTTAAAAGCTTGTTTTTTGGTTTGTTTGCAGGGGGCACCACTGGAAGAACCTTTATGGGCTCCTAATGACATGCAGGTGGATGATTTACTTATGATAATTAAGGTAGGAAGAAGCGTTGTTAATTTTGGCATCTTGGCATTTGTCCTCTCCTTAAAATAAAATCGCGCTCGCCGGTGGCTGGCCGCTCATCGCTCTATTTTAGGGTTCAGTACACAACGATGGCAGTATGGAGCAGCACACGGCCAAGGCATTAACTTGTTGTGTTAAAGTATCCCTTTAAACACAGGGGGAAGGGAAATCTTATTTAAGAACTACCTGGGAACGCAGCTAAGTGGAAAAAATCCGACTTCCTCCCCCAAAGGATAATAAGGTCTCTGTTGGTGCAGAGTTGGAAGGGGCATGACTCTTATTTGAGAGCACTCAGCACAGGCGTTTTTTTGTTCTGCTGAAATGTAGCGGTTGAGTTGGAATTCAGGTTCTAACTTGCCTTCTCAAAAAAAAAAGACCCTAAAAATATATTTTATTAGGTTATTTTCATCATCTTGAGCTTCCTTGGAAAGCTGGTCTATCACCAGATGTGGCAAGAGAGTAGTCAATTACTGATTAATGAAATGGAGGAAAATCCCTGATTTTAAAAGCACTGAACTATTGGACAAACTTGGAAAAGAAAATACAAATGTATGTGGAGTTAAATGTATTCTTTATAAGTAGTTTTCATGATACTTTACTATCTGGATTCTTGTCTTGCTGGGTCATTTCTGCCGTGGCTCAGAGCACAACATTCTGCCTGTTGTGCTCAGAGGCATCATCAGGGTGGTGCAATGGTCACTGCTGGTCTCTGCCTCCTCTTGCAGTAGGAAAGAGGGTCTTCACCGTAGTCACCGTGTAGACTCCTAAATGTGAGTCAACCTTTCCCCTTGCAGACAAACAAACTCAAAAAGCCGTCTTGACTTTACTCAGGCAAGAGGACCCTACGCGTTTCCAGGCTTTGCTCTACACCCTCAAAACATTTCAATTTACGAGCTTGAAAAGGCGGTAGAGCCCTCTCTGAGTTCCCACCAAGGTATCGAACCTCTGCAATCTGCAAATACCCAAAACGTAGCAAAGTTGGATGCTCTGTTTTGGAGCCCGGTGAGACGTTTGGTGAGACCAACATTACGGGCAGGATTTTGTTCTTGCATTTATTCGGACTGTAAATGTGTAAGAAAGTATCGTGGGTGAACGTGGGGTGTGTTACGTCTGTCATACTTTAACACAGGCTTTGCTTTATATTGCAGTTGGGGTTTACGCTTCTTATTAGCACGGGTGGAATTAGTGGTTTGGTTGGTGTTTAGTGTCGGTGGATAGTTTACTGGCTGAGTCGTTGGAGGGAGAGGGGGAAATTCAAGCTGTAACTAGAGCAAATTCTTTTAATACAGGTTTACGGTTCTCCAATGTATTTGTACTTTTTGTTTGGCTTGCGATAAGATGCACTACTGTGGAATTTGCTTGGAGCAGGGATTTGCATGAATTATTGTTTCTTACAAAATGAACATCTGTGCAAGCCTTCTCCCTGTGCTCCACGGTACCAGAGCACCCATTAGAAGAAGGATTTGTGCGCCTGGATGCAACGGTCAGCAAAAGCCAAGCGCTTGGGGGAAGGAAAGATGGAGTAATAGAAACAAAGCTGCTGAAGCCAAGGGGAAAACTCCTTCTGGGCTGTGCGACGGCGTCTGGATGTGTGTGTTTATTTTATGTGCTGACTTCTTTCCTGCTCATCCCAGCGCGATTTTTTAAAAAGCAACGTGCCCCTGTTAGGAAAAACGTGGGACGGTTACGCTTGGCCTCTTGCAGAGTTCTGCTTTGTATTTAGGAAGCGTAATGCCATCAATCGCCGGAGCTGCTGATAGAAATAGCGTGGCCCAAAAATACGTAGAAGATGGGAGTAAACAATCATTATGGATGGTCTCTTGATTCCGCACTTAAAGCATTTCATTTGAAGGGTTTCACGTTCTCGTAGAGAGATCTTTCTGTAAATCGCTAATTAAGCAAATTAACTACAGTGTCATCAGTCTGTCTACAAAAAGCAAGAAGCTGACGTTCTGAAGAAACCTTCAAGCTGCAGACTCAAATTATCCAATATTTAAAATTATGCTGTCTCATAGGAATAGGAAGAGCGATGAAAGAATCACTTGAAGTTTGGGTGACTTAAAACCAGGTTTCAGGTAGAAAGGCAGGCTTTTTATTTTACTCAAAATTCCACACAGACGCTAAACCTGTCATCCTCACTTAAAATTTGACTTAACCTCATGTCATTCAATAATTTGCTTGTAATCCTTTATTTTCTTTTTGTAGACAGTAGAAAAGGCTAAGGTAAACATGTCGGGACGTTCATCAAAAATACTTTGTGTAATGTACTTATTTTCTCAAAAGTCGTTTTGATAGGGGAAAACGAGGAGGAGAATTTCGTCGTTTACTGAAATAAACCCCCATGACCCAGAGCATCAGGTATAGGTGAGAGCGATGGGACTGGTGGGGCATTAGGGGTCCCACCATTCACATGAATGGTCCTGGGTTGGGAAGAGCGCCGGTGTGTGTTGAAAGCAATAGGAGCGAGGTGTATAATGAGATGGAGACGTGGCGTTGTGCTGAGCCGTCTGTATTTCAGTATGCAAGATTGTCGTGGCTTAACCCCAGCCGGCAACTGAGCACCACGCAGCCGCTCATTCACTCCCCCCCACCCGGTGGGATGGGGGAGAGAATGGGAAGAGTAAAAGTGAGAAAACTCGTGGGTTGAGATAAAAATAGTTTAATAATTGAAATGAAATAAAATAGTAATAATAACAATAATAATAACAATAATAATAAAAGAATACACAAAGCAAGTGATGCACGATGCAGTTGCTCACCACCCGCCGACCGATGCCCAGCCAGGCCCCGAGCAGCGGCCCCCCCGGCCAGCTTTCCCCCAGTTTATGTACTGAGCATGACGTCCCATGGTATGGAATGTCCCTCTGGCCAGTTGGGGTCAGCTGTCCTGGCTGTGCCCCCTCCCAGCTTCTTGTGCACCTCCAGCCTTCTCAGTCGGTAGAGCATGGGAAGCTGAAAAGTCCTTGACTAGTGTAAGCACTGCTCAGCAACAACTAAAACATGGGTGCCTTATCAACATTGTTCTCATGCTAAATCCAAAACACAGCACTGCACCAGCTACTAGGAAGGAAATTAATTCTATCCCTGCCGAAACCAGGACAAAAACATTGCCAGATACACTGATTAGTAATTGCCAGCTGATGCCGATACCATTCAGGCTGTTTGTGTGTGTCCTGGCACCAGTGGGGTGTTTGAGAGTGTTACGGTTGTGCATCTGGTTGGAGAAACTACGGGCTTACAGCGAGCTACTCAAAAGGGCAGAAAACCATCCAGGCGTGGAGGTGACAGTCATATTGATACCGGTGCAGTGCTGAGCTGAGTGCTGTGTTTTGTTGAGAGGGTGAGTACTAAACCCACGTATCTCGTTTCAACAAAGCCCATCCGAAGCCATTCGCTACCGTCGGACCATCCGTATCCTTCCCTGTGCCTTTTCCATCTGCGTTGCCAACGTCTTTTGGGAGGTGGGAGCCAAGCCAATGTGCCTTGTGGATTTGCAGAAGGGCTTGACACGTGTGGTTTTCTTCTCACCGGTTCCGGCAGTGCCGATCGCTGAGATGATGTTTTCGGTGCTACCCACAATAACTGAAAGATCTTTCCTGAGAGATAAGAGTCAGTAATTGTGGTTGGCTCATTCCTCTGGTATGCGTTCCCGTATTAACTTGAAATTTAATTTGTCGTCAGAGTGCTGCTGCTGCGTGGCTCCGTCCCCTCCAGCCGTACCCTCCAGTGTGGAATCACCGGCTATTGCAGCGGTTGGACCCTGCACCCTCTCTCAGGAGCTGGTCTAAAGGATTGCTCTTCAGAAAAGTGCATTGGTGCCGTAGCTTGATCTTCTCACTGAGTACACGCAGTTGTGAGCGAACTGCAGAAGTGAAGAGGAGGTGACGGGTCGGGACCCGTCCCAGTCCTGCAGTTCACCCTGGTGGCTTTTGCATCGGATGGTGACCAAGCTCCCACTTTAAATATTTGCTCTTCTAGTTTCGGTCAAAGCTGCTGACAGCTGTAGTCCTTCTCAAACCTTTAAAGATTGCTGTCCAATTTTGGCATTTGTTGATGTGCAGGCTGACCCTTGAAGGGCTTTTTGGAAACACAGAGGTCGCCCTGCGACCAGAAATCACAAATTCCTGGTGCTCCTAAATCCCACAGGCACTTCTCCCCACTTCTTTCCTATGAAGTCTCAAACTTCTACACTGAATGTGGCGTCACGGGTGTGAGCTGACCTCCTGGCCTGCTGCATGCTAAAAACGCCCTGGGATTTGTTTGAGCTGTTTCACAAATCGTCGGTACTAAGCACACACCTCCAGCGTTCGCTGTTGAAGCTGACTGCGGGCTGGGGACCTGAAGGAGACAACTGCTTACAGAAACCACACTGGGCAGCGTGTCGGGACCTGCAACCCGTACCTGGAGCTGCTGGGTATAAATAAACACATCCACCCTCCGTCTTATTTCTGACAACTACCTCCCTGAACAGTAATTTATTTTTTTTTTTCGGTAGCTTGTTCTGCAAGCAGGTTTCCTCTTGCAGGTGTTTCGGAAGACCTCATTTTTATGTTAATTCAGTGTAACTATCAGTGCCCAGGCATTGACTGCTCTTGCGTCCTTCTGAGACGTGTGATTTTTATTGAAATTCGGTCTTGAAAAACTGATACCAGCAACTGATGTACCTGTCACCTGAGTCAGACGGGAAACTGCACCAAATTGGTGGTTGCCTCAAAAATACGTTGCCAGCCCTTGTTCTGCAGGGTGTAGCGACTGCAGCTTCAGCTTTCAGGAGGGTTGCAGCTGCGGTCTGCAGCCTGGGTTCAGGTTTTTAGTGGTGTTTGCATGCTACATTTTGAGGGCTTCCTCAACATCATGTCTCCACTGAGATCAAGCAGTGCTAATTACAGCTAAACACAGTTACTGCTAATACTGGTGGACCTCAATCTATAGGAACGATTTTTTTCCTGTTGATGGCTTCAAACACATCTCTGCTTTGATTATATTTGGTCCCAGGAAAGGCTGGAGTTGATCCACATGTCCTTCAATAAAATAGATCCTTCAAATCGGGCAGATAACATATTAGGTGATTTAAATGACTATTTTTACAGCTCAAAATGGATCTTTTTCTGAGCAAGCAATGCTTACCAGCTCCAGCCAAACCTGCGTTGCTCCGGTTGGTCACTGTTGTGTAACAGATGTGAAGGCAAGTTCCTCGCCACTGGGGAGTTTATCTGCTCCTGGTCAGAACAGGAAGAGATGGCGACCAGTCGAGGAAGTGAAGCCGCGGAAGGGATGACGTTCGGGCTCCTTCGTCATCGCTGGATGCCGGGAGGTGCCTCTGAAGGATGGAGTGGTGCGGGGCCACCTTTGTTTTCAATCGGTGGTGCCTGTCCCAGCTTTTTCAGGGCGTCCTTCATGCTGATGTTAGCTTTTCATCCCCCCCATCCTCACCGTTTCGGGCGAGTGTGTTAACAGAGAAGATCCCTGCTATCTGGTGGTGGAAAGCAAACAGAGAAGAGCAGATGAAAGGTGTCTTCAGCAACCCCAACTTTGGGTGGCAGTGACCTCCCTGTAGCACAGGAGGCTTCCATCAGCAGCTGTGCAGAGGTATTCAAAACCTTGGGTAGACCCGATGGCAGAAATGCCTGGTTAAGTAAGACAAGGAGGGGAAATTTAATCAGTCGTGCTTTGGCTTTGTTGATAAAGACATGAGTGCAACTGCTTTAGTGACAAGTTTTTTCATGGTACCAAATATAGAGGACACTGAAGCTGGAGGGGCCAGAGGAGAACGTCTAGACCCAGCCGATATAAACCAAAAGCCATGAAATTATGGAATTGCACCCAATAGGTTTCTTGCCCCAAGACCTTACCATGCACTGTAAAGCACATCCAGGTTTCAGGAATACATTCAGTCAGCCGGATGCAGGTCAGCGATGGGATTAGACAGGTCAGTGGTTACTAACACCATTAACTTCTCATATCTCCTTTTCCAGAACTCAGTTCTCATGATGCTATTTAAGCGTTTTGTAGTCCAAATCCTTGAAGTTCCCTGCGGAAAGCTAAAACAAATATATCAACCCTATCAGGTCTTTCCAAGAGCAAAGCATGGAAATCCCCTGTCCTCGGGCTGGCACCGTCACCGGTATTTTCCTCTCTCCCTTGACCGGTGATTTTTCCTTTAATACTGCTGTCTAAATCTTCTGTGGCTTATGCAGTCATTAAAAAGAAGGAAAAAAATTGCATGCGCTACGGGAATTTGGCAAGCGAGGCGTGGACCTCTCGCAGTTCCAGTCGGTGGTTAGACGGATTTGTCATACTTACATTATATACGTGTGTGATCTACTTGCGGTGAGGAACCGCTGGTGCTCGGTCAGGGACCTGTTCCCTTTTCACACGGAGTCATTCTGAGGGCAAGCAGATACTTGGGGGGTTTTTTCATACGTGGATGTACATGAGGGAATAAGGCAGGCTGGAATAATTAATTATTCTCTGGGAGAGCAGAGTATTTACAAGTGCTGTGATGCTTCACCCATGATGGTCTAAGGTAGATGTGTTTTATGGGGAGCAATATCTGGTAGCAGGTAAACTGCTGCAGTTGGGGAGAAGCAGACAAGCTTTTGATGCGTAAATCCTCCAGTTCTGAGACAAAATGCGTTATCGGTCTTACAAGCTCAGCCAGTTGCTCTGAGCTTCATCCAAACATAATAACACTTTGAGTGAGAGAGAGGACAGTTGGTACCCGCGGAGCCAAGGGATGTGCTCACTGGTGAAGGAGGTAAATTATTTCTTGGGGGACGTGGAAGAGTTATCTGGGGACCAGTTTTAGAGGGAAACTAGCTTTTGGTTGACCGTTGCTCAGTGACATGGAATTTAATTCCCAAACTTGCTTTTTGAATGTGTTTTATAGATACCCGTCAAGGTTGATGTGTTTTGCAAGACATACTCCCTTTCTCGCCCGTCCTCTCTGATACCCAGGTGCTTCTGCCCAGTGTATGAGTTGGCTCTGGTGCAGTGCAGGAGGAGGGTGGTGTACCGGGTGAAGCGTACAACATTTGGGGAATCAAATACTGTAATCCATAGGGTTTTGCTGCCGCAGAGAGCATTTGTGGGGATGGGGGCTGTGCGTGTGAGCAAACGTTGCAGCTTGGCCAGGTTCTGCTTCCATTTGATGTGGTGCATGTGCCTTGATGAGCAATTCAGCAAGGTCGAGGAGCTCTCTGAAGAGCTGGAAGGAGGGAAGAAGCTCTTTAAAGTAAAATACTTCAAATATAGATGGAGCTTATACTGCAATAAATCTGCGTTTTACTTCTGCGTGGCTCTTTCCTTTCCCCACTGCAAGGTGCCTTGCTGGTACAGCGCGCTGGTTTGACTGCACCTCGCTCAGCAGATGTTCTTGGTAACCTCAGGTCTTACCTTGGGTTGAGCTTTGAGGAAGCATAAGGTCAAGCTGCTGCAGTTCTAGAGGAAGTTTGTAGGTTATAAATTCAACTAGACCTGGTCCTCAAAACAAAATTTAAAAAGAAAAAAAAACAAAAAAACATTAGTGTGGACTGCTTCCAGTCTTGTACAGGGAGTTGGAGAAGCCAACAAGATCGTGTAAACAAGACCACACCGCTAAGGAAACCAATGCCTTAGTTTTTGCAAAAAGCTTTGTGTTTGAGACAAACTAGTTTTGAGGATTAAATGCTGCTGTCCCTCCCGAGTGAGTGGGTATTGTGGCATCTAAACTGATTTCTGAGGTACAGGTGTGACTGAGCAGGAAGGTCTCTGCAGCTGCCGTCCATTTGGGTTTAGTTATTGCGTGTTACTGTGTGCAGTGTTCCTCCTTGCAGAGAAGGAAGTCGAGGGGACGTGAGAGCTCTGCAGGAGGAGAGCGAAACATCTCTAGAGATCAGGCAGCAGAAAGATGACTCGAGTAACTGTTGAAGCTGGGTTGGGTTGCTCAGGAGAGAAGTTGGTCAGGATGCACGTTGTGTTGGTGCATTTTAATCTGTGCAAGAAGACTCGGAGAGGTGTGTTCAGAGGTGCGCGGGAGGAAGAAGCGATGGGTGATGAGCGCACGCTTGCTGGGATGCCCAGCTTCTTGCTTCCTTCATCCCAAAGATGAACACTAAGTTGTAGACGTGGTAGAGCAGGTGGGACATCATGATCAAGAGCAGTGTGAGCTTGAAGGATCTGGAGGGAAAGAGTTAAATCTGAGCAAAAAGCAAATTATCTGGAAGGGCTGGAGCTCTGCCCTTCAATGCTTCCCCAAACCAGGACATGCAAGTCAGGAACCCCGGGAATGGCTCCGGCACCTGGGGGTCCTCGCAGAGGGCTGCGCTGGGAGTGGTGGCATTGCCTGGATGTTTTCTTCCAAGTCTGCATCTTCGAATGAACGTGCAGCCTGAGCCACTCGGAGAGGACAGGGATTCTGCTTGCGCTCTTTCCTCCCATTGCTAGACCAGGTGTCCCCTTAAAGGCACCAGTTACAGTTAGAAAACCATTCTGAAACTACAGTCGCAATGGATCACCACCTTCAGCTGCAGGGGCACTAACCGTGCGCGTCAGGCCACCTCGCTGGCTTGTCACCACTTTTTAAAACACTGCTGTTGAAGAAAGGCAGAGCCCTCGTCCTGCAGCGCCCTGCGGGTGCTGGGGTGCAAGAAGATCTCGACACCCGTGCTGCTGGTGCTGCTCTGCCTACTACCAGAGCTGTCAGAGGCTCAGGTCTGCTGTCTGAGAGCTCAGACACACGTTATGCATACTGACAATTTGTTTCCTCAAATGAACGGTCGCAGGAAACGAATTTTCTGCTCTTCAGCTGCCAGCCCAGTCCGTTGGGTTGCGGCGAGGCACCCCAGCTCCCACTGCGCCCGGCTGGGCTCGGGTGCTGTCAGCAGCATTGAAACTACCCTCAAATATGACGGCGGGGACGCTGACAGGTATCCACAGGCACAAAAGCAAACTGGGAAGCCCGGTATACCCCTGGTTTTGAGCCAGTTGCTCAACGGAAGATCAGCTTCGCCGGGGGATGCTGCCTCCTTTTCCTGGTGGCTGCTTCCCCAGTTATGCTGTTTTGCTTCAGAGGCAAACCTGTTAAGTCCTTTTCCTGAGCACCAGCCAGAGGCTCGATCGAAACCTATTCAATAGCTATTTCTTTATTTTTATGTGCTTTGAGCAGGGCCTGAAATGTATCATTTGGGAAGATGTTTTAGTGAGATTTTGGATGGCAACCCACTTTCTCCTCTGCATTAACTGCTTTAAAACATCTACTCCCTGGTTCAATTTTATTTGCCCTTTAATAAAAAAAGATAATATCTGCTAGACACTAGTTTTTTCATCCCTCAGGCAGGTGTTTAAGAGTTTTCATTGTTTTTAAAGTAGCTGTTTCTGTGCTTTCTGAATGGCTGTCAGCTTGCTGAAGACGATGATTAATCTTTATCAAGCGCTTAACTGAAAATGCTGTTAAAGTGATGTGATGCAGATCGTCACTGGGATGCTCAGGATCACCTTTGGTCCACATACTGTGCTTTGAGCATCGCTGCTTTATAATCTAATGAAAGCAGCCTTAAATTTTGAGCGTTAGCAGGGGGAGAAGCTCTTCCCAGTGGTTCATGTCCTGCTTGTAATGAAATTACTTCATTTGCTTATGCAGCAATCATGATAATTTTCATAAACCTTTCTCAGTCACAGAAGGGAAGAAATGTTGTGAACTGATTTGCTGCTTCTCTGCACCGTGAGCCAGACTTTTCCTTTAAAAGGAAAAGTACCTTTTAAAACCTGCTCTCTGCTTTTCAGCATCTCCGTTTGAATTATTTCATCCATAAACCTATTTTTATTAACAGATTGGGAAAGAAAACCGAGCACTTTTCCTTAGGCATCGGTACTTTCTTCGCTCTGAGCTCAACCCAAGTGCAAAATATCTTCTGTGCAAGCTAAACAGAAAGTAAAAGTAACCAAGGTGAAAGCCTTTCTGCGGGATAGAAAGCAAACTGACTTCTGGAAAATGGAAATGTGGCGTTAGTGCTGTGTTGGGGTGAGAGCGGCGGGGATGGCTCCATCTGGCTTCGAGAGACATCTGCGAATCCCGACCTCAACGTGAATTCCCCTTTGCCGTGATTCTGCTTCTAATTAAAAAGTCAGAGCTGTTAAAAAGGACTCGCTGAAGAGTTTGGGTAGATTTATGCCTAAGTGGTGGTGATTATGATTTCTTTAAATCAGACTCTAATTATGATTTTGAATACGCTTTAAACCGTTTAATCTTAAACTAACTGGGATTTTTAACAATTAGATGCTCCCTTCCACCCAGCTGTTGTCCCAGCCCTTTTCCTTGATGAGAGCCGAATAGATCTTTTAGGTGTTCACGGTGGACAACAGACTGTTAACACTAATTGTCTGTGTGAGGGTGACGAGGAGCCGTGGTCACTGGCCACAAGAAACAGGGTCACCGGCTGTGTCTGTCTTCAGGGTACCAGGGACACGCGCAGCATGGGACAGGGGGCTAACTGGGAAGTGCGAGGCTGACAGCAGGACGACTTTCAGACCCTTTCAGCTGCTGATCTGCCACGGTCTCTATTCTTGGGAGCAAAAATACGGAAGAATCTTCTGTTATACAATCTTTTTTAACATATATTTAGAGGGTTTCATGCCACAAGTTTGGTTTTTTTTCCTAATCGTGTTTTAACATCTTTATTTGGTAAGATGTGCTACTTTTTAAGCATTCATATTGGTGACTTTTATTTTGCAACTAAACCAGTTTTGATATGAATTGTCCAACTTCTGTTTTTGGGGAGGAACAAAGTTATTTTTTCTCACCAGCCTACATGGCATTTAATCCGACTGAAGCACGTGGCTGCTGTTACACAGAAAACAACACCCTGTCTTTGACAAATTCTTCCCTGCGTGACTTCAGTAGTTAAAGCTGGTTGAAGAGGTTGGCTCGAATCTCCTGCCCAAGGAGTGCCGTGCTGTAAGCTAAAAGTTGTTTGCGTTTAAGATGCTGCTTCTATTTCGGTAGGAAAGTATGCATCGTCGGGAAGTGTTTCTTCCCACTAGCTGCACACTCATCCCGGAGCACTGTTTCCAGAGGGCCATCTTAATGAAATAACCTACTGGGGGCACAAAGCAGCCACCCCTGATCATAGAATCATAGAATCGTAGAATGGTTTGGGTTGGAAGGCACCTCTAAAGGCCATCTCGTCCAACCCCCCTGCTGTGGGCAGGGACATCTGCAACTAGATCAGGTTGCTCAGAGCCCCGTCCAACCCGACCTGGAATGTTTCCAGGGATGGGGCATCCACCACCTCTCTGGGCAACCTGGGCCAGTGCTTCACCACCCTCAGCATCAAAAATTTCTTCCTTCTATCCAGTCTCAATCTACCCCCCTTTAGTTTAAAGCCATTGTGCCTTGCTCTATCGCTACAGGCCCTGCTAAAAAGTTTGCCACTATCTTTTTTATAAGCCCCCTTTAAGTACTGACAGGCTGCAAGAAGGTCTCCCCAAAGCCTTCTCTTCTCCAGGCTGAACAACCCCAACTCCCTCAGCCTTTCTCCATAGCAGAGCTGTTCCACCCCCCTGATCATTTTCGTGTCCCTCCTCTGGACCCGCTCCAACAGGTCCGTGTCTTTCTTATACTGAGGACCCCAGAGCTGGACGCAGTGCTGCAGGGGGGGTCTCACCAGAGCAGAGTAGAGGGGCAGAATCCCCTCCCTCGACCTGCTGATAGTGGGACCAAGCTGGATGCTCCCCAAAAGCAATGAGCAAGGTATTGTGTAGCAGAGGTTGGGTACCATCGAGAGGTTAGTGACTGATCAGATGGCATTTGAAGAATATTGTTGGCTAAACGAAGTTTGACGTGTTACTGGATAGTTATTTTCATCTTGTGCAGTGAGACATTGGATGCTGTATCTCATCAGTCAAAAAATGCCAGGGATATTTTTGTTTGATTTAAATAGGCTGGGATGCAATGAGGACCCATGTTAGCAGGGGCAGGGTGCTGGTGGTTAATTAACCCATTAAACACGTGAGGATGTGCAGGGGATGTCTGGACGCAGCCAGTACGACTAGGAAAGCACCAAACACGCAGCCGTTCCCCCTGCATCCAGGGATGTGCTCTTGAACCAAAGTGCAGAAGTTAGCAATGCGGTGAAGAGTGAAGCAATTTCTCCCCTAAAAATTAATGTAATAGGAGAGGGGATGTATGCAGGGACTGAAGAAACACCCGTACAGTTACGTTTCCATCCCTGTCATCGCCTTCCTCACGTGAATCAAGATGAGTCGAGGGGGAAGGACAGAAAACTGGGTGAGCGGTTGGGTGACCCGTTGTGAAAGCCACCATCTCCACCAGCTGACCATCTTGATGATCCTGCTCCTCTTACGTCGGCATCGTACACGCTGTCCTTACGAGTATTTCTAGAGGGATTTACAGAGCCAACGAAGTGATTTAAGTGCTCAGAAGTATTTGAATATCCCAGTAAGTATTTATCTGCAATTAAGGTCTTGTGAAAACATTGTGAAACATGAGCCGTCATTTGAGTCCTGCTTCCCTTTCTGTCAAACTGGCGAATACCGGGCTTTGATTGTCTCTTGTCCCTATGGATTAGACCCATCTCCTTTTTCCTTTGCGCAGAGGACCCACCAAAGCATCTGGGACTGCGCACAGGCCGTCGCAGCCCTGAACAAGCAGCGGCAAGGCCCATCTCTGCAATTTTCAGGCTCGCCAGTGCCTTTTGTGAGATGGTACCAGCTTTAGTACTTCAAAGAAAGGTGTCAGAAATGCAAAAATGAGCAATTAAGGATTAATCTGCTTGTGGGGATGGGTATCTGCCTCCCCCCTCCCCGTTGCGCTGTAAATTAGTGGTTGACTTGAGCCCTGTAGTGTAGCTATTTATACCTCAAAGGTTTGAATTATAGCTGTGTAGATTATATCATCCCTTTGTTTAATCCTTTTTCCTTTCTTCTGTCATGCTTTTGACCTCAGTGATTTTCAAAGCAGTCAGATTCGCTTCCTACGGTTTTCTTGTGATAGCATTTGTATCCAGGAAAGGGGAGGAGAATTAGATGGCTTTTTCTGTACCATTTTATTTTCTCTAATGTTCTCCCTTACTCGTTTCCTCATTCGACAGCCCAGTCCTTTTTTTTAACCTTTTCAGAGGTTTTCATACCACAACCTTCATAGCCTTTCTAGGGCTTTTTATTTTCTAGGGCTTCAAAACGGCGTGCACAGAGCTAGGGGACAGCCTGGATGAATATTGCACCTTATGGGCTTGAACGCTTCACGAAAAGCTTCGGAAAGGGGAGCCGCTGCCATGCACCTGCCTGCTTGTTGGACCTACGCCTCTCCTTCATTCCCCCCCACCAAGGAACAAGCAATGCGAGGGAGGGTATTGTTGCTATTGGATTTATTGGCTGTGATTTTGCAAATAAATGCTTTATAATCACTTCCTCGCTGCACCTCGCAGCCAAGAAAGGGAGACGTGCAGCGAAGGAAGGGCAGGCTGCCTGCTTGTGCTCCGGCTTTCCCTTCGGATTCTCATTTCCTATTTCCAAGACTGCTTTCTTTTAGACCTCTAATAAGTGTTAGAGCATTTAGAATACATATCTATTCTCATAGCTCTCTGTAAGTTGCATTTTGAAGAAAAAAGCCAAAGTTGGCCCCAGGCCAGCGACTGCAGTGGTTCCTGGCTCTTTGCTCGGTCGCTGCAGTTTGGATGTCCCCATACTTCCCTTCCAGCAGAAGCTGTCAGAAAAATAAAGGGCACAGGAGATGTGGACACGCTGAAGTCAGCTGAATATTTTTAAATATTAGACCATGCTGTACAAGGATGGGAAATAAACTTTGCTGCTAATGCAAGCAGAGAGTCCCTCTGCAGTGGGAGCTTCCCTCCCATCCCTCTCGACGGGGGTTCCTACCTGGAGCAGCCCTCCCACCAAAAACGCTCCCTTTGGCTTTCAGACCCTCGTATAGCAAGGCGTTTTTATTTGGCGAAGCACTAAAAGGACTTAAGCACATTGTTAAATGCTTTGAATAAGAAGGAATGAAGATAGCCAGCCGGCAAAACTCTTGAACCTGAGCGTAGACCTTTGTAACTTGAAGTTGAGCTGAGCTGGACACCAGCTGCCATGATAATGGAGACAGCAGGAACAGTCGTGTGATGGGAACAGCCTTTAATTACTTGTAATACAGCCGGCCTGAATGCATAACCTCGAAAAGAGGGGCCATTGCCCGTTAACATCCAAATGTTAGGACATCAAACCATGTCAAGTCGTGTAGGTAAACCCAAGAGGGCAGTTCCAACCATTTGCCATCATCTTTCTGCATAACTTCTTTTTTTATATGCTTTCCAGCCTTACCTGGAAATGGAGAACTTGCGTTTAAGTTCAGGCTGATAATGAAAAGAAACCTTAAAAGTGTAGGCTGAGAAAGTATCGAGTATTAATTGTCATTTACTTTCCTTTTTGTGTTAGCTGGACAACTCAGAGGCAGGTCGCTGAAGTAGCAGGCCGGCTCTTAGATCGAATGGGTAATTGTTTGTCAAATTGTGAGAATTTCCATTAGGATTAAGCCCAAAATAACCATCTTTTTGAATAACTTAGAATAGTTAGTACCAACAGCAGGCCATCAGGCAGGTGGATCTGGGTGTAAAATTCTATATTGAAAATAGCTGGGGAAGGGCACTGGCAGATTGGAGTGGGCTTTTCCTATCAAGGCTTTCTTTAGGATATTTTCAGTCAAAGCCATTGCGTTTGTGACACCCTTTACCAGTATATGCCGTAACCACCCGCCTGATGGATATTTGGGGGTTCGTTTGTCTCTTGCAGCTGTCCCAGTTTTTGTGAAAAAATAATGTTTTTTCGGAGCAGCATTTCAGACCTTGGTCCTTCTTTTTCCAAGCTGCTGCCCGCCATTTGGCCAGAAGTCAGCCTTTCTCTTCCTTGGTATTTATGTGAAGTGGAAGCTATTGCCCGTTGCAGAAAAGCCAATCGCTGGATAAACCCAGATCCTGCGTCTGAAATGGAGTTGGGAATATTCATCAGGCAAAGGCGGTATCGTAACCTGCATTTTCATACGCCTGGGGAGTGTTGCAAGCAATTAGACTGGTCTGATGGGATGGGTCCCTCTCCTCTCTCCCCTTATCCCACCCTTTCTCATTTTTTTCTCTGCCTGCCTTCCCTCCTCCCCAAAAAGGGAGGGCGAGAAAGAAAAGCAGAGTAACTTGTATGGACAGAGGGGAGGTGTAATTGTGAGCAGTGGGACCAATTTAAAAATGGAAGATTTCAGAGAGACTCAGACTTTCTTTGACATGTTGGGCTTTTTTGTAGAGGATAAAAGGAAAATAAACTAATTTATTCCTAAATTGTAATTCCTTTTTGGTATTAATCTGTTTAATTAGGGTAGTTCATAAATGCACATATGCAGGGGAGAGAGGGGGACTGCAAATTGAAATGAAGAAATTTTCAAAAGGAAAGTCTTGATAGAAGAAGCTTCCTGGCAGTGAGATGTTTTAGGCTGCGGGGAGAAATAATATCCCAAGAAGAGGTGGGAACTCCATCACTTTGGACTTTTATAAGCGAGACTGGATGGAGTAATTTGGGAAGTTTCTTGTAGGGAACAGTCTTTTGCTGCGTGGTGGGTAGGACAAGATGATCTAATCGATCTCTTCCCTGTCCAGTTCATATGGTTTTCATTTCCTTCTGCTGAGAGGTGGGGAAGGGAGGCGGACTGTTGCTGGATGCAGTGAGGAGTCTGGTGGTGTTAGGGATTGGTCATTTGTTACGGGGTTAATGTTTTTCTGGGCTGTGATTCTGTTACTCCAAAATATTTTAAATTAAAAAGGACTTTTTAGCCCCTGCTCTGACTATTTCTAGATGTAGAAGGGTGTAACCATATTAGCGATGATTGCTCTTCAGCTTTCCTGAAGCCACAGTTGAGGCATCACCCAAAACTGTCTTGTGTCAGTAGGGTGTCAGCTCCGGAGCTTAGTAACTGAATATTGTTTCACTGAGATTTGAATAGTTTTTTCTTTGCTTTCACCCACAAGAAATCCTGTTTCCTATTTGCTCCACGGTACAGAGCTCTGAGAATGGGTCAGAATGTAGCTGGCCATGAACGTTTTATTTCCCCTCTCTTCTACAACGTTGGTTGTCCGTGCAGGTTGGTGTTGAGATAACCTTTTGATGCATGCTAGGATTTGACCTGCTCATAACGCTAAATTATGTGGCTAATAGCTCTTGATGTGTTGTGGCTGAATCGTGGCTTGAAGGTCGCAAGTGATCTACCACCAGCCTTAGTTTATCTACCAGGGTGATTGCTGTTTCTGTTGATGGGAGGAAAAGCGAGGATATACGACTTGGTGTGAATTTCTGAGGAGGAATGGAGAGATCTGAGAATAATTTCTTACCTAGGAAGGGTGGCTTTGCAGCCAAGCTAGAAACCTCATGATGGAGGAAATGGTTGTAGGACCTGGGAGGAGGGAAAAGATGGGAGAGTGGGCTGTGCGCAGCTTTTAGGAAGAAGATGGATTGAAGTTTGGTTTAGCGCTAAACGTGAAGGTTGGAGCAGGGAAGATGAGGACTGCAGAGCGTCGGATAAAGGAGCAACTTAAGTAGCTTGGGTTTGCGGTGCGGTTGAGCAGTAGGATGCTGGGTTTGGGCGTTCATGTGGAAAACTTGTATTTTATCCCCAGCAGAAGAAAGATTGCTCATTACATCTCTGAAGAGCATCAGTAGCTCTCTGCAGTTGCTGACTTCATGGTTATATTTGTCCTTGAAACTTTGGTGCATGTAAACACAGTTTGCATGTGTCTATTTTTGAGGCCAGGTGAACTATAACGTCCGTCTTTCTTTGGTTCTATGCTGTAGGGCTCGTATTTCCTCGTTTCGAGTGTGAGAAATTGAGCCACAGATAGTGGGCATGACCATCTCTGGTGTCCTCTCCTAAGCAAAAGCCTGCAGAGACCTCCCCCAGATCCGTGCTCATGAGCAGGACACGCTCGGAGCACGTTCATCCCCTTACACAAGCGCAAGGTCAGGTTTCTGATGGATCTGTTTTTTCCCTTGGAAGAGGAGATGGCTTTTCAGGAGGAAAGGTCCGTTCTCCTTGACAGTGATTTTATTCCCCTGACAACTTTAATTCCTTCTGAATTCTCCCAGTTGTGAGGGACAACAGAAGTTGGATACTGTGTAATCTCTGATCCCCTGCCAGTTTTGCATCCCTCCTCTTGGCAGTGATTTATAACCATTATTTTCCCCCAGTATTTTAAAGGACATTTTCATCTTCCTTGGCAGAAAGAGGAGTATTTTTCTGGGACTACTGTTGTATCAAATTTTGCTCCTTGTTTAAGATCTATATTAAAAATAATAACACCACCAATGGAAGTGCGACTTTGGTGTTTTCCTCTTAAATTACCCATCCACGTACAGTCTGGGAGCTGCAGCTTTGTTACCACTTGAGACCCCAAATGCGAATATAACCGAAGATCCCGTGAAAATCAACCCATCCATTTTCTGACTCTCCTCTGTGAGGAGCGAAGGTGTGCAAAATGGAAAACCATTGGCAACTATACTGGAATTTAAAACTTGGCAGAAAATAATGAAGCAGTTGTGGGCTGCTCTCACATTGATGGCTTGGGCAAGGCAGTGCGATTTTGGTGTGTTGCTTCAATTTAGCTAATTCTTAGCAGCATGATGGTAATTTCATGAAAGTTATTTCGGTTCGTATCAAAACTGCAACACAATAAAGATAGATTTTTTTCATGTGATAACAGTTTTGACCAAGGTTTCCTTTTACCCTGCAGCTTTTAAATAATTGGCCGGCTTGCTCTTTTCTTTTATTGTACTCAGGATATTATAAACTTAGATTGTTTCGTAAACCACTAATTTTAGACGCATCTTGGTGCTTATTGTTCCCTTCATTGCGCTTTTTTAATACCCTGAGCAGAACCTCTGCAGAGAAGCGGAAATCGTCTGTGTCCTGAGACTTTGACGTCTAGACTGGATAAAGGGCAAGAAAACACAGCCGGAGCGATCACCCACCAGCCTTTTCTAAAGTCACTTTGCTTTCCTAACCCAAAATTCGCAACTAATTCCCTTCGCCATAATATTAGGTAGCGGAAATTGGACAAAAATCATAAATGTACCTATATCGAATGAGCGTGAAATCAGAAGCAGCTTTCCAAATCAGTAGGTATATATAATAGCCAACGCGGGCATTACAGATACAATTGAGTTGCTAAGGCAGGGCTTTCCAATAGCGCCTCGTGTAGCCCCGTATCGTCTAATTATTCCGCTTCAGTGTAAGTTAACAATGAAGAGAAGATAAAAGCTTGGCAACCCCTTTGCTTAGAAGGGTCAATTTATTCCAGCTCTTTGTAGGGCAATGTAATTTTGGGCTTTTACATGGCGGATAACGCCATCCCCCCTGCAGGAACACTCGCTGCAGCGCTTCCGTAAATAGGTCAGGAGAGGACGGTGTGTCGTACAGTGTGGAGAGCGATGCCAGAATCCTACCTTGCTTAATGTGAATTATTTTTTCTCGAAGAAAATAAGATGGTTTTGTCCTTATTCACCCAGTTTGTAAAAAAAACTGGGTCAGTTGGACAACTGCTCATGCCAGCAGCGTGTTTCAGTGTGCTGTGTTTGGGATGGGAAGGTTCACGGAGCCTGGGATTAACGCTTTCTTCAGCAGCAGCAAGGAGTGATGTCTTCTTTCCCCCAGCAGGAACTTCTTCTGAAATAACACATAGCAGGTGTTTCACCTTTCTGAACATTATTCCGATATACTGGGCTCGTCTGGCATGGATTATAAACCAATCGTGGGGCTGTTTTATCGGCTCCAGCATTTCTGGGTGACCTTGGACCTCATCTTTGGAAGCAGCTTAATCTCCATGACATCTGAAAAGAAGGATCTCTGTTTTCTTTGACAAATTCTGGATTTTCCGATCCTGCGACAAACTACAGCTGTTGGGCATGGTCAAGGGCTTGGCTGCAGTGGCAAAAGGCACAGCAATAATGGGGTGAAGTTCCTCATTCCTCCTCTCCCCACCGACAGGCTACTAATTACTCGAGGAGGAAATAGGAGGACTCTGGAAGGCAGAGCGTTGGCAATCGGATGCCAAGGTAAATACAGCCTGGGCCCTGCCTTTAACCGACTCGAGACCATCATGATTACACGAGGAGTCCTGCTTGAAAACGGCTGGGATGATACGGCCCGAGGTTAACAAACAGCTTTGAACATCCACAAGCGAGCGATGCAAAACCCTGGGAGCATTCTTCTCTCCCTCGGTATACGAGCAAGCAGCAGGCTGGGACCTGTCCTCCCAGAGCTGCTAAAGACCACTTAGGACCAGAGCACTACAAAGGATCCATTAAAAAAAAAAAAAAAAATCCCCTTTTGTCTGCCTTAACATGGATTTTGCTCCAAAAACCACACAGGAGATAGATGGACATGTGGGGAGGGTAAGAAGTTGCATTGGAAACCTTTAAGTCTTCTTCCACCCAAACCACAGACGTTGCTGGTGGGCATGGGACAGCCAAATGCCGGAGATGCTTTTCATTTTGCAGTCTTGCTGGGGAAAAGGAAGGAAAAAAAGCCACTTCTGTTAGTTGGTTTTGCGGGAATGCCGGGGCTCGGCTCAGCAGGGACTTAGCTCCTCGTTGTGGTTGCTTCACTTCCCGAGAAGAGCTTCTTTCATCTAGAGCAACTGAAGGACTTCCAGGGTAAGACTTTAAATCAAATTTTCCTCTTCCAGTAAAACACAAAGGGTTGTTTGAGGATGACCCAAAGCAACGACACTAAGTAGAAGTAGAAGGAGGAGCTCACCCTTCTATTTTGTCACCCAGTCCTTTCACTAATCCAAACTTAGGTCTTTTTTTCTCTCCTTCCTCTGCTTCTTGACATCTTCTGCGCTGGCACTCGGGTTACATGGCCAGAGGCTCCAGCTCCAAGGAGCGACCCCTTGATTTGCTTAGCCCCCGTACCTGTTAACGCGTCTCTCTACTGCCCTTTCGCATCAGATGCTCGCCGCTCCCTCCCAGGAGCCTCCTTTGATCCTTGCGCTGGTTTCCTCTGTAAAATGGGTGGAAAGAGACTGAATGGCAACTCCCTTGGGGCGGGAGAGGGAAGGTGGGTACGCAGCAAGACACAAAAAAAAAGTGGTACCATTATTCTTGCACGGTGGAAGCAATAGCTGGCTCCCTGAAGCCGAAGCTTCTGTGCAGCGAGGAAGGATGTAGATGATGGTAAAGACCAAAGGCTGGGACTCGGGACGCCTCGCTGTCCTTGGTGGCCCAGCTTGTCGCCTGCTTCCAGGCTGGCTCCCTGGCTCCCCGGCATGGCAAGCAAGCAGATCCTCGTACCGTAGGTGTGGTTCGGGGAATAGCTTTGCTCCAGGGACCCACTCGGTGTGAACAAGAGGCGCCGGATTTTCCTTCTCCGGCCCCACCGAGTCCTGCAGTTACTGCAGGGCTTGTGCAATTAAATGGCCCCGTATGCTCCTGTGCTTGTGTGACTCATCTTTTTACCTGCCAAGCTGTTAACCCTCCAATTTTGGTGTGCTGCATCACAGCTCTTGTAACATCTCAGGTCTTTTGAAATGGAAAAGAAGCAAAAAAATGCCCCACACAAAGATGCTTTGGGCCACGAGGACCTTGTGGGACCCAGGGACAAGCCAGGCACGGCGCTGGGCAGCGGGGACAGAGCCTGCTCCAGGTGGGCTGGTCCTGAGCAGTGGGGTTGCTTCGAGGGGCTGGGGATCACTCCCTGGTGGATGCCTTTGTTGGGTAGATATAGCTAGCAGGACCTCTTGACAAGTTGGTTAATGTTTTCATAGCTGAGTGCACCATCTGTAAAGGAAGACAGTGATGATCTGACTTACCTTCTCTGCTTGGATTGCAAGTGCTGATCATTACCACACCTTCATCAGAGAGATCCAAAATAGCTGGAAATGGTGCCTAAGCCCATCACGAGCCTTAGAGCTAACTTCTGCTGCTTGATGTTGGAGCTGGTGAGAGCCATCTTGGAGAGGCTATATGCTGGAAAAGCAACATGAAGGTTTTGTGGTGCAAATTCACAGAATCCCGAAGTGGTTGAGGTGGGAAGGGCCATCTGGTCCCACCCCCCTGCTCAAGCAGGGCCACCCAGAGCCAGTTGCCCAGGACCATGTCCAGATGGCTTTTGAAGATCTCCAAGGATGGAGACTCGTTCCACGGCTTCTGTCTACGTTAAAACGTCCCCACCACCACAGTGAGACTGAAGCGGGAAAACTAGATGAGAAGAGAGAGAACAAAGATGCTGAGGCACATGAGATGACCCTGACGGTGGGACGTTGGGTGGGGGATCAGACCAGAAGCGCAGACCGCTTTCCCTGCGGTTGCACTGATCATCTGAGACGCATTAAACCTGGCTGTCAAAAAAGAAATATTTAACTCTTGTCTTCAGAGTGAGAGCGGGGACAAGTGTCAGCAGGGGGCACGTCTGCTACAGCAGCGAGGGCTGACGGAGAGCAGGGAGGGTGGTGAAAGGGCTGACATGGAGCTTGTGTAGACTGATGGAGCCCCAGAAACCAAACCGGAGGGATCCTGTCATCTCTTACGGTGGGGTCTCCTTTGAAGTACCCTGTAAAAGCAGGAATGGAAACGCGTGAGTGCACACACCTACGATCTTCACGGGATAAACCAGCGTCCTTTCCCAGTTTCGTACTCATTTTCATACCTAAAGCGTTACCATTTTGGCAGAGGTGGGGAACACTGCATCCATTAAGCGTGATTCATGTTCTTTGTGACACCACGTAGAGGGTCCCACAGAGCCAGGTCCTGTGTGGAGAACTACCGGAGCACGTGCTGAGCAGAAGTACGGCCCCTGCCCTGAAGAGCTGATACGTACAGTGTAGTCCCGTTGCATGGTGCCGTGAATGTGGGAGGGAGAAGGATCAGCGCATCCCTTTTGTTGGTGAACTGCCGCTTGTTTTTACTTTATAGCTGCTACTTCTCTCATACAGAGATCTGCAGGTGAAGGAGAGCCATGGGGAGGGGAGCTCTGTAGCGGGCAGGCTCTGGTGCACGCGGAGATTTGCTGGGGGAAACCATGTGTATTTTAGCACGGTGGAAGGAAGGCCACAGCTGCCTCTGCGTGATGTGTGCCGGGGCGATGGTGGGGTGTCCTGGCTGTGGCATCAGGGTTGGGCACATCCCGACGGGAGGTCCCCATAAGTCCTCCTTCGCCGCTGAGCTGGTTCAACCCTCATGCCTGGACCTACCGAAGGAGCAGCTGTGCAACCCTCTGATGCGACGGAGTAAATCAGATGCAGAAATGTTCCCTTCCTTTCATAGAATGCCAACAGAGCAGTTAACACCACGAGAACACTTGTGGCTTTGGGGGATTTCTTGCTACTTTCTCAGAGAGTTTTCTGCTGGTAAGATAAAACTAATCAGCCGTAGCTCGAAAAATGAAATTATCTTGGACCACCAAGCCATATCTTGTCAAATGGCTCCGTCTGCTTGCTCCACACCCTACTGACACAACTAAGGCCTTTGGGATCTTGGCTGGAGATGACCTTTCTGTCTTCAGCCTTTCTACTGACCTTCCCAATGAGGAATCCAGCTCCCCAAGGCTGAGTGAGTCCTTGGTTGGCTGTAGAGGTCCAGTTGGGTTTGAGCTCTTTTGGCACCGTGTCTGATGTGGTTTAAGGATGACGGTTGATCCCAGGGCTGGCTGTATGGGTACCTGTCCCAGAAAGCTGCTTGGGGGTGAGACCATCCACCTGGTCCTTGAACCCGAGATCCCAAGTCTGGTACTTCCCTGCAGCGGTGAGGCAGGAGGAGGAGACACCGACTGCACGTTGTGTTTCTGGTAGCTCCTCTCTGACTTAATAGGAAGACACTGACCGCAGAAAACGTACATTATTTTTTTCCTCTGCATTTTCCTGAAATCTTTTGAACCGCTTTGCCGGTAGAGGGAGAAGAGGAGAGGTGATATGGGGGATGAGGAGGAAGAAATAATGGTGTCTCTGTTCAATGAAACTCCCCTAACAGACAGTTTGTGTTGTTTTTTCCCCCTCCAACCACGTAGATTAATCCAGGGCTTAAAAGCACAGATGTTTAGTCCGACACGCAAACATGGCATCTTTCCAGCAAGTGAAACGGCTTTGCCGCTGGTGAGTTCAGAGGAGCTAATGTGGGATGAGAGGATTTAAAGCTGCTCAGCAAGAGCTGCATCCTTGAACTGGGTCACCTGAAACTTTCCTTCCCTTCCCTCCAGGTGAAGGGGTTTTTCCCTTTGTATTAAAGCAGCTTTCAGAGACGTTACTGCTTCTTCTGCCCCTCAAAGTGTCCTCTGGGGCAGGGGGAGAAGCAGTGGTGGGGATGTGAACCAGTCAATGGCAGTGACACCGTGTCGGATCTTGCGAGATGGTTTTCATGGGTCTTATCTCCATGCCCAAATAGGTCAGGGGGAAAATGGAATTGGATTAATACTGTCTGTATATAAATCTCATAGTCAGAGACGTGTTGGGGTGCGAGTCAGGGTACCTAGCCATTTATTTCTAGCTCATTAATTTTAATTCCAGTCCACGCCAGCCAGGATTACAAGTCACCCCACTGCTGATGTTCCTTGCTCAACTCTTAATAAGTATCTCAGCATCTGCCATTTATAACTCGTTCTTCTGGCTCGTTTAAGAGCATCCCACACCTGAAATGCCCTTCTGCTGCTAAGAAAGGCCACCTGGAAAGAGCAAGGGCTGCCCCGCTTTTGCCTGCGCTCTCCCTTTCCAGAGTGTGTCTTTTCAAATGGTGCAAAATCTGCTTTAGAGGCTGAGCTGTGCCCGTTGCCTTCACTGCCAGCGTTGGAGCTGGGAGGTGGTCAAAATTGCACTCAGGAGCGTGCTGGCAGCCTCTGCAAAGCGGTTGAGATACGGGGGTTTTCCTTCACCAAAGCAACTGGCGGGCACTTCGGAATCAAACCCTTTCTTGTGCTGCTCATGGGATAATGAATTAATTGAGAATGAAGATGCCACCACATTTTCCAAAGCCTCCAAGTCTGCCTTTCCTATAGCTCCCGCTCTACACCGGAGTCGAAGATGGGGAGGAGTCAGCATCCAACCTTACAACTGTACAAGCACCTGTACGTCGGAGCACCAGGGTTATAAAGAGATCCCATAACATCTGGAGAACTTGTTTTTTAAAGCCAGCTAAATCGCACCCAGAACCCGTAGGATGCCTGTAAAGCTGGGGGGGGAGAGGAGTAGAGGCTGGTTGGAGACCCCATGCAAGCACTCCATCGTGCGGTTCACATGTACGTTAAGACACTTCTGGAAATGACGTCTAGATTACTGAAATTATTTGGAGACAGTGCTTTTGAGATCGGTGCTCTAATGTGAAGGTATTATTAAGGCAAAAATGACCAAAAATAACCCTGTAATAAACTGACTACTCGTAACATCGCTCTTGCTTTGTGTACGTATTAGATGTTGCCCCTTTTCCATCTGTAGGACTCTGTTTTCAACCCTTGTGCACCTCCCAAAATGACATCTCCTACTCTTCTCCCTCCTGTTTGGTGCACCCTTGCTTTCGTTTACAGCAGCATTGGGGGGGGTGTCTTCAAATGAACACTCCTCACCCCACTGCTGTACAAGCACAGGATGGCTTGGGGTGCAACATTGCTCGCTTGGGATAAACCAAACCCATAGATGAATCACCTAGAAATGCTGAGCGTCTGATTTCGGGCAGGGCACAGCTCAGAGATGGATGTGTGTCACTGAAGGATCGGACTTGGTTGGGCTGGATTTGGTTTGGATGAGGAGGAGCAAGGGGGGAATTTGAGCCAGATCGGCCCCTGGTCTTCAGCAGGCTGCATTTCATGGAGTCAGAACTGACGACAGCAAGCTGAGTGGTGCAGGTGATTTGCTAGAGGGACGGGATGCCATCCTGAGAGACCTGGACAAGTCCGAGAAGCGGGCCCCTGTGAACCTCATGAGGTTCAACAAGGCCAAGTGCAAGGTCCTGCACCTGGGTCGGGGCAACCCCCGGTATCAATCCAGGCTGGGGGATGAAGGGATTGAGAGCAGCCCTGCCGAGAAGGACTTGGGGGTACTGGTGGGTGAAAAGCTGGACATGAGCCGGCAATGTGCGCTCACAGACCAGAAGGCCAATCGTATCCTGGGCTGCATCCAAAGCAGCGTGGCCAGCAGGTCGAGGGAGGGGATTCTGCCCCTCTGCTCTGCTCTGGTGAGACCCCCCCTGCAGCACTGCGTCCAGCTCTGGAGCCCTCAGCATAAGAAAGACACGGACCTGTTGGAGCGGGTCCAGAGGAGGGACACGAAAATGATCAGGGGGATGGAACAGCTCTGCTATGAAGAAAGGCTGAGAGAGTTGGGGTTGTTCAGGCTGGAGAAGAGAAGGCTTCAGGGAGACCTTCTTGCAGCCTGTCAGTACTTCAAGGGGGCTTATAAAAAAGATGGGGACAGACTTTTTACAGGGCCTGTTGTGACAGGACAAGAGGGAATGGCTTTAAACTAAAGGGGGGTAGATTGAGACTAGATAGAAGGAAGAAATTTTTGACGCTGAGGGTGGTGAAGCACTGGCCCAGGTTTCCCCGAGAGGTGGTGGATGCCCCATCCCTGGAAACATTCCAGGTCAGGCTGGACGGGGCTCTGAGCGACCTGCTCTAGTTGCAGATGTCCCTGCCCAGGGCAGGGGGGTTGGACGAGATGACCTTTAGAGGTCCCTTCCAACCCAAACCATGCTATGATGCTATGAAAATGAGATGAGTTTGTCAGGCTGGGACACCGCGCCGCCAAATACAGTCTTGGTCTTCAGCAACAGACTTTGTCTTGTATTTGTGCAGCGACAAGCTGCTACAGAAAGCGCTCTCTGTTGTTGTGTGCGAGCTCCTGTACCATTTAATGCCTGGTTAGGGGGGTCTCTTATTTAACGGCGATACTGAGGAGCCTTCTGTGTATTATGCTCCTAGCCAGGGCGTGATGGAAATGGGTGCTTTTGTGGGAAAGCTGCTTTTCAAAGCCCTTTGAAAAGGCTGGGACAGCAAAGACTTTCAAAGATGGGGATATCTCTGTTGCTATCCAGTGCATTGCTATTGAAATTAAAATATTTAACCTGAGTGGAGTGCTCCGCCGTTCCGGATAAGTTTGAAATTAATTTAATTTAGCATGATTTTGATGGCTCTTTGGCCTAGGTGCCTAATACAGGGGGACTTGAGCTCTGTCATAGCCTCTTAATGTTTATTTGAATATCACTAAAATCTACGTGATGCAAGGTGATATTTAATGCCTGCTCAGGGAGACCTTGTTTATTGGGAAAAAAACAGAATAGGCCATAAAAACTGAATTCCAGCGTTACCTTGACTTGGTTCTGTCTTTCATACACGTCCAGGCTGCTGTCATCACGGAAACTTGAAATCCCCTCTTTGTGCTTTTTTTTTTTTGCATGCGAAATGGCCAAGATACATCGCTTAACCGCTGCTTACGGGCGTGCAAAAATATTTATGGTCCCAGTGCAAATAAAATCTCCAAACATTTCAAAGAAGTCATTCCTTCCGGCAGCTGCCGCCGCTGCGGTGCCCCGTTGTGCCTGATCACACCAGCTCTTCCAGGCTTTTGAGCAGTTTTTGGGCTGAGAATTGCCCCGCCGAAGGAGGGGAAAATTATTTTGGGGGGCTCTGTACTTCGACTGTAGTTTGCTGCGATGGGCGTTTTACTGCTGTGTTGCAGGAAGGAATAATTAATCTGACGATTTGTTGGTTTTCATGAAGTTGCCTTTGCAAACTTGTCCTCTTCTCTAGCGCCAAGCTGCAGGTCAGGAGGTGATGCTTGGAGATGATGGGATGCATCCGCCCTCGCTTTGGGGAGGGACCTCAGGCTTCCCCTGGAGCTCCATCTAGAGGGGAGGAAGATGGGCTGGTCGTGGAGGCTGGTGGCCTGGGCTTTCTGGACCACCGTGGCTCTGGTGTCCCCTCACCCAACCTTCTACCCTGCGGCACTTTGCCAGGGCTGTCAGCCACGGCTTTCCCGGCCTTGTGGTCACTCTTGATCCCGGAGCCACTTTGCTGCTGGAAACCCTTGCTGCAAAGCTGGCGGCTGTGTTTAGCGAGGAGGACGCCACGGCCAAACCCAGTTCCTTTCCGTACCACCGCTGGGGAAGGGCATTTCTCTACCGAACCCCAAAAGCAGATGCTGCTCCCTGGGCTAAGGATGTAGAAACCACACAGTGCTCTGCGGTTGCTTTTGGGGTTGATTTCACAAGAGAAATCGTTGCGGTTTGGGCTGGGGCTTTCCTTGAGAGGAGGTCCCAGCTGGACGTTCCCAACATCTGCGCCGTGGCTGTGCGGGCAAGGTGACCAGCATCTCCATAGACCTCTTTGCTCTGGCAGAGCTTGCTCCTCCATCTTCTCCAGCTTTCCTCTTGCCGTGCTGACAAGGGCGCCGTCCAACCCTGCGGCACGGATCCTTCCGAGCAGCCATCTGCCGAGCTTGTGAACATCTTAGCCGTCAGCGCTGCAATAACCTCAAGGTTTCACCACGGAGGTCTTCAGTCATGGTTCACCTCCTGCCCTTGCTTGAGCAAGACATGAAGCCCAGGACTACAGATGTTGGAGCAACGCGTGGGCTTAGGCAGAGCATCGCCTGCTGCAAACACCAGCGTGCTCCAGCCGTTGGCTTTGATTTAAAGTCCCCTGCGTGATATTCATATTTTAAATGCCATCCTGGAGGAAAAAACACAACGGGGCTGAGTGTCAGGTTATTTTCCCCTACTCAAGTCCTAATTCTTCCCTGTTTTTTTATATAAGGTGGCACCGGGATTCCCAGCTACCCGGCTGTGCCCAAAAAAAGGCTGATTTAAACCTTAGCAACAGGCTATTTTTGTTTAGATTGTGTTTAGTCTTCTGTGAGAGTCATTGTTCTCTCCCATGCCTTGACCGTTTCGAAGGCTGATGATAAAAGCCCTCGCTGACAATAATACAGTTGAGTTCAGCCTTTTGTTGGGGAGATTAAAATAGAGAATGAATTGTGAATAACATGGGAGGGCTAAAAGTTAGTCGTCCCAGGCTGTTGTTTAATCGCTTCAAGGATGAGAAACTGCATTTTAATTATTTTTTTTTTCAGAACTACTGAGCATTAGGTTTTGTGTTGGTATCTGCAGGGGCTGCGGGGGCTTGTACCCACCCTGTTGTTTAAGACTAGGATTGTTTCAGTTTGCATAATCTCGTGTCAGCAGGAAGTAGGTTTATGGCAATGATATTAGGTTTATGATAGGTTTATAGCAACATATATATAACATGTAATAGCTTTATGATATTAGGCTTATAATAGGTTTATAGCTATATATATAAAAAAATATAAATATATATATATATAATAGGTTTATAGCAGTAGCAATGATAGAAGATGCCCGGCTTGTTGGTGTGGCTCTAAGACCTGTGCCTACAGCATCGCTTCGTCTTGAATGAGAACACCCCTCTTGGGCATGGAAGATGGAAAGGAAATTAGATGGAAAAAAAGATGGATGGAAAAAATAATAGATGGAAAAAAAAGATGGAAGGTGGAAATAGAGCCACCAGAGGCAGAGTTTGGTCCTTTTTCGGGAGAGTGGGCTGATGAGAAGAAATATTTGGGAGACTGATCTGCTCGAAATGCCGACAGCGTGAATGACAACGGGGATCGCCCCAAAACTCTGCTGGCCCCGTAATCCTTTCCTTGCTGAGGATATTTCAGCTGCTGTCTGGGCGCAGGCTCCTTTCTGCTGGGATATTTATGTTCCCGGTGATGCTCACGGCAGCATCTTGAAAAGCTTCGCATCCCTCCTCTTAGCCAGCCTCTCTCCCCAGCTGCTTTTACCTGCAGTCCCTGTAATTGGCAATAATTTCCCTAATTGCTCACAAAAGCAGATGTTCTCTCTGTGGTCGCATCGGACCGGCTTATAATGTACTATATACATGAGCACACAGCATTAAAGGACTAATTCCTGTAAATAAGCCTATTAAAAGGTTAGGAATAATGCCTCCAACTAAAAAGTCATCGATGGCAGCTGAATCCCACTGGTTTTATGAATTTGTTATTTGTAACGTGGCAATCCCCGTCTGCTCGGGACTGGGTTGCCCTCGTGCTTGGCCAGTTGATCTTACGTTGTGGTCGGTGAATGTCTCAGCATACGAGATCAGCCCTGTGCATTGTTTCCAGCTAATAAATCACATTTATGGGTAATTAACACGACACCTAACATATCCCCGCTGTTACTGGTGAATGGGAGAAGAGTTCATGCAATCAATCGCGAGGAGGGGGACTGCACCTTTGAGACTTCAGGTGATGCTGCTAAAGAAAAAACTGCATCCCACTTATTTTCCTGCCTCAAAGGGGGGAAAAGGCGATTCCCCAATTCTTCTCCAAGCACT